>NC_092716.1:259481249-260081249 GCF_047496885.1 Scyliorhinus torazame
AGCACGGTTCAATTCCGTATCAGCCTCCCTGAACAGCCGCTGGAATGTGGTGACTAGGGGCTTTTCACAGTAACTTAATTTGAAGCCTACTTGTGACAATAAGCAATTTTCATTTTCTCTCTCTCTCTGTTTCTCTCTCTCTGTCTGTCTCTCTCTGTCTCTCTCTCCCTCTGTCTCTGCCTCTGTCTCTGTCTCTCTGTCTCTTTCTCTCTCTCTGAGGTCAGGAGAATATTTGTTCTGCTGCTCGCATATCGCAGTCTACGTTTCTTTTTAAGATCACGGTCTTCCTAAAAGAAAGATAAGTGTCCAGCGCCCCGCGTTACACGAAAAGGAATAAAACTGTGACCCTAGTTCCATTCAAGGTCGGTTCTCAGATTCAAGAAACGAACGTTGCAAACTAAAGGAATCATTTACCACCAACACACTGAGACCTTTTCAAACAGCAATTGTTTATCGACGTTTTTGTAAAGTGAAGAATCCCAATCAGCTGCAATGCAAGTGGTATTTGGCTCCTTCACGATGATTTGCTGACAGTAAATAAATAGACATTTAGTGTGACCCTGTGAAGTTGTTTAGCTGCTGGATTTTGACAGTTACCAGCATAACGGAGACCCCTAAATGGTAGCACAATGCTTTCGCTAGATGGGGTATTTATTGGGATGAATAACCATAAAGGCCCCACCTTCTCAACCGTGCCCCCCTGCCTGAGGTGTGGGTGACCCTCAGGTTAAATCACCACCAGTCAGCTCTTCCCCCGCCCCCCTTGTAGGGGACATTTTCGCAGCCTGTGGTCATCTGGGACTATGGCGACTTTACCCTGTTATTTATTCGCAGTAGATAAGATAAGCAATTTAAAAACAAAACTAGCCCCTACTCTCTGAAATTGTTAGAATCTGAAGCCCTTGCCTTCTGCCCCAATAAGATTTTTCCCCAGCCCAGTTATAGATATCCGGCAGAAAGTGCTGACCAAGTCCTTTGCTCCAAAACTGCAGAAAACAGGAAATCCAATGTCACCATCTCCAGTGATGCAGCATTGGTCACAGGACTGCTGGTCTCCGCACCCCCCAACCCCCCCCCCCCCCCCCCCCCCCCCCCGCCCCCACCAACCCTCCACAGCCCCCCCACCACACCCCCACACCCCACATCAACCCCCACACACCCGCAAACACACACACACACCACGCCCACACCCCACATCAACCCCACACACCCGCAAACACACCCTCACACCACCCACCACACCCCACATCACCCCCACACACACACCCACACCAGCCCCCCACCCTCCACACTACATCCCACACCAGCGTCCCACACACACCCGCAAACACGCACACACCCCACCCTCCACACCACCCTCCACCTTCAAATCCCCCACCCTCCACATCACCCCCTCCACACACCCACAAACACACACACACGACCACCCTCCACACCCCAAATCAACCCCCACACACCCGCAAACACACCCCCACACCACCCACCACACCCCCACACCCACATCACCCCCTCCACACACCCACAAACACACACCACCCTCCACACCCCCCCACCCTCCACATCACCCCCTCACACACCAACAAACACACCCACACCCCACCCACCACGCCCCCACACACCCTACACCCCACATCACCCCCCACACACACCCACACCAGACCCCACCCTCAAAACACCGCCCCCCCCCACACCACCATCGCACAAACACCCATAAACACACACACACCTCACCCACCCACCCTCCACACCTCCCACACCTCTATATCACCCCCCTACCCTCCACCCCCCCCACACACCCACAAACACACACACAAATCCCCACCCTCCACACACTACCCACCAGCCCCTCCCCCACACCCACCATACACCCTCCCCCTCCCCAGACACACAAATCCAGCCTTTCTGCCGGATCATTTAGAAAAGAGAAACCTAGCAGAGCTCCCCAACACCACTTGTTGACAATTGAAACCATGAATATTGACTTGCCCCGGACAGAAAACTGGAGTGGACATTCACAGGAATGGGGGTAGGGGGGCAGAGCAGCCTCTTACACCCCATTCGATGGAAGCTTTATGAAGACTTGTAGGGATGTTGCCAAGCTTAAATTCCCCTGATTAACATTCTTTCTAAAGTATCATGAGTTACTCAATCTACCATAAAACTAGAATTGAAGGGGGGGATTGGGGGGATTGGGTGGGGTTGGGGGGATTGAGGGAGGGGGTTTGGGGGGGGATGGAGGGAGGGGGAGTTTGGGGGGGATGGGGGGTTGGGCAGTTTGGGGGGGATTTGGGGGGGTTTAGGGGGGATTGGGGGACGTTGCTCAGTACCTGATGGGCATGTTTTCTTTAATGATCTCACTTTCATCTCTGGCACTGAGGATTATTTGTTGATGGGGACGTTCTGTTAATTTGGACACACCCTGGAAAACCTGCCCGCACAAAGTGTACGGACACTCTTTATTTTTTGCCGGATGGACTTTTCGGAGATGGAAGGATGCTGACTTCCAAAGATCTCCAGAACCTGGAGCCCAGTGATGTGAGTCACAGCCAATTCCTGTACCTGGGCCAATCGCACCAATAAACTGCAGCTCCTTGTTTTGTTGGGTTGGAGGCAGTTTTCCTGCAGATAAGAGGCGACATGGAAGGAACAGTTTGGCAAATTGATGAGAGTGCGGTGGAATATCATTTCCTTCGCAACGCCTGCGAGCTAATTAACAATTCCAAGCATGCTTTAAGCTGTATTTTGGGATTTCCTCAATGTAACAAACTTCCTCCATGGGTTTTCGATGTGCGCTTTTGTTTTGGGTAAGGGGGGTTGATGTTAAAATACGATCAAGTTCTTAAACCGGACCCTCAAAAGGCTTAATTTAATCGGAGTGTTTTTTATTCTCACCCAGGCAGCCAGTGAGCTTTGCTTGCATCAGAAAGCATTCTGCATTCGGTGAAACCCATCTACTCTCGCCTATTTCTTTCCCTTCCCTTCTTCCCTTGCGCTGCTCTGCAGTTTGGCCCACTGTGCAAGTTGGAAGGCTGTTGTTTTGATTGTGTGGGAGGGAGGCAGAGGCTTCAGTGCAAATCAGAAGCAGTCCACCACTCCCAAGCCCAGAGCCAAAACCAACACGGATTTTATCTGGCGCTCCGAGTGAAAACAAGGACACTGCGAATACTTCACTTCTCAATTAAAACATTTTCTCTCTGCGAAAAGGCACGTGCTGGAGAGAATGTACCCGTGGATGCCAGGGACTGGCAGACTTTTCCTTATTTTCAAACTTTTTTGTAACCTCATGCGAAATGGGTAAAGGCTGACATTTCAGGTTTTGAACAAGGTTACAGAAATAATGATGCACAGGCTTTTTTTTAACCTCAAAAAATGTGCTTTGTGGTTTGTTTTAATGGAACTGTTCTAAACTGGAAGCTGCGGGGACTCAGCGCTGCATTACATGCCAGCGAAACAGCCCATTCCGCCCCTCTGCTCGGTGCCGGCCTTTATGTTGGACAGGAGCCTCCTCCGACCACTCCCCCCTCTAATCCCATCAGAACCATTTTCTATTATTTTCCTCCCTCACGTGTTTCCCTCGCACGCATCTAAGATGTGCGCCTCAACAGTACCAGAAAGAAGTTTATTTTGAAGTCACATTTTATGAATTGGAAAATTCCAGGCACTTCCACAGAAGGTTGCCGTATCTTTGAAGGGAGATCTTGGGATGGGGTGAGTGAAACTGGGTTGTGGGAGTGTGGGGGTTCTGACACTTGGCGACCAACCCCACCAGCCTGCACTGATAGGTTCAACTGCTCAACTGAAATGGGCAATTCCTCAAAAACCCAAAGGAATAAAGAACGTTCGCAACCTCAGTGAAGCACTTTATTGTCAATGAGGTATGTTTGAACTGCGTTCACTGTTGTAATGTATAAATCTAGGATCCATTCTACACTGTGGCTCAGGACTAAATAATGCGGCACATCTTCTCAATTCTGTGGGATGCTTTTTCGCTATTGCTTTTTAAAAAAAAATTTTTTTTTATTGAGGCATTTATATTATAAATTTTAACGGAATAAGCAACCAAGCACCAAAAACAACAACAAAACCCAACCAACGTGGATTACATAAACATCCCAACCACAATTCCGGGGTCCACACTAACCGTCCTCCACCTTACCCAACGCCCCTGACTCCCCATCACCACCCTGCTGGCAGCATCAGTCGGTAAATGGCCGCCACCTCCGGGTGAACCCTAGCATCGATCCCCTCAGGGCGAACTTGATCTTCTCAAGCCACGTCGCTGACCAACACCCCCGACTTTGGGGGGTTCCGAGTCTCTCCACGCTAACAAGATCCACCTCCGGAGGCTACCATGGAGGCAAAGGCCAAGACATCGGCCTCTCTCACCGCCCACCGCCCCCCCCCCCCCGGGTCTTCTGACACACCAAAAATTGCCACCTCTGGACTTAAACAGACAGTTCAAAGTGTTTTTAAAATCTCTTGCACATAATGCCAGTGGGAGAAGGAGTTTTTCCGATGTTGCGATTGCATGCTCACTGTCCAGGCACAGTATCGCTGAGGGTGAGCTCATCCAAGACCTCGTGATTTACTGAAAGGGAGTTATCAACTTCTTGGTTTCAGGCTTTTTCTGGAGTTTTAGTTTCAATATTAGCACTGCTGCACTGTGCTGCACTGTGCCAGAAAAAACATCAAGAATTATATTGTTGGGGACATATTTGGAGTACATGTATAGCCATTCAGATTATTTAAGACCCTGGCTCTCTTACTGAAAATATATCCCTGCTGAAAATATTTAATTGTCCCAATCGCAATGAAAATTCACATTCAATAAAGCTTTCCTTGGATCTCACTTAGTTGAATTGAGATCCGACCATATCCCCGTGTGATTTTTCAAATGTTATCTTTTTACGTATGATCCTGCCCCTCCGTAACCTCGTCAACCCCACAACCCTGTCACGTCTCTGCGCCCCTCCAATTTTGCCCTTTTGCGCAACCCTGATTTTACTCCCTCCACCATTGGCAGGCGTGCCTCCAGACCAGTATGCCACAAACTCTGGAATCAGCTGTCTCAGCCTCCCCACCTCTCTCTTTCAGAAGGTGCTCCTTCAAACCTTTCCAAAATGTATTCCTTCATGGGATGCGGACGTCGCTGGTAAGACCAGCATGCGTTGCCCATCCCTAATTGCCCTTGTTGGGCCATTTCAGAGGACAGCTAAGAGCCAACCACATCAGTGTTCCTGGAACGTGGGTGTCGCAGGCTGGGCCAGCATTTATTGTCCATCCCTAATTGTCCTTGAGGGGGCAGTTAACAGGCAACCACATTGCTGTGGCTCCAGATTCACATGTAGGCCAGACCAGGTCAGGACACCATTTCCTTTCCCTCAAGGACATTAGTGAACAAGATGGTTTTTTACGACATCGGCAATGGCCATCGTTAGACTTTTAATTCCAGATTTTTATTGAATTCAAATTTCACCATCTGTCATGGTGGGATTCGAACCAAGGACCCCAGAGCCTTACTCTGGGTCTCAGGATTACTAATCCAGTGACAATACCACTATGCCACCCCCTCCCCAGACTGGGCAAACTTCCTTCCCCTAAAGGGATCCTCATGCAGACGAGGATCGTCCCACAGAACAAAAAAGCTGCTGAGAACGGCAGGGAAATCAGTGCTGGAAGCCATGCACTAGAGTTCGCGACCTGGTTTCTCAGTGACAGACCTGAAGGAGGAGACATGGAGGAAGCTAATTCAAGTTGAAAGAAAGAGCCACAAAGGGAAGGAGGAAATGCAGCCTATCCTCGAACCGGATATAAGCTTGGATCTCCTAGGTGAAAGTGCAGGGAGCTGATTGCTTTAATTCACCATGCTACTCTGACCCCTTAGCCTGACCTGTGCCTCCTGAACTGTGCGTTCACCAGAGGCAAAGTGGAATGTAGAATTTGGTCAGTCTGGGCTCGTGGCTGACAAGATGTGCCTGTGAGAAAGGAAGCAGCCCATGTGACCTGGACAGTGGCTGTTTCTCAAGGACTGGCCCGATGGGGATTTTGCCGAAGGGATTAGAGAGTACAGAATGCTTGCAGCTTTGTCAGTGCAGGCTGAACCCAGTCTAAATAGAGACAGCGAAGGATGATAAACATTATAGGTGAAAAATAACACGCGATCATTTCAATGCTGCTTTCGCCTGGCATGAATTCCAGAGGTGCAGCAAGAGTGCCACACGATACCTTTATCTCAGAGCGTTGGCATCATTGTTTCCATGCCAACCAATAAAACAACTAACCAATGGTACCGAGCTGCGGCCAAGTGCTCAGAGACACAAGCATCTCAAGGCCCCCCACATAAGTAAAAATTGTCTTCCGTCAGCCTTGGTGAAGTGACTGGGATAAGTACCATATAATAATTGTAGACTTCGTGAAACCTTTTCAGGAAACCATGCTGGTTTGATCATCTGGATCTCAATGGAATGTGCTGCAATATTACATTTGGTATTAAAATCAGTACCTTTATTTACAATTTTGACCTACTGTTTCATCATTCTAAGAAAAGTAAATTGCATTGCCCGATGTCAGGACCATCTCAAAGTGCCTGACAGCCATTGAGGTTCCGTTACTATTGCAAGGTGGGAATCACAGCAACCAAGTTTCACACAAGAACTTCATGAGCAGCGGAAATAGACAAAGGAAAGATGCTTCGATTTTCTTTTCCAGAGGACACAAGGAAAAGGTAACCATAACAACAGATCCATCTAACCAGCTGTTGCAGCTGGAACCCACGTATGAAGCCAAATTCATATCTGGTAAAAGACGGAAGGGAGAACAGCAAATCTGGCCTCCTCTGCTCAAGAGCCTGAGAAAAAAGTAGGTCAAGGTTATTTATAGTGCTTTTCATGGGCTCAGTGTGGGTGGTAGGGTTTGAGGGGCTGGGAGATTAGGCTGACAGACTGCTGGAGAAAGTTAATTTAGTTGTGTCTAGGGCCTTCACAACAGCTTTGTGCAAAAGGAAGCAAGCTCAGGATTTTGCCATTGCACCCAAGATAATACTGTGACCTTGAATGTGGAACAAATATTTGGGAATGTTCTCAAAGTTCAGCCAGTCGAACATTTTTCTTCACGATTTGTATTTTGCTCTCTCTCTTTATTTTCTCTGACTCTTCCCCATCTCACATTGGAAGGCCGCAGCAGAGTTCTGCCTCGCTTGGCCAGCGACCAGTCTCATTGCATGAGGCCAACAACTTAATGCTCTTAATCTTGGAAAACACCCTCAAGACACTTCAAGGAGCAGAATGAGAACAAGATGGACCAAGGAAGGAAGTGTTAGGTGTGGGGCAATCACAGCCCCTAATTATATTCCAACTGGCCCAGTGGTGTAAAAGAGGAACAGACAGGAACAGACATAATCCACAGCGGGTGGATTCGAGTCCAGGTGGATTTTAAGAGCTTAGTCAAAGGGGTGATTTTTAAAGAGAATGGAACAGGGAGACATGCCGACACCATTCCTGGATGTGTCCTGTCTCACCGGCAGGACAGACCCGCCGGAAGTGATGGCAGAGTAGTATACAATCGGGAGGGAGATGCTCTGGGAGTCCTCCACATTGACTCTGCGCCCCATGGATTCTCAGGGCAACAGGTCAAAAATGGGTAAGGAAATCTCCCGCTGATTACCACGTACCATCCACTGTCAGCTGATGAATCACTACTCCCCCATGTTGAACGCCACTCGGAGGAAGCACTGAGGGTGGCAAGGGCACAGAATATACTCTGGGTGGGGACTTCAATGTCCATCACCTAGAGTGGCTCGGTAGTACCACCACAGACTGAGCTGGCTATGGGCTCTGAAAATATTCCAACGCTTCTAAAAAAAAATTTGTTTAAGGGATGTGGACATCGTTGGTTAGGCCAATATTTATTGCCATCCCTAGTTGACCTTCAGAAGGTGGTGGTGAGCTGCGTTCGTGAACCGCGGCAGTCCTTGAGATGTAGGTACACCCACAGGATTAGACAAGGAGGCCCAGGATTTTGACCCAGCGATAGTGAAGGGTCGGCGTTGTATTTCCAAGTTAGGATGGTGAGTGGCTTGCAGGGGAACCTCCAGGAGGTGCAGTTCCCAGATATCTGCCGCTCTCGTCCACAAGGTATAGGACAAATCCAACCCAGCCAATTACTGCCCCATCGGTCTACGCTTAATCATCAGTGAAGTGATGGAAGGGGTCATCAACAGTGCTGGCAAGCGGCACTTACTCAGCAATAACATGCTCACTGATGCTGAGGTTAGGTTTCGCCAGGATAACTCCGCTCGTGACCTCATTACAGCCTTGGTTCAAACATGGACAAAAGAGCTGAACACCAGAGGTGAGGTGAAAGTGACTGCCTTTGGCATCAAGGCAGCATTCGACCAAATTGGCATCAAGGAACCCCAGCTAAACCGGAGTCAATGATAATCAGGGGGTAAACACGGTAGCACAGTGGTTAGCACTGTTGCTTCACGGCGCCAGGGTCCCAGGTTCGCTTCCCGGCTTGAGTCACCGTCTGTGCAGAGTCTGCATGTTCTCCCCGTGTCTGCGTGGGTTTCCTCCGGGTGCTCCGGTTTCCTCCCACAAGTTCCGAAAGACGTGCTTGTTAGGTGAATTGGATATTCTGAATTCTCCCTCAGTGTACCCGAACAGGCGCCGGAGTGTGGCGACTAGCGGCTTTTCACAGTAACTTCATTGCAGTGTTAATGTAAGCCTACTTGTGACAATAAAGATTATTTCCATTTATTGTGTAATTCCTATATGCATTGGACCTTGCAAAGTGCATTACCTCACACTTGTCCGGATTAAACTCCATCTGCCATTTCTCCGCCCAAGACTCCAACCAGTTTGTACCCTGCTGTATCCTCTGACAATCCTCTTCACTATCCGCAACTCTTACTCCACCAATTTTTGTGTCGTCTGCGAACTTACGAATCAGACCAGCTACATTTTCTTCCAAATCATTTATATACACCACAAACAACAAAGGCCCCAGAACTGATCTCTGCGGAACACCACTGGTCACAGCCCTCCATTCAGAAAAGCATCCTTCTACTGCTACCCTCTGTCTTCTGTGCCCAAGCCAGTTCTGCATCCAACTTGCCAGCTCTCCTCTGATCCCGTGTGACTTCACCTTTGTACCAGTCTACCATTAGGTACCTTGTCAAAGGCTTTACTGAAGTCCATGTATACAACATCTACTGCCTTTACCTCATCTATCATCTTTGTCACTTCCTCGAAAATCTCGATCAAATTAGTGAGGCACGACCTCCCCTTCACAAAACCATGCTGTCCATCATTAATAAGTCCATTTGTTTCCAAATGTGAGTAAATCCTATCTCTAAGAATCTTTTCCAATAATTTCCCTACCACTGATGTAAGGCTCACCGGCCTATAGTTTCCTGGATTATCCATGCTGCCCTTCTTAAACAATGGAACAACATTGGCTACTCTCCAGTCCTCTGGAACATCATCTGTAGCCAATGAGGATACAAAGATTACTGTCAAGGCCCCAGCAATTTCCTCCCTTGCCTCCCTCAGTATTCTGGGGTAGATCCCATCAGGCCCTGGGGACTTCTCTACTTTAATGCTTTTCTAGATGCCCAACGACTCCTCTTTATTAAGATCACCATGACTCAGAATATCTACATACTCGACCAGGACAGAGCAAACCCCAGACCAGGATGTGCCTTGGAAGGGAAGAGCAACCCACCGCCCCCTCCCTCCCGGATCTGCGGTACCACCTTGCCCCCACACACAAAAGAAGATGGGATTAGGCCACCCAAAGGCAAACATAGAACATATCGGAGTGTTCAGAACAGCAAGGTTCACTATCCAGCACCACCACAGCTCACCCTCACAGGCACCAATACGAGGAGAGAAATAGAAGCAACGTCCCCAAAACTTCAAATTGTCAGAGGAAAAGTGAAGAACTGTCAGAACCCCTCGGATCCACAAACCGCCTTCAGAGATATTACTATTGGACGCGAATTGGCCAATCAACCACCAAGTGGGCCCCATCCAACACCCCAGACAAATAAGGATAATTACTAACGGCAGCTTTCAGACACTTTCCCAACCTTCAGCTCTCTGGATGCGGACCTATCCACACAGGACCCCCCCCCGCCACGATATCCCCAGGGATGTGCCCCCATCCAAGAAGCAGCAGGAAGCCACCCCGATGCTGAGCCTGGCTGAGCCCCAAAGGAAAAAGAAAGAAAGATGGGAGGAGAATGGTCTCCAAGGTCCCCCGCGACACCCCAGTTCCGACACCCCTCCGAAATGAAGCCAGTTCAGTCCCACACAGGACAGGGTGCTGTTCCTCCCCTCAAACCATCGAATGCACACACCCCACGCCCCAACAGGATAGGAGAAGAGAAAAAAGACACCCTCTCGGGAGGCACCACTCCACTAAACGCGCCTCCCACCACCAAATAGAGGCTATTCAGACCGGCCTCACTCACCAGAGCTCTGACAGCAGTGAGAACAGTCAAAGAGGGAGACTCACATCAGGAGAAATGGCCAACTCCCCCGTAAAGGGGGAATCCAACAAACCCTGGTAATCAACAGGAATACACACTCCACCTGGGCCTGAGGAAGAGAAAGGTGCAGTCCCCTTCCCAAAAGAACTGACCCCGGGGGATCTTCCTCGACCATAGTGAGGAAAATCTAACCTTACCACCCACATCCTCCACCTTCCCCCCCCACCCACGACTCCAGCTCTGCTCATCCTCCCCCCCCCCAAAGATACATCAGGATGAAGAAACTCTGCACGAATCCCGAAATCAATATCCAACCGAATATGATAAAACCTTATTAAATCAGCATGACCAATAGCGCAGGACACCACTCCCGAAACATTCACTCCCCTGCAAATGAATGAGTTGACAACATGAACAGACAATAACGTGATTGTCAGGGAGCCAAGTCCAGGATAACAACTGAGAAACGGGGCAACCACCAGGATAAAGACCACCCGCATGAAGGAAGAAGGCATCCAGGATAAAGCAGGATCTGAAACGGAGAGCACTCTTCTGGATCGTCCAAGCATTCCAACGAACGGAGCACGAACCTTGTTACTTCCAATGTGCTGACTGGGCCGAGCCCAGGCGGGCAGCTACCCAGGCTCGGCGGGGGGGGCTGGCCGACTCAGGCAATCCCAACTGCCCTCGACTGACAACAGGGACAAGACCACACAGAACCAGGGGTTTGAAGCCCCCCCACCCCCCCCAATCCGCCCGTCCTCAAAGACAGAATTAAATGTATAGAATTGGAGCTGTCCAGCCTCCAGATCGAGACTCCCAGTTCTGAAGCTGGGAACATCTCTACCACCTCAATGGAAACACCAGACACAACCAGGTCCCCTTTGCCTTCATCTGAATTCCTCAGAATGGCCAAGCAGCAGGAACTCAATTGTGCGGAGACGGGTTCCCACCAGAGACAGTGCTCTCTCTGCAACAAGAACCTCTGTGTGCACCGCCAACACCTCCATAAAGACACCTCGCAACTCTTGAAGTTGGACTTTAACGTTCCGCACTGTAGAACCAAGACTATCGGCCGGATCACCTCCATCGCTAGCAGCCATCTTGTGCACCGTGTCGTCAGGGTGACAACCAAAAGCTAGGCCCCTCCCCAACACCCTCCAACTGTCACAAATCAATGAGGATTAAAGAATATTGTCGCGACTCAAAGGTGCTAAAACTTTGACCAACAAATCTCGATACATAATAAAAGCCTTGTAAACCAAAAAAAGACATGAGAAAGAGATGTGCACAAGGATAAAAACAAAGATTGAAAGATGGACAGAGCCCACGAAAACACAGCCGCTCCTGCTCAGATCACGTGATCTCATCGTTAGGAAGTAAGTTGAAAAGTAGGTCCTCTAAGGTCGTGATCTCCGGATTACCACCAATGCCATGTGCTAGTCAGAGTAGAAATAGCAGGATATATCGGATGAATACATGGCTGAAGAGATGGTGTGAGGGGGAGGGTTTCAGATTCTTGGGGCATTGGGATCGGTTTGGGGGAGGTGGGACCTGTACAAACTGGACGGGTTACATCTGGGCAGGACTGGGACTGATGACCCAGGGGGAATATTTGCTAGAGTGGCTGGCGAAGGTTTAAACTAATTTGGCAGGGGGATGGGAACCTCTGCAAGGATTCAGAGAGGGAAACACAGACAAGAACAAAAGACAGGAAGGGAAATAAGCAAAGTGATAGGCAGAGAAATCAAGGGCCAGAATCAAACAGGGCCTCAGTCCAAAATAGTGGAAAGGGACAAGTAATGATAAAAATACAAACTTAACACGCAGATCATTCGCAATAAAGTAGATGAGTAAATCACGCAAATACTCGTAAATGGGTATTATATAGTCGGGATTACGGAGACATGGCTGCAGGGTGACCATGGATGGTAAATGAATGTCCAGAGTATTCAGTATTTAGGAAGGACAGACAAAAAGGAAAAGGCGGTGTTGTTACATTGCTCGTTAAAGAGGAAATTAATGCAATCGCGAAGTAGGATATCAGCTCCAACGAAATGGAATTTCTATGGGTAGAATAGACAAACACCCAGATTCAAAAAACATTAGTGGGGTTTGGTATGGACCATAAGACCATAAGACAAAGGAGCAGAATTAGGCCCCTCGGCCCATCGAGTCTGCTCCGCCATTCAATCATGGCTGATATTTTCTCATCCCCATTCTCCTGCCATCTTCCCATAACCCCTGATCGCCCTATTAATCAAGACCCTTAAACTGTAGTGATGAAGGGAATGGTATTAAAGAGGAAATTAGAGAGGCATGCAATAAAGGACCATCTGAAATTAGGGGTGACTTTAATCTGCATATAGATTGGGCAAATCAAATTAGTAACAGTAGAGGAGGAATTCCTGGAGTGTATACAGGATGTTTTTTGGGACCAATATGTAGGGGAACCAACTAAAGAACATGCCATCCTAGACTGGAATGAGAACGGAATCATTGGCAATCTAGCTGTGCAAGGTGCCTTCGAGATGAGCGACCATAATACTGGATCCTATACTGGTCTTCATCAAGATGGAGAGTGATGCACTTGCTACTGAGACCAGGGTCCGGAATCTAAATAAGGGAAACTATAATGGTATGAGGCGCGAGTTGGCTTTGATGGATTGGGGAACGTTACTTAAAGGGATGACGACGGATAGACAATGGCGAACATTCAAAGAGCACATGGGGGAACTACAATAATTGTTTATTCTTGTCTGGCACAAACGTAAAATGGGAAAGGGGCCAAACCATGGCGTAGGAGGGAAATTGGAGAGAGTATGCAATCCTATCGTTGGTAGTGGGAAAAATTCTAGTGTCCCTTATAGAACATTTAATACTTGGAGAACACTGACAGAGGCAGACAGAGTCAGCATCAATTCATGAAAAGGAAATTAGACTTGACAAATCTACTGGAATTCTTCGAGGATGTGACTAGTAGAGTTAATGAGGGGGAGCCAGTGGATGTGGTTTATTTGGACTGAAGGCGTTCGACAAAGTCCCGCATAAGAGATTAGTGTGTAAAATTAAAGAGCCTGGGATTGGGGGGTCATGTATTGAGATGGATAGAAAACCGGTTGGCAGAGAGGAAACAAAGTGTGGGAATAAATAGGTCTTTTTACAGATGACACAAAGTTGGGTGGGTGGGTGAGCTGTGAGGAGGATGCAGAGAGGCTTCAGCGGGATTTGGACAGGAGGAGGTGTTCATGAATGTTGGTCAGTGAGTAGAGGATGATGGGTGAACAGAATGAGATGCGAGTTAAAGTTTGGGTAGCAGAGGTGTGGAAGAACTCGTACAGACACCTGTGTCGTGAAGTAAAAGCCGAAATGGTGAAGTCAAAACTGGAAGTCAATTTGTAAACGTTATCACTGCCATTTGTCATTGATCGAACTATCTAAAGTCGAGGGCTGCTCGTATAAAGAAATATGTTTTGCAGTCAATTGTGGCTCTTGATCAACTCCTGTTTTTGTATGCTTTTATGAGAACCTGGAGCGATAACCTATGGAGGAAGATTTCGCTTGTGGGCCACAGTGTTCCATTAAATAAAATAAATAAAAACAAAATAAAGGGGACAGTATAATATGGACAGATTAAAGTCTCCTTCTTGGAGATAACTAAAGATACGTACAGCTGGATCCCACATAACTCTCTCTCTCATCGGACTCTAAATTGCACCTTGGCCCCTCCGGATGCTATGTTTTTCCATTTAATCTCATGAATTACATTTTTAATTTGTTCCAATTTAGAAACAATTGGCCAGTGCTCACTAAGGACTCACTGGACTGAGATGGCAATCTCAATTCCCATTGGAATTTTCCACCTCCAAGAGGGCTAAGCTTTATTTCCGTCAGAGTGGAGTAAATTTGAACTCACGTCCCAGCTATAAATGGTTTGTATCTAACCCAGTGCAGTATCCAGTTCACATGTTGGAAATAGCTATCCTTCAGCAAACAGCACGTCCCAGATTCGCAGATGAATAAATAAAACACTCTGAAATGCAACCCATGAAGGTCTGCTGATATGTGGGCAAGCTTCGCCTGGTATGATCCAGTCAAAAAAAAAGACTTGCATTTATATAGCCCTTTTCAAAACCATCCGATCTCTCAAAGCGCTTTGAAGCCAATGAAGTACTTTTGAAGTTTGGCCGCTGTTATAGGAGGAAAACAGCCAATTCACCCACAATCAGCATTGTGATCGTTACCACACTGGCAGTTTGAGAATCAGGGCCGCGATTCTCCGAACCCCCGCCGGGTCGGAGAATCGCCGGGGGCTGGCGTGAATCCCGCCCCCGCCGTGTCCCGAATTCTCCGCCACCAGAGATTCGGCAGGGGCGGGAATAGTGCCTCGCCGGTCGGCGGGCCCACCCCCGGCGATTCTCCGGTCCGTGATGGGCCGAAGTCCCGCCGCTGTCAACCCACGCCAGCCGGCGTGGATTGAACCACCTTTCGAACGGTGGACAAGGCGGCACGGGCGGGCTCCGGGTTCCTGCGGGGGGCGCGGGGCGATCTGGCCCCGGGGAGTGCCCCCACGGTGGCCTGGCCCGCGATCGGGGCCCACTGATCCGCGGGCCTGTGCCGTGGGGGCACTCTTTATCCTCCGCCTTCACCATGGTCTTCACTATGGCGGAGGTGGAAGAGACCCCCTCCACTGCACATGCGCGGGGATGCCGTGAGCGGCCGCTGACGCTCCCGCGCATGCGTCGCACGGCAAAGTCATTTCCGCGCCAGCTGCTGGTGTGCCAAAGGCCTTTCCCGCCAGCCAGCGGGGCGGAAATCACTCCGGAGCGGGCCTAGCCCCTCAAAGTGAGGGCTCGGCCCCTCAAGATGCGGAGAATACCGCACCTTTGGGGCGGCGCGATGCCAGACTGATGCGCGCCAGTTTTGGCGCCGGTTGGCGGACATCGCGCCGATTGCGGAGAATCCCGCCCCAGTTTTTTGAAATCAAAGCTGGCGTTAAAGAAAATGCACGTGAATAAATCCGCTGTGTCACGACTGCCTTTTCGGGTAAAGAAAAAGCCATTCTCGGTCTATATCTGATCGGGCCTCCAGCTTGACAACCATCAGAGGTATCTACAGTTCTCCAATTCTGGCCTCTTGCACATTTCCTGGTTTTCCTTGCTGCTCCATTGCCAGCTGTACATTCAGCTGGCGAGAATTCAAGTTCCGAATTCCCTCCCTAACCCTCTCCAACCTTGTGCCCTTCCTTTTGGGTCACCCACCAGCCATTTGGGAGCCTGGGATTCTCCATTTCGTAATCGGCGATCGGGTGGAGAATCCCTGTTTACGTCTGAATCGGGGGCGGAGCCTGTTTTTACAGGCCCCGCCCCCTCTAAAACGGCGTCATTGAGGAGTATGCCGCACGCTGTTGGGACGGTCTCAGAAAGTTACCTGAAGGCTCCGCCCCCGATGGGCCGAGTTCCCGATGGCGCGGGACATGTGTGCTCTCAGCTTCCGTGAACCCGGCATTGCGGCTGCGGACTGTGTCCAGCACCATCACAGTCGGAGAAATGCTATGCTGCTGGCTGCGGGGGCTTCGGTGAGGGTGGGTGGGACTGGTGGTGGGGGGGGGGGGGGGGGGGTGGGGGGGGGTGGTCCGGGGGTGTCTAGGGGGGCACAATCTCGCAGGTCGGGTCCGCCCGCGGCAAGCGCCAAGTTGTACGGCGCAACCGCTGCAGGTCGACGCCGTGCGCATGTGGGCCACCGACCCGGCAATTCTCCAGCCGTTTACATCGGGAAGGCCGTGCCTTTTACCTGGCGCGGCTGCTAGCCCCTCACCGGTCGGAGCATCGGTGCAGGGGGCGGCACCAACATTTTCGTCGTAAAACCAGACACATCCTCCGGCCACAGCCTCAAAATCAGAGAATCCAGCCCCATATCTCTTAACGTTGCACTGTGACAAATGTTGCTGTTAACGCCGTTTTACCACTTCCACGGCGTCACAAGTTGCTCTTGCCACACTCCAGTCCCACACCAATGAGGCTGACTTGAAACAGCCCTCTGAAGTAGCGAAGCCAGCCACACGGTTGTAGCAAACAGTCTAACCCGGGATGGACAATAAACGGTGACCTTGCTCCCAATATCCAAACCCTGAGAGTGAATTAAGTTTATTAAAAAACGGTCATTCTGGAGATGTGTATGTCTATTGAGGTTTGGTTTGTGCACGTGGAGTCTGGGAGAACAATTGAGCCATCAATGTGGAAGAGCAGTGCATTCAGATTGCTCCCCAAGACCCAAACAAAAATACACAGCCAGCTTGTGTTTGTCTCTGCACAGCCATCTTGTGCATATTATTTTGTCTTTCTTTCTGCATATGTATATGTGCATCAGTGTAATCTATAGAATTAGTGCATTTACTAAAATCACTTCCATTTTCAATATCCAACAATTGCATAATCCAAGTTTGGACTTGGGGGGAAAAAATTGGAAAATAAAGAAAGTATTTGCAAAATCATTGGAAAATCTCTTGCTTAATATTAGCCCAGTGTGAGGTACAGCTT
This sequence comes from Scyliorhinus torazame, assembly GCF_047496885.1. Taxonomy (NCBI): domain Eukaryota; kingdom Metazoa; phylum Chordata; class Chondrichthyes; order Carcharhiniformes; family Scyliorhinidae; genus Scyliorhinus; species Scyliorhinus torazame. The sequence goes on from NC_092716.1 coordinate 259,498,281, forward strand.
GCTTCTCCATGTATAGAGCTGTGCATTAACTTAATCAATAGCCTGAGTTCTAATTAGAGCAAACTAATTTGGCATGCTGGAAGACAGGATCAGAAAAGACACATTAACCCCTCTTGCCCTTGCACCCAGCCCCTGCTCCATAACAAACAAGCTTTTATGCCACGCCACTCATTAGTGACTACTGTCTTTGACGTTGCTACATAAACAGGAATGTCAAACTGTCATCTCTGGTCATCAGATTCATGGGTGATGACAGTGTCTGTGTTCCTCGGGGGCTTGGATCACAGAATATAGGGCAGTAACTGTTGATTATGAGGCAGTAATATAGAGAGGACAAAGGGTGATGAAGCTTGGCTGGTGTAATGATCATTAATACAGTACTACTGCTCGGAAATAGGTCAACGGGTTAAACAATTGTAAGAATATTTTTGAGAAGTTGCAGCCTGATTATGCTGTTTGCGATGCGTTAAATGTGTGGATATCGCGTCACCGTCCGTGTGGGGTTTGCACATTCTCCCCGTGTCTTCGTGGGTCTCACCTCCACAACCCAAAGATGGATTGGCCCTTAATTGAGGGGGGGGGGGGAAGAATTGGGTACTTTAAATGTATAAAAAATAAAAATGTATGGATATCACACGGCCCAAGTTGTGTCTTGAGATCATGGCAAGTGTGAGCCAAGCAACACATTGGCAGACTGCAGGCTGGGTCTTGTGCTGTCTCACCCAGTGAGCTCCCAAACCTAACCATGCAACCACTGAGTGGAGGCTGGAAAGGAAAGGACATAAGAACATAAGAACTAGGAGCAGGAGTCGGCCATCTGGCCCCTCGAGCCTGCTCCACCATTCAATGGGATCATGGCTGATCTTTTGTGGACTCAGCTCCACTTTCCGGCCCGAACACCATAACCCTTAATCCCTTTATTCTTCAAAAAGCTATCTATCTTTATATTAAAAACATTTAATGAAGGAGCCTCAACTGCTTCACTAGGCAAGGAATTCCATAGATTCATAACCCTTAGGGTGAAGAAGTTCCTCCTAAACTCAGTCCTAAATCTACTTCCCCTTATTTTGAGGCTATGCTCCCTAGTTCTGCTTTCACCCGCCAGTGGAAACAACCTGCCCGCATCGATCCTATCTATTCCCTTCATAATCGTATATGTTTCTATAAGATCACCCCCCCCCCCCCCCCCCCCCCGCATCCTTCTAAATTCCAGCGAGTACAGTCCCGGTCTACTCAACCTCCCCTCGTAATCCAACCCCTTCAGCTCTGGGATTAACCTAGTGAATCTCCTCTGCACACCCTCCAGTGCCAGTACGTCCTTTCTCAGGTAAGGAGACCAAAATTGAACACAATACTCCAGGTGTGGCCTCACTAACACCTTATACAATTGCAGCTTAACCTCCCTAGTCTTAAACTCCATCCCTCTAGCAATGAAGGACAAAATTCCATTTGCCTTCTTAATCACCTGTTGCACCTGTAAACCAACTTTTTGCGGCTCATGCACTAGCATACCCAGGTCTCTCTGCACAGCAGCATGTTTTAATATTTTATCATTTAAATAATAATTCCTTTTGCTGTTATTCTTACCAAAATGGATAACCTCACATTTGTCAACATTGTATTCCATCTGCCAGACCCTAGCCCATTCACTTAACCTATCCAAATCCCTCAGCAGACTTCCGGTATCCTCTGCACTTTTTGCTTTACCACTCATCTTAGTGTTGTCTGCAAACTTGGACACATTGCACCTGGTCCACAACTACAAATCATCTATGTAAATTGTGAACAATTGTGGGCCCAACACTAATCCCTGAGGGACACCACTAGCTACTGATTGCCAACCAGAGAAACACCCATTAATCCCCACTCTTTGCTTTCTATTAATTAACCAATTTTCTATCCATGCTACTACTTTACCCTTAATGCCATGCATCTTTATCTTATGCAGCAACCTTTTGTGTGGTACCTTGTCAAAAGCTTTCTGGAAATCCAGATATACCACATCCATTGGCTCCCCATTATCTACCGCACTGGTAATGTCCTCAGAATATTCCATTCGATTAGTTCGGCACAACCTGCCCTTTATGAACCCATTCTGCGTCTGCCCAATGGGACAATTTCCATCCAGATGCCTCGCTATTTCTTCCTTGATGATAGATTCCAGCATCTTCCCTACTACCGAAGTTAAGCTAACTGGCCTATAATGACCCGCTTTCTGCCTACCTCCTTTTTTAAACAGTGGTGTCACGTTTGCTAATTTCCAATCCACGGGGACCATCCCAGAGTCTAGTGAATTTTGGTAAATTATCACTAGTGCATTTGCAATTTACCATGCCATCTCTTTTAGCACTCTGGGGTGCATTCCATCAGGGCCAGGAGACTTGTCTACCTTTATCCCCATTAGCTTGCCCATCACTAACTCCTTAGTGATAACAATTATCTCAAGGTCCTCACCTGTCATAGCCTCATTTCCATCAGTCACTGGCATGTTATTTGTGTCTTCCACTGTGAAGACCGACCCAAAAAACCTGTTCAGTTCCTCAGCCATTTCCTCATCTCCCATTATTTAATCTCCCTTCTCATCCTCTAAAGGGCCAATATTTACCTTAGCCACTCTTTTTTGTTTTATATATTTGTGGAAACTTTTGCTATCTGTTTTATATTCTGAGCAAGTTTACTCTCATAATCTATCTTACTCTTCTTTATAGCTTTCTTAGTAGCTTTCTATTGCCCCCTAAAGATGTCCCAGTCCTCTAGTCTCCCACTAATATTTGCCACTTTGTATGCCTTTTCCTTCAATTTGAAACTCTCCCTTATTTCCTGAGATACCCACGGTCGATTTTCCCTCTTTCTACCGTCCTTCCTTTTTGTTGGTATAAACCTTTGCTGAGCACTGTGAAAAATCGTTTGGATGGTTCTTCACTGTTCCTCAACTGTTTCACCATAAAGTCTTTGCTCCCAGTCTACCTTAGCTCGCTCTTCTCTCATCCCATTGTAATCTCCTTTGTTTAAGCACAAAACACTTGTGTTTGATTTTACCTTCTCACCCTCCATCTGTATTTTAAATTCCACCATATTGTGATCGCTCCTTCCGCGAGGATCCCTAACTATGAGATCATTAATCAGTCCTGTCTCATTACACAGGACCAGATCAAGGACCGCTTGTTCCCTCGTAGGTTCCATTACATACTGTTCTCGGAAACTATCGCGGATACATTCTATAAACTCCTTCTCAAAGCTGCCTTGACCGACCTGGTTAAATCAATCGACCTGTAGATTAAAATCCCCCATGATAACTGCTGTACCATTTCAACATGCATCCGTTATTTCTTTGTTTATTGCCTGCCCCACCATAATGTTACTATTTGGTGGCCTATAGACTACTCCTATCAGTGACTTTTTTGCCTTACTATTCCAGATTTCCACCCAAAAGGATTCAACCTTATCCTCCATAGCACCGATGTCATCCCTTACTGTTGCCCGGATGTCATCCTTAAATAACAGAGCTACACCACCTCCCTTACCATCCACTCTGTCCTTCCGAAAGGTTTGATACCCTCGGATATTTAACTCCCAGTCGTGACCATCCTTTAACCATGTTTCAGTAATGGCCACTAAGTCATAGTCATTCACGATGATTTGCGCCATCAACTCATTTACCTTATTCCGAATACTACGAACATTCGTAGTCATTCAGAAAACAGAATGCAGAACCATCTCAGATTGTTGCTGGTCTTGGAGGCTGTTAATCTAACCCTTCCAGCAGGGTGACAACCAGACTGTTGAGATAAATGGATGATATTGATGCCATCCTGCTCAATGTGTGTTGTAAACAGAAATCTGCAACACAGATTGTGCTTTCGTTCGACACTCTTAGATACTCTTCTGTTCTCACCATTTGCAGAGTATCTAAACTCGAGTTTGCTGTGCACGCTGGATGGAGAAACAGGTGCCAGTCATCACTCAGTCATGGCACTTTGACCTGTGAGTAGAGGCCGTAGGCTCATGCCCAATGCCAGAAACCTGAGCTTAAAAATCGAGGTAGGACATCCAGTGCGATACTGACAGAGTGCCTCTCACATTTATCATTCCCTTTATTCTTCCAGGGGATATGGGCAAGGTGAGCAGCGGGCAGTTAAGTGTCAACCGCATCGCTGTGGGTCTGGAGTCACAGGTAGGCCAGACCGGGTAAGGAAGGCAGATTTCCTTCCCTCCAGGACATTAGTGAACCAGATGGGGTTTTATGACAATCAATCATAGTTGCCTGGTCACCATTGGCAGGACTAGCATTTAGGATGCGATTTACTGGCCTCGTCACGCCTGACGTGGTGATGTGATGAGGCCGTTGAATCTTGTGAGAGGCCTCGCGTGCGATTCGCGGTGCTTGAGATGTCTCATGAGATTCAAGCGAATCTCGCAAGATGCCGCAATCTGGATCTCGCCCACGCTGGCCGATTAAGCTCATTTAAATATGCTTACGCTGGATTGTCCTGGCACCTGGCAACTAACAGCCCCTCCAGCGAGGGCTCAACCGGGCGCGGTTTAGTGCTACTTCACACGAATGTGGGCGAGTGACTGGCCGGGCGCTGGCTGACCTCAGCCAGTCACAGAGGGACTGGGCACAGTCCCTGTGCTCCATGGCCGTGCCAGAGCTCATCGCACTGCCGGCCATCATCCTCCTCTACCCCATGGACCAGACCCGCTGATACTGCCAATCCTGGGCCAACCCTGAGGTGACGCTGGTGGGAAACTTGGAGTGGGGTGGAGGTGCTGGGGTAGGGGCGATGGAATGTAGGTAGGGGCTAGAGGGGAGGCAGTTCGTGGCCATTGTGGGGGGGGATGGGTGGGGGGGGAGTGGAGGGGTAAATGGGAGTGGAACTGCAGGCCGCCTAGTCGGTGGGGGTATGGGGGAGGACACCCCATCCCGGTGGCCGCCAAGGTGACGGTCGTCCTGAACATTTACGCCATGGGGTCCTTCCAGGTGCTGAGTGAAGCTGGAGTTGATTAGGCTCTCTTGTGCGCAGCGGTGCAAGCACACATGTCCTACACCCGGCCTGCCCGGGGCCCCATGCCCTGCCCATCGTGGCCATCCTCCTTATCCTCCTCATCAGACGAGGCCTGGCATTCTCCCTCCTCCTCCTCCAGCATGTCCGCCTCCCTCTGCTGCGTGATGAGGGAGACCCTCCTAGGGCGATATTAGAAAGCCGCACTCGAGCGGTCCGGGTACCTGAACTGCATCTTTGGGACACCGATGCACCGCTCGATAACGCTCCTGGGTGCTGCATGGGTGTCGTTGTAATGGTTCACTGCATCGGTCTGGGGCCCCCGGACAGCTGCCATTTGCCATGACCCCAGCAGATAGCCCCTGTCACCCAAGAGCCAACCCCTCACCCGAGGAAGGGTCTAAAAGATGTCAGGCACCGCTGGGTGAGGCAGGACAAATGCATCCTGCACGCTGCCTGGGTCTCGGGCGCAGACGTGCGCAATGTGCAGCCGGTGGTCACACATCGATGCACATTCATCGAGTGGATGCATTCCCGCTTGATGAATGACACCCCCTCCTGCTGCGACCCTCGCAGGGAGACAGGTGTCCCATCGATCACCCCCTCCTGCTGCGACCCTCGCAGGGAGACAGGTGTCCCATCGATCACCCCCTCCTGCTGCGACCCTCGCAGGGAGACAGGTGACATTGCCCAAAATGACACTCTTGCGGTTGAATCCCGCCCATATATTCTTGATCGGAGCACCCAGAGGAATCCCACGGGGAGAACGTGCAGACTCCGCACAGACAGTGACCCGAGCTGGGAATGGAACCTTGGACGTTCACTGCAGTATCCTGATCAACATTTATCCCCCCCAACCTGCACCATCGCTAAGATAGGTCATTCGTCATGACCACATTGGTATTTCTGGCAGTTTTCTATGTCTACATTGGCAGCTGTATTTCCTACATTATAACAGTGGCCACACTTCAGAAATACTTAATTGGCTGTAAAACCATTTGGGGCCATCCTGTGATGCTGGACGGCTCTGGATAAATATGGATTTTTTGTGATAGAAATGGTGCTTTGGATTTTTCTACTGTTATTTGAAATGGGCTGAGATCGTTCGATGTTTTGTCAATTAGCAGGGAGCCACCGACCGGTACATAATTTGTGAAGTCAAAAGTTAGTCGCGAGTGAGCATGAACGAATTGCTTCTCCTTGAATTTCCGCCCGTTAGCCTGACACTGTGAACGAGACATGCCCGCCCCGATTACAATGGACAACACCACCGCTGACCCTCCACAATATTCCAAGCGTTGAATATGGATCCAGACATCACACATTCTCTCAATGTCACTTCGCTAATCCAACATAGACCACGCTGCTTTCAAAACACAACAGCATTGACAAACATAAATAACTTGGGCAGTACTTTCCCACAGTAAAATAGGACTTTTTAAAATCTTTAATCAGAGCACAAAGCACTGAATCCACTGGCTTATTGTGGTTGCTCTGAATCTTCCAACTTTTTCTGGTTCTGTCAAGTGCAGGGAACGCTGAGGTTTACCGAATCAATGTTTAAATGAAAGAATGCACAGTGATTATAAAATTATTCTAATTTATCATTTCCTCTGTGTGCTTATGTCATAATTTAAAGAAATGCTGGCAGCAGGGATAGTAAAAAGCAAATTCTCTTGTTTATGTTATATTTTCTGGGACTATTTCCAAGCATCTGCAAGTTTATTTAAAGACTTGTTTTGCTGGATCTTAGGAAAATATAGTCAAAGCCTCATGTGCACAGATCAGTCGCTGTCACATATCCCAACGTGCGTATTTCGTTCTCGGTGTGCAATTGGGATTAATCGATTTAGTTGCATCAATCTATGGAGAGATTACTTCTAAAACCTGGGGCCAATACGGCTTCCCTGTAAAACCTGGAAAAGGCTGGTTCAATACGGAGTGAGCTCATGTGACTGCAGTTCACTAGGCTACAGGCAATGCAAGGTATTGCTGTGAGAATCATAGAATTTACAGTGCAGAAGGGGGCCATTTGGCCCATCGAGTCTGCACCGGCCCTTGGAAAGAGAACCCTACTTAAGCCCACACCTCCACCCTGTCCCCACAACCCATCAATCCTGCCGCTGTGAAGCAACAGTGCTAACCACTGTGCTACCGTGTTGCATCTCAGCTGGTCAGCTCCAATCAGCAGCAGAGGACTTGTGTTTATTTTTGGTGGGAGGGGGGCTGGGGCGGGGTTATTTGGGGCTGGGAGGCACATCATTGATACCAAATTCCTTCGGGACTAAGGAATTAAGAGGAGTGGATCATTCAAAGTCCACTGAAAGTTCTAATAAGGTAAGGGCACAATGGGCCATTAAACAGGTTGCTGACTTTTAGTTTCACCTCCCCTTCTGAGATCCAGTAAAACCATATCGTGAGGCACAGCCCTCTGGTTTAAAAAGGGAAGCGGTCGGTTGCACTTTCAGCACGATGTAACTTACAGATGTAGCAAGGCCACATTTTCTGGCCTTTGATTATGTTAAAGGAAAAGACACTTTTGTTTGGTGCACTCCTTGGGGCTTTTATCGATTTCCACTAAACTGTGCATTGTCTGAACATTCTCTCAATATGAGGCCTTCTAGATTTTGAGCTCTAAAGCTGCTGTGATTGTCGTGTTGGGTGTCCTGATGCACAAATGATCCAACACGGCTGTAGATGGTACAACTCTGTTTTATTGTCTAAACAACGGTAACAACTAACTGCTGGCTTGAGTACGTGCTTCACCAGCTAACCTGTGGACCCAGCCCTATCACTATCTTAGTGAGGCACTCAGCACATGGACTATGTCTGAGTGGCACGCTGTGAGCTCTGTGCTCTGAGCTATCTCCTGGTAGAATGAGCGGGAACTGTGGTGTTCCTTGTTTTATAGTGCGTGTGCTCTCATTGGTGATTGGCTGTGTGTGCTGGTTGGTCCAACTGCCTGTCATCAGTGTGTGTGTCATTGCACCATGATACGCTGATGTGGATATCATGACATTCCCCCCTTTCACAAGGATATGTGCCTACATGCTAATAAATAGAAATGTGTACTGAGTGCATCTGAGTATGTGTGTGCAATATTTACAACATGTACATGAGGCTAAACTATATACCGAGGACGGTGTCAGGTGCAACAGAGCAACGAGGTTGTACCAATAACAGAACAAATGCAATCAACAAACAACGAGAGAAAACTTCTGGAACAATGAACGACAAGAAAAGAAACTCGTTAACAGTACTGTAAAACAATTCAGTGAATCCAATGTGCTAACAGGCTCATAAGTCAAGTCTCTCAGGTGGGCGACGAATTCGGGTTGACCGCCTCAAGGGTGGGTCGGGATCCACCGGCTGAGGAATGGGCCTGGCCACGGGCGAGAGAGGAAGAGGTGGAGTGGCCAGGAGCTCAACAAAGTCGACATCAGGGGCAACAGGAGGTTGTGGCACCGGTGCATGATCACGTAGTGAGCGTGGAAGCAGCCGAAGGGCCCGCCGATTACGGTGGCGAATGGAGCTATCAGGCATATGAACCAGGAATGAGCGTGGAGCCACGTGGCGGAGAACGTCGGCGGTTGCCGACCAGCCACCCTCCGGTAGGTGTATGCGGACGTTGTCTCCAGGCGCCAGGGCAGGAAGATCAGTTGCCCGAGCGTCATGTGCCACCTTCTGCTGAGCACGCTGTTGTTGCATCCTTTGCAGTACTGGAGCATGGTCGAGGTCAGGAGCATAAATGGACGGCACAGTGGTCCTGAGGGTGCGACCCATCAACAGCTGGGCTGGCGAGAGGCCCGTGGACAGTGGGGCCGAGCGATAGGCCAGCAGGGCTAAACAGAAGTCAGATCCGGCATCAGCAGCCTTGCAGAGGAGCCGCTTCACAATATGGACGCCCTTTTCCGCCTCGCGATTCGACTGAAGATGCAAGGGACTGGACGTCACGTGTGTGAAGTTGTATGAAGTGGCAAAGGAAGACCATTCTTGGCTCGCAAAGCAAGGCCCATTGTCAGACATGACGGTGAACGGAATTCCATGGCGAGCAAAGGTTTTTTTGCATGCCCGGATGACAGCTGATGATGTCGTGTCGTGCAGGCGTATGACCTCCGGATAACTTGAGAAGTAGTCAATCAGAATAATGTAGTCCCTGCCGAGCGCATGAAAGAGGTCCACGCCCACCTTCGCCCAGGGGGACGTGACCAACTCATGGGGCTGAAGGGTCTCAGGGGGTTGCGCCAGCTGAAATCTTTGGCAGGTGGGGCAGTTGAGCACCATGTTGGCGATGTCGCCGCTGATGCCCGGCCAGTACACAGCCTCTCGGGCCCTCCGCCTGCACTTTTCAACTCCGAGATGGCCTTCGTGCAGTTGTTCGAGGACAAGCCGGTGCATGCTGTGTGGGATCACGATCCGGTCCAACTTCAAGAGGACACCATCAATGACGGCCAAGTCGTCCTGGACGTTGTAAAATTGTGGGCACTGCCCCTTGAGCCACCCTTCCGTCATGTGGCGCATCACACGCTGTAGAAGGGGGTCAGCTGCAGTCTCACGGCGAATGTGGGCCAGATGTGCATCAGTGGCCGACAGATTGGCTGATGTGAAGACTACCTGTGCGTCGACCTGACAAACGAACTCCTCCGAGTCGGGCGGTGTGTTGACCGCCCTGGACAGAGCATCTGCGATGATGAGATCCTTCCCCGGGGTGTAGACAAGTTGGAAGTCGTACCTCCGGAGCTTGAGCAGAATGCGCTGGAGGCGAGGGGTCATATCGTTGAGGTCCTTCTGAATGATGCCGACCAGGGGGCGATGGTCAGTCTCCACAGTGAACTGCGGAAGACCATACACATAGTCGTGAAACTTGTCGATGCCGGTCAACAGGCCAAGGCACTCCTTCTCAATCTGCGCATAGCGCTGTTCTGTGGGGGCCATGGCCCGCGACGCATAGGCGACCGGGGCCCATGATGCGGTGTCGTCCCATTGCAGGAGTACCGCCCCAATGCCGGACTGGCTGGCGTCAGTTGAGATCTTTGTTTCCCGTGTGGTATCGAAAAACGCCAGTACCGGGGCGGTGGTGAGCTTGACCTTGAGTTCCTCCCATTCACTCTGGTGTGCGGGCAGCCACTGGAATTCCGTTGTCTTTTTGACCAGGTGGCGAAGAGCAGTCATGTGCGAGGCAAGGTTAGGAATGAACTTCCCCAGGAAGTTGACAATCCCGAGAAAGCGCAGCACTGCCTTCTTGTCTGCCGGCTGCTGCATGGCCATGATGGCTGCCACTTTGTCGGCATCCGGCCGCACACACGACCGGGAGATGTGGTCCCCAAAAACTTGAGCTTCGGCTGGCCAAAAGAGCACTTGGCTTGGTTGAGGCGCAGGCCCTGATCCCGCATCCGTGCAAAGACACGCTGGAGACGACTGATGTGCTCCTGTGGTGTGGTGGACCAGATGATAACATCGTCTACGTAGACGCGTAGCCCTTCGATGCCCTCCATCATCTGTTCCATGATGCGATGGAACACCACGGAGGCCGAAATGATGCCGAATGGCATCCTATTGTGGCAGTATCTGCCAAATGGAGTGTTGAAAGTGCACAGCTTCCTGCTGGACTGATCCAGTTGAATCTGCCAAAAGCCCTTTGAGGCATCAAGCTTGGTGAATATTTTTGCCCGAGCCATTTCGCTCGTGATTTCTTCTCATTTGGGTATGGGGTAGTGTTCCCTCATAATGTTGTGATTCAAATCTTTCGGGTCGATACAGATCCGGAGCTCGCCGGAGGGCTTCTTGACGCACACCATGGAGCTGACCCATGGCGTTGGCTCCGTGACCCGGGATAGCACTCCTTGGTCCTGCAGGTCCTGCAGGTGCTGCTTGAGGCGGTCCTTGAGCGGTGCTGGGACTCTACGAGGTGCATGAATGACCGGGGTGGCGTCCGGTTTGAGCCGTATTTTGTACGTGTAGGGCAGTGTGCCCATGCCCTCAAAAACCTCCTGGTTGTGCGCGAGGAGTGAGTGGAGCTGCGCCCTAAAGTCTGCATCCGGGAAATCGGACGTGCCTTCTGGAGACAGAGTGTGTACCCGCTGAACGAGGTGGAGGATCTTGCACGCCTGTGCGCCTAGCAGGGAGTCCTTCGAGGATCCTACGATTTCAAATGATAATGTGGCTTTGTGTGAGTTGTGTGTAACATCGAGCTGGCAGGATCCCGTGGCTGGGACGACGTTTCCATTGTAGTCAACCAGCTGACAGTGGGATGGCAGAATCGGTGGTTTAACCTTCAAGGTCTGGAAGGCTGACCATGCGAGGAGATTGGCGGAGGCACCAGTGTCCAGGCGAAATGTGATCTGGGATCGGTTGACTGTTAGGGTGGCACACCACTCATCGCCCGGATCAATGCTGTGCACTGGCAGCGGCTGGTGGTTCCGACTTGGGGACATCCGATTCTTGTGGGTCACCGCAACGCGGAAGGGCTCCCTGTCTTCGGTATCGCTGGTCTGCATACTATCTGGATATGACTCAGTGTAGGGGGGCTGAATTGCCCGCTCGTCCCTGCGAGGCTGGCGGAATTGTTGGGAGTTGGCAGGTTGAGGTGCTCGACAGCAGGCAGCGTAGTGGCCCACCCTGCCACAGCGGAGGCATTGTCGCGCTTTGGCCGGACATTGCCGCTTTAAGTGGGCGGAGCCACAGTTGCTGCACATCGTGACGTCATGGCATTCGTTGCGCCACCGCGCATGCGCGGTGTGGTCCTGCATAGAGCACGCCTGCGCATCACGTCCCTCTGCGTCAACGTCCCCTCTTTTGGCGCGTACAAGCGCGGGAGGCCTCGGAAAGCGCGCGAAATGGCCGCCCTCGCCCGGGCCGGGGGCCGGGAGGAACTCGATCGACTGGACCCGCTCCACCTCGTAGGACCCGTGCCGTGCCGTTTCGGCCGCCTGGATTAGGGAGTACCGGCTGGTCGCGTTCTCATGGAGGACGCAGGTCTCGATGGCAGTCGCTAGGGTGAGGCGCTTTATTTTGAGGAGCTGCTGGCGTAGGGTGTCCGAGATAACCCCAAAAACTATCTGACCCCGTATCATGGAGTCGGAGGTGGCCTCATAGCCACAGGACTGCGCGAGGATACGGAGGTGTGTCAAGTAAGATTGGAAAGGCTCATCCTTACCCTGCAGGCGCTGCTGGAAGAGGTACCTCTCGAAGCTCTCATTGACTTCCACACTGAAGTGTTCCTCGAACTTCAGAAGCACCGTCTTATATTTTGTTTTGTCCTCGCCTTCCGCGAATGCCAGGGAGTTGTAGATGAGGATGGCGTGTTGCCCCACCGTGGAGAGGAGGAGGGCGATCTTCCTGGTGTCCGATGCATTCTCTCTGTCTGTGGCTCCTAGGAAGAGCTGGAAGTGCTGTTTAAACAGCTTCCAGTTTACGCCAAGATTTCCAGCGATTCGGAGCGGCTGTGGCGGGCTGATGGTTTCCATGGAGCAGGATGGCGGATTTCTGAAAGGGTGCAGGTAGGTCTCACAGTCGCTGGTTTACGTCCACTACTGGTATCATGTCGCGTTAGGTGTTCCGATGCACAAATGATCCAACACGGCTGTAGATGGTACAACTGTTTTATTGTCCAAACAACGGTAACAACTAACTGCTGGCTTGGGTACGTGCTTCACCAGCTAACCTGTGGACCCAGCCCTATCACTATCTTAGTGAGGCACTCAGCACATGGTGTATGTCTGAGTGGCACACTGTGAGCTCTGTGCTCTGAGCTATCTCCTGGTAGAATGAGCGGGAACTGTGGTGTTCCCTGTTTTATAGTGCGTGTGCTCTCACTGGTGATTGGCTGCGATGTTATGTGTGCGCTGGTTGGTCCAACTGCCTGCCCATCAGTGTGTGTGTGATTGCACCATGATATGCTGATGTGGATATCATGACAGTAATGTTCTTGAATATCATGTGCCGGGCACTGACTGAGGAGACTGGGGCAGCCTTCCATTCTCTGCATTGAGCAACAAAGAAACTCCACAAAATCTTCCCCCCCCCTCCCCCCCACCTGAGAACTGAAAGATACCGGGCGGGATTCTCCGCCCAGCAACGCTGGAATTGCGACCAGGCAGAGAATATAGCGTCAGCCGAAAATCGAGGTCGGTGCCGGCCGTCCAAAGAAACGGCGTGCTCCGCCGCCTCGATATTGGTGTGAATGCGGCCCACACCGCGCGCAGGCATGAGCATGCAAAATGTACAGTAGCATTAACATCTCATCAACGGGCCCGACCTGGTCGTCTCCGGCCTCCCGCCATCCTCCGCCCCCGCCAGGCTCCGCCCCCGCCAGGCTCCACCCCTGCCATGCTCCGCCCCCGCCAGGCCCCACCCCCACCAGGCTCCACCCCTGCCATGCTCCGCCCCCACCAGGCTCCACCCCCGCCATGCTCCGTCCCCATCAGGCTCCGGCCCTGCCAGGCTCCGCCCCTGCCAGACTCAGCCCCTGCCAGGTTCTGCCCCGCCATGCTCCGCCCCGCCAGGCTCCGCCCCCTCTATGCTCAGCCCCTGCCAGGCTCCGCCCCTGCCAGGCTCTGCCCAGCCATGCTCCGCCCCCGCCAGGCTCCACCCCTGCCATGCTCTGCCCCGCCATGCTCCGCCCCCGCCAGGCTCCACCCCTGCCATGCTCTGCCCCCGCCAGGTCTGCCCCCGCCAGGCTCTGCCCCTGCCAGGCTCCACCCCCACCAGGCCCCGCCCCCGCCAGACTCCGCCACGCCAGGCTCCACCCCTGCCAGGCCCCGCCCCACCAGGCTCCGCCCCTGCCAGGCTCTGCCCCTGCCAGGCTCCGCCCCCGCAGGCTCCACCCCCACCAGGCTCCACCCCCACCAGGCTCCGCCCCTGTCAGGCTCCACCCCTGCCAGGCTCCGCCCCGGCCAGGCTCCGCCCCCGCCAGGCAGACGTGACGATGGCGCGGTTCACTTGTGGTATTTAAAATCAGCAAACAGGTGGCAAGGCTGCTGAGGGAGGAAGAGGAGGTGAGTAATGTCCCCAAAAGTGCAAGGGTGAGCTGACAGATATGCCACTGGCTGGGGGGGTAAGCTGCCCTGACCAGGGGGAGTAGCGGACGGGGGGGGGGGGGGGTGTGTGAGGGTGACCAGCCATTGCCGCAGCCTGCGAGGCTGCCATCTGCCCGTACACCCCACTGACCGCCCACTGCGCCCCTGCCCCATCCATCCAACCCCTCCCAGACAAGAAAGCACAACCGGTGCGCCGCACAAATGACCCAAGCAAACCGCAGCTACGGTCCAGGCAGGTGCCCATCCCCCTCAGCCGAGCCCAATCCGTGGGTCCTGTCTGCATGTATGCCACCAAACATGGCTCCGGGCGTTGATGCACTGCCGCCGACAATCTGATGCCAGATATCACGCGGCCCACCCAAGGACAACCCCCACGGTAAACCCCACAGAAGGGCACAGGATAGGGGCCACAAAGCTTACCGCTGGCATGGGTGTCGCGACAGTCACTAGTACCCCTGCTGACAGGGATTGGGTGGAGTGGTTGGAGGTCCCCCGGTGCCAGGAACCGACAGGGCCAGGGGGGGTGCGGTGCGGAGGGCGACGTCTCAGGGGGAATGGCCTTGGGTGGGAGTGGGAATGGGAGGGGGTGGGTGGACATACAACCCGTTGGACCTGGGTGGGCACGGGGGTACGCCCCATGCTAACCCATCTGCGCTTCACCCGCTGCAGATAATGGAGTTCGGTCACCACCCAGGAGTGGTTGGCATCTGCCTGGCCTCTGCAGCCCTGGCGGTCGCGCTGAGACTGCACAAGCAGGAAGGCCCAGCAGGACCAGAGCCTGCCCCAGGTGAGCAGGGGCCAGCCAGTGACGATGGCGAGCCGGCCGTCCAACAGGCTGAGGGGGAGGTGGGATGGAGGCGTCACATTAGGCCCCGTGTATACCGGCAGCGCCTGTCATTCGTGGACTTGCCAGACCGGGCTTGCCGTCGAAGACTCCGGCTGAGCAGAGAGACAGTGCGGCATATCTGCCAGATGATGGCACACCTGGCACCATGGGGGTATGTGGGAGGGCACCCGCTCTCGATGACCGTCAAGGTCACGGTCGCCCTGAACCTTTACGCCACGCGGTCCTTCCAGGCGCCGAGTTGGGACCTGTCTGGGATCTCCCAGACGTCCGTGTACAGGTGCATCTGCGCAGTCACGGAGGCCCTGTATGCCCGGGCGGCACAAGCCCACCAGGTTGCCCAGGTAGCAGAATTCGCTGGCTTTGCTTGGAGGCCTCAGGTCCAGGGGGTGATTGACGGGACGTACGTTCCCTACGAGCATGAGGGGATGCCCTTCAAACCCAGGTGGGATTGCACTCCCTCAATGTGTGCGACCACCAGACACACACCATGCACAACTATGTCCGATAACCAGGCAGCGTGCATGACACCTTCATCCTGGCACACTCGCCGGTGCCAAACACCTTTGAGGCTCAGCCCCGGGTGAGGTGTTGGCTCCTGGGCGACAGAGGTAAGCTGCTGTGGTTGTAGCTGATGATGCTTATCTGGAGACCTCAGAACCGCTTCAACGATGCCCACCCACCGACCAGGAGCTTCTTCGAGCGGTGCCTGGCGATCCTGAAGGTGCAGTTCAGGTGCATGGACTGCTCTGGAGGGTCCTCCAGTAGAGTCCGAGGAGGGTCTCCCACATCGTGGGGGCCAGCTGCACCCTGCACAACATCAAGCAACAGAGCGACGACATGCTGCAGGAGGAGGAACGTCAGGCCTCGCCCGACGAGGAGGATGTGGAGGAGAACAAAGAACAAAGAACAAAGAAATGTACAGCACAGGAACAGGCCCTTCGGCCCTCCAAGCCCGTGCCGACCATCCTGCCCGTCTAAACTAAAATCTTCTACACCTCCGGGGTCCGTATCCCTCTATTCCCATCCTATTCATGTAACTGTCAAGATGCCCCTTAAACGTCACTATCGTCCCTGCTTCCACCACCTCCTCCGGTAGCGAGTTCCAGGCATCCACTAACCTCTGTGTAAAAAACTTGCCTCGTACATCTACTCTAAACCTTGCCCCTCGCACCTTAATTGACCCCTCTATCCTGGGAAAAAGCTTCTGACTATCCACTCTGCCTATGCCCCTCATAATCTTGAGGACTTCTCACAGGTCACGCCTCAACCTCCATCGTTCCAGTGAGAACAAACCGAGTTTATCCAATCTCTCCTCATATCTAATGACCTCCACACCAGGCAACATCCTGGTAAACCTCTTCTGTACCCGCTCCAAAGCCTCCACATCCTTCTGGTAGTGTGGCGACCAGAATTGAACACGATACTCCAACTGTGGCCTAACTAAGGTTCTATACAGCTGCAACATGACTTGCCAATTCTTATACTCAATGCCCCGGCCAATGAAAGCAAGCATGCCATATGCCTTCTTGACTACCTTCTCCACCTGTGTTGCCACTGTGACCTGTGGATCTGTACACCCAGATCCCTCTGCCTGTCAATACTCGAGGGTTCTGCCATTTAGTGTATATTTCCCACCTGCATTAAACCTTCCAAAATACATTACCTCACATTTGTCCGGATTAAACTCCATCTGCCATCTCTCCGCCCAAGTCTCCAACCGATCTACATCCTTCTGCAGGACAGCCAGATGGGCACAGCATTGGGCCCAGACAACCACTAGAGGGCCAACTACCCCCTCCCCTGTCACCCACCCTGCAAGCCTTCGGGGTTGGGTATCGGGATGGTGTGCAGTGGTGGGTCATTCACTCAGTGATTGGCTCAGGCCAGCCAGTGCCAGGCCAATGTCCTAGCTACCCGCAGCCTGGGCCTGTTGTGATTGGGCCACGCTCAAGAGCGCCGCTGCAATATCCATGTGGCCCTGGTTCATGGCTGCCTGTGACATGGCCGCCCTGTCCTGTGAGTCGGCCAACGGCCGCACAGAGTACCCCAGGCCTTCAACATCCTGACCCATGGCCGTTGCCTTTGTACCCAAGGCTTCCGCCGCCGCCAATACCTGTGCAGGTTCCCACCTGCTTCAAGAAGACCATCATCATACCGGTGCCAAAGGAGAACCAGACAATGTGCCTCAACAACTACCATCCGATGGCCTTGACACCGATCGTAATGAGGTGCTTCGAGATGTTGGTCATGAGACACATCAACTCCACACTCCCAGAATGCCTTGATCCACTGCAATTCACATACCACCACAACCGGTCCACAGCAGACGCCATCTTTCTGGCCCTATACTCATCCCTAGAGCATCTCGACAACAAGGACTTCTACGTCAGACTCCTATTCATTGACTACAGCTCCGCCTTCACCATCATAATCCCAGACAAGCTCATATCAAATCTCCAAAACCTAGGACTTGGCTCCTCCCTCTGCAACTGGATCCTCGACTTCCTGACCCATAGACTACAATCAGTAAGGATAAACAACAACACCTCCTCCACGATAGTCCTCAATACCGGGGCCAGCAAGGCTGCGTACTTAGCCCCCTATTATTCTCCCTATACACACATGATTGTGTGGCAAAATATGGCTCCAACTCCATCTACAAGTTTGCTGACTGTAGTGGGTCGGATTTAAAACAACGATGAATCAGAGTACGGGAGGGAGATAGAGAACCTAGTGGAGTGGTGTAGCGACAACAATCTCTCCCTCAATGCCAGCAAAACTAAAGAGCTGGTCATTGATTTCAGGAAGCAAAGTACTGTACACACCCCTGTCAGCATCAACGGGGCCGAGGTGGAGATGGTTGACAGCTTCAAATTCCTAGGGGTACACATCACGAACAATCTGTCCTGGTCCACCCACGTCGACGCTACGACCAAGAAAGCACCTATACTTTCTCAGGAAACTAAGGAAATTCGGCATGTCCACATTAACTTACCTATTTTTACACATGCACCATGGAAAGCATCCTATCTGGCTACATCACAGCCTGGTATGGCAACTGCTTGGTCCAAGACTGTAACAAACTACAGAGTCGTGAACACAGCCCGGTCCATCAGACGAACCTGCCTCCCATCCCATTGACTCCGTCTACAACTCCCTCTGACTTGGGAACGCGAGCAGCATAATCAAAGACCCCTCCCACCTTGATTACTCACTCTTCCACCTTCTTCCATCAGGCAGGAGATACAAAAGACTGAGAGCACGCACTACCAGCTTCAAAATCAGCTTCTTCCCCGCTGTTACCAGAATCATGAATGACCCTCTTATGGACTGATTTGATCTCGTCACACATCTTCTCTACTGAGGACTACTGCATGAAATGAAAATCGCTTATTGTCACAAGTAGGCTTCAAATGAAGTTACTGTGAAAAGCCCCTAGTCGTCACATTCCGGCGCCTGTTCGTGGATGCTGTTACGGGAATATATTCCGGTGTCTATGCATTTACATTGTGTATTGATGTATGTCCTATGTTTTTTCATGTATGGAATAATCTGTCTGGACTGTATGCAGAATAATACTTTTCACTGAACCTCGGTACACGTGACAGTAAAACAAATACAAATACAAATACTGTTCGCCTGGGTGGTACGCATTGTCGGTACTGCCGCCTGCCCCGTCAGGAAAAAGATACCAAAGTTTGAGGTCACAGACCAAGTGACTCAAGAACAGCTTCCTCCCTGCTGCCATCAGACTTTTGAATGGACCTACCTCGTATTAAGTTGATCTTTTCTCTACACCTTGCTATAACTGTAACATTATATTCTGCAATCTCTCCTTCCTTCCCTATGTACGGTATGTGTTGTCTGTATAGCATGCAAGAAGCAATACTTTTCACTGTATACTTTAAAAAAATATATTTAGAGTAGCCAATTCATTTTTTTTCCAATTAAGGGGCAATTTTAGCGTGGCCAATCCATCTACCCTGCCCATCTTTTGGGTTGTGGGGGCGAAACCCACGCAAACATGGGGAGAATGTGCAAACTCCACACGGACAGAGACCCAGAGCCGGGATCGAACCTGGGACCTCAGCGCCGGAGGCAGCGATGCTAACCACTGCGCCACCGTGCTGCCCTTTCACTGTATACTAATACATGTGACAACAATAAATCAAATCAAAGTCTGCGTGGATTTCCTCCGGGTGCTCCGGTTTCGTCCCACAGTCCAAAGATGTGCTGGTTAGGTGGGGTTACGGGGATAGGGTGGGAAAGTGGGCCTAAGTAGGCTGCTCTTTCAGAGGGTCTGTTCATACTCGATTGGACAAATGACCTCCTTCTGCACTGTCAGGATTCTATGTTAGGCTGAAATGGTCCTACAACCAGCAACATTATTTTAACATGGATGGGATTTCTGAACATCTCTGATAGACTCCAGTCTGTAGCTGCTAAACCAATACGGCATGCACTGCACTTTGCCAGTGCACTATTAGAGTTTCCCAACTGGAAACGGATCCAATTTATCAACCTCAAAATTCTAAAATAAAGAGCCAGCTATTTCATTGCAATCGTTGAGAAACCCCAAACCTTCAATTGGTGACTAAGGAGTTAAGACAAGAAGAAATAGAAGCATTTATAAAATGTCCTTTATGCCCTCTGGAGATCCCAGATCAATTTACAACCAGTTTACCACTTTTGAAGGGCAGTTACTGTTGTGATGCAGGCAAAGAGAGGTGGCAATTTTGATACAGCAAGATCACATAAATTACAATGGGACAACTCACTGTTAAATCAGTTTTACTAATGTTGGCTGAGTGGTGAATATTGGCCAATTGCACTTCTCTTCCTCGAGAGCACCATATGGAACTGCCTATCAGAGAGGGCAGGCAAGGCTTTGGGTTAACTTTCAATTCTAGATGCTCTCTCGGGACAGGAGTGTTCGCTAGATTATGTGCTCAATACTGTGGAATGGAACCTGGGCCCACAGCATACTGACTCAGAGGCAAACAGGCTACAAGAGAACCAAGGCTGACCTCAACTCTAAACCTCATCCCCTACAGCTGAGAAAACCTATGGTGCAAGAGAAAGCTGAGACAGATTACACTGTTCAAATGTCAGGATACTGAATCATCTGTCCCGAATATGCAACATGTTAATGTACTGTCGAAAGTGATGAGTATTTGAAGAGTCAACAGCCCACGCTTTCTTCAAATTTGACCTGGACTGACGTTTCCAGTAATCAAATGGAAATTGTATCTCTGCAATGGCTTTATCATTATTCCTTTTGTGTGTGAATATTGGTAAATGGGAATGCGTTGGAGGAGGGCTCTAAGAGTCCTGGCAAAGGTCCTGGGACCAACTGGAAGAGATGGGTCATATGTGGGAGCGTTGGGGAGAGAGGAAGCTGTGGGAGCAGAAGTATTGAAAATGGGATGTGGAGGCTGGTGAGGGCAGACGGGAGGATTGGGATCTAGCTCCGTGGGATTCAAGTTCTTGGGCAGGAAGTCTGGGATATAGCTCGATTGAAGCCATAGGTTTGGAAAATTGATTTGGGCCAAGTATGGCGACTTTAGGAGTTGCTGGGATGCATCATGATCCAGCAACTTTTGGGGGGAAGAAGGCCAGGAAATTGGTGCAAAGTGCCCCTGGTTCCTTTCGAGTCATCAAGTTCCAACTCCTCTCCAAACCCCCTGCCCCTTTGGAGTTCTTCACTTTGGCCCCATCCATCTACAGCCACTCTTGAGCCATCTGAAACTCCTATGATCACATTTCGCCCATAAGACCATAAGGCCATAAGACAAAGGAGCAGAATTAGGTCACTCGGCCCATCGAGTCTGCTCCACCATTCAATCATGGCTGATATTTTCTCATCCCCATTCTCCTGCCTTCTCCCCATAACCCCTGATCCCCTTATTAATCAAGAACCTATCTATCTCTGTCTCAGAGACACTCAGTGATTTGGCCTCCGCAGCCTTCTGAGGCAAAGAGTTCATCACCCTCTGGCTGAAGAAATTCCTCCTCATCTCAGTTTTAAAGGAAAGTCCCTTTAGTTTGAGATGGTGTCCTCTGGTTCTAGTTTTTCCTACAAGTGGAAACATCCTCTCCACGTCCCCTCTATCCAGGCCTTGCAGTATCCTGTAAGTTTCAATAAGATCCCCCCTCATCCTTCTAAACTCCAACGAGTGCAGACCCAGAGTCCTCATCCGTTCCTCATACGACGGGTTTTTCCAAGGCCAGCACATCCTTCCTTTGATATGGGGCCCAAAACTGCTCACAATACTCCAAATGGGGTCTGACCAGAGCCTTATATAGCCTCGGAAGCACATCCCTGGTCTTGCATTCTAGCCCTCTTGACATGAATGCCAACATTGCATTTGCCTTCTTAACTGCCGACTGAACCTGCATTAACCTTAAGAGAATTGTGGACAAGGACTCCCAAGTCCCTTTGTGCTTCTGATTTCCTGAGAATTTCCACATTTAGAAAATAGTCTATGCCTAAATTCCTCCTTCCAAAGTGCATAATCTCACACTTTTCCACATTGTATTCCATCTGCCACTTCATTGCCCACTCTCCTAGCTTGTCCAAATCCTTCTGCAGCCCCCTTGCTTCCTCAATACTACCTGTCCCTCTACAGATCTTTGTATCATCTGCAAACGTAGCAACAGTGCCTTCAGTTCTTTCTTCCAGATCATTAATGTATATTGTAAAAAGTTGTGGTCCCAGCACAGACCCCTGAGGCAAACCACTAGTTACCGGCTGCCATCCTGAAAAAGACCCCTTTATCCCCACTCTCTGCCTTCTGCCAGTCAGCCAATCCTCTATCCATGCCAGGATCTTACCCTTAACACAATGGGCTCTTAACGTATTTAACAGTCTCCTATGCGGCACCTTGTCAAAGGCATTCTGGAAATCTAAATAAATCATGTCCACTGGTTCTCCTTTGTTTAACTTCCTTGTTACCTCCTCAAAGAACTCTAACAGATTTGTCAGACATGACCTCCCTTTGACAAAGCCGTGCTGACTCAGTCCTATTTTACCATGCACTTCCAAGTACTTTGCGATCTCATCTACAGACTCTAAAATCTTACCAATGACCAAAGTCAGGCTAACCGGCCTATAATTTCCCATCTTCTGCCTCCCTCCCTTCTGAAACAGCGGTGTTACATTCGCCACTTTCCAGTCCTCTGGGACCCTTCCTGCCTCCAGTGATTCCTGAAGGATAATCACTAATGCCTCCACAATTTCCTCTGCTATCTCTTTTAAGACCCTGGGGTGTAGTCCGTCCAGTCCAGATGACTGATCCACCTTCAGACCTTTCAGTTTCCCCAGAACCTTCTCCTGAGTAAATTCACTGCACTCACCTCTGCCCCCTGGTTCTCCTGGAGCTCTGGCATCCCACTGGTGTCTTCCACCGTGAAGACTGATGCAAAGTAACTATTCAGTTCGTCTGCCATTTCTTTGTTTCCTATTATTACTTCTCCAGCCGCGTTGTCCAGTGGTCCAATCTCTATTTTTGCCCCTTTCTTACCTTTTATATACTGAAAAAAACGCTTGCTATCTTCCTTTATATTACTATCTAGCTTGCACTCATACTTCATCTTCTCCCCCCTTATTGCTTTTTTAGTTGTCCTCTGCTCGTTTTTAAAGGCTTCCCAATCCTCTAGCTTCCCACTAATTCTCGCCACTTTGTATGCCTTTTCATTAGCTTTTATGCTGTCCTTGACATCCCTTGTCAGCCATGGATGCCTTGTCCTCCTCTTTGCATGTTTCCTCTTCCTCGGGATGAATTTCTGTTGTGCCTCTCTAATGACCCCCAAAAACTCCTGCCATTGCTGTTCCACTGTCTTCCCTGCTAGGCTCCTTTCCCAATCAACTCTGGCCAGCTCCTCCCTCATGTCTTTGTGGTTACCCTTATTTAATTGTAATACCATTACATCTGATTGCATTTTCTCCCTCTCAAATTGTAGGGTAAATTCTATCATTTTGTGGTCACTGTTCCCTAAGGATGCCTTCACCTTAAGTTCCCTAATCAAGTCTGCCTGATTACACAGCATCAAACCCAGAATTGCCTGTTCCCGAATGGGCTCGACCACAAGATGCTCCAAAAGACCATCTCTTAGCCATTCCACAAATTCTTCTTCTTGGGATCCACGACCAACCTGATTTTCCCAGTCCACCTGCATATTGAAGTCCCCCATGATTATTGTAATGTTGCCTTTTTTACATGCCTTTTCTGTCTCCTGATTTATTTTCTGCCCCACATCCTGACTACTGCTAGGGGGCCTGGACATAACTCCCATCAGGGTCTTTTTACCTTTGCGATTCCTCAACTCTACCCACAGAGATTCTCTGCCTTCTGATCCTATATCGCTCCTTGCTATCAATTTAACTTCATTCCTTACTAACAATGCAACCCCACCTCCTTTGCCCATCTGCCTGTCTTTTCGATAGGACATATATCCTTTCATATGTACCATTGACCAATTCCATCATTATGTCTCAAAGCCACTACTGCACTATTATTGAGTTTGGCAATTTATTCCGTCTTTCAAAGTCATTAAAGTCAATAAAGGAACAAAACGTGACCTCATATCATGCTGAAAAGCGAATGCGTTTAAACCATTTTTGATTTTATAAATCCCTTCGCACCCTATAGATGCTTCAGAAGAAGGAAAAATAATGGGCGTGATTCTCCGACCCCCCGCCGGGTCGGAGAATCGCCGGGGGGCGGCGTGAATCGCGCCGCGCCGGTCGCCGGCCACTGGCAGTGGCCCCCTCGGCGATTCTCCGGCCCGCGATGGGCTGAGTGGCCACAGGTCCTTACCGGCGGGACCTGGCTCCACGGGCGGCCTGCAGAGTCCTTGGGGGGGAAAAGGGGGGGATCTGGCCCCGGGGGGTGCCCCCACGGTGACTTGGCCCATGATCGGGGCCCATTGATCCGCGGACGGGCCTGTGCCGTGGGGGCACTCTTTCCCTCCACACCAGCCGCTGTCAACCCCCACCATGGCCGGTGCGGAGATGAACCCCCCTGCGCATGCGCTGGGATGACGCATGTTGATCCATGTTTAGTTGTGTGACAACTCCCTTTCCTTTGGGCAACTTTCATGGCGACTTTCACGTCACGCAGTGGTTCAGCTGTTGGGCTTATGTTGTGCGTTATGTATAGAGAAAGAGACAGAATTGTTTGGTGTAAAATATGAAACCCTGGGTGGGATTCTCCAATAATGGGGCTATGTCCCCATTCCAGCGTCAAAATGAGGGCGTTTCACTCTGGACTTTCCTTAAGAAAGTCCAGAGCGATTCCCTGCCCTGCTCCTCACAGCTCTGGCTGCAGATACGGGGCCCTGCACCTCCGGTCAGGAGTCCGCGCATGTGCACGACGGCGGCCTGCGGTGGCCACCTCATGCGACATGGCGGACTCAGCCCGCGGATTGGCACCAGGAATGTAGATCCCCTGAGATCGCGCGTGCCCGCGGATCGGTGTCGCCAGATCGCTTGCCTGGCCGTCTGTGAGGCCACCCCCTCCCCAGTGAAGGATCCCCCGCCCCCTACTAGGGCGGCCGCGGACTGAGTCCACAGCTGCCACAGGCCCTTCCCGACAGGCAAAACATGGTTAGAACCACGCCGGGGGGGGTCCTCTGTCAATGGCCCCCTCCCCGCGGCGCGTAGACCACTTGCGTGCGATTCACGGCGATTCTCCGGGGACGGATTTCGGTGTCAACGTCCGTTCTCTGCCCCCGCGCCGATTGCGATTTCGGCGAGGAGGCTCGGAGAATCCCGCCCCCGAGCTTTGGAGAACTGGGATAGGGCGCTGCGTCATTTTGTAAAAAGTAGAATATCATCTATTATTTTTGAAATAATTGGATAGAAGCGACTATTGCTGGCATTAACGGGGGCACTCACCTGACTTTCTTCCATCAGTTATTTTCACAGAAGCATTAACCAATTGGAAGTGTAACCCTTGTGAAAATAGCAAACCACAAAAACAAATAAAAGCTGAAAATCTGAAATAAAAACAGAAAATGTTGGACGGACTCTACAGGTCTGGCAGCATCTGTGGAGAGAGGAACAGAGGTAATGTTTCAACCCCAATATGACTCCTTATCAGAACTGGAGAGGCAAAACAGAAATCTGCATTACACATCCATTATCCATTTTTATTCCATCCAGTGAGATGTTAAGCACTGGAAAGAGGCACAGACCCATTTGTAATTTCAGTATAACGTAAATGTATGTGCAAACCATCTGAATAAACCATCAGTTACAGAGGAAACAGTGGAAAGGGATCTTTAACCTTCCTTTGATTGTCTTGCTCCAGTTGCTTTACTCTTGTATTTCTGTATTAGCCGTCCCCTGATGTCAAGGTCAGGGTTTAGTATGATTATGTCCACCTAAGTTGACAGGAAGTGAGGTAAGAGACTATAAACCCTGATATAGATGCATCAAAATCCTCCAGAGGTTCTATATTCATTTCGCATTCTTGAATGCGATCAGATTTTCATGTCCCAAACTTGATCAAATTTACAATTATTGTCCAATGCTTCACTTATTTATGTAACTTTCAGATACGGTATTTGCTGAATGGGCTGTTAGTATTGTTGCACAACTAACTTTGGGTACAATCACACTTCAGATGGATTATAAAATCTGTGCTTTTAAAAAATGCCCAAAGGAGAAAACTAGACAGTGCAATCAAATAAAACGCAGCTAATCTCAGAGACGGTGAACATAGAACATAGAACATTACAGCGCAGTACAGGCCCTTCGGCCCTCGATGTTGCGCCGACCTGTGAAACCACTCTAAAGCCCATCTACACTATTCCCTTATCTTCCATATGTCTATCCAATGACCATTTGAATGCCCTTAGTGTTGGCGAGTCCACTACTGTTGCAGGCAGGGCATTCCACGCCCTTACTACTCTCTGAGTAAAGAACCTACCTCTGACATCTGTCTTATATCTATCTCCCCTCAATTTAAAGTTTTGTCCCCTCGTCGTGCTAGACATCACCATCTGAGGAAAAAGGCTCTCACTGTCCACCCTATCCAATCCTCTGATCATCTTGTATGCCTCAATTAAGTCACCTCTTAACCTTCTTCTCTCTGACGAAAACAGCCTCAAGTCCCTCAGCCTTTCCTCATAAGATCTTCCCTCTATACCAGGCAACATTCTGGTAAATCTCCTCTGCACCCTTTCCAATGCTTCCACATCCTTCCTAAATGCGGCGACCAGAATTGCACGCAATACTCCAAATGCGGCCGCACCAGAGTTTTGTACAGCTGCAACATGACCTCATGGCTCAGTGCCAAGCAAGGTTCTTGTATCAGGAGGAGCTGAACTATAGGTCACTGCTGATGAAAGTGTGTCATGGGGAGTGGAAAAATCAACCAGGATTGCTACATGTGACTAGGAACAGGGGGACATACGAGCAGCAGTGGGCCATTCGGCCCCTTGAGCCTGCCCTGTCATTCAACTAGATCATGCTGACCTTCCCACCTCAACGCGATCTTCCCGCGCTAACCCTGTATTCCTTGACGTCATTGGTATCTAGAAATGTACTGACCTCTGCGATGAATACACTCAATGACAGAACCTCCACATCTCTCTGGGGTGAAGAATTCCAAAGAATCCCCATCCTCTGACTGAAGGAATTCATTCTAATCTCAGTTGTAAATGGCCCACCCCTTATTCTGAGGCTATGTCCCCTATTTCCAGGCCTCCCAGCCAGAGGAAACATCCTTCCCGCATCTAATAATAATAATAATCTTTATTGTCACAAGTAGGCTTACATTAACACTGCAATGAAGTTTCTGTGAAAAGCCCCTAGTCGCCACATTCCGGCACCTGTTCGGGTACACAGAGGAAGAAATGTCCGACTCACCTAACAAGCACATGTTTCTGGACCTGTGGGAGGAAACCAGAGCACCCGGAGGAAACCCACGCAGACACGGGGAGAACGTGCAGACTCCGCACAGACAGTGACCCAGCCGGGATTCGAACCTGGGATCCTGGAGCTGTGAAGCCACAGTGCTAACCACTGAGAGCCCTGTAAGAATTTTGTATGTTTCAATGAGGTCAACTCTCATTCTTCTAAACATCCAGTGAATACAGGTCCAGTCTCCTCAATCCCTCCTCAGTGGTCAGCACTGCTGCCTGACTGAGCCAGGGACCCGGGTTCAATCCCGGCCGTGGGTCACTGTCTGTGCAGAGTCTCCACGTTCTCCCCGTGTCTGCGGGGGTTCCTCCGGGTGCTCCGGTTTCCTCCCACTGTCCAAAGCTGTGCAGGTGGATTGGCCACGATCAATGCACAGGGTTATGGGGATAGGGTGAATGGGCCAGGGTGGGGTGCACATTTGGAGGGTTGGCGACGACTCGATGGGCCGAATAGCCTCCTTCTGCACTGTTGGGATTCTATAGATTCTATAGGACAATCTTGTTATCCCAGAAACCAAACTGCACACCAGGTGCGGTATCACCGGACCACCCCCAACCAGCCTCTGACAAAGCCCCCTCTGCTCGCGGAATGCCCCCCCCTCACCCCCGACTGTGGCGGCGCTAGATTCAGTCCACAGCCGCCATGCCGGGTTCATGAAAAGAAAGGACAATTGTTCCACACCATTGGTAACTCAGGCCATCGGGGGGGGGAGCATCGGGTGAGGGCCTCAGGTGACGTCCTGAGACCACCCGACGGTGTGCGGTGGACTCGCAGAGTACGCCATTTTCGAGGGGGCGGAGCATCGCAATAACGTCATCGCCCCAATTTTGGCACAAACGGGGATTCGCCGACTGGAGAATCCCGCCCCAGATCCACCGGTTCTTCTGTATCTCTCCTGCTGGTAACATCCTCAAAAACGCCAACCGGTTTGTCAAAGATGTTTTCGCTTTTATAAATTCATGTTGACTCTGCCCAATCCTTGTTGTTGTTGCTTATTTTCTAAGTGCCCGGTTATCACATCCTTTATAATAGATTCCAGCATTTCCCCTACTAATGATGCCAGGCAAATTGCCCAAAAGATTCTGTCAGTAGGAATTGGAAATATGCATGTCCGATGAAGCTTGCATGAACAATCATGTTCTTTGTGGTAGCGCAGCCCCTTTAAGGGGCGAGCGCACGTGGGGCCCGTGATCTGCCCAGAGCCTATAGGGATGGAGCGCTCGAACCTGAGCATATCGGGTGCCAGGGCGCGGACCTGGGTGGCTGGGTATCATCAGAGTAAGCCTGGGTATCGAGGGAACTAGACTTGTGTTGGAGTTATGCTGACATTGTAACATAAAGTTTCCCTTTTGTTAATAAATCACCGTTGTGATTTAATACTGCCTCCTCGTTGTATCTCGCACGACAACACTCTTCATGGTTGAATATCCCATTGACTGACTGATTGAAGAATGTGCCCCTGGTCTGGCCCAGATGTCTGCTTTAGGAAGAACCCAGTGCCTTCACCATAAGGGAAAGGGGGTGGGAAGAGAAAATGCAAAACTTAGATCATTTACTTCCTTTCTGTATTTTTGCTTTTTGTATGTTTGAAAGGGCATTTGCTATGGCACAATTTTGACTTTGTGCGATAATGTAAAACGGATGTAAGGGAATAAGCAGCTTATTTTATATCTCTCCTGGTCAAAACAGGCTGGAACTCACTTTAATCTGTTTCAAATGGACACTTCCCATTTGACCTGTGCTGCTGTACCCTTCAATTTAAATTGAGCAAAGGTTCCTACCTTGGACTATGAACATCTAGATCCAGAAACGCAGACATCTGAGACGGTTATAGGACTGGAACAGATTACAGAGGTAGGCAGGGGGGCAATGCCATGGGGAGATTTGGAAATAAGGATGGGAATTTTAAGATCCAGGGGCGAGATTCTCCGACCCCCCCCGCCGGGTCGGAGAATCGCCGGGGGCTGGCATGAATCCCGCCCCTGCCGGTTGCCGAAGTCTCCGGCACCGGAGATTCGGCGGGGGCGGGAATCGCGCCGCGCCGGTTGGCGGGCCCCCCCGGCGATTCTCTGGCCCGGATGGGCCGAAGTCCCGCCGCTAAAGTGCCTGTCCCGCCGGCGTAGATTAAACCACCTACCTTACCGGCGGGACAAGGCGGCGCAGGCGGGCTCCGGTGTCCTGAGGGGGGCGTGGGGCGACCTGGCCCCGGGGGGTGCCCCCACGGTGGCCTGGCCCGCGATCGGGGCCCACCGATCCGCGGGCGGGCCTGTGCCGTGGGGGCACTCTTTCCCTTCCGCCTCTGCCACGGTCTCCACCATGGCGGAGGCAGAAGAGACTCCCTCCACTGCGCATGCGCGGGAATGCCGTCAGCGGCCGCTAACGCTCCCGCGCATGCGCCGCCCGGAGATGTCATTTCCGCGCCAGCTGGCGGGGCACCAAAGGCCTTTTCCGCCAGCTGGCGGGGCGGAAATTCGTCCGGCGCCGACCTAGCCCCTCAAAGTGGGGCACGGCCCCCAAAGATGCGGAGCATTCCGCACCTTTGGGGCGGCGCGATGCCCGACTGATTTGCACCGTTTTGGGCACCAGTCGGCGGACATCGCGTCGTTTCCGGAGAATTTCGCCCAAGGTGTCAAACGTCACTAAACATGCAGAGCAATAACTTTCAACCCAATTCTTCGCATGTGTGCAATTTTCAGGCTAGTGAATTTTTATGTTCACTGTTGAATGGTATTTAACGGGATCTGGGCGGGTAACATAAAAGGTTGGTGATCCACTCGGCATTATCGTCACCAGTCAGTGGATGTAGATACTGTCATGTGAGAGTACCTTTAAGAAATGGGTGTTTATAAATGGGTGTGTATATGAATATCTGTAGTGAGAGTACCTTTAAGAAATGGGTGTTTATAAATGGGTGTGTATATAAATATCTGTAGTGAGAGTACCTTTAAGAAATGGGTGTTTATTAGTGCTGTCCGTCAACATTTTACTTTTGTTTTAGGCTGTTTGCTGCAGGGTGTATTTTAGTTACATTTTCAGAACTGGATAGCTGCAGTCACAGCCAGAAGGTTTATGAATCTCTCTCTGTAATCTAAAGACTATGGGCGAAATTCTCCGTAATTGGCGCGATGTCCGCCGACTGGCGCCAAAAACGGGGCAAATCAGTCCGGCATCGCGCCGCCCCAAAGGTGCGGAATCCTCCGCATCTTGAGCGACCGAGCCCTAACCTTGAGGGGCTAGGCCCACGTCGGACTGATTTCCGCCCCGCCAGCTGGAGGGAAAGGTATTTGGTGCCCCGCCAGCTGCCGCGGAAATGACATTGCCGGGCGGCGCATGCGCGGGAGCATCAGCGGCCGCTCACGGCATCCCCGCGCATGCGCAGTGGAGGGGGTCTCTTCCGCCCCCCCCCCCAGGACCCCAGAGCCCGCCCGCGCCGCCTTGTCCTGCCGGTAAGAGAGGTGGTTTAATCCATGCCGGCGGGACAGGCATTCCAGCAGCAGGACTTCTGCCCATCCGGGCCGGAGAATCGCCGGGGCGGGGGCCCGCCAACCGGCGCGCGTGATTCCCGCCCCCGCCAAATCTCTGGTGCCGGAGAATTCGGCAACCGGTGGGGGCGGGATTCACACCAGCCCCCGGCAATTCTCCGACCCGGCAGGGGGTTGGAGAATCCCGCCCTATAAATCGATCCTGCTGATTTAAAACTAATAACAGTAGTGACTTTAACCTGATGTGCTTCTGGTGAAAGGTGTTTTAAATCTTATGGATGTTGAAAGGAAAGCTTAAAGGATTACTTAGTGTTGTATTCTTTAGGGGTTGTATTTGAATTAATGGTTGCTAAGATGTTCACTGTATGGTTTAAAAAGGTTAACTTTAATTCATAGAATAAACATTGTTTTGCTTTAAAAATTACTTTTCCATTTCTGCTGTCCCACACCTGTAGAGTGGGCCGTGTGCTCCCCATACCACAATCCATTAAAAGTTGTGGGTCAGATGAACTCCATGATACACTTTGGGGTTCTCTAAACCCTGGCCCATAACAATACCGACCTCTGCAAAAGACATTATGGTCTGGGAACGATAAATGACAATGGAGAGAGTCCACTTGAGCTTTGCCGAGATCTTTGTGTAACTAGTAACTTCTTTCAGGGTAAACCATGCCACCAGGTGTCTCGGAGACATCCGAGGTCAGGGCATTGTGAACAGCCGGATCTAATTATCACAAGACGTCACTCTCCCTCTGCACCATTCTCAATACACACCGCTACCACAGCACTGCCTGCCATGCACATCACTCTCTGATATGCCAGAAGGCTAGGTTGCAGCCCGCAGTTTTTTCATGCAAAACAGAAATGCTGTTCTCGAATCAGTTTCAGGCATACTGCCCACCCAGATAAAAACAACATTTCCTCCACTCGATTGAACAAGTGCTCTGAGGCAGACTGGCACCAAAGTGCAGAGCAAAATGGAACATATTTTGAGCCACCAAATAAAATTGCTCTCTTAGCATATGGGAAGCAAGAGCAGAAAACAGTTGACTGGTTTGCGGCAAACATCACTGTGATGGCTGGCACCTGTCATTGGCCTCCTTCTGCACTGTATGTTCTGTGTTCTATGTACAACCGGTCCACTTTCATCAACTACAAGCGAGATCTGAACAAAATGACTCTGACTGGACTGAGAGCACTTCAGAGTCCAACAGACTGCTGGGCAGTGTGTCAACTACTACAGGCTTTAACTCTGCCATAATATCCAGGTGCTCTTCGACAGAGGAACAGTCAGGGGTATGTGTGAATGGATCAAAAAGGCAACAGGTCCATCAGTGAAGAGAAAATGGCTCGATTGAAAACAAATACAGGGGAGGTCATCACCGACTGCAATGGACATCTGGAGAGATGGGTGGGACATTACCTTGAGTTGTATTCCAGGGAGAACACTGTCACCAAGGAAGATCTAGAGACCATGACCTGTCTGGCATGGTAGAGTTGGATATTGAAGCCACAGTGGAAGAGCTTACAAAGCTATTGACTGGCTTGCCATGGGAAAAGGTCCAGGTGCTGCTACTATATTGCCTGAACTCATCAAACACTGGAAATGGAGACAACTACAAACCAAGCCGCTGAGTGTCTTTAAGACGGAGATAGATAGGTTCGCCACCGGAGCGGTCCACCACCCCACTTTGTCCCCAAAATGGGAGAATCCTGCCCATCACCTTACGAGATGGAAGGCTGCCATTGGAGATCACTGAATAAGAGGCTGGTTTAGAAAGGAGGTTGGTGATATGTTTCTACTAATATCTGCAAATCAGATGGACCCTGCTATTAAACAAGCATTAACGTTGTTAACAATCTTGCGGCTCCTTGTTAGAAAGTGTGACATTTCCTGTGCCACTGTTCTGCTACCTGACTGTGTGGCAGATGGTAGATTAAACACACAGTTGAACAAGCAATGTTTATTTTCTGTCGCAAGAAGTATGTTTAATATACAAGCCAGCGAATGGTTGCATTAAACCACCAAACCACAGTTTATTAAACACAGTGTTTCGAGAGTCTATTGAAAATAATGCTGATCAACCGATGCATTGACCTACTGTAATTTTTGAAATTCTTAAACGGTGAGAGCAGGGCTTGTTGTCAACAGAGATCTATTCACAGAAGCTGAGAAAGAATGAAAGAAAGCATTTTATTGTTCAGAAGATGGAAGTGTAGGGTGCAGGAATGTATGCAGAATACAACACCCACATTGCAATAGGAAAATGCACAAATTGCACAGAGATCTTAGACAAGCAGACCCTTCATCCCTGTGAGTGATGTAATGATTTATAAAATGCACGAACTGAAAGTACATCTGAAGCGAGCTGCCTGCTTCCTGCATCAGCGAGATTGGAGCCATGTCACTATATAAAGGTCTGAAAAATACTACCGCTCTTTATTTCCCCGCTTTCTTTTGCCTCCAAGCTAGTTTTTTAAAAAAGACGATGCCTGCAACTGGAGGACCTGTTATCAATGAGCTAAAATAAATTATATTCCCACAGGGCAAGAGAACAACGAGGATGAAAGAAAGTTAAAATTAAAAAGGTGCCTGAAAGAATCAGCGGCAAAACGTCTCTCTACACTGCTGCCGTTGGTGAGGTCCGACGTCCTGATGACGCGTTTGTCCTTGTTTAACGCACTTTAGCCGCAAATGCACAAACACGGTGAAGGAATGGTCAAAGCCCATAGAACATAGATCAGTACAGCACAGAACAGGCCCTTCGGCCCTCGATGTTGTGCCGAGCATTGTCCGAAACCAAGATCAAGCTATCCCACTCCCTGTCATTCTGGTGTGCTCCCTGTGCCTATCCAATAACCGCTTGAAAGTTCCTAAAGTGTCCGACTCCACTATCACAGCAGGCAGTCCATTCCACACCCTAACCACTCTCTGAGTAAAGAACCTACCTCGGACATCCCTCCTATATCTCCCACCCTGAATCTTATAGTTATGCCCCCTTGTAACAGCTACATCCACCCGAGGAAATAGTCTCTGAACGTCCACTCTATCTATCCCCCTCATTATCTTATAAACCTCTATTAAGTCGCCTCTCATCTTCCTCCGCTCCAAAGAGAAAAGCCCTAGCACCCTCAACCTTTCCTCATAAGACCTATTCTGCAAACCAGGCAGCATCCTGGTAAATCTCCTTTGCACCCTTTCCAATGCTTCCACATCCTTCCGATAGTGAGGTGACCAGAACTGCACACAATACTCCAAATGTGATCTCACCAGGGTCATGTATAGTTGCAGCATAACCCCGCGGCTCTTAAACTCAAGCCCCCTGTTAATAAACACGAACACACTATAGGCCTTCTTCACGGCTCTATCCACTTGAGTGGCACTGTCAAATGAAGAAAACGGCCAATGAAAGCAAAAACAGACCGAAATACACATGAGATCAGTCAGGATCTGGGAGAGATCTGAAATAGGTTTACCGTTTGGGTGCCGGCACGAACTGCAAACCTGCCCACTCTCTCCGCAAAGACCAACCTTCTGCGCATTCCCCAAACGTTGCTTTTTCAAAAAGGTACACTTATTAAGTTTCACGTTTTGACAAACAGTGCAACAAAGCCACAAACAAAACGACACGGCACAGCAAGCAAAAGAAAATGCTCAGCAACATGGCTTTGTCCTGGGCAGGTCATGTCTGACAAATGTAATTGAGTTCTTTGACAAGGTGAGACAGGCAGTAGATGAGGGTAGTGCTGTGGATGTTGTATATTTGGACTTTCGAAAGCATTTGATAGGGTGCGACATGGCACGTTGGTTAGCAAATTAGAAATGCTTGAGTTTGATGGGTCCTTGGCAGCATGGATTAGAATTTGGTTAAAAAATAAGAGACGGTGGGTAGGTATAGATGGCATTTCTCCGACTGGAGACGAGTTGGAAGTGGCGTTCCCCAGGGTCGAGGGTTGGGACCCTTGCTTTTTCAGATTTATATAAATTATTTAGAAGTGTGTGTTGAAGACAAGGGGCGCGATTCTCCGACCCCCCACCGGGTCGGAGAATTGCCGGGGGCTGCCGTGAATCCCGCCCATGCCGTGTCGCGAATTCTCCACCACCGGTGATTCGGCGGGGGTGGGAATCGCCCCGCGCCGGTCGGCGGGAATCCCCCGGCGATTCTCCGGTCCGCGATGGGCCGAAGTCCCGCCGCTGTCAACCCACGGCAGCCGGCGTGGATTGAACAACCTTTGGGACGGCGGCGCAAGCGGGCTCTGGGGTCCTGGGGGGGCGCGGGGTGATCTGGCCCCGGGGGGTGCCCCCACAGTGGCCTGGTCCGCGATCGGGGCCCACCGATCCGCGGGCGGGCCTGTGCCGTGGGGGCACTCTTTCCCTTCCGCCTTCGCCATGGTCTCCACTATGGCGGAGGTGGAAGAGACCCCCTCCACTGCGCATGCGCGGGGATGCCTACCGTGGGGAACCTTATCAAACGCTTTGCTGAAATCCATATACACCACATCAACTGCTCTACCCTCGTCTACCTGTTCAGTCACCTTCTCAAAGAACTCAATAAGGTTTGTGAGGCATGACCTACCCTTCACAAAGCCATGCTGACTATCCCTGATCATATTATTCCTATCTAGATGATTATAAATCTTGTCTCTTATAATCCCCTCCAAGACTTTACCCACTACAGACGTGAGGCTCACCGGCCTATAGTTGCCGGGGTTGTCTCTGCTCCCCTTTTTGAACAAAGGGACCACATTTGCTGTCCTCCAGTCCTCTGGCACTATTCTTGTAGCCAATGATGACATAAAAATCAAAGCCAAAGGTCCAGCAATCTCTTCCCTGGCCTCCCATAGAATCCTAGGATAAATCCCATCAGGTCCCGGGGACTTATCTATTTTCAGCCTGTCCAGAATTGCCAACACCTCTTCCCTACGTACCTCAATGCCATCTATTCTATTAGCCTGGGGCTCAGCATTCTCCTCCACAACATTATCTTTTTCCTGAGTGAATACTGACGAAAAATATTCATTTAGTATCTCGCCTATCTCTTCAGACTCCACACACAATTTCCCATCCCTGTCCTTGACTGGTCCTACTCTTTCCCTAGTCATTCGCTTATTCCTGGCATACCTATAGAAAGCTTTTGGGTTTTCCTTGATCCTTCCTGCCAAATACTTCTCATGTCCCCTCCTTGCTCGTCTTAGCTCTCTCTTTAGATCCTTCCTCGCTACCTTGTAACTATCCATCGCCCCAACCGAAACTTCACACTTCATCTTCACATAGGCCTCCTTCTTCCTCTTAACAAGAGATTCCACTTCCTTGGTAAACCACGGTTCCCTCGCTCGACGCCTTCCTCCCTGTCTGACCGGTACATACTTATCAAGAACACGCAGTAGCTGATCCTTGAACAAGCCCCACTTATCCAGTGTGCCCAACACTTGCAGCCTACTTCTCCACCTTATCCCCCCCAAGTCACGTCTAATGGCATCATAATTGCCCTTCCCCCAGCTATAACTCTTGCCCTGCGGTGTATACTTATCCCTTTCCATCATTAACGTAAACGCCACCGAATTGTGGTCACTGTCCCCAAAGTGCTCTCCTACCTCCAAATCCAACACCTGGCCTGGTTCATTACCCAAAACCAAATCCAACGTGGCCTCGCCTCTTGTTGGCCTGTCAACATATTGTTTCAGGAAACCCTCCTGCACACACTGTACAAAAAACGACCCATCTATTGTACTCGAACTATATCTTTTCCAGTCAATATTTGGAAAGTTAAAATCTCCCATAATAACTACCCTGTTACTTTCGCTCATATCCAGAATCATCTTCGCCAATGACATGCTGTTCCTTGGCAACATCATCCAAAGACCCTGGGACAGTTTCTCCATGTACGCTGATGATCTAACTCTACCTCTCTATTAACTTTCTTGACTTGTCCAAGACCTTTGTGTTGTTCCAGTCTTGAAAGTGCCTCAATTTCCTCTAACTAAACATTGGCAAGAGCCAAGCCTTCCAACACAAAAGGCGAAGCTGTCAAGTGTCCTGCCTTTGATTATGATTCCAACTATGTCCCCACCACTGCCTCGGGCTGAACTCGATTGTTTGACGCCCTATTGAAGTTTCGAGGTGATCTTATTGAAACATATTGGGCGGGATTCTCTAAAAATGGGGATATGTCCCCACGGCGGCGGGAAAGCCGGCGCCAACGACTCCGGCGTAATCCACGGCGGCGGGACGCGGCCATGAGGCCCATCGGGGCCTGGAGAATGGCCGGGGGGGGGGGGCGCTGTAAACGGCCCCCGACTGGCGTGGCGGCGATCCCGCCGGCGCCCGATAAACGGCGCCTGAAAATAGAGAGGCTGGCGGCGGGGCGCGCCCCCCCCGGGGATTCTCCGACCCGCCGCTGGGTCGGAGAATCCCGGCCATGATGTTCTGAGAGGACTTGGCAGAGTCAATACTGAAAGAATCTTCCCCTTGTGAGAGGGAGATTAGAACTCGAGGGCAAATTTTAAAAATAAGCCCAAGGTGAGGAGAAACCTTTTCTCTCAGAAGGTCGTGAGTCTTTGGAACTCTC
Source organism: Scyliorhinus torazame (assembly GCF_047496885.1). Lineage (NCBI taxonomy): Eukaryota > Metazoa > Chordata > Chondrichthyes > Carcharhiniformes > Scyliorhinidae > Scyliorhinus > Scyliorhinus torazame. The sequence continues at coordinate 259,535,149 of NC_092716.1, forward strand.
GTCCACAGAGAGTGGTGCAGGCAGGGTCGTTGAATATTTTTAAGGCAAAGGTAGATTCTTGACTAACAAGGGAAACACAAGGTGTGGGCAGGATAGTGCCATTGGGGCCATAATCCAATCAGTCACACTCTTATTGAATGGTGAGGCAGGCTTGAAGGGCTGAATGGCTTACTCCTGCTCCTAATTTGTGTGTTTGTATGACTCGCTTACCCATTACCCCTGTCCCTCCTGACGTACACAACTTTCATCCTCGTGTTTGAATCGCTTCATACCCTCCTTGCCTTCCATAAATCTCGGTAACTTTCTGCAGCCCCCTGAACACTCAACATTCCTTCAGCTCTTGAGTGTCCCTTGGCATGGGAGTTGTTGAATTTCCTGCCTTCCCACACCTGGCGACCGAAACTTGGCTCCCACAACTCACTGACACCGCAAGTGGGCGAGGTGGGGGAATTGATGTTGCCAGCTCTGTTGACTTTACTCCCAGCTCAGGCAGAAGTCAAAAATCATTCCCAATGTTTCTCTGCTTGGGTGCACATTGAATTAACCGTTGCTTTGTACACGGGATACATCCAGGGCACAAATTTCCTTTGCCCAAAATTATAATTTAAATGGAACAAAGTTCTCGTTATTGCATTGGTCACTACGCGGAGCGGTCTGGAAATGTGCTCATTCCACATCAATGCCACCATTACTGCATTGTTGCAAGGAAGGATCCATTTCCTTATTCAGTTCATTAAACATTACTGAACCATCCGGAGAAATCCTCCTGTACAGATTCCGGAGAATTTGTACTGGAGTCCGGACAGTAATGCCAACTGAAATCAGTTCCAGCCAGCAGCAACCGTGTTTAAAATTCTGGGGCGAAATCCTCCGGTATCGGCGCGATGTCTGCCGACCGGCGCCAAAAACGGTGCAAATCAGTCGGGCATCGCGCCGCCCCAAAGGTGAGGAATCCTCTGCATCTTAGGGGGTCAAGCCCTAACCTTGAGGGGCTAGGCCCGCGCCGGACTGATTTCCGCCCCGCCAGCTGGCGGATGTGCCCCGCCAGCTGGTGCGGAAATGACATTGCCGTGCGGCACATGCGCACGAGCGTTAGCGGCCGCTGATGGCATCCCCGCGCATGCGCTGTGGAGTGAGTCTCTTCTGCCTCCGCCATGGTAGAGGCCGTGGCGAAGGCGGAAGGAAACGAGTGCCCCCACGGCACAGGCCCGCCCGCGGATCGGTGGGCCCCGATCGCGAACCAGGCCACCGTGGGGGCACCCCCCGGGGCCAGATCGCCCCGTGCCCCCCCCCCCCCCCCCAGGACCCCGGAGCCCGCCTGCACCGCCTTGTCCCGCCGGTAAGAGAGGTGGTTTAATCCACGCCAGCGGGCCAGGCATCCTAGCAGCGGGACTTCGGCCCATCCGGGCCGGAGAATCGCGGGGGGGGGTCCCGCCAACCGGCGCGGCGCGATTCCCGCCCCCGCCCTATCTCCGGTGCCGGAGAATTCGGCAACCGGCGGGGGTGGGATTCACGCCAGCCCCCGGCGATTCTCCGACCCGGCTGGGGGTCGGAGAATCTCGCCCGTTATGTGCAAACAAAACACCAAGGAATAGACGCCTGGGGGTGGTTTCCTGGTGCCTTGCAGGGTTGCAAATGGCAACACCATTGGGTATTGTGAGCCTTGCCCCAAGACCTCATTGGCTGAGTGCCAGAGAACTTTCTAGAAAAGCACAAAGAGGGGTATAAAGATCTACCATCAGGTCCCTCTCCAGCGAAGGCTCACGGCGGTAGCAGAGAAGATTGGCGACCGACCAGAAACGGGAGGAAACTGCCTGCGAGACCCACCTTCGTGGGTGAAGGGTCCTGAGAACCTAAACTCAGAGAGTCAGACCCGCAGCTCGGCAAAGCCCATCGCTCGGGTAGTATGGCGAATCTTCAGATCATTTAGTGTTGTTTTGGGATAATTCAAGAAGGGTAACTGTTTTTATTGTTTGGTAAATAAATTTGGTTGAATCAGAAACTTGTATTTGTCCTTTGTTCATTTTGCAAAGAAAGGCACCTGGGTAAAACATTTGAGTAATAAACTGGTGGAAGAGTCGAAGGTTAAACAGACAATAATTACAGACAATGGAAATTACTATCAGCATTGTCCGAACAAGCTTATTTCAGCTAAATGCAAAAGGAAAGTACAAGAACGAGTGATTTAAAAAACCAATGCCCTCTGTTTTCAAAGCACTGGAGAGAAAGGTGTATCGGCTTGTTAAAAAAAATTACTAAATATGCAGGAGGGAAAAGAATGATTCCAAGAAAAAGGGGCTTATAAAAACCTTGCTGATGTCCATCAGTCAAAAGAGTTGCTTACATCACCACAACACAAGATTGTAAGAAATAGGAGCCATAGTATGAGTGGGCCATTCAGCCCATTGGGCCTGTTCTGCCATGAGATGCCCGATCAGATTGTGGCCGTAACCTCACTCCTGCCTGTCCCTGATGAACTGTAACCCCATTGTTGATCAAAAATCTAACTCAGCCTTAAATCTATTCAATGAGCTGCTCTCTGTGGGAGAGAATTCCAAGACTAAGAACTAGAAGAAATTCATCCTCAGCTCTGACATAAATGAAGACCCTTTAATTTTAACCCAGATCCCCTGTGCTAGACTCTGCCACGCGGGGGGGTGAGGGGGGGGGGGAACAGCATCCAGTGCGTCAAGCATACCCTTTGTCACGCCCCATCAGGATCCGACATGTGTCAATGTGATCTCTTCTCATTTCTCTAAACTCCAGTGGGTACAGGCCCGAACTGTTCAATCTTTCCTTAGAACACAACTCCTCCACCCCAGGAACCAGCCCAGTCAACCTTCTTTCAACTGCTAATCCTCCTCCTTAAACAAAGGGACCAAAGCTGTACACAAAAACTGGGCTGTTTTAGCAATACTTCTCTCCTTTTATACTCCGTCCCGCTCACGATGAAGGCCGCCATTCCATTTACCTGCTGAGCTTGCATGCTAAGTTTTCATGTTTTGTGCACAAGGACAACCAGGTCCCTCTGTACTACATTCTGCAGTCTCTCCAGTTAAACAATATTCTGTTTTTTCTTCTACCTGCCAAAGTGAACAACCTCATATTTCCTCACATCATACTCCACCGGCCAATTTTTTGCCCACTCACATGACCTCTCTATATCTCTTTGCAGACTCTTTTATTTAAATAATCATTATTGTTACAAGTGGGCTTACATTAACACTGCAATGAAGTTACTGTGAAAAGCCCCTAGTCGCCACATTCCGACGCCTGTTCGGGTACACAGAGGGAGAATTCAAAATGTTCAAATTACCTAATTAGTTAGGCATGACCTACCCTTTATGAACCCATGCTGCGCCTGCCCAATGGGACAATTTCCATCCACAAAGTCTTTCGGGACTTGTGGGAGGAAACCGGAGCACCCGGAGGAAACCCCCGCAGACACGGGGAGAACGTGCAGACTCCGCACAGACAGTGACCCAAGCCGGGAATCGAACCTGGGACCCTGGCGCTGTGAAGCAACAGTGCTAACCATTGTGCTACCGTGTCTGTAACCGTGTTGTTTCCGGGGCAAATCCCGTTATGTCAGGAGAATGTCTGGAGACCCCCCTCGAAGCCGGATTTGTGCCGGGGGCAGAACAGTTTCCGATTCTCTCGGCCCGCTCCAGCTGCCGTGATCGTCGAGGAACCGATTACATTTGTATTCATTTTAATCTCATTAGTGAGATTAAGGTCAAATGCAGTATCCTCGCGAAATGCTCCCCCCCCCCGCCCCCCTCCCCGCCCCCCCAGCAGAAAGTCACCCAGGCACGAATCGTCGCTGGTCCTTAAGAGCGGGGACCAGGCGCCATGGTCTCCGAGGGGCTGCAAGAAGGTAAGTACCCCTCTCCACTTACCTCCAGGGCGTACAAGGGCACAGCAGCCATTGGCCAGATGCTGAGGGGGATCGTTCATGGGAACTGGGGGTTGGCAGGCTCAGGTTGGGTCGGAGGGGGCCAGGTCAGGGGTCTCCAGCGGGAAGGGAGTTCTGTTGGGTGTATGAAGCTTCAAAATCTGGTTTATTTAATGTTTAAAACCCCATAACAGGGCAGCGCTCAGCTCCAACCTGTCTCCGAAAATCCTCTCTCAGGCACAGCCATTCTGCAGCCTGTTTCTTGGCGAAGCATTTCACTCTGCTTCAAGTTTCAATAGGTTCTGTGGTTTCAATGTTACAGTATGCCTGCTTTTATCCCTTTGAACTTGGTTGTTTACATTTAATTTCACACCCTGTTGATTTTTACAAGCTTCTTGATTGAGAACTGAAGGCAATTTCAAAGGAGGGTTAGCTTTGTTTGCTTTTAAAGCACCTCATGGTCCATTAACTCTGAAGTGCTTCCTCTTTTGAGCAGGTGTCCTGTCTGACCTTATTTAATTTATTGTGTTTTTTTAAAACTCTGAAGTGCTTCCGAGAAAGACCATTATAGGCCAGTGAGCTTAACTTCGGTAGTAGGGAAGATGCTGGAATCTATCATCAAGGAAGAAATAGCGAGGCATCTGGATGGAAATTGTCCCATTGGGCAGACGCAGCATGGGTTCATAAAGGGCAGGTCGTGCCTAACTAATTTAGTGGAATTTTTGAGGACATTAACAGTGCGGTAGATAATGGGGAGCCAATGGATGTGGTATATCTGGATTTCCAGAAAGCCTTTGACAAGGTGCCACACAAAAGGTTGCTGCATAAGATAAAGATGCATGGCATTAAGGGGAAAGTAGTAGCATGGATAGAGGATTGGTTAATTAATAGAAAGCAAAGAGTGGGGATTAATGGGTGTTTCTCTGGTTGGCAATCAGTAGCTAGTGGTGTCCCTCAGGGATCAGTGTTGGGCCCACAACTGTTCACAATTTACATAGATGATTTGGAGTTGGGGACCAAGGGCAATGTGTCCAAGTTTGCAGACGACACTAAGATAAGTGGTAAAGCAAAAAGTGCAGAGGATACTGGAAGTCTGCAGAGGGATTTGGATAGGCTAAGTGAATGGGCTAGGGTCTGGCAGATGGAATACAATGTTGACAAATGTGAGGTTATCCATTTTGGTAGGAATAACAGCAAAAGGGATTATTATTTAAATGATAAAATATTAAAACATGCTGCTGTGCAGAGAGACCTGGGTGTGCTAGTGCATGTGTCGCAAAACATTGGTTTACAGGTGCAACAGGTGATTAAGAAGGCAAATGGAATGTTGTCCTTCATTGCTAGAGGGATGGAGTTTAAGACTAGGGAGGTTCTGCTGCAATTGTATAAGGTGTTAGTGAGGCCACACCTGGAGTATTGTGTTCAGTTTTGGTCTCCTTACTTGAGAAAGGACGTACTGGCACTGGAGGGTGTGCAGAGGAGATTCACTAGGTTAATCCCAGAGCTGAAGAGGTTGGATTACGAGGAGAGGTTGAGTAGACTGGGACTGTACTCGTTGGAATTTAGAAGGATGAGGGGGGATCTTATAGAAACATATAAGATTATGAAGGGAATAGATAGGATAGATGCGGGCAGGTTGTTTCCACTGGCGGGTGAAAGCAGAACTAGGGGGCATAGCCTCAAAATAAGGGGAAGTAGATTTAGGACTGAGTTTAGGAGGAACTTCTTCACCCAAAGGGTTGTGAATCTATGGAATTCCTTGCCCAGTGAAGCAGTAGAGGCTCCTTCATTAAATGTTTTTAAGATAAAGATAGATAGTTTTTTGAAGAATAAAGGGATTAAGGGTTATGGTGTTCGGGCCGGAAAGTGGAGCTGAGTCCACAAAAGATCAGCCATGATCTCATTGAATGGTGGAGCAGGCTCGAGGGGCCAGATGGCCTACTCCTGCTCCTAGTTCTTATGTTCTTATGTACTTTTCCAACATAGGAGCAGCCAGCACCACACAAAGTATGAGGTTTCCTCATTGAGAACCTTCTCCCAGCCGCTGTTGAATTCTCTGAACGGATATGATGACCATGCCAGGGGGCTCAGGGGCCTTTGCAGCCCCCATGTGATGAGCGACATGGCAGGGCACCCTGGCACCAAGCCAGCATCAGGTTGGCACTGCCGAGGGGTGGGACCTAAAAGGGGCAGGGCATGAAAGAATTTATGAAAACAAGGCCATGGAGGGGGGCATGAAGGTGGGAATTTGGCGACCCCATAGAGGGGTGTCACTCACCTGGGTGGGGGGTGGTGTGGTGATGCTTGTTACCAGCTAGGCAGCTAGGTTTTTCAAGGGAGTGGGGGTGGGGAGCAGAGATGCTGGTGCAAATATAAAAGGGGTCAATCTGGACATAAGGGGACTGGAGAGGCGGCTTGGGGCTATAGCATTGGAAGTGGCTGGCAGTGGCCAATGGTTTTAACATGGAGCCAAACATCTGCCGTATTTTGTAGACTTTATGAAAGGTCTTGTGGCACAGTGGGTAGCTTCTCTCCATCTAGGAAAAATTCTGTCAAAGGCCAATTCAGGACTTGATGAGGTGTGTCCTCATGTGGCAAAACAGGTTGACTATCAATATGCCTGATTGCAGATGGTAAGAGTGGGTGATTTTCCTGAACAGCCACACTGCAGAAGGCAACAGGAAACCACGGCAGTACTTTACCCATCATGGAAGTCTGTGGTTGCTAACTCTCTTAGGGCACGGTACCTGAAGGTGGAAGTTTGGACTTTGGTCCCCTCTCTTCACAGACGCTGCCTGACCTGCTGTGCTGTTCCAGCATTTTCTGTTTTTACTTCAGTTTTCCAGTATTTAGCCTTGGTTTTTGCCCGACCTCTCTCTCTGCCTGCCACCAAGCTCGAGCTTCTAACTCACAGAGAGGGGAGGCAGATTTGTGTTTTCACTGTCTTGGCAGTAATCTGATAGAATCAATTAATCGCCCATCCCTGGAAGAATCGCTCCAATATACATTCTGTTGACTGCATGCACAAAGCAAATGTAGCATGCAAAAAGAAATCTGCATTTATTTACGCATGGCAGCTAAGCATTGGTGCATGTTGGACAATCCTGGCCATGTTGCTGACCAGTCAATAAGCTGCTCAGCTTTGGAAAAATAACCAACATTTGTTTGACAGACGTCAAAGTTACCTCGGAAAGATAAACTTGCCGGTTATCAATCATCGATAGGCTGGCCGTTATTACTATTGTGTTAATATCTTGCGTATTAATACACATTCCATTCTGTTTGGAGGGAATTTCAGGATAATCCTGTCAAGAAGATGCAGCTGTATAAATTTAATGGCAGCATCTCGAAGATGTCAGTTTGGACATGTTCCTGGGGCCTGTTTTAATTATCACTCAGCTGTTTCTGAATGTTGCACGGGGTCAAATAATAGACAACGAGGTTGAGCAATTGGATACCTTCCATGTCCACTAAATCCACTAAATTCCACTATCTCTGTACGCGAAGATGTAAAGTTTTGAGCTTCCACACAGAGTATGTCTCCAATGTGCACAGTGTGTACCTTTTCCTTTCAATGGGGCATAGAATCAAAGAATGATGCAGCCTGAATCGAGGCTATGTGCCGATGGGGCCTTTATCAATTCTTTGGTAGAGCAATCGAATTAGTCCCATTCCCCGGCACTTTCTCCAGAGCTCTGCAAATCTCTTTGGAATGTTATTATTGAATCTTCTGCCACCATTCTTTCAGTCTGTGCGTTCCAGATCACAATAACTTGCTGTCCAAGAGAGAATGTTTCTTCATGAAGTTTCGGGTTCTTTCGCCAATCACCTTGAATCTGTGTCCTCTGATTACCAATCCTTCGGCCACTAGATCTACAAGATTATGAGGGGCATGGATAGAGTGGATGGGCAGGCACTCTTTCCCAGGGTGGAGGGGTCAGTCACCAGGGGGCACAGGTTTAAGGTCCGCGGGGCAAAGTTTAGAGGAGACGTGCGAGGCAGGTTTTTTACGCAGAGGGTGGTGAGTGCCTGGAACGCGTTGCCAGGGGAGGTTGTGGAAGCAGATACATTAACGACGTTCAAAAGGCATCTTGATAAACACATGGATAGGATGGATGTAGAGGGATACGGCACAATGAGGGGCTGGTTTAGCTCAGTGGGCTAGACAGCTGGTTTGTGATGCAGAACAAGGCCAGCAGCGCGGGTTCAATTCCCGTACCAGCTGAGAATTCTGAATTCCCCCTCTGTGTACCCAAGCAGGCGTCGGAATGTGACGACTAGGGGCTTTTCACAGTAACTTCGTTGCAGTGTTAATGTAAGTCTACTTGTGACAATAAAAAGATTATTATTATTATTAGGACGTGCTGAGGGATTTTTGCCAAGGGTGTATCATGACCGGTACAGGCTTGGAGGGCCGAAGGGCCTGTTCCTGTGCTCTATCGTTCTTTGATCTTTTGTTTGATAGGCTAAATACTTTCATTCGTGATTTGGAACACCTCTATTAAATCTCCCCTTAACTTTCTCTGCTGTAAGGGGGACAGTCCCAACTTCTCACCTCTTTCAAGTATCCTGGTATTGGTAACCTTGGGTTGGTCCAATAATTATATTTGGCAAAGGACTGCAGTGATTTGCCGCTGCTTTCTGCAGCTTGGCTGACCAAGAAACTCTCCTGCCGATAATCAGGCATTTTGAAGGATCTACAGTTGATAACCAATCCGTTTGGCCACATTATGAATGCATCTTTCACAGCCATCAAGTCTTGAAGTGGGATTTCCAACCTGGAGTGCCTGGCCCAGCTGTAGGTATGCCACACCATGCCGGAAGACCTCCTCAACTTCTCCAGTCTCTCCAGGTAACTGATATACCTCGCCCCAGTACTTTTCTGGTAAATCTCTTCAGTACCTTCTCAAAGCCTTCATTTGGAGTTCATAATTTTACCTGTTTTTTCAACACCATCCAGAATGAGAAATATTTTCTCTCACCCATGAATACTGAGGCTCATTAAAATTGTCCCACCCTAGACATTGTCACTTCCTCCATCCCAACAAAGTCTCAGTTGAGAATGGCAAAACACAACCAGTAAAGGCAGGCGAGTTTAAGCAAGATTTGGAGCTCTCATTCGAATACTTGACTCAATCGCTGGAACCCTAATAATAATGCTTTTTCTTGAAAGTGCAATAAATTTGGGTATTTTAAACCTTTGTCCACTGAATTATATTTGCAGTTTCAAAATCTACAGCTTAATATTATCTTACAGCCAACTTTCGATTTGTATAACATAATGAAATAGTCCCTGTAGCCTCCTAACAGCCTAGAACTGAAATGGTAATATTTTGCATTAATTTTCCTTGAAAATTGCTACTATACATCTCACAGGATAATAGTGACCACAGTATATTCCTTTAAGAGAAAGGATTGTTCAAGTATTTGAATTAAATCTGATTACATGCATAATTTAAAAATGTTGATGGATAAATCTTACAATATGCCCTCTCATTTCTTCCACATCTACAGCCAAATTGTTGTGAGATTGCTTTATTACATCACATGTGAAACTCTCAGAGATTGCATTAAGTAGGCTGCCAAGGAATGGAAGGAAAACAAGGCAACAGAAAAAAAATGATTGCAATTTCTGACAGTTCAATTGTATAAATCTGTAATTAATGCAACCATATGCCCATACTGGCCGACTACCTGATTGAGCACACATATCTGTTATGATCGTAGCTCTGTCTTAACACTGGACCCTTTATCTAATGATCAACCCAAAGATTGTAGCACGACTGTAAGGCAAGTATCGGTAAAATGTACCAGAATTTGCTTCAAATCTGTGATCATGATTTGCCTAAATATTGCCCTTAATTATTCTGTTTCCAGCCTGTCTTATGACATCTTTAACTTGTTATGAGGTTGTGTAAAGCAGCATTGAATGTCAATTTTCAGCAGAGATGTTCAAGAACCTTTAAGGTTCATTGTTTTTGTCTCCAAATAGATGCCATTGATCCGTTTTCCTCAATTATCCCTATTTTGTTGTCTTAAACTGATTAGACATGACCCTATATCTTAATAACATATTATACAGATGTGGAGATGCCGGCGTTGGACTGGGGTGAGCACAGTACGAAGTCTTACAACACCAGGTTAAAGTCCAACAGGTTTGTTTCGATGTCACTAGCTTTCGGAGCGCTGCTCCTTCCTCAGGTGAATGAAGAAGGAACAGACCTCTTCATTCACCTGAGGAAGGAGCAGCGCTCCGAAAGCTAGTGACATCGAAACAAACCTGTTGGACTTTAACCTGGTGTTGTAAGACTTCGTACTATATTATACAGAGAATGTGATTGTGGTAATATGCCTGTAAGCAATATTGTAGATGGCTGGTGGCGTGACCTCCAACCAGCAGGTGGTGGTACAGACCCATCATGCGGTCTCAAGAAGGGGCCATGTGACAAGGCACTCAGATATAAGTGGGGGCACATCCGGTGATCTTCAGAGGGTTATAACATGTACAGAGGACAGTCGTGCCCAGGGATAGTTCCGGGGGACTACAAAGAAACTCCATGACAACTTGCTCTGTAACAGATCACTATCTTATCACGTGTGATTTAATAAAGATCCTGGTTTGGACAAGTCACAAGCCTTTTGGTAGATTCCTTGCTAGAAATCGAACAGCGAACACAACAATGATGAGATGCAAAACCAGTGACAAATACATGGGCGGGATTCCCCGTGAACCGGCGGGGCGGGCAACTCCAGCGCCGGGGAGTGGCGTGAACCACTCCGGCGGCGGGCCGCCCCAAAGGTGCGGAATCCCCTGCAACTTCAGCGGCTAGGCCGGCGCCGGTCTGGTTTGCGCCGTGCCGGGCAGCGTGGGAGGGGCTTGGCACCACGCCAACTGGCACCGAAGGGCCCCCGCCGGCCTGCGCGAGTTGGTGCATGCGTGGGAGCGCCAGCGTGTGCTGGCGTCATCCCAGCGCATGCGCAGGGGGGGTTCATCTCCGCGTCGGCCATGGCGGAGGACCGCAATGGCCGACGCGGAAGAATAGAGTGCCCCGGCGCCGGAGAATTCGACAGCAGGCGGGGGTGGGATTCACGCCGCCCCCGGCGATTCTCCGACCCGGTGGGGGGTCGGAGAATCCCGCCCATGTTGTGAAAAGCAGCCACCTGGGTAAATATTGAATTATGTAATATCTGCAAAACCTCTAACAGCATTTGCCATAGTGAGTGGCCGATAGGTAAATGCAGAACTAAGAGAATGCTGCCCTGCCAGAGCTACTGTCTTTGGAATGAGTCATGGCACATCTGCCCTCTCAGCTGGGTGTCAAAGGTTTCAGGCACTATTTCAAGGAAGAGCAAGGACATTCTTTCCTGCTGTCCTGGCCAATACTACGCCTCTCAACGGACGCTACTTAAGAAACAGATTATCTGGTCATTGTCACATTGCTGTTTGTGGGAACTTGCTGTTGGCAAATTGGCTGCAGTCTTCGCTACTTTGCACCAGTGACTCCACTTCAAAACTACTTAATTTACTGTGAAGCACTTCGGAACATCCAGAGGTTGTGAAATCTGCTCCAGAAATCCAAGCCCTTCTTTTTTATTGTTATCAGTGTTAGCAAAGGGCATAAAAATGCATTGTCTACATAGTCATAGTAAGAGATGCATTTTTAAAGTACAGTTTGTTTGGTGATCAGCACAAACGTACTCTCAGAGCTCTGAAACTATAGCAGCTGAGTTCTGGTTGACAGAAAATGGGGCAATACATTTTTTCCCTCAGGTTTGCAATATCTAACCTCTAAAAGCTACTTTTAAAATCACAAGATCACACCAAACTCTCAATTTATTTGAATTTTCTATCCATTGCACACTGCCTGCTGATACCCCGAGAACAGCCATTAGTCCCATTTGAGTTTATTGCATAGCTTTTTAAAATAAAATTTAGCGTACCCAATTCATTTTTTCCAATTGAGGGGCAATTTAGCGTGGCCAATCCACCTACCCTGCACATCTTTGGGTTGTGGGGGCACAACCCACCCAAACACAGGGAGAATGTGCAAACTCCACACGGATAGTGATCTGGAGCTGGGATTGAACCTGGAATCGCGGCGCTGTGAGGCAATAGGGCTAACCTACTGTGCCACCGTGTTGCCCTAAGTTTATTGCATAGCTTTAACCTTCCTTCGCAAGTCAAAAGCGAAAGTAAAATTCAAACACATTTGGTGACCATCCTTACTACTCTAACTAGCACTGCAGCCTCATTTGTTGCCAACCATCTGTCAGACCCATCGATCAAATACCCGAGTGTCATGCTTTTAATTCCGGGGGAGGAGGGAAGTGAAGTCCACGGGGGCAGGACTGGAACAGTTAGAGTGGAAGGAGGATCATGAGGTATATCAAGGCTGGTGTAAAGCTATTGGGCTGTAAGCCCTATTTCTGTGCTGTTGTTCAGTTGGGAATACTCAGGGCTGGTTTAGCTCAGTTGGCTGGGCAGCTGGTTCATGATGCAGAGCGAGGCCAGCAGTAGGGGTTCAATCCCTGCACCAGCTGAAATTATTCATGAAGATCTTCAGGTTAAATCATCACCAGTTAGCTCCCCCTTCAAAGGGGGAAGAAGCCTATGGTCATCTGGAACTTTACCAATAATCTCATCTCTGAGTCAATAAGTTCTGGGTTCAAGTCCCATTCCAGGGTGTGAGTACAAAACTGAAGACTGGATATTCCAGTGCAATATTGGTGGAGCATTGACCTGAAATGGGACTTCATCTGCCCTCTCAGGTCAATGCAAAAAATATTTTTGGCCGTATTTCGATGAAAAACATGGGAATTCTCCCTGAGGTCCTGGAAAATATTTATCCCTCATTCAGCATGGGCCACTCAGCCCCTCGAGCCTCAACCCCACATTCCTGCCGATAACTTTTCACCTCCTCGTTAATCAAGAATCTACCCAGCTCTGCTTCCACCGCCTTTTGAGGAAGAGAGAGTTCCAGAAACTCACAACCCTCTGAGAGAAAGGATTTCTCCTCATCTCCATCTTAAATGGGTGACCCTTTATTTTTCAACAATGACCCCCTAGTTCTAGATTCTCCCACAAGAGGAAACACCCTCTCCAGGTCTGGGGGGTCCGTCAATACCCCTCAGCATCTTAAAGGTTTCGATTAAGTCGCCTCTTATTCTTCTAAAATCTAGTGAATGCAAATCTTACCTCTCCAACCTTTCCTCACAAGGCAACCCGTGCATTCCAGGCATTAGTCCAGTAAACCTTCTCTGAACTGCTTCTAATCCATTTGCATCTTTCCTTAAATAAGGAGACCAATTCTGTTCAAAATACTCCAGATCTGGGGCGAAATTCTCCTACCCGCCCCGCCACATTTCTGCCCCGACCGGCCGGCGGGAGTCTCCGTAACACCGGCCGGTCAATGGGGTTTCCCATTGTGGGGCAGCCCCACCCCGTCGGGAAACCCCCGGGCGCCGGCAAAACCGAGACTCCCGCCGGCGGAGAATGACGCCCGTGGTCTCACCAATTCCCTGTACAACCGAACCATAACCTCTGTACTTTCGTAATTAATCCCCCGCACAATAAACAATAACATTTATTAGCTTTCCTAATTACTCGCTGTGCCTCAATACCAGCCTTTCGTGATTCATGCACTGGGGTTCCCAGAACCCTATCTACCTCAGAGCTCTGCAATCTCGCACTATTCAGATAATAAACTTTTTTATTCTTTTTGCCAAAATGCGCTTTCCCCACATTATACTCCATTTGCTAGATTTTTTTCCCACCCACTTAATCCTTTGTAGCCTCCTTACGTCCTCCTCACAATTTACTTTCCACCCATCTTTGTGTCATCAGCAAATTTTGCAACCAAACCTTCAGCCCCTTCATTCCCTTGATGTGAGTCCCATTAATATAAATTGTAAAAGGTTGAGGCCCCAGCTCTGATCCATGTTGCACGTCACTCATCACATCCTACCAAAAAAGGTCCATTTATGCCAACTCTCTGATTCCTAGCCAACCTTCGATCCATGTCAATATATTATCCCCGACACCATGAGTTTTTATTTTACGTAATAACCTTTAATGTGGCACTTTATCAAATGCCTTCTGGAAATCGAAGACAGTACATCCACTGTTTCTCCTTTATCCACAGCACATGTTATTTCTCCAAAGAACCCTATAAATTTGTTACACATGATTTCCCTTACATTAAACCATTGCCTGCTTCTCCACCCCCCCCCACCCTCACCCCCCCACCCCCTCTCCCCACCCGTCACTGAACTCCTCCACTTACCAAACTCCAAGTTTGCATTCAACTCTCTTGCTGCATTTCAATAATCTGGTGATTTATCAGATTGCAGTGTGTGGGGAGTGTGCTGTGTGCAAATTGGCCGCCACATTTCCGACACTATAAGAGTGATGACACTTAAAAAGTACTTGGCTCAAGTGCTTTGAGATCTTCAGAGCCGAGAAAGGCAAGATTTTTTAATACTCCGTATAATTCTTGGTAATGAAAAGTGGAATCATCGTACAACATAGTGAAGAGTAAATAAGAGTGCATCTATTTGGTAGTGGTGCCTGCTGGCCATAAAGTTCTCACTGAAAGTATGGTAAGGAACGGGTCAGCGATAACCAGTTGGTGCTTTATACTTTTAGCCTCTCCTAAATTGAATTGAGGGAATTACTTCCGCTCCTAATCATTGAATATTGCTGAAAAACAGACGTGTCGAAGCTTTGACATGTGTCTTTTTTCTGAAACACTCAAGCTCTGTAGTACCAAATGACTACTTAATAGCTATGCGTGTCAAACTCTTCCTCAAACAGTGCCCTTAATAAGCGGACCCCTTTTTGTTAAAGAAGATATCTTCATCAAACCTGAAAACAAAATCGCACATTGGACAATGGGATTTCAGTTCACGTGAAGAAGGAAAAAACTGGATTCAGGTACGGACAACAGAGTCAATGAGGCTGCTGTTAGTCATCCTATCCAATTATTTGCAAGGACCTTGTCTCGAATGTTTGGTAGACGTGGCTTGTGTTCTTCCCCCCCCCCCCAATACGATGGCAAATCAGAGGTGTTGCTTTCAAAGCGGTAACAATAGTTGTCGAATAGGACTGCTCTTACGAACTATTCCAACTGTTTTGAATAAAGATCTTCATAGGAACTTGTGTTATGCTGTCTGCTTTGGTTATTCAAACCAGGTTTCTGCCCAAGGGACTGTTTGAGTTATATCATCCTGAAGTCCGACATCTAAGCAGGCTTTATCTTGCCTTTGAAAGAAAATATTCACAATAAACAGTTAATTAGTAGGTTTCTCCCTCCTCTGCCCAAAAAGATCCATTCTGTAAATATATTTTTGGGGGTAATATTATTCCAGTGTGTAGCACCTCACTGCAGGAACGGTTGGAACGAATGAACATATAGCCACCAATGCTCTCCCAAATGTAATCGACACAGTGAAATGTGCTTCGATGATCTCTCGTAACTTTGCCTGTAAATTTAATCAGTCCTTTCCAGCAAAATAAAGCTCATGCTTGCGGCCAAACTCCTTCGAGGTAGCATACTTAAATGATTTGGTTCAAATAGTGACAATAATCAAAATTGTTCACTGTGCTATAGTTCACAGAATGTGGCCGCCTTCAACTGAATAATCTCGTCAAGTATTAAAAAACAATATTCATCCATCAATTTAAGCAACTTAATTACAGTGATTGCTCAAATGACAATGGTTGACTTTTTTTAAACGAGGTAGAAAAATTGAAAAGGTTCTTTCATTGATAAATGATGATCTTGTCAATTGAAAGGTGATTATTTTACTTCTTCGAAGTGCCTGTTTAAAGATGTTCCTAATGGTACATTGCAAAACCTGAATAAAAGTTTATTTTTATAAAAAGGTATTCTGTAAATGGTGAATAAAAGCAAATTTATTCTGACATTCAGAGTGGAAATCAACAACGGGTTCAATTTGGTTGTTCCTTCCATGGAGTTAAGCTATCGTTGAAGGTAGGTAGCCCAGTATTGCCTTCATGTTACAATTCTCACCTTTATGTTCATGTACCTCCATTGCTTCATTCCGCCCTATCTCTGAGATCCACCAGCCCTCCAACCTTCCCAGAAGTTTGCCTTCAGCTCTAGCCTTGTGCGCCCCTTACTTTCTTTGTTTCAGCGTTGGCGACTGTGCATCTAGACCCTAAGCTCTTGAGTTCCTAACCTTAACCTGTTCACCTTCTCTGCACTTCTTCAAGCCCCTCCTTAAAACCTACTTCTTTGACCAAGCCTCGATCACCTTTACTACTACCCCCCTTCTTTGACTCAGGGTCAGATTTGACTGATGATGTCCCTGCAAATTGCCTCAGGATGTTTTCGGTCGACTATAAATGTTATTTTCCAGCATGATTGATGATGGTTGGCCACAGGACCAGAAATGTGAGCAGTTTTGGGCCTCGTATCTAAGGAAGGATGTGTTGGCCTTGGAAAGGGTCCAGAGGAGGTTCACAAGAATGAAACCTGGAATGAAGAACTTACTGTATGAGGAACGGTTGAGGATTCTGGGTCTGTCCTCATTGGAGTTTAGAAGGATGAGGGGGGATCTTATTGAAACTTACAGGATACTGCGAGGCCTGGATAGAGTGGACATGGAAAGGATGTTTCCACTTGTAGGAAAAACTAGAATCAGAGGACACCATCTCAGACTAAAGGGACGATCCTTTAAAACTGAGATGAGGAGGAATTTCTTCAGCCAGAGGGTGGTGAAACTGTGGAACTCTTTGCCGCAGAAGGCTGTGGAGGCCAATTCACTGAGTGTCTTTAAGACAGAGATAGATATGTTCTTGATTAATAAGAGGATCGGGGGTTCTGGGGAGAAGGCAGGAGAATGGGGATGAGAAAATATCAGCCATGATTGACTAGCAGAGCATACTCGATGGGCCAAGTGGCCTAATTCCGCTCCTATGTCTTATGGTCTTATGGTGTAATTGTGGAGTGAAGGTGTTCTGGAGAAAAATGCTGAAATTCCACTTTGCGCCATGTATCCTTCATCAATGAAACAGTTAACATCGCAGAGAAACCGGATGGAAATGGAAACCATATGACGCCATGCTCTGTAAAACAAATTCACTTCCACGAGAGTAAATTTGTTGTCTTTTGTTGCAGACTTGCCTCGTGGACCAGCTGTTCCAGCTGTTCCCTTGCCTTTCCCATAGTTCTCATGCCTCAACGCCTTCGCCTGATATCAGTAGCTGTTGTCAGTGACTTCAGCCAGCCACGTACTGGACTCTGTCAATGGGCAGATTGAATACGCACCCCCTCCAAGGCGGTAATGCTGATTAGAACTTTAGCAAGATGAAAGGCAGCTTAGCCGATCACTGATGAGTTATGGGCACCGTGGGAGGAAGTGAAGCAGCCGCAGGCATTTTTTTCTGTCTAGCAGTTATTAATGAAACAATAAGGCACCGAAATCAATATCAGCTGAGCAAACGTACAGCTGTAATAAAGACTAACCGCTTTGAGAACTTTTTTTTAACTGTTTACTATTTCCATAGTCTCTTAGATAAACTTTATGAATGAAGTTCTGCCATTTGTCCAATGTGCTTCTCTGATTTGCATTCACGGTCTAGGTTTCCTTGTGTTGATCAATTGCAAACATTTACAGTGTCAATGCGGCGAGCCACAATTGAAGCCATTTCCTCCTGATTCTCATCGACCAGACTCTGTGTGAATCATGTGTATAACTATTTAATATGCTTTGAGTAACACGCACCATTGAAATGATTACCATTTCTGAGTGATATAATCATAATTTACAAATCTTTTGCAGTTTATGTAGCAGTAAAGTCTCTGACAAGCGACCACTCGTATTTGGATTGGGTTTGTTTGTTTATTGTCACGTGTGCCGTGGTACAGTGAAAAGTATTTTTCTGCGAGCAGCTCAACAGATCATTAAGTACATGAGAAGAAAAGAAAATACATAATAGGGCAACACAAGGTACACAATGTAACTACATAACACCGGGTGAAGCTTACAGGGGTGTCCTGTTAAACAGGTCAGTCCATAAGAGGGTCGTTTTGGTGTCTGGTAACATCGGGGAAGAAGCTGGGAGGAAGCGATGACTAGAAAAGTTTTGATTTATTCTCCTTACTGTTTACACCTCCCCGAAGGGTCTCCTGCGGGAGCCAACATCCGGGCTGAGGTATTTATGTCCCAGCAGCCCGAGGATTAAGGGGGTGGCTCATCTGGGTAGATCGTATTCAGGTGAGGCCACAGGGAATAAGACCATCAGACATTGGAGCGGAAGTAAGGCCATTCGGCCCATCGAGTCCACTCCACCATTCAATCATGGCTGATTTCAACTCCATTTGCCCGCTCTCTCTCCATAGCCCTTAATTCCTCGAGAAATCAAGAATTTATCAACTTCTGTCTTAAAGACACTCAATGTCCCAGCCTCCACCGCCCTCTGTGGCAATGAATTCCACAGACCCACCACTCTCTGGCTGAAGAAATTTCTCCTCATCTCTGTTCTAAAGTGACTCCCTTTTATTCTAAGGCTGTGCCCCCGGGTCCTAGTCTCCCCTGCTAATGGAAACAACTTCCCTACGTCCACCCTATCTAAGCTATTCATTATGTTGTAAGTTTCTATTAGATCTCCCCTCAACCTCCTAAACTCCAATGAATATAATCCCAGGATCCTCAGACGTTCATCGTATGTTAGGCCTACCATTCCTGGGATCATCCGTGTGAATCTCCGCTGGACCCGCTCCAGTGCCAGTATGTCCTTCCTGAGGTGTGGGGCCCAAAATTGCTCACAGTATTCTAAATGGGGCCTAACTAATGCTTTATAAAGCTTCAGAAGTACATCCCTGCTTTTATATTCCAAGCCTATTGAGATAAATGACAACATTGCATTTGCTTTCTTAATTACGGACTCAACCTGCAAGTTTACCTTTAGAGAATCCTGGACTAGGACTCCCAAGTCCCGTTGCACTTCAGCATTATGAATTTTGTCACCGTTTAGAAAATAGTCCATGCCTCTATTCTTTTTTCCAAAGTGCAAGACCTCGCACTTGCCCACATTGAATTTCATCAGCCATTTCTTGGACCACTCTCCTAAACTGTCTAAATCTTTCTGCAGCCTCCCCACCTCCTCAATACCTATCTTTGTATGATTGGCAAACTTAGCCAGAATGCCCCCAGTCCCGTCATCTCGATCGTCAATATATAAAGAGGACAGCTGTGGCCCCAACACTGAACCCTGCGGGACACCACTGAGGTTCCAGATCCCTGAGCACCCTGTAGGGCTTTAACAGCAGCCATTTTGTTTTAATTGTGTTCTATTGATCATCACGTGAGGTCAGCCCATTGGCACTTTGCTTTTGCGGTGTAGACGATGGTTAATGCAAATGGATGCACAGAGAATTTGAGCCTTGCTTTTTGGATGTGCTAACTGGGCCTTTCAGCCATTCCTTTGGCAATAATCTGGCAATGGCACCAGTGATGCATTTTTGCTGACAGGGTGTGAGGTAACAGGGGAAAGACGAGATTTTTACGACACAGCTTTCTTGCAACCTGGGCGGGGTTCTCCGTCAACGGGATCCTGCACTTTGCCGGCAACGCACTCACGCCCTCGGATTTCCCAACGGCATGGAGTTGCCCACAATGGGAAACCCCATTTTACCGGCTGCCGGGAAGGAAGATCCCGTTGCCGGCGGGGACGCGCCGCACCAGAGAACGGGAGCGGCGGCTGGACGGAGAATCCCGCCCCCTTTTGTTATGCAGCAAATTCTGGAATGTTCTGCCTGAAAGAGTGGGGTGGAAGCAGACTCAATAGTAAACTTTTGAAAAATTCTAACAGGGCTGAACAGGCTAGATGCCGGGGGAATGATTCCCTGGTTGGAGCATCTAGAAACAGGGGACACAGTCTCAGGAAACGGGGTAGACCATTTAGGACTGAGATGAGGAAGGTTTCTTCTCCGCGCCGGCCATGGCGGAGCTTTACAGAGGCTGGCGCGAAGGGAAAGAGTGCCCCCGCGGCACAGGCCCACCCGCGGATTGGTGGGCCCCGATCCGGGGCCGGATCCCCCCCCCCCGCACCCCCCCGAGGACTCCGCTAGCCGCCCTCCAAGCCAGGACCCGCCGGGATGGACCGTGTCCATTTCACACCGGTGGGACTGGACAGAAACGCTCGGCCGCTCGGCCCATCGGGACCCGGAGAATTGCCGGGGGGGGGTGGGAGTGCGAACGCCCCCCGAATGGCACGGCGTGATCCCCACCCTCTCCCGAAAACCGGCCCCGGAGAAGTCGGCAGACGGCGTCGGAGCGGCGGGGCGGGATTCACGCTGTCCACTGGCGATTCTCTGACCCGGCGGGGGGTCGGAAAATCCCGCCCAAAACCTTTTAGATTTTAAAGGCAGTGATGCACGATCAATGACCACTAAAGCGAGGTTGTAGTCCAACTGAAGGCTTTAATAAGCTAGGTTTCCCCCAGCAGCTCAGGTAGAGAATGAAGGCTGCTGGGGCAGCACGGGTTCTTATACCCCGCCTAGCAGGGCGGAGCTACCATACATCCTAACCAATGGGAAGCATACAGTTTCCACCAATGGTGCTTCAGCCTATCAGGTACCGTAATACCTATAATACCACAGGCATCAAGGGGTATGGGGAGAAAGTGCGAATATGGCTTTGAGTTCCATGATCATAATGAATGGTGGAGCAGTTGAGAAGGGCCAATGACCTACTTCTGCTCCTAGTTTCTATGCTTTTATGTTTCTCGGATGTTGATCCTGGTTTCCTGATGGATCGTGTCCTTGACGAACAGCGCTGTAGGGCAGTTCATAGAATCATAGAATTTACAGTGCAGGAGAAGGCCATTCGGCCCATCGAGTCTGCACCAGTCCTTGGAAAGAGCACCCCACATAATCCCACACTTCCAACCTATCCCCGTAATCTAGTAACCCCTCCTAAACGTTTTGGACACAATGGGGCAATTTATCATGGCCAATCCGCCTAACCTGCACATGTGGGAGGAAACCGGAGCACCCGGAGTAAACCTACGCAGACACGGAGAGAATGTGCAGACTCTGCACAGATGGTGACAGAGCTGTGCAGCAACTGTGCTAACCACTGTGCGGCCGTGCTGCCCAGTTGAGGAGCTAGAATGCATCTGGTTTGTCCTCAGTTATGCTTCATGGTTGCACCATTCTGTGTAATGAATTCATAGGGCCACTGCTAGCCCCTCAGTGGTCCCGGAAATGATGAGGGGTTGGCGCCGATTTGGGCATCGTAAAACGCCCGCAAATTCTCAGTTTCAGCCGGTACTTAGCCGCTGAAACAGAGAATCCAGCCCCTGTCTAGCTTCTGAGAGAGTAGAATGGGGACGAATGAATAGATTGGTATGCATTGGTCTGCCAAACATTCCAGTTAAACATGTAATTATTATCGGAAGATACGCTCGAAACATGGGGCAAAATTCTCCCCAAACGGCGTGATGTCCGCCGACTGGCGCCCAAAACATTTCCTTGGTGCATGCAGAAGGCCACAGCTTCCACATAAAATCTAAATACTGTGGATGATGGAAATGTGGAATAAAACTAGAAAATGCTGGATAGACTTAACGGGGCTGGCGGCATTTACAGAGAGAATCAGTGTTAACGGTCTGCGTTGCGCTTAAGCGAGAGTGTTTCGAGGCCGTTAAACCATGGGAGAGGCAAAAACTGAGAACCGTGCCGGCCGCCGATCTGTTTGCGATCTAACTGTCCCGCACCCCCCATTCCCAACCCCCCAACCCGTTCTTGGCAAAATCAGGATCCCGTCTTAGCGTGGGGAAAAACCAAAAATCACCACTTAAGTCCAATTTCCATACAATTAACGGGAGCGACCACCTATCTAACGGACCCCCCCCCCCCCCCCCCCGTGATCTAACATCCTCCCCAGCAAGTGGTCACGCGGGCGCCTATTAGTACACCTCTTTAAAAACATGAAGCTGGTGGAAGGGCCACTCTGGGGGCCCGAGGAGGCGAGTAGCCATCTTTGTTCCCGGGCAATGAGCCCGGGGCCACTGGGGTTTTTGTCCCCGTGCTCGGAGGGGGGGTGGGGAAGGCCCCAGGGGGGCAGCCTCAGCCAGGTTGGGCCATTTGTTAGAGGGGGTGAAGTGGAGTGAGGGTGGTGTGGAGCGGGGGTGGGGGGGGGGGGGGGGTTGCCGCCCATGGCCTGAGCTGGGCTGGGCTGGGGTGGGGGGTGGGGAGGAGATGGTTGTCTCAGCTTCTGTGAGTCCATCATGCCAATCCCTGAATCGTGTGGTCCTCTTCTGGGGACAACCCCAGCATCGGCCTGTCTGCCCCACCGACCACCCAGAACTCCCACTGACCGCGGAGATTCTGGCCGCACGGCTGATGGTATTGATAATTGGAATTGACAATCGTAGTTGTGAGCACTTTGCACATCCTAAGTGGATCGCCCTGCGGAGGCATGTGGGGGTAATTATCTCGCATCCCAATCAGTGCATATGGAGCTGTGCAAACATGTTGGGCTAGATTCTCTGCACCCCGATGCCGAAATCGCGGCTGACGCGGGGGCGGAGAATCCATGTTCCCGCAAGAAATCGGGACCGGTGCCCGTTCACCGATTCTGCTGGCCCCAAGAATCGCCGTACTCAGGGAGTACGCCGCGCTGCCTGGGACCTACCTGGGGCCATTGCCAGAGGCCCGCTCCGCCCCTGACTGGCCGAAGTCCTGTCGGCGTGGAACTAATGTGCTCCAGCCGGTCGAGATACTCGTCTGGCCACCCTGGTCGGGGGCGGGCCGCTCAGAGGTCGGGGGGGCACAGCACGGTAGCACAGTGGGCAGCACGGTAGCACAGATGATTAGCACTGTGGCTTCACAGCACCAGGGTCCCAGGTTCGATTCCCCGCTGGGTCACTGTCTGTGCGGAGTCTGCACGTTCTCCCCGTGTCTGCGTGGGTTTCCTCCGGGTGCTCCGGTTTCCTCCCACAGTCCAAAGACGTGCAGGTTAGGTGGATTGGCCATGATAAATTGCCCTTAGTGACTAAAAAGGTTAGGCGGGGTTATTGGGTTACGGAGATAGGGTGGAAGAGAGGGCTTAAGTGGGTCGGTGCAGACTCGATGGGCCGAATGGCCTCCTTCTGCACTGTATGTTCTATGTTCTATAGGCGGCCGGGGAATGTCTATGTGGAGGTTGAGGGTCTGGTACCCGGCCGATTGGGGGGGTCTCTTTTGTGGGTCAGGCTCCGCGGTCCGAGTCCGTCATGGAGCATGGTGCAGCCGCCGCAGTGAGCAAGCGCAGCCTCTGAGCCGGAAGTGCGGAGGACCGTGTCTGCAGCAAAAGCTGCGAGATCTACTCCGGGTCCCAGCTACCCCCCTGCAGGGCTGGGAATTAGTGGTCCTTTGATGCCAGGTTTTCTGGCGTGAAACTCCACCGTTTTGATGCTGGCGTGGGGACATAGTCCCAATAATGGAGAATCCAGCCTGTTGTGTGTTAAATTATTGATTCAATGTGGACACATGTGGACATTTATACAATGATAGAAATCTCGGGTATGTCCGAGCTATGTGTGCTTCTTTTGGGTAACCAAATAAACTAAATCAACAAATTGAGGAATAAATTAAAAGGCAGCCCCTTAAAGGGACACCGCATCAAACTAAACAGGATCTCAAAGGGAACTCAAAACCTCAAAACAAAGTGTGATACAAAGGGTCAATGAAGTAACCCAGACTGTGGTTCCCACTGGGCATGGTAGGCCTCAATCATACGTGCAGGCATCACATACTCCCTTTCCAGGGACACCTTGCAGTGAACATAGCTGCAGAGGAGGGGCAGACAGTCAGGACAGATGACCCCCTCCCTGGACTGCCCACCGCCCGGATTCAGTAGAGGTCTGCCTGCAGAGCTACGTGCGTGTGCTCCGCTCCAGGCTTCAGTGAAACTGAGGCTGGATTACATGACAGACATCCCTTAAAACAATGGATGTTGTTGAATATTATTGCAACAGATGTAGGTGGTGAAGTCTTGAACGAGTTGGAGTTTACACAGGGATGGGGCTCACAACATCACAATTGTATTTATCTGCGGCAGAGCTCTGCGCGAATCGTCTGACAGAAATTTATGTTTGGTGCAACAGCAAACATCAGACGACTGCAATGTGACACCGAACAATGCAAATACTCACTTTCGTCTGATAGGTGGATGAACAGATGTGAGCAGTTGAAGACATTTGCAGAGTTGAGCTGGTATTGGATTAACGTTCCAATATGTTTCATCATGGAGTGGTGGGAGCTGATTCACATTCACAGTTCCCCACACATTCCTGGGGAGAGGCACCAGCTGCTCCTGGTTTCTTCTTGTGCAATTGCTGGAGCAAAGTTCATAACTGCAGTAGATTTTGAATGTCCAGAATCAGATACATTGGCTGGAATTTAATGGCCCCGGCGGAAGAGGGCTGGGTGACAGGGGAGGGCGTGTAATCAGGTGGCATTGCTCCTCGGGGCCATGCTGGGGCTGGGGTGCTGCCAGTCCACTGATCGACCGGCGGTTCTGTCCCAGTGAGGGCCAGAAGCCACCACTCCAGGCTCTGGAACGCTCTCGCCGACAGCACTGGGGGTGTACCTGCATCACACGGACTGCCGCGGTTCAAGAAGGCAGCTCACCACCACCATCTGAAGGGGCAACTAGGGATGGACGATAAATGCTGGCCCAGCCAGCGAAGCCCACATCCCGGAAAATAAATTTTAAAATACTAATCATGAATTCTGAGCATGGCCTCTAGGGTCACAGGGGCTAGCTTGCCCCAGGGTGGTGGGTGGGGCTCCCCACACCTCCTAAAGCCCTGGCCATTATTGTGCAGAATCATGGGCGACTGGCGCCCAAAACGGCGCAAATCAGTCGGGCATCGCGCCGCCCCAAAGGTGCTCCGCATCTTTGGGGGCCGAGCCCCAACCTTAAGGGGCTAGGCCGACGCCGGATGCATTTCTGCCCCGCCAGCTGGCGGAAAAGGCCTTTGGTGCCCCGCCAGCTGGCGCGGAAATGACATCTCTGGGCGGCGCATGCGCGGGAGCGTTAGCGGCCGATGACGGCATTCCCGTGCATGCGCAGTGGAGGGAGTCTCTTCCGCCTCCGCCATGGTGGAGACCATGGCGAAGGCGGAAGGTAAAGAGTGCCCCCACGGCACAGGCCCGCCCGCGGATCGGTGGGCCCCGATCGCAGGCCAGGCCACCGTGGGGGCACCCCCCGGGGCCAGATCCCCAGGACCCCGGAGCCCGCCTGCGCCGCCTTGTCCCGCCGGTAAGGTAGGTGGTTTAATCTACGCCGGCAGGACAGGCATTTTAGCTGCGGGACTTCGGCCCATCCGGGCCGGAGAATTGCGGGGGGGGGGGGCCCGCCAACCGGCGCGATTCCCGCCCCCGCCGAATATCCGGTGCCGGAGAATTCGGCAACCGGCGGGGGCGGGATTCACACCAGCCCCCGGCGATTCTCCGCCCCGGCCGGGGGGCGGAGAATCTCGCCCCATTTCTTGAACGTACCTGTTATTACCTGCCAATAATAATAGACTCACAAAGTGTGCACTGAACCTACTATTTTCAAAAATGGCGGCATCTGGTCCATCCACTTTGCCCAGACTGAATTCATTTCAATCTCCGGGTTCATATTTATCCCTCAATGAACACCACAAAATGGACTGGCCGTTCAACTCATTCCTCTTTGTGGGACCTTATCGTGTGCAGGTTGGCTGTGGCGTTTCTGATATAACAGCTTTGACAATATTTCACAAAGGGAATCTTTGGCCGTGAAGCACTTTGGGACATCCAGAGATTCTGGGAGGTGTTAGAGCGAAATGCAATTTCTTTCTTTCCTCCAAGATGCATCGGTCGGAGGCCAAAACAATCGCAAGCCTTTGCGCTCATTGAGATCTGTCGCACGAGGACTTTGACAGGCACGAGTGTATTTTTCATTCCTGCCCAACTACTTTCTCACTGCCATTGAACAGCACAATAATGTGATGGATTCTTATAGAGACGTGCCTCAAAGTAAAAGAGAAACAGCTCAGGGCGGAAACATCAATTCATTCCACAGCATATCAGTCAGCTAGGACATGATTATATGGTACTGCAGAGGAGCCCTTAAAAAAATTGTTGTTGGTTTGTGGACAGTAATTATAAGTGGAAAAGAACATTTACTCCTTCATTATTCCAAGTTATATAATGAAAACCAGAAAGCCCAAGACTGTTTTGATGCAAGTAATATTCAAATCAATATTTCGCTCCAATCATAGGTCATCGACCTGAAACGTTGGGCAGAACTTAACACAATTAACGTGGGTTTATTCTGCCAATCGGAGAAACCATCAGGAAATCAACTTGGACTCTGAGCGGGGGGGGGTCTAACTGGATGAAGTGCCTGTGTCCAGTCAACCTCGGGCCTTTCCCGTGATGCAGGACTCTGGTGGCGCTGGAAATCGAAGGCCTCTCGGACAATTGGAGGCCGGCTGCCCTCCATCCCAGGCAGCGCCACCGAGAGCAGAGGAACTGGGGTGACAGGAGGGTGAGGGCAGGCTGGGAGCCACAGTGAGTGAGTGGATCACAAGAAAGGGAAGTCGGGCAGGAGTGATGGTTTTCTGTGGCTACTTCTTTGTCCAATGCTGGGTTCTCCTGTGCCTTTGAAAGCATGTTCACATGACGTTGCTCTGTCTACTGCTGCAAGCCAGCTGTTAACATCATTATTTTCAATTATTGAATGTCCCTTACTCGACAAGGAGACAGTGGAATGCCCAGCAAATAAATTAAGCGCCAATTTCACGAGCAGTAATTTCTAGGTTCATATTCTTTTGTTGAATTGACTGTGAAGTTGATTGTGTAGTTATCGCAAACAATCGTTTGAATCCCTGATGCTGTGATGGTGAACATGATGTGGAGATGCCGGCGTTGGGCTGGGGTGAGCACAGTAAGAAGTCTTACAACACCAGGTTAAAGTCCACCAGGTTTGTTTCAAACACTAGCTTTCGATGTCAGGTGCTCTACCTGAGGAAGGAGCAGCGCTCCGAAAGCTAGTGACATCGAAACAAACCTGTTGGACTTTAACCTGGTGTTGTAAGACTTCTTACTGTGATGGTGAAAGTTGTAACATTGCGCAATGCGTGTGTGTTTTTCATTGACAAATTGTCTTCACTAATTATTTCCCATTCTGTTAAACCCTTGCAATCCACCGAGAGTGCTCCTGCAGTGCTAATCTAACCATCGCTCAAATCCAGGTTGTCTTTTCAGTATAAGCTTTTTTTTTCTTACCTCCGTTTGGAAGCGCTAATGGCTAAGAAGGACAGGGACTGCTAAATATCGGGTTGTCCTGGATCTGGATGAAGCCTGTTCTGCTCCTCACAGAACTTGAAGTTTCCTCCCCCTTTTCCAATTTTAAGTGGGTAAACTCGAATGATGAACCTGAGCCAAGCTCAATATTGCTGACTGAAAGGTCAGCCACGACATCAGAAGGCCGGCCTTGGAACCTCTTTGGTGGGCAGTACGGTAGCACAAGTGGATAGCACTGTGGCTTCACAACGCCAGGGTCCCAGGTTCGATTCCCCGCTGGGTCACTGTCTGTGCGGAGTCTGCACGTTCTCCCCGTGTCTGCGTGGGTTTCCTCCGGGTGCTCCAGTTTCCTCCCACAGTCCAAAGATGCGCAGGTTAGGTGGATTGGCCATGATAAATTGCCCCTTGGTGTCCAAAAGCTTAGGTGGGGTTATTGGGTTATGGGGATAGGGTGGAAGTGGGTCGGTGCAGACTCGATGGGCCGAATGGCCTCCTTCTGCACTGTATGTTCTATGTTCTCGCTGAGTAAATTGCCGATCGCATTTCCAACATTATAAAACGGACTACATTTCTGAAAAATTCCTCATTGGCTGTAAACTATTTTGGAACATGCTGAATTCATGAAAGGGCGCTATAGAAATGCTGAACTTTGTTATGATTTAAATATGCCTTACAAATGACTTTAAAATTTCTTACAAAAAGGTCGACAAAATTATGAGAGGCATAGACAGGGTGGACGGTCAGAGGCTTTTTCCAAGGGTGGGAGTGTCAATTACAAGGGGGCACAGGGTCAAGGTTCAAGGGGGAAACTTTAAGGGAGATGTGCGGGGTTAGTTTTTCACGCAGAGAGTGGTGGGTGTCTGGAACGCGCTGCCAGAGGATGTGTGGAATCAGGCGCATTAGCAACATGGAAGAGTCATCTGGATGGGTCCATGAATAGGGAGAAAATAGAGGGCTAGGGACCGAGTAAGGGCAGCAGGTTGTGTTTTTAGTTGGGGCATCATGATCGGCATGGGCTTGGAGGGCCGAAGGGCCTGTTCCTGTGCTGTACTTTTCTTTGTTCTTTGTACTTACAATCAATAGGCATTTGCGATGGTGGATATTCCACCGGATTACCAGCAATGACTGGAGATCAATAAGGGCCGGAATTGAGACGCTTTGAACTCACCATGAAAGAGTTTTGCGAGCAATTCTCAGCTATTCATATGAGCTGGTAGATTCAGAGATGCTCATTGGTGCTGCGTGTTTAGGTGGTAGAATGGAACTGGTTACTGACCAGTGCCTGAAGATCTTGGGCCACTATCGCCTCAGCAAATTGCTTTCTGAAGAAATTTGTCAGCCCTTTCATTGTTAGTCCGCTCAATGAGTAGTTCCAGTTTTTCAAGGTGGATAAGGAAGGCAGGCAGTCTTGTATAATTACACTGCAACGTGGGACAAAGAACCAACGTGCAGCTGTTTTTGAATTCCAGCTATTCAAACAAGAAAACTGATTGGTCCCAATTTATTTTGTTCCATTGCTGGTAAGGGTCAAATTGTTTCCATTATCCTCAGAATATTGACTATTTCCTGCATCGATCAGTATGTGCACTGTTGTGCATTTACTAAGCATCGAAACTCGAGGAATTGGAAAAAAACCTCATGGTTCCAACCTTGCAAAACCCATAGTAACGTCTTGTTCCACGCTCGCTACGTGATCCTCCTCTGTCGCCTCGCCCTCCTGCTGACCCTGCCACGGACTATGCAGAAATCCCTGTCACTCTGCATCCCCCTGACTCTGACGCAGTCCAGCCCACTCCTGAACCGGCGGCTCTCGACCCACCTTTGAGGCGGTCAACCAGAATTCGTCGCCCACCTCAGAGACTTAATTGATGAACTTTGCGGACTTATAGACTTTCTGAATTGTTTTGTTGCTTTGTTTGATCGTTTACCTGGTTTGTATATAGTGTTGATCTCGTTACTCTTGTTGCATACTGTTTTTCTGCACCAGGTACCTTCCCATGTAAAAAGCTTAGTTCTCATGTACGTAGTCCTGTAAATATGTCTTCGCACCCCACACGTAGTTAGGAACATTCTCACCATGCACTATTTATTGCCACACATATACGTTCTTTTAAAAAGGATGGAAGTCATAATATACACCAGTGCTTTTGTTTTGGTGCAACATCGTGGGCCGAAGGGCCTGTACTGCGCTGTATTGTTCTATGTTCTATGTATACGGGAATGAGAGGGGATTTTCGCAGTTACATTTTCTAGGATTTGTTTGGCTGCAGTTGTTAAAGGGTTAAGGAGCTCCAGTTGTACTTTCTCGATTACTCTGGGCAGGTATTTTGAATGTGATTTTGGTTCATGATTCCGACTACTTTATTAGAAATATCCCTTTAATTTCAGAAATATCAACTTATCTGGGTAGAAGACATGCAGAAGAAATATAGTACTCAAAAGATCAAACATATCCTGCAATCTTTGAAATCTGTCCATTAAATCTTTGGGGTTCCCAAGGGGCATCCACGCATTTGGAAAAGGATGAGAAATGATTGATGCTGGTTCCATCTCAGGTGGTTCACCAAATATTGGATCTGTGGACTTCCTAATGAGATCAATTGTCACTATTGCGAGGAAAGTGTGATTCAGGTCACCGTGTAATCACTTGCACCATCAGGAAGAAATTTTCAAACTCACACACTCCAACCAACAGATGTTGGGACCAGCATCCTCCAGAGCTTTGGAGGGCTGCAGCTGTGTAGGATTTCTTGTGTCAATCGTGGAACCTTTCAACCTGTAAGACATACATTCACAAAAGTCGGAATCATCCACAGAAAGCGACCATTCACTTATCACACCTCTGCGGGCTGGCTACCTTGAGCAATGTGTTCACTCACTTGGTGACCACTTGACATTCAAAGCGTTATGGTAATCCAAATGAAAGGTGTTGATCAAACGTTTCCATACATTAGGCCAACAGATTACTAGTCAGCCCAACTAGTCTATGCCAGAGTTCCACATGAGCCGTCTCCAATTCTAACTTGAAAAAAAGCTTGCTCTAGTTCGAATAGGAATTTAAAATGTATTCCTCTGACCGGCTCCCTTTTTTAAGTCATCAATTATTAATATTGAAGTTTTGTGGTGAGTACTGCAATTTGTGAATTGCTGAGTCAAGGAGATGTGATGCATGATTGCAGTATGAAACTCGAATGTTTCAGTGGATCTTTAAGATTCTGCGGGGTATTAACAGGGTGAATGTGGAGAGGATGTTTTCTCTTGTCGGACAATCGAGAACATGGGGACGCTGTTTAAAAATAAAGGTGCGCCCATTTAAGACAGAGATGAGGAGACATTTTTTCTCTCAGAGGGTCCTGAGTCGCTCAAACTGTCTTTTATCAATAGAATCCCTATAGCGCAGAATGAGACCATTCAGCCCATCGAGTCTGAACTGACCCTCCAAAGGAGCACCCTGCCTTGGCCCACACCCCACCCTATCCCCGTAACCCCACCTAACTTGCACATCTTTGGACACTAAGGGGCAATTTTAGCATGGCCAATCCCCCTAACCTGCACGGCTTTGGACTGTGGGATGAAACCGGAGCACCCGGAGGAAACCCACGCAGACACGGGGAGAACGTGCAGACTCCGCAACAGGGAGTCACCCGAGGCTGGAATTGAACCTGGGTCCTTGCTGCTGTGAGGCAGCAGTGCTAACCACTGTGCCACCGTGCCGTCTGTAGTCGAGGCAGTGGAAGCAGGATCTTAGGATAGTTTTACGGCCGAGCTCGATGGATCCTTGATTAACAAGGAGGTGAAAGGTTATCGGGGTTGGGAGGTGAAAGGTTATCGGGGGTTGGGAGGTGAAAGGTTATCGGGGGTTGGGAGGTGAAAGGTTATCGGGGGTTGGGAGGTGAAAGGTTATCGGGGGTTGGGAGGTGAAAGGTTATCGGGGGTTGGCAGGAATGTGGTGTTGAGGTTACAATCAGATCAACCTCCGTAACCTATCCAACACGCTGCTGCCCACGTTCCAACTCAAGTCAAGTCCTGGTCATCCATCGTCCCAGTGCTCATTGGCTCCAGGCTGTGGAACATTATATTGTGCGAGAGGAGTGATATAAATGCAGGTTGTTGTTGCATTGATCACATGTCAATGCTATATTATTCAGTCATGGGTAGCACTGTAACAAGAATAAAACTCTTTGGAGCGAAGCGTGCGAGATGGTTGGTCTCTTTCTATCTCTTAAAAATATGAATTGCCCTGCTGTGTATTCCCAGCATTTGCATTGATTTACTTTGGAATTTGAGCACTCCAGCTTTACCGTTCCAATTATTTTAGCTCTGCTCGTGTTTATATTGCGGAGTGTCTCTGTCTCCCTCTCTCTTTCTCTCCATCTCTGTCTCTGTCTGTGTGTGTGTCTCCCTCTCTCTCTGCCTCTCTCTCTCTCTCTCCCTCAAGCATTACATCTTTGGCTCAACTGTCAAGTTTGCGGATGTCTGCTTAGTTCCTGCTCTACAACCACAGGAAGTCTCCAGTGTAAAGAGTGCCATCTTTCCTTAAATAAATGCAACTAAATCTTGTGTTTTGGCCTTTCTGCTTCGTGCATGTGGCTGACAGAAATATGCGTCTTATTTTTGTTTTCCAGTTGTTACCACCATCCTCAGTTAACGCAGGCATTTCCTGAGTAATTCATGATTCATCGCAGAAATCTTGGCACCTGCCCACGGAGATCTTGAAAATATGGGCCAAGTTTCTGAATGCGCTGCATTTGAGAGAAGGACATCGCCAGTGAGGCCAGCACGATGGTCCATCCCAAATTGCACTTGAGCTGGTGGTGGGAGCAGCCTTTTCGAACGACTGCCCCATGTGCTATAGATAATCTCGCCATGGAGTTCAATAGGCGGCTGCAGCATTTTGTCCCAGCATCAATAAAGGAATTGTAAAGGAGCGACAAGGGCAGCCTACGTACAACCAACCGAACGTTCCCCTCCACCATCCTGACGTGAAAACACATCGCTGTTCCTTCACGGTCGCTGGTCAAAATGTTGCAACTTCCTTGCTAACAGCAGGGTGGGTATACATACACCTCAGGGACTGCAGTGGTTCTTGGCGCCTCACCTCCAGTTTCTCAAGGGCAATTAGAAATGGGCGGCAAATGTTGTCCTTGCCAGCAATGCTGCCATCTCCGAATGAGGAAAGTGTCAGAATGGTGTGTGGAGTGGAGGGGAAGCTGGACGATATAGGCTGCATTCTCCGCTTCGCAATGCTGGAAGCGACAATTGCGACCGGGAGGAGAGTCGCGTGAAATAGAAAAAAAATCCGCTTTGAGCCTGCCGCTAATTCCGACGTCATGCTCCAGACCCCGCTGGTGGCGGAATCAAAGTTTGCGCCCTGCGTCGGCGGGTGCATGCTGAACCGACATTTGCATGGGTTCAAATATCATTGGCAGCTTGGACACTTCATGCTCCGCTCCTCTATGATGCTCCGCTCCTCCGAGATGCTCCGCCCCTCTTAGGCAGGCGTCTTGCAGGCGGAAATTCGTGCAAGTATTTACGAGAGGGGCCTGGGCGCCATGGCAGCGGAGGGGGAGCGGGAAGCTAATAAAGCTCTGGAAAAGCCTCAAACATGGAAAATAGAACATAGAACATAGAAAAATACAGCACAGAACAGGCCCTTCGGCCCACGATGTTGTGCCGAACCTTTGTCCGAGATTAATCATAGATTATCATCGAATTTACAGTGCAGAAGGAGGCCATTCAGCCCATCGAGTCTGCACCGGCTCTTGGAAAGAGCACCCTACCCAAGGTCAACACCTCCACCCTATCCCCATAACCCAGTAACCCCACCCAACACTAAGGGCAATTTTGGACACTGAAGGCAATTTATCATGGCCAATCCACCTAACCTGCACACCTTTGGACTGTGGGAGGGAACCGGAGCATCCGGAGGAAACCCACGCACACACGGGGAAGATGTGCAGACTCCGCACAGACAGTGACCCAGCGGGGAATCAAACCTGGGACCCTGGAGCTGTGAAGCAATTGTGCTATCCACAATGCTACCGTGCTGCCCTTAAGAACAAATTAATCTACACTGTATAATCTACCGTAATCCATGTACCTATCCAATAGCTGCTTGAAGATCCCTCATGTTTCCGACTCAACTGCTTCCACAGGCTGTGCATTCCATGCCCCCACTACTCTCTGGGTAAAGAACCTACCTCTGATAGCCCTCCTATATCTTCCATCTTTCACCTTAAATTTATGTCCCCTTGTAATGGTTTGTTCCACCCGGGGAAAAAGTCTCTGACTGTCTACTCTATCTATTCCCCTGATCATCTTATTAACCTCTATCAAGTCACCCCTCATCCTTCTCCGTTCTAATGAGAAAAGGCCCAGCACCGTCAACCTTTCCCCGTAAGACCTACTCTCCAGTCCAGGCACCATCCTGGTAAATCTCCTTTGCACCCTTTCCAAAGCTTCCACATCCTTCCTAAAATGAGGCGACCAGAACTGTACACTGTACTCCAAATGTGGCCTTACCAAGGTTTTGTACAGTTGCATCATCACCTCACGGCTCTTAAATTCAATCCCTCTGTTAATGAATGCTCGCACACCATAGGCCTTCTTCACAGCTCTATCCACTTCAGTGGCAACTTTCAAAGATCTATGAACATAGACCCCAAGATCTCTCTGCTCCTCCACATTGCCAAGAACTCTACCGTTAACCCTGTATTCCGCATTCATATTTGTCCTTCCAAAATGGACAACCTCACACTTTTCTGGGTTAAACTCCATCTGCCACTTCTCAGCCCAGCTCTGCATCCTATCTATGTCTCTTTGCAGCCGACAACAGCTGGGGGAGGAGTCCCTGTGAGGGTTCTCCCTATTTAGGGGTTCCCTAGGGGATGGGGTGGGCCGGGCTACCCCCATAGTTGGGGGAGGGTGTCCCCAAAAAATCCAGGGATGGGGGATGATTTGCGTTGCGGGGAGGGAGGGGCTGATATATGGTGCGAGGTGGGGGTGTGAGGAATGGCCGGCCGGGGGACTTGATTCCTTCGGAAGTTTCTCATATTCCTTGTCATGCATAAACGTGAATGGCGAGGGACACTGAATTGCTCTGTGAGTGCAAATCACGGCGTCAGCTCCGACGGGCGAACAGAGGGGCGAATTCTCCAGAAGTGCTGATGCCAGGACTGAATCGTGAGCGTTCATGTGAACTCGCGCAATTCCAATTCATGCCGACCCTCATTCCAGCCAAGATGGTGGCACTAGTTGCGCTGGAGCATGCCCATCCCATTGATAGGCCGCTGGGGCCAGAGGGTACCTAGAAAGGTGGCCTGGGAGGTGTGGGGGCACCCATACGACCCGTGGCACTAAGCTCCGAGGGGCGGTCAGCCGCACGGCTGCCTTGCCGACTGCAGCAATGATGGTCCGCGCTCAGCCACCCCGACCCCACGCCCCACCTCCTAACCTCCGCCCGATCCTCTCCCCGGCCCTGGTAGACAAGCCCTGGCCAGCGGCACAGCTGTCAGCACACTCGAGTGATGTTGGACACTGTATGTACCCCCTCCCGTACCCTCCGTAGCCACGGCGTCTGTTTCCCGAATTGAAATACCACAGGCGAACCTTCCCGTCGGTAATTCATGGCTGAGGTGGAGCATTGCAGGGTCCTGGAAATTGCCGGGTCGGGCCCGTTAATTATATGGCAACGGCCTTTACTGGACAATTTGCATGCCCTTGTGGCGTGCGGTGTAGAACGCATTCATGGCACTGTTGAGGGTCCGGAGAATGGCAATCTGTTTGGCACCAACCTCGATTTTCGGCTTACGCGATTTCTCCGCCCAATCGTGTCATGATATTCAGATAAACATATCATGGGGCAAACACACATACACACTGCTGGACAGATCAACGGACCAATCAACACACACGCAACATCGCAGCCAATCACCAGTGAGAGCACACGCACTATAAAACGGGGAACACCACAGTTCCCGCTCATTCCAGCAGGAGACAGCTCAGGGCACAGAGCTCACAGCGTGCCACTCAGACATACACCATGTGCCGAGTGCCTCTCTAAGATAGTGTTAGGGCTGGGTCCACAGGTTAACGGGTAAATTACGAACCACAGTCATAAGTTTACAGATGTTGTTATCAAGAGTAATAAAACAGAGTTGTACCATCTACAACCGTGTTGGTTCAACTGTATAGCGGAACACCCAACACGACATAGTACCAGGATTGGAACCCAGCAACTGTGAGACCTACCTGCACATCTTCAGGGATCCGTCATCCTGCGCCATGGACACCATCAGCCCGCCGCAGCCGCTCCAAATCGCTGGAAACCTCGGCGTCAACTGGAAGCGGTTTAAACAGCGCTTCCAGCTCTTCCTAGAAGCCACAGAAAGGGAGAATGCATCGGACACCAGGAAAATCGCCCTCCTCCTCTCCACGGCGGGGCAACGCGCCATCCACATCTACAACTCCCTGGTGTTCGCGGAAGGTGAGGACAAGACGAAGTACAAGACGGTCCTTTTCAAACTTGACAGAGCTTCGAGAGGTATCTCGTCCAGCAGCGTCTGCAGGGTAAGGATGAGCCTTTTCAATCTTTCCTGACACACCTCCGTATTCTCGCGCAGTCCTGCGGCTATGAGGCCACCTCCGATTCCATGATTCGGGACCAGATAGTTTTTGGGGTCTCCTCGGACACCCTACGCCAGCAGCTCCTCAAGATTAAGAGCCTCACCCTAGCCACCGAAGCCTGCGTCCTCTATGAAAACGCGACCAGCCGGTACTCCCAATTCCAGGTGGCCGAATCGGCACGGCAGGGGTCCTACGAGGCCGAGCGGGTCCAGTCGATCGAGTTCCTCCCGGCCCGCGGCCCGGACGAGGGCGGCCATTTCGCACGCTTTCCGCGGCCTCCCGCGCTTGTACGCGCCAAAAGAGACGGCGACGCAGAGGGACGTGACGCGCAGGCACGCTCTACGCAGGACCGAACTGCACATGCGCGGTGGCGCAACGAACGCCCTGACGTCACGATGTGCGGCAACTGTGGATCCGCACATTTAAAGCGGCAATGTCCAGCAAAGAATCGACAATGCCTCTGCTGTGGCAAGATAGGACACTATGCTGCCTGTTGTCGAGCAGCTCAACCTGCCAACGCTCCCCAATTCCGGCAGCCTCGCAGGGACGTGCGGGCCATTCAGCCTCCATACACCGAGTCATACCCTGACGACGTACAGACCGGTGATACCGATGACCGGGAAGCCTTCCGCGTTGCGGTCATTGACAGGAATCGGATGTCCCCAAGAAGGACCCACCAGCCGATGCCAGTGAACAGCGTTAATCCGGGTGATGAATGGTGTGCCACCCTAACGGTCAACCCGAATTCGTCGCCACCTACTAAGCTGGACTTATGAGCCTGTTTGTACATTGGACTCACTGAATTGCTTTGCCACAATGTTAATGTGTTTCTCTTTTTGTCGTTACAGGAGTTTGTTTTCGATGTTTGATGATTGCACTTGTTTTGTTTATGGTACAACCTCGTTGCTATGTTGCACCTGACACCTTCCTATGTATATAGTTTAGCCTCATGTACATGTTGTAGATATTGCACACACATATTCAGCTGCACTCAGTTCACACCAATATTTATTACCACATAGGCACACATTCTTGTAAAAAGGGGCGGATGTCATGATATTTAGATAAACATATCATGGTGCAAACACACATACACACTGATGGACAGATCAACGGACCAATCAACACACACGCAACATCACAGCCAATCACCAGTGAGAGCACACGCACTATAAAACGGGGAACACCACAGTTCCCGCTCATTCCAGCAGGAGACAGCTCAGGGCACAGAGCTCACAGCGTGCCACTCAGACATACACCATGTGCCGAGTGCCTCTCTAAGATAGTGTTAGGGCTGGGTCCACAGGTTAAAGGGTAAAGAACGAACCACAGTCATAAGTTTACAGATGTTGTTATCAAGAGTAATAAAACTGAGTTGTACCATCTACAACCGCGTTGGTTCGTCTGTATAGCGGAACACCCAACACGACAAATCGTTCTTCCCGATTCTGACATCGGCCGACGGGGAATCCTGCCCTATGTCACTATTGAAATTCTGTAATGTTGAATTATCAATATCGTGTGGACAGCCCAAATCTCCTTTAATAACTATAAAGCTTAGAAATATATTGAGCTTGTGAACTTGCCAAGATCTTTGTCTTTGACTGATACAATTTCTTCACAACCTGAACTGTTCATAATGGGAGGATGAACTAGTCTTAGTGGCAAAACCAACTGTCTCACCAATATTCAGTGCCTTGAGGAGTTCCCATTGAATCCCGACAGTGCAAAAGGAAACCATTCGACCCATCGAGTCTACACTGACCCTCTGAAAGAGCAACATGCCTAGGCCCACTCCCCCACCCTATCCCTGTAACCCCACCTAACCTGCACATCTTTGTGGGAGGAAACCGGGGCACACGGAGGAAACCTAAGCAGACATGGGGATAAAGTGCAAACTCCACACAGACAGTGACCCGAGGCTGGCGTCGAACCTGAGACCCCGGCACTGGGACGCAGCAGTGCTAACCATTGTGCTACCTTAAGAGCTGCAAAAGCCACATTTGCAGCAGGTCGAGCAAACCCAGGGCAAGTCAAACGTGTTCCTGGGTTACCATCATTTTTGAAAGCCTCATGTATCAATGCTGTCCATGACATATGCCAGAATACTCCCATTATCCTACTCGGGAGGAGGCTCTTACACCGGAATACTCCAAGTATCCTACTCGGGAGAAGGCTCTTACACCAGAATACTCCCATTATCCTACTCGGGAGAAGGCTCTTACACCGGAATAGCCCCATTATCCTACTCGGGAGAAGGCTCTTAGACCGGAATACGCCAATTATCCTACTCGGGAGAGGCTCTTAGACCGGAATACTCCCATTATCCTGCTCGGCAGAAGGCTCTCACACGGAATACTTCCATTATTCTACTCGGGAGAAGGCTCTTACGCCGGAATACTCCCATTATCCTACTCGGGAGGAATCTCTTACACCGGAATAATCCCAGTATCCTACTCGGGAGGAGGCTCTTACACCGGAATAGTCCCAGTATCCTACTCGGGAGGAATCTCTTACACCGGAATAATCCCAGTATCCTACTCAGGAGGAAGCTCTTACACCGGAATGCTCCCAATATTCTACTCGCGAGAAGGCTCTTACACGGAATGCTCCCATTATCCTACTCGGGAGAAGGCTCTTACACGGAATACTCCCATTATCCTACTCGGGAGGAGGCTCTTAGACCGGAATACTCCCATTATCCTACTCGGGAGAGGCTCTTACACCAGAATACCCCCATTATCCTACTCGGGAGGAGGCTCTTACACCAGAATACCCCCATTATCCTACTCGGGAGGAGGCTCTTAGACCGGAATACTCCCATTATCCTACTCGGGAGAGGCTCTTACACCAGAATACCCCCATTATCCTACTCGGGAGAATGCTCTTAGACCGGAATACGGCCATTATCCTACTCGGGAGAGGCTCTTAGACCGGAATACTCCCATTATCCTACTCGGCAGAAGGCTCTTACACGGAATACTCCCATTATCCTACTCGGGAGGAATCTCTTACACCGGAATAATCCCAGTATCCTACTCGGGAGGAAGCTCTTACACCGGGATGCTCCCAATATTCTACTCGCGAGAAGGCTCTTACACGCAATGCTCCCACTATCCTACTCGGGAGAAGGCTCTTACACGGAATACTCCCATTATTCTTCTCGGGAGAAGGCTCTTACACCGGAATAATCACAGTATCGTACTCGGGAGAAGGCTCTTACACGGAGTACTCCCATTATCCTACTCGGGAGAAGGCTCCTACACGGAATACTCCCATTATCATACTCGGGAGGAAGCTCTTACACCGGAATACTTCCAATATTCTACTCGGGAGAAGGCTCTTACACAGAATGCTCCCATTATCCTACTCTGGATAAGGCTCTGACACCGGGATACTCCCATTATCCTACTGGGGAGAAGGCTCTTAAACGGAATACTCCCATTATCCTACTCGGGAGGAGGCTCTTACACCGGAATACTCCAAGAATCCTACTCGGGAGGAGGCTCTTACACGGAACAGTCCCATTATCCTACTCTTGAGGAGGCTCTTAGACCGGAATACTCCCATTATCCTACTCGGGAGGAGGCTCTTACACCGGAATACTCCCATTATCCTACTCGGGAGGAGGCTGTTACACCGGAATACTCCCATTATCCTACTCGGGAGAAGGCTCTTAGATCGGAATACTCTTATTATCCTACTTGGGAGGAAGCTCTTACACCGGAATAATCCCAGTGTCCTACTCGGGAGGAAGCTCTAACACCGGCATACTCCCATTATCCTACTCGGGAGAAGGCTCTTAGACCGGAATACTCCCATTATCCTACTCGGCAGAAGGCTCTTACACGGAATACTTCCATTATTCTACTCGGGAGGAAGCTCTTACGCCAGAATACTCCCATTATCCTACTCGGGAGGAGGCTCTTACACCCGAATACTCCCATTATCCTACTCGGGAGGAGGCTCTTACACGGAATACTCCCATTATCCTACTCGGGAGGAGGCTCTTACACCGGAATAATCCCATTATCCTACTTGGGAGGAGGCTCTTACACGGACTACTCACATTATTCTACGCGGGAGAAGGATCTTACACTGGAATACTTCCTTTATCCTACTCGGGCGGAAGCTCTTACACGGAATACTCCCATTATTCTACTCGGGAGAAGGATCTTACACCGGAATACTCCCATTACCCTACTCGGGAGGAGGCTCTTGCACCGGAAACTCCCATTATCCTGCTCGGGAGGAGGCTCTTACACCGGTATACGTCCATTATCCTACTCGGGAAGAGGCTCTTACACCGGAATACACCCATTAT
Organism: Scyliorhinus torazame; assembly: GCF_047496885.1. Lineage (NCBI taxonomy): Eukaryota > Metazoa > Chordata > Chondrichthyes > Carcharhiniformes > Scyliorhinidae > Scyliorhinus > Scyliorhinus torazame. The sequence goes on from NC_092716.1 coordinate 259,575,287, forward strand.
CCTACACGGGAGGAGGCTCTTACACCGGATTAGTCCTATTATCCAACTCGGGAGGAGGCTCTTACACGGAATACTCATATTATTCTATTCGGGAGAAGGATCTGACAGCGGTAAACTTCCATTATCCTACTCGGGAGGATGCTCTTACACCAGAATACTCCCATTATCCTACTCGGGAGGAGGCGCTTACACCGGAATACTTCCATTATTCTACTCGGGAGGAGGCTCTTACACCGGAATAGTCCCATTATCCTACTCGGGCGAAGGCTCTTACACGGAATACTCCCATTATTCTTCTCGGGAGAAGGCTCGAACACGGAATACTCCCATTATCCTACTCGGGAGGAAGTTCCTACACCAGAATACTCCCATTGTCCTACTCGGGAGGTGGCTCCTACACGGAATACTCCCATTATCCTACTCGGAAGGAAGCTCTTACACCGGAATACTCCCATTAACCTACTCGGGAGGAAGCTCTTACACCGGAATACTCCAAGTATCCTACTCGGGAGAAGGCTCTTACATGGAATTCTCCCATTATCCTACTCGGGAGAAGGCTCTTACACCGGAATAATCCCAGTATCCTACTCGGGAGAAGGCTCTTACACCGGAATAATCCCAGTATCCTACTCGGGAGAAGGCTCTTATGCCAGAATACTCCCATTATCCTACTCGGGAGCAAGCTCCTACACGGAATACTCCCAATATTCTACTCGGGAGAAGGCTCTTACTCCGGAATACTCCCATTATCCTACTCCGGAGAAGGCTCTTATGCCAGAATACTCCCATTATCCTACTCGGGAGCAAGCTCCTACACGGAATACTCCCAATATTCTACTCGGGAGAAGGCTCTTACACCGGAATACTCCCATTATCCTACTCGGGAGGAGGCTCTTAAACCAGAATACTCCCATTATCCTACTCGGAAGAAGGCTCTTCCACCGGAATAATCCCAGTATCCTACTCGGGAGAAGTCTCTTACACGGAATACTCCCATTATCCTACTCGGGAGCAAGCTCTTACACTGGAATTCTCCCATTATCCTACCCGGAAAGAAGCTCTTACACCGGAATACCCCCAATATTCTACTCGGGAGAAGGCTCTTACACGGAATTCTCCCATTACCCTACTCGGGAGGAGGCTCTTACACCGGAATACTCCCATTGTCCTACTCGGGAGAAGGCTCTTACACAGGAATACTCCCATTATCCTACTCGGGAGGAGGCTCTTAAACCGGAATACTCCCATTATCCTACTCAGGAGGAGGCTCTTCCACCAGAATAATCCCAGTATCCTACTCGGGAGAAGGCTCTTACACCGGAATACTCCCATTATCCTAATCGGGAGAAGGCTCTTACACTGAATACTCCCATTATCCTACTCGGGAGGAACCTCTTATGCCAGAATACCCCCAATATCCTACTCGGGAGGAACCTCTTGCACCGGAATACTCCCATGATCCTACTCGGGAGGAGGCTCTTAAACCTGAATACTCCCATTATCCTACTCGGGAGAAGGCTCTTACACCGGAATAATCCCAGTATCCTACTCGGGAGAAGGCACTTACACCGGAATAATCCCAGCATCCTACTCGGGAGAAGGCTCTTATGCCAGAATACTCCCATTATCCTACTCGGGAGCAAGCTCCTACACGGAATACTCCCAATATTCTACTCGGGAGAAGGCTCTTACACCGGAATACTCCCATTATCCTACTCGGGAGGAGGCTCTTAAACCAGAATACTCCCATTATCCTACTCGGGAGAAGGCTCTTCCACCGGAATAATCCCAGTATCCTACTCGGGAGAAGTCTCTTACACGGAATACTCCCATTATCCTACTCGGGAGCAAGCTCTTACACCGGAATTCTCCCATTATCCTCCCCGGGAGGAAGCTCTTACACCGGAATGCCCCCAATATTCTACTCGGGAGAAGGCTCTGACACCGGAATACTCCCATTGTCCTACTCGGGAGAAGGCTCTTGCACCGGAATACTCCAAGTATCCTACTCGGGAGAAGGCTCTTCCACTGGAATACTCCAATTACCCTACTCGGGAGGAGGCTCTTACACCGGAATACTCCCATTGTCCTACTCGGGAGAAGGCTCTTACACAGGAAAACTCCAAGTATCCTACTCGGGAGAATGCTCTTACACCGGAATACTCCCATTATCCTACTCGGGAGGAGGCTCTTACACCCGAATACGCCCATTATCCTACTCGGGAGGAGGCTCTTACACGGAATACTCCCATTATCCTACTCGGGAGGAGGCTCTTACACCGGAATACTCCCATTATCCTACTTGGGAGGAGGCTCTTAGACGGAATACTCACATTATTCTATTCGGGAGAAGGATCCTACAGCAGAATACTCCAATTATCCTACTCGGGAGGAGGCTCTTACACCGGAATACTCCCATTATCCTACTCGGGAGGAGGCTCTAACACCGGAATACTCCCATTATCCTACTTGGGAGGAGGCTCTTACACCGGAATAGTTCCATTATCCTACTCGGGAGGAGGCTCTTACACGGAATACTCCCATTATTCTTCTCGGGAGAAGGCTCGAACTCGGAATACTCCCATTATCCTACTCGGGAGGAAGTTCTTACACCAGAATACTCCCATTATCCTACTCGGGAGGAGGCTCCTACATGGAATACTCCCATTATCCTACTCGGGAGGAAGCTCTTACACCGGAATACTCCCATTATCCTACTCGGGAGGAAGATCTTACACCGGAATACTCCAAGTATCCTAGTCGGGAGAAGGCTCTTACATGGAATTCTCCCATTATCCTACTCAGGAGGAGGCTCTTAGACCGGAATACTCCGAGTATCCTACTCGGGAGAAAGCTCTTACACCGGAATACTCCAAGAATCCTACTCGGGAGGAGGCTCTTACACGGAATACTCCCATTATCCTACTCGGGAGAAGGCACTTACACCGCAATACTCCAAGTAACCTACTCGGGAGGAAGCTCTAACACCGGAATACTCCCATTATCCTACTCCGGAGAAGGCTCTTACACCGTAATACTCCCATTATCCTACTCGGGAGAAGGCTCTTACACGGAATACTCCCATTATCCTACTCGGGAGGAGGCTCTTACACCGGAATACTCCCATTATCCTACTCGGGAGGAGGCTCTTAAACCGGAATACTCCCATTATCCTACTCGGGAGAAGGCTCTTACACTGAATACTCCCATTATCCTACTCGGGATGAAGCTCTTATGCCAGAATACCCCCATTATCCTACTCGGGAGGAGGCTCTTACACCGGAATACTCCCATTATCCTACTCAGGAGGAACCTCTTGCACCGGAATACTCCCATGATCCTACTCGGGAGGAGGCTCTTAAACCGGAATACTCCCATTATCCTACTCGGGAGAAGGCTCTTACACCGGAATAATCCCAGTATCCTACTCGGGAGAAGGCTCTTACACCGGAATACTCCCAGTATCCTACTCGGGAGAAGGCTCTTATGCCAGAATACTCCCATTATCCTACTCGGGAGCAAGCTCCTACACGGAATACTCCCAATATTCTACTCGGGAGAAGGCTCTTACACCGGAATACTCCCATTATCCTACTCGGGAGGAGGCTCTTAAACCAGAATACTCCCATTATCCTACTCGGGAGAAGGCTCTTCCACCGGAATAATCCCAGTATCCTACTCGGGAGAAGTCTCTTACACGGAATACTCCCATTATCCTACTCGGGAGCAAGCTCTTACACCGGAATTCTCCCATTATCCTCCCCGGGAGGAAGCTCTTACACCGGAATGCCCCCAATATTATACTCGGGAGAAGGCTCTGACACCGGAATACTCCCATTGTCCTACTCGGGAGAAGGCTCTTGCACCGGAATACTCCAAGTATCCTACTCGGGAGAAGGCTCTTACACTGGAATACTCCAATTACCCTACTCGGGAGGAGGCTCTTACACCGGAATACTCCCATTGTCCTACTCGGGAGAAGGCTCTTACACAGGAAAACTCCAAGTATCCTACCCGGGAGAATGCTCTTACACCGGAATACTCCCATTATCCTACTCGGGAGGAGGCTCTTACACCCGAATACGCCCATTATCCTACTCGGGAGGAGGCTCTTACACGGAATACTCCCATTATCCTACTCGGGAGGAGGCTCTTACACCGGAATACTCCCATTATCCTACTTGGGAGGAGGCTCTTAGACGGAATACTCACATTATTCTATTCGGGAGAATGATCCTACAGCAGAATAATCCCATTATCCTACTCGGGAGGAGGCTCTTACACCGGAATACTCCCATTATCCTACTCGGGAGGAGGCTCTAACACCGGAATACTCCCATTATCCTACTCGGGAGGAGGCTCTTACACCGGAATAGTTCCATTATCCTACTCGGGAGGAGGCTCTTACACGGAATACTCCCATTATTCTTCTCGGGAGAAGGCTCGAACTCGGAATACTCCCATTATCCTACTCGGGAGGAAGTTCTTACACCAGAATACTCCCATTATCCTACTCGGGAGGAGGCTCCTACACGGAATACTCCCATTATCCTACTCGGGAGGAAGCTCTTACACCGGAATACTCCCATTATCCTACTCGGGAGGAAGATCTTACACCGGAATACTCCAAGTATCCTACTCGGGAGAAGGCTCTTACATGGAATTCTCCCATTATCCTACTCAGGAGGAGGCTCTTAGACCGGAATACTCCGAGTATCCTACTCGGGAGAAAGCTCTTACACCGGAATACTCCAAGAATCCTACTCGGGAGGAGGCTCTTACACGGAATACTCCCATTATCCTACTCGGGAGAAGGCACTTACACCGCAATACTCCAAGTAACCTACTCGGGAGGAAGCTCTAACACCGGAATACTCCCATTATCCTACTCGGGAGAAGGCTCTTACACCGCAATACTCCCATTATCCTACTCGGGAGAAGGCTCTTACACGGAATACTCCCATTATCCTACTCGGGAGGAGGCTCTTACACCGGAATACTCCCATTATCCTACTCGGGAGGAGGCTCTTAAACCGGAATACTCCCATTATCCTACTCGGGAGAAGGCTCTTACACTGAATACTCCCATTATCCTACTCGGGATGAAGCTCTTATGCCAGAATACCCCCATTATCCTACTCGGGAGGAGGCTCTTACACCGGAATACTCCCATTATCCTACTCAGGAGGAACCTCCTGCACCGGAATACTCCCATGATCCTACTAGGGAGGAGGCTCTTAAACCGGAATACTCCCATTATCCTACTCGGGAGAAGGCTCTTACACTGGAATAATCCCAGTATCCTACTCGGGAGAAGGCTCTTACACCGGAATACTCCCATTATCCTACTCGGGAGAAGGCTCTTACACCGGAATAATCCCAGTATCCTACTCGGGAGCAAGCTCTTACACCGGAATAATCCCAGTATCCTACTCGGGAGAAGGCTCTTACACCGGAATAATCACTGTATCCTATTCGGGAGAAGGCTCGTACACCGGAATACTCCCATTATCCTACTCGGGAGAAGGCTCTTCCACAGGAATAATCCCAGTATCCTACTCGGGAGAAGTCTCTTACACGGAATACTCCCATTATCCTACTCGGGAGCAAGCTCTTAACCCGGAATTCTCCCATTATCCTCCCCGGGAGGAAGCTCTTACACCGGAATACCCCCAATATTCTACTCGGGAGAAGGCTCTTACACCGGAATACTCCCATTGTCCTACTCGGGAGAAAGCTCTTGCACCGGAATACTTCAAGTATCCTACTCGGGAGAAGGCTCTTACACTGGAATGCTCCCATTACCCTACTCGGGAGGAGGCTCTTACACCGGAATACTCCCATTGTCCTACTCGGGAAACGGCTCTTGCACCGGAATACTCCAAGTATCCTACTCGGGAGAAGGCTCTTACACTGGAATACTCCCATTACCCTACTCGGGAGGAGGCTCTTACACCGGAATACTCCCATTGTCCTACTCGGGAGAAGGCTCTTACACAGGAATAGTCCAAGTATCCTACTCGGGAGGAGGCTCTTACACGGAATACTCCCATTATCCTACTCGGGAGGAGGCTCTTACACCGGAATACTCCCATTATCCTACTTGGGAGGAGGCTCTTAGACGGAATACTCACATTATTCTATTCGGGAGAATGATCCTACAGCAGAATACTCCCATTATCCTACTCGGGAGGAGGCTCTTACACCGGAATACTCCCATTATCCTACTCGGGAGGAGGCTCTAACACCGGAATACTCCCATTATCCTACTCGGGAGGAGGCTCTTACACCGGAATAGTTCCATTATCCTACTCGGGAGGAGGCTCTTACACGGAATACTCCCATTATTCTTCTCGGGAGAAGGCTCGAACTCGGAATACTCCCATTATCCTACTCGGGAGGAAGTTCTTACACCAGAATACTCCCATTATCCTACTCGGGAGGAGGCTCCTACACGGAATACTCCCATTATCCTACTCGGGAGGAAGCTCTTACACCGGAATACTCCCATTATCCTACTCGGGAGGAAGATCTTACACCGGAATACTCCAAGTATCCTACTCGGGAGAAGGCTCTTACATGGAATTCTCCCATTATCCTACTCAGGAGGAGGCTCTTAGACCGGAATACTCCGAGTATCCTACTCGGGAGAAAGCTCTTACACCGGAATACTCCAAGAATCCTACTCGGGAGGAGGCTCTTACACGGAATACTCCCATTATCCTACTCGGGAGAAGGCACTTACACCGCAATACTCCAAGTAACCTACTCGGGAGGAAGCTCTAACACCGGAATACTCCCATTATCCTACTCCGGAGAAGGCTCTTACACCGTAATACTCCCATTATCCTACTCGGGAGAAGGCTCTTACACGGAATACTCCCATTATCCTACTCGGGAGGAGGCTCTTACACCGGAATACTCCCATTATCCTACTCGGGAGGAGGCTCTTAAACCGGAATACTCCCATTATCCTACTCGGGAGAAGGCTCTTACACTGAATACTCCCATTATCCTACTCGGGATGAAGCTCTTATGCCAGAATACCCCCATTATCCTACTCGGGAGGAGGCTCTTACACCGGAATACTCCCATTATCCTACTCAGGAGGAACCTCCTGCACCGGAATACTCCCATGATCCTACTAGGGAGGAGGCTCTTAAACCGGAATACTCCCATTATCCTACTCGGGAGAAGGCTCTTACACTGGAATAATCCCAGTATCCTACTCGGGAGAAGGCTCTTACACCGGAATACTCCCATTATCCTACTCGGGAGAAGGCTCTTACACCGGAATAATCCCAGTATCCTACTCGGGAGCAAGCTCTTACACCGGAATAATCCCAGTATCCTACTCGGGAGAAGGCTCTTACACCGGAATAATCACTGTATCCTATTCGGGAGAAGGCTCGTACACCGGAATACTCCCATTATCCTACTCGGGAGAAGGCTCTTCCACAGGAATAATCCCAGTATCCTACTCGGGAGAAGTCTCTTACACGGAATACTCCCATTATCCTACTCGGGAGCAAGCTCTTAACCCGGAATTCTCCCATTATCCTCCCCGGGAGGAAGCTCTTACACCGGAATACCCCCAATATTCTACTCGGGAGAAGGCTCTTACACCGGAATACTCCCATTGTCCTACTCGGGAGAAAGCTCTTGCACCGGAATACTTCAAGTATCCTACTCGGGAGAAGGCTCTTACACTGGAATGCTCCCATTACCCTACTCGGGAGGAGGCTCTTACACCGGAATACTCCCATTGTCCTACTCGGGAAACGGCTCTTGCACCGGAATACTCCAAGTATCCTACTCGGGAGAAGGCTCTTACACTGGAATACTCCCATTACCCTACTCGGGAGGAGGCTCTTACACCGGAATACTCCCATTGTCCTACTCGGGAGAAGGCTCTTACACAGGAATAGTCCAAGTATCCTACTCGGGAGAAGGCTCTTACACCGGAATACTCGCATTATCCTACTCGGGAGGAGGCTCTTACACCCGAATACGCCCATTATCCTACTCGGGAGGAGGCTCTTACACGGAATACTCCCATTATCCTACTCGGGAGGAGGCTCTTACACCGGAATACTCCCATTGTCCTACTCGTGAGTAGGCTCTTACACAGGAATAGTCCAAGTATCCTACTCAGGAGAAGGCTCTTACACCCGAATACTCCCATTATCCTACTCGGGAGGAGGCTCTTACACCCGAATACGCCCATTATCCTATTCGGGAGGAGGCTCTTACACGGAATACTCCCATTATCCTACTCGGGAGGAGGCTCTTACACCGGAATACTCCCATTATCCTACTTGGGAGGAGGCTCTTACACGGACTACTCACATTATTCTAATCGGGAGAAGGATCTTACACCGGAATACTTCCTTTATCCTACACGGGCGGAAGCTCTTACACGGAATACTCCCATTATTCTACTCGGGAGAAGGATCTTACACCGGAATACTCCCATTACCCTACTCGGGAGGAGGCTCTTACACCGGAATACTCCCATTATCCTACTTGGGAGGAGGCTCTTACACGGACTACTCACATTATTCTACTCGGGAGAAGGATCTTACACCGGAATACTTCCTTTATCCTACTCGGGCGGAAGCTCTTACACGGAATACTCAAATTATTCTACTCGGGAGAAGGATCTTACACCGGAATACTCCCATTACCCTACTCGGGAGGAGGCTCTTACACCGGATTAGTCCCATTTTCCTTCTCGGGAGCAAGCTCTAACACGGAATACTCACATTATTCTACTCGGGAGAAGGATCTGACACCGGAATACTCCCATTATCCTACTCGGGAGGAGGCTCTTACACCGGAATAGTCCCATTATCCTACTCGGGAGAAGGCTCTTACACGGAATACTCCCATTATTCTTCTCGAGAGAAGTCTCGAACACGGAATACTCCCATTATCCTACTCGGGAGGAAGTTCTTTCACCAGAATACTCCCATTATCCTACTCGGGAGGTGGCTCCTACACGGAATACTCCCATTATCCTACTCGGGAGAAGGCTCTTACATGGAATTCTCCCATTATCCTACTCAGGAGGAGGCTCTTAGACCGGAATACTCCGAGTATCCTACTCGGGAGAAGGCTCTTACACCGGAATACTCCAAGTATCCCACTCGGGAGGAGGCTCTTACACGGAATGCTCCCATTATCCTACTCCGGAGGAGGCACTTACACCGCAATACTCCAAGTATCCTACTCGGGAGGAAGCTCAAACACCTGAATACTCCCATTATCCTACTCGGGAGAAGGCTCTTACACCGGAATACTCCCATTATCCTACTCAGGAGAAGGCTCTTACACGGAATACTCCCATTATCCTACTCGGGAGGAGGCTCTTACACCGGAATACTCCCATTATCCTACTCGGGAGGAGGCTCTTACACCGGAATACTCCCATTATCCTACTCGGGAGGAGGCTCTTAAACCGGAATACTCCCATTATCCTACTCGGGAGTAGGCTCAACACCAGAATAATCCCAGTATCCTAGTCGGGAGAAAGCTCTTACACCGGAATACTCCCATTATCCTACTCGGGAGAAGGCTCTTACACTGAATACTCCCATTATCCGACTCGGGAGGAAGCTCTTATGCCAGAATACCCCCATTATCCTACTCGGGAGGAGGCTCTTACACCGGAATTCTCCCATTACCCTACTCGGGAGGAACATCTTGCACCGTAATACGCCCATTATCCTACTCGGGAGGAGGCTCTTACACCGGAATAGTCCCATTATCCTACTCGGGAGAAGGCTCTTACACGGAATACTCCCATTATTCTTCTCGAGAGAAGTCTCGAACACGGAATACTCCCATTATCCTACTCGGGAGGAAGTTCTTTCACCAGAATACTCCCATTATCCTACTCGGGAGGTGGCTCCTACACGGAATACTCCCATTATCCTACTCGGGAGAAGGCTCTTACATGGAATTCTCCCATTATCCTACTCAGGAGGAGGCTCTTAGACCGGAATACTCCGAGTATCCTACTCGGGAGAAGGCTCTTACACCGGAATACTCCAAGTATCCCACTCGGGAGGAGGCTCTTACACGGAATGCTCCCATTATCCTACTCCGGAGGAGGCACTTACACCGCAATACTCCAAGTATCCTACTCGGGAGGAAGCTCAAACACCTGAATACTCCCATTATCCTACTCGGGAGAAGGCTCTTACACCGGAATACTCCCATTATCCTACTCAGGAGAAGGCTCTTACACGGAATACTCCCATTATCCTACTCGGGAGGAGGCTCCTACATGGAATACTCACATTATTCTATTCGGGAGAAGGATCCTACAGCAGAATACTCCCATTATCCTACTCGGGAGGAGGCTCTTACACCGGAATACTCCCATTATCCTACTCGGGAGGAGGCTCTAACACCGGAATACTCCCATTATCCTACTCGGGAGGAGGCTCTTACACCGGAATAGTTCCATTATCCTACTCGGGAGGAGGCTCTTACACCCGAATACGCCCATTATCCTACTCGGGAGGAGGCTCTTACACGGAATACTCCCATTATCCTACTCGGGAGGAGGCTCTTACACCGGAATACTCCCATTATCCTACTTGGGAGGAGGCTCTTAGACGGAATACTCACATTATTCTATTCGGGAGAAGGATCCTACAGCAGAATACTCCCATTATCCTACTCGGGAGGAGGCTCTTACACCGGAATACTCCCATTATCCTACTCGGGAGGAGGCTCTTACACCCGAATACGCCCATTATCCTACTCGGGAGGAGGCTCTTACACGGAATACTCCCATTATCCTACTCGGGAGGAGGCTCTTACACCGGAATACTCCCATTATCCTACTTGGGAGGAGGCTCTTAGACGGAATACTCACATTATTCTATTCGGGAGAAGGATCCTACAGCAGAATACTCCCATTATCCTACTCGGGAGGAGGCTCTTACACCGGAATACTCCCTTTATCCTACTCGGGAGGGGGCTCTAACACCGGAATACTCCCATTATCCTACTCGGGAGGAGGCTCTTACACCGGAATAGTTCCATTATCCTACTCGGGAGGAGGCTCTTACACGGAATACTCCCATTATTCTTCTCGGGAGAAGGCTCGAACTCGGAATACTCCCATTATCCTACTCGGGAGGAAGTTCTTACACCAGAATACTCCCATTATCCTACTCGGGAGGAGGCTCCTACATGGAATACTCCCATTATCCTACTCGGGAGGAAGCTCTTACACCGGAATACTCCCATTATCCTACTCGGGAGGAAGATCTTACACCGGAATACTCCAAGTATCCTACTCGGGAGAAGGCTCTTACATGGAATTCTCCCATTATCCTACTCAGGAGGAGGCTCTTAGACCGGGATACTCCGAGTATCCTACTCGGGAGAAAGCTCTTACACCGGAATACTCCAAGAATCCTACTCGGGAGGAGGCTCTTACACGGAATACTCCCATTATCCTACTCGGGAGAAGGCACTTACACCGCAATACTCCAAGTTACCTACTCGGGAGGAAGCTCTAACACCGGAATACTCCCATTATCCTACTCCGGAGAAGGCTCTTACACCGTAATACTCCCATTATCCTACTCGGGAGAAGGCTCTTACACGGAATACTCCCATTATCCTACTCGGGAGGAGGCTCTTACACCGGAATACTCCCATTATCCTACTCGGGAGGAGGCTCTTAAACCGGAATACTCCCATTATCCTACTCGGGAGAAGGCTCTTACACTGAATACTCCCATTATCCTAGTCGGGATGAAGCTCTTATGCCAGAATACCCCCATTATCCTACTCGGGAGGAGGCTCTTACACCGGAATACTCCCATTATCCTACTCAGGAGGAACCTCTTGCACCGGAATACTCCCATGATCCTACTCGGGAGGAGGCTCTTAAACCGGAATACTCCCATTATCCTACTCGGGAGAAGGCTCTTACACCGGAATAATCCCAGTATCCTACTCGGGAGAAGGCTCTTACACCGGAATACTCCCAGTATCCTACTCGGGAGAAGGCTCTTATGCCAGAATACTCCCATTATCCTACTCGGGAGCAAGCTCCTACACGGAATACTCCCAATATCCTACTCGGGAGAAGGCTCTTGCACCGGAATACTCCAAGTATCCTACTCGGGAGAAGGCTCTTACACTGGAATACTCCAATTACCCTACTCGGGAGAAGGCTCTTACACCGGAATACTCCCATTGTCCTACTCGGGAGAAGGCTCTTACACAGGAAAACTCCAAGTATCCTACCCGGGAGAATGCTCTTACACCGGAATACTCCCATTATCCTACTCGGGAGGAGGCTCTTACACCCGAATACGCCCATTATCCTACTCGGGAGGAGGCTCTTACACGGAATACTCCCATTATCCTACTCGGGAGGAGGCTCTTACACCGGAATACTCCCATTATCCTACTTGGGAGGAGGCTCTTAGACGGAATACTCACATTATTCTATTCGGGAGAAGGATCCTACAGCAGAATACTCCCATTATCCTACTCGGGAGGAGGCTCTTACACCGGAATACTCCCATTATCCTACTCGGGAGGAGGCTCTAACACCGGAATACTCCCATTATCCTACTCGGGAGGAGGCTCTTACACCGGAATAGTTCCATTATCCTACTCGGGAGGAGGCTCTTACACGGAATACTCCCATTATTCTTCTCGGGAGAAGGCTCGAACTCGGAATACTCCCATTATCCTACTCGGGAGGAAGTTCTTACACCAGAATACTCCCATTATCCTAGTCGGGAGGAGGCTCCTACACGGAATACTCCCATTATCCTACTCGGGAGGAAGCTCTTACACCGGAATACTCCCATTATCCTACTCGGGAGGAAGATCTTACACCGGAATACTCCAAGTATCCTACTCGGGAGAAGGCTCTTACATGGAATTCTCCCATTATCCTACTCAGGAGGAGGCTCTTAGACCGGGATACTCCGAGTATCCTACTCGGGAGAAAGCTCTTACACCGGAATACTCCAAGAATCCTACTCGGGAGGAGGCTCTTACACGGAATACTCCCATTATCCTACTCGGGAGAAGGCACTTACACCGCAATACTCCAAGTTACCTACTCGGGAGGAAGCTCTAACACCGGAATACTCCCATTATCCTACTCCGGAGAAGGCTCTTACACCGTAATACTCCCATTATCCTACTCGGGAGAAGGCTCTTACACGGAATACTCCCATTATCCTACTCGGGAGGAGGCTCTTACACCGGAATACTCCCATTATCCTACTCGGGAGGAGGCTCTTAAACCGGAATACTCCCATTATCCTACTCGGGAGAAGGCTCTTACACTGAATACTCCCATTATCCTAGTCGGGATGAAGCTCTTATGCCAGAATACCCCCATTATCCTACTCGGGAGGAGGCTCTTACACCGGAATACTCCCATTATCCTACTCAGGAGGAACCTCTTGCACCGGAATACTCCCATGATCCTACTCGGGAGGAGGCTCTTAAACCGGAATACTCCCATTATCCTACTCGGGAGAAGGCTCTTACACCGGAATAATCCCAGTATCCTACTCGGGAGAAGGCTCTTACACCGGAATACTCCCAGTATCCTACTCGGGAGAAGGCTCTTATGCCAGAATACTCCCATTATCCTACTCGGGAGCAAGCTCCTACACGGAATACTCCCAATATCCTACTCGGGAGAAGGCTCTTGCACCGGAATACTCCAAGTATCCTACTCGGGAGAAGGCTCTTACACTGGAATACTCCAATTACCCTACTCGGGAGAAGGCTCTTACACCGGAATACTCCCATTGTCCTACTCGGGAGAAGGCTCTTACACAGGAAAACTCCAAGTATCCTACCCGGGAGAATGCTCTTACACCGGAATACTCCCATTATCCTACTCGGGAGGAGGCTCTTACACCCGAATACGCCCATTATCCTACTCGGGAGGAGGCTCTTACACGGAATACTCCCATTATCCTACTCGGGAGGAGGCTCTTACACCGGAATACTCCCATTATCCTACTTGGGAGGAGGCTCTTAGACGGAATACTCACATTATTCTATTCGGGAGAAGGATCCTACAGCAGAATACTCCCATTATCCTACTCGGGAGGAGGCTCTTACACCGGAATACTCCCATTATCCTACTCGGGAGGAGGCTCTAACACCGGAATACTCCCATTATCCTACTCGGGAGGAGGCTCTTACACCGGAATAGTTCCATTATCCTACTCGGGAGGAGGCTCTTACACGGAATACTCCCATTATTCTTCTCGGGAGAAGGCTCGAACTCGGAATACTCCCATTATCCTACTCGGGAGGAAGTTCTTACACCAGAATACTCCCATTATCCTAGTCGGGAGGAGGCTCCTACACGGAATACTCCCATTATCCTACTCGGGAGGAAGCTCTTACACCGGAATACTCCCATTATCCTACTCGGGAGGAAGATCTTACACCGGAATACTCCAAGTATCCTACTCGGGAGAAGGCTCTTACATGGAATTCTCCCATTATCCTACTCAGGAGGAGGCTCTTAGACCGGAATACTCCGAGTATCCTACTCGGGAGAAAGCTCTTACACCGGAATACTCCAAGAATCCTACTCGGGAGGAGGCTCTTACACGGAATACTCCCAGTATCCTACTCGGGAGAAGGCACTTACACCGCAATACTCCAAGTAACCTACTCGGGAGGAAGCTCTAACACCGGAATACTCCCATTATCCTACTCCGGAGAAGGCTCTTACACCGTAATACTCCCATTATCCTACTCGGGAGAAGGCTCTTACACGGAATACTCCCATTATCCTACTCGGGAGGAGGCTCTTACACCGGAATACTCCCATTATCCTACTCGGGAGGAGGCTCTTAAACCGGAATACTCCCATTATCCTACTCGGGAGAAGGCTCTTACACTGAATACTCCCATTATCCTACTCGGGATGAAGCTCTTATGCCAGAATACCCCCATTATCCTACTCGGGAGGAGGCTCTTACACCGGAATACTCCCATTATCCTACTCAGGAGGAACCTCCTGCACCGGAATACTCCCATGATCCTACGAGGGAGGAGGCTCTTAAACCGGAATACTCCCATTATCCTACTCGGGAGAAGGCTCTTACACCGGAATAATCCCAGTATCCTACTCGGGAGAAGGCTCTTACACCGGAATACTCCCATTATCCTACTCGGGAGAAGGCTCTTACACCGGAATAATCCCAGTATCCTACTCGGGAGCAAGCTCTTACACCGGAATAATCCCAGTATCCTACTCGGGAGAAGGCTCTTACACCGGAATAATCACTGTATCCTATTCGGGAGAAGGCTCGTACACCGGAATACTCCCATTATCCTACTCGGGAGAAGGCTCTTCCACAGGAATAATCCCAGTATCCTACTCGGGAGAAGTCTCTTACACGGAATACTCCCATTATCCTACTCGGGAGCAAGCTCTTAACCCGGAATTCTCCCATTATCCTCCCCGGGAGGAAGCTCTTACACCGGAATACCCCCAATATTCTACTCGGGAGAAGGCTCTTACACCGGAATACTCCCATTGTCCTACTCGGGAGAAAGCTCTTGCACCGGAATACTTCAAGTATCCTACTCGGGAGAAGGCTCTTACACTGGAATACTCCCATTACCCTACTCGGGAGGAGGCTCTTACACCGGAATACTCCCATTGTCCTACTCGGGAAAAGGCTCATGCACCGGAATACTCCAAGTATCCTACTCGGGAGAAGGCTCTTACACTGGAATACTCCCATTACCCTACTCGGGAGGAGGCTCTTACACCGGAATACTCCCATTGTCCTACTCGGGAGAAGGCTCTTACACAGGAATAGTCCAAGTATCCTACTCGGGAGAAGGCTCTTACACCGGAATACTCCCATTATCCTACTCGGGAGGAGGCTCTTACACCCGAATACGCCCATTATCCTACTCGGGAGGAGGCTCTTACACGGAATACTCCCATTATCCTACTCGGGAGGAGGCTCTTACACCGGAATACTCCCATTGTCCTACTCGGGAGTAGGCTCTTACACAGGAATAGTCCAAGTATCCTACTCAGGAGAAGGCTCTTACACCGGAATACTCCCATTATCCTACTCGGGAGGAGGCTCTTACACCCGAATACGCCCATTATCCTACTCGGGAGGAGGCTCTTACACGGAATACTCCCATTATCCTACTCGGGAGGAGGCTCTTACACCGGAATACTCCCATTATCCTACTTGGGAGGAGGCTCTTACACGGACTACTCACATTATTCTAATCGGGAGAAGGATCTTACACCGGAATACTTCCTTTATCCTACACGGGCGGAAGCTCTTACACGGAATACTCCCATTATTCTACTCGGGAGAAGGATCTTACACCGGAATACTCCCATTACCCTACTCGGGAGGAGGCTCTTACACCGGAATACTCCCATTATCCTACTTGGGAGGAGGCTCTTACACGGACTACTCACATTATTCTACTCGGGAGAAGGATCTTACACCGGAATACTTCCTTTATCCTACTCGGGCGGAAGCTCTTACACGGAATACTCCCATTATTCTACTCGGGAGAAGGATCTTACACCGGAATACTCCCATTACCCTACTCGGGAGGAGGCTCTTACACCGGATTAGTCCCATTTTCCTTCTCGGGAGCAAGCTCTAACACGGAATACTCACATTATTCTACTCGGGAGAAGGATCTGACACCGGAATACTCCCATTATCCTACTCGGGAGGAGGCTCTTACACCGGAATAGTCCCATTATCCTACTCGGGAGAAGGCTCTTACACGGAATACTCCCATTATTCTTCTCGAGAGAAGTCTCGAACACGGAATACTCCCATTATCCTACTCGGGAGGAAGTTCTTACACCAGAATACTCCCATTATCCTACTCGGGAGGTGGCTCCTACACGGAATACTCCCATTATCCTACTCGGGAGAAGGCTCTTACATGGAATTCTCCCATTATCCTACTCAGGAGGAGGCTCTTAGACCGGAATACTCCGAGTATCCTACTCGGGAGAAGGCTCTTACACCGGAATACTCCAAGTATCCCACTCGGGAGGAGGCTCTTACACGGAATGCTCCCATTATCCTACTCCGGAGGAGGCACTTACACCGCAATACTCCAAGTATCCTACTCGGGAGGAAGCTCAAACACCTGAATACTCCCATTATCCTACTCGGGAGAAGGCTCTTACACCGGAATACTCCCATTATCCTACTCGGGAGAAGGCTCTTACACGGAATACTCCCATTATCCTACTCGGGAGGAGGCTCTTACACCGGAATACTCCCATTATCCTACTCGGGAGGAGGCTCTTACACCGGAATACTCCCATTATCCTACTCGGGAGGAGGCTCTTAAACCGGAATACTCCCATTATCCTACTCGGGAGTAGGCTCAACACCAGAATAATCCCAGTATCCTAGTCGGGAGAAAGCTCTTACACCGGAATACTCCCATTATCCTACTCGGGAGAAGGCTCTTACACTGAATACTCCCATTATCCGACTCGGGAGGAAGCTCTTATGCCAGAATACCCCCATTATCCTACTCGGGAGGAGGCTCTTACACCGGAAATCTCCCATTACCCTACTCGGGAGGAACATCTTGCACCGTAATACGCCCATTATCCTACTCGGGAGGAGGCTCTTACACCGGAATTCTCCCATTATCCTTCTCGGGTGGAGGCTCTTCAACCAGAATACTCCCATTATCCTACTCGGGAGAAGGCTCTTCCACCGGAATAATCCCAGTATCCTACTCGGGAAAAGTCTCTTACACGGAATACTCCCATTATCCTACTCGGGAGCAAGCTCTTACACCGGAATTCTCCCATTATCCTACCCGGGAGGAAGCTCTTACACCGGAATACCCCCAATATTCTATTCGGCAGAAGGCTCTGACACCGGAATACTCCCATTACCCTACTCGGGAGGAGGCTCTTACACCGGAATACTCCCATTGTCCTACTCGGGAGAAGGCTCTTACACAGGAATACTCCAGGTATCCTACTCGGGAGAAGGCTCTTACACCGGAATACTCCCATTATCCTACTCGGGAGAAGGCTCTTACACAGGAATACTCCAAGTATCCTTGTCGGAAGGAGGCTCTTACACCGGAATACTCCCATTATCCTACTCGGGAGAAGGCTCTTACACAGGAATACTCCAAGTATCCTTGTCGGAAGGAGGCTCTTCCACCCGAATACGCCCATTATCCTACTCGGGAGGAGGCTCTTACACGGAATACTCCCATTATCCTACTAGGGAGGAGGCTCTTACACCGGAATACTCCCATTATCCTACTTGGGAGGAGGCTCTTACTCGGACTACTCACATTATTCTACTCGGGAGAAGGATCTTTGACCGGAATACTTCCTTTATCCTACTCGGGCGGAAGCTCTTACACGGAATACTCCCATTATTCTACTCGGGAGAAGGATCTTACACCGGAATACTCCCATTACCCTACTCGGGAGGAGGCTCTTGCACCGGAATACTCCCATTATCCTGCTCGGGAGGAGGCTCTTACACCGGTATACATCCATTATCCTACTCGGGAGGAGGCTCTTACACCGGAATACACCCATTATCCTACTTGGGAGGAGGCTCTTACACCGGATTAGTCCCATTATCCTACTCGGGAGGAGGCTCTTACACCGGAATAGTCCCATTATCCTACTCGGGAGAAGGGTCTTACACGGAATACTCCCATTATTCTTCTCGGGAGAAGGCTCGAACTCGGAATACTCCCATTATCCTACTCGGGAGGAAGTTCTTACACCAGAATACTCACATTATCCTACTCGGGAGGAGGCTCCTACACGGAATACTCCCATTATCCTACTCGGGAGGAAACTCTTACACCGGAATACTCCCATTATCCTACTCGGGAGGAAGCTCTTACACCGGAATACTCCAAGTATCCTACTCGGGAGAAGGATCTTACATGGAATTCTCCCATTATCCTACTCAGGAGGAGGCTCTTAGACCGGAATACTCCGAGTATCCTACTCGGGAGAAAGCTCTTACACCGGAATACTCCAAGTATCCCAGTCGGGAGGAGGCTCTTACACGGAATACTCCCATTATCCTACTCGGGAGGAGGCACTTACACCGCAATACTCCAAGTATCCTACTCGGGAGGAACCTCTAACACCGGAATACTCCCATTATCCTACTCGGGAGAAGGCTCTTACACCGGAATACTCCCATTATCCTACTCGGGAGAAGGCTTTACACGTAATACTCCCATTATCCTACTCGGGAGGAGGCTCTTACACCGGAATACTCCCATGATCCTACTCGGGAGGAGGCTCTTAAACCGGAATACTCCCATTATCCTACTCGGGAGAAGGCTCTTACACTGAATACTCCCATTATCCTACTCGGGAGGAAGCTCTTATGCCAGAATACCCCCATTATCCTACTCGGGAGGAGGCTCTTACACCGGAATACTCCCATTATCCTACTCAGGAGGAACCTCCTGCACGGGAATACTCCCATGATCCTACTAGGGAGGAGGCTCTTAACCCGGAATACTCCCATTATCCTACTCGGGAGAAGGCTCTTACACCGGAATAATCCCAGTATCCTACTCGGGAGAAGGCTCTTACACCGGAATACTCCCATTATCCTACTCGGGAGAAGGCTCTTACACCGGAATAATCCCAGTATCCTACTCGGGAGCAAGCTCTTACACTGGAATAATCCCAGTATCCTACTCGGGAGAAGGCTCTTACACCGGAATAATCCCAGTATCCTACTCGGGAGAAGGCTCTTACACCGGAATACTCCCATTATCCTACTCGGGAGAAGGCTCTTCCACCGGAATAATCCCAGTATCCTACTCGGGAGAAGTCTCTTACACGGAATACTCCCATTATCCTACTCGGGAGCAAGCTCTTACACCGGAATTCTCCCATTATCCTACCCGGGAGGAAGCTCTTACACCGGAATACCCCCAATATTCTACTCGGGAGAAGGCTCTTACACCGGAATTCTCCCATTACCCTACTCGGGAGGAGGCTCTTACACCGGAATACTCCCATTGTCCTACTCGAGAGAAGGCTCTTACACAGGAATAATCCCAGTATCCTACTCGGGAGAAGGCTCTTATGCCAGAATACTCCCATTATCCGACTCGGGAGCAAGCTCCTACACGGAATACTCCCAATATTCTACTCGGGAGGAGGCTCTTAAACCGGAATACTCCCATTATCCTTCTCGGGAGGAGGCTCTTACACCAGAATAATCCCAGTATCCTACTCGGGAGGAGGCTCTTACACCGGAATACTCCCATTATCCTACTCGGGAGAAGGCTCTTACACTGAATACTCCCATTATCCTACACGGGAGGAAGCTCTTAGGCCAGAATACCCCCATTATCCTACTCGGGAGGAGGCTCTTACACCGGAATACGCCCATTATCCTACTCGGGAGGAGGCTCTTACACCGGAATAGTCCCATTATCCTACTCGGGAGAAGGCTCTTACACGGAATACTCCCATTATTCTTCTCGGGAGAAGGCTCGAACTCGGAATACTCCCATTATCCTACTCGGGAGGAAGTTCTTACACCAGAATACTCACATTATCCTACTCGGGAGGAAGCTCTTACACCGGAATACTCCAAGTATCCTACTCGGGAGAAGGCTCTTACATGGAATTCTCCCATTATCCAACTCAGGAGGAGGCTCTTAGACCGGAATACTCCGAGTATCCTACTCGGGAGAAAGCTCTTACACCGGAATACTCCAAGTATCCCAGTCGGGAGGAGGCTCTTACACGGAATACTCCCATTATCCTACTCGGGAGGAGGCACTTACACCGCAATACTCCAAGTATCCTACTCGGGAGGAAGCTCTAACACCGGAATACTCCCATTATCCTACTCGGGAGAAGGCTCTTACACCGGAATACTCCCATTATCCTACTCGGGAGAAGGCTTTACACGTAATACTCCCATTATCCTACTCGGGAGGAGGCTCTTACACCGGAATACTCCCATGATCCTACTCGGGAGGAGGCTCTTAAACCGGAATACTACCATTATCCTACTCGGGAGAAGGCTCTTACACCGGAATAATCCCAGTATCCTACTCGGGAGAAGGCTCTTACACTGAATACTCCCATTATCCTACTCGGGAGGAAGCTCTTATGCCAGAATACCCCCATTATCCTACTCGGGAGGAGGATCTTACACCGGAATACTCCCATTATCCTACTCAGGAGGAACCTCCTGCACCGGAATACTCCCATGATCCTACTCGGGAGGAGGCTCTTAAACCGGAATACTCCCATTATCCTACTCGGTTGAAGGCTCTTACACCGGAATAATCCCAGTATCCTACTCGAGAAAAGGCTCTTACACCGGAATACTCCCATTATCCTACTCGGGAGAAGGCTCTTACACCGGAATAATCCCAGTATCCTACTCGGGAGCAAGCTCTTACACAGGAATGATCCCAGTAGCCTACTCGGGAGAAGGCTTTTACACCGGAATAATCCCAGTATCCTACTCGGGAGAAGGCTCTTACACCGGAATACTCCCATTATCCTACTCGGGAGAAGGCTCTTCCACCGGACTAATCCCAGTATCCTACTCGGGAGAAGTCTCTTACACGGAATACTCCCATTATCCTACTCGGGAGTAAGCTCTTACACCGGAATTCTCCCATTATCCTACCCGGGAGGAAGCTCTTACACCGGAATACCCCCAATATTCTACTCGGGAGAAGGCTCTTACACCGGAATTCTCCCATTACCCTACTCGGGAGGAGGCTCTTACACCGGAATACTCCCAGTATCCTACTCGGGAGAAGGCTCTTACACAGGAATACTCCAAGTATCCTTGTCGGGAGGAGGCTCTTACACGGAATACTCCCATTATCCTACTCGGGAGGAGGCTCTTAAACCGGAATACTCCCATTATCCTACTCGGGAGTAGGCTCTTACACCAGAATAATCCCAGTATCCTAGTCGGGAGAAGGCTCTTACACCGGAATACTCCCATTATCCTACTCGGGAGAAGGCTCTGACACCGGAATTCTCCCATTACCCTACTCGGGAGGAGGCTCTTACACCGGAATACTCCCATTGTCCTACTCGGGAGAAGGCTCTTACACAGGAATACTCCAAGTATCCTTGTCGGGAGGAGGCTCTTACACCCGAATACGCCCATTATCCTACTCGGGAGGAGCTCTTACACCGGAATACTCCCATTATCCTACTTGGGAGGAGGCTCTTACTCGGACTACTCACATTATTCTACTCGGGAGAAGGATCTTACACCGGAATACTTCCTTTATCCTACTCGGGCGGAAGCTCTTACACGGAATACTCCCATTATTCTACTCGGGAGAAGGATCTTACACCGGAATACTCCCATTACCCTACTCGGGAGGAGGCTCTTGCACCAGAATACTCCCATTATCCTGCTCGGGAGGAGGCTCTTACACCGGTATACGTCCATTATCCTGCTGGGGAGGAGGCTCTTACACCGGATTAGTCCCATTATCCTTCTCGGGAGCAAGCTCTAACACGGAATACTCACATTATTCTACTCGGGAGAAGGATCTTACACCGGAATACTCCCATTATCCTTCTCGGGTGGAGGCTCTTAAACCAGAATACTCCCATTATCCTACTCGGGAGAAGGCTCTTCCACCGGAATAATCCCAGTATCCTACTCGGGAAAAATCTCTTACACGGAATACTCCCATTATCCTACTAGGGAGCAAGCTCTTACACCGGAATTCTCCCATTATCCTACCCGGGAGGAAGCTCTTACACCGGAATACCCGCAATATTCTACTCGGGAGAAGGCTCTGACACCGGAATTCTCCCATTACCCTACTCGGGAGGAGGCTCTTACACCGGAATACTCCCATTGTCCTACTCGGGAGAAGGCTCTTGCACCGGAATACTCCTAGTATCCTACTCGTGAGAAGGCTCTTACACCGGAATACTCCCATTACCCTACTCGGGAGGAGGCTCTTACACCGGAATACACCTATTGTCCTACTCGGGAGAAGGCTCTTACACAGGAATACTCCAAGTATCCTACTCGGGAGAAGGCTCTTACACCGGAATACTCCCAGTATCCTACTCGGGAGAAGGCTCTTACACAGGAATACTCCAAGTATCCTTGTCGGGAGGAGGCTCTTACACGGAATACTCCCATTATCCTACTCGGGAGGAGGCTCTTACACCGGAATACTCCCATTATCCTACTCGGGAGGAGGCTCTTAAACCGGAATACTCCCATTATCCTACTCGGGAGTAGGCTCTTACACCAGAATAATCCCAGTATCCTAGTCAGGAGAAGGCTCTTACACCGGAATACTCCCATTATCCTACTCGGGAGAAGGCTCTGACACCGGAATTCTCCCATTACCCTACTCGGGAGGAGGCTCTTACACCGGAATACTCCCATTGTCCTACTCGGGAGAAGGCTCTTACATAGGAATACTCCAAGTATCCTTGTCGGGAGGAGGCTCTTACACCCGAATACGCCCATTATCCTACTCGGGAGGAGGCTCTTACACGGAATACTCCCATTATCCTACTAGGGAGGAGGCTCTTACACCGGAATACTCCCATTATCCTACTTGGGAGGAGGCTCTTACTCGGACTACTCACGTTATTCTACTCGGGAGAAGGATCTTACACCGGAATACTTCCTTTATCCTACTCGGGCGGAAGCTCTTACACGGAATACTCCCATTATTCTACTCGGGAGAAGGATCTTACATCGGAATACTCCCATTACCCTACTCGGGAGGAGGCTCTTGCACCGGAATACTCCCATTATCCTGCTCGGGACTAGGCTCTTACACCGGTATACGTCCATTATCCTGCTCGGGAGGAGGCTCTTACACCGGATTAGTCCCATTATCCTTCCCAGTAGCAAGCTCTAACGCGGAATACTCACATTATTCTACTCGGGAGAAGGATCTTACACCGGAATACTCCCATTATCCTACTCGGGAGGAGGCTCTTACACCGGAATAGTCCCATTATCCTACTCGGGAGAAGGCTCTTACACGGAATACTCCCATTATTCTTCTCGGGAGAAGGCTCGAACTCGGAATACTCCCATTATCCTACTCGGGTGGAGGCTCTTAAACCAGAATACTCCCATTATCCTACTCGGGAGAAGGCTCTTCCACCGGAATAATCCCAGTATCCTACTCGGGAAAAGTCTCTTACACGGAATACTCCCATTATCCTACTCGGGAGCAAGCTCTTACACCGGAATTCTCCCATTATCCTACCCGGGAGGAAGCTCTTACACCGGAATACCCCCAATATTCTACTCGGGAGAAGGCTCTTACACCGGAATACTTCCTTTATCCTACTCGGGCGGAAGCTCTTACACGGAATACTCCCATTATTCTACTCGGGAGAAGGATCTTACACCGGAATACTCCCATTACCCTACTCGGGAGGAGGCTCTTGCACCGGAATACTCCCATTATCCTGCTCGGGACTAGGCTCTTACACCGGTATACGTCCATTATCCTGCTCGGGAGGAGGCTCTTACACCGGATTAGTCCCATTATCCTTCCCAGTAGCAAGCTCTAACGCGGAATACTCACATTATTCTACTCGGGAGAAGGATCTTACACCGGAATACTCCCATTATCCTACTCGGGAGGAGGCTCTTACACCGGAATAGTCCCATTATCCTACTCGGGAGAAGGCTCTTACACGGAATACTCCCATTATTCTTCTCGGGAGAAGGCTCGAACTCGGAATACTCCCATTATCCTACTCGGGTGGAGGCTCTTAAACCAGAATACTCCCATTATCCTACTCGGGAGAAGGCTCTTCCACCGGAATAATCCCAGTATCCTACTCGGGAAAAGTCTCTTACACGGAATACTCCCATTATCCTACTCGGGAGCAAGCTCTTACACCGGAATTCTCCCATTATCCTACCCGGGAGGAAGCTCTTACACCGGAATACCCCCAATATTCTACTCGGGAGAAGGCTCTTACACCGGAATTCTCCCATTACCCTACTCGGGAGGAGGCTCTTACACCGGAATACTCCAAGTATCCCAGTCGGGAGGAGGCTCTTACACGGAATACTCCCATTATCCTACTCGGGAGGAGGCACTTACACCGCAATACTCCAAGTATCCTACTCGGGAGGAACCTCTAACACCGGAATACTCCCATTATCCTACTCGGGAGAAGGCTCTTACACCGGAATACTCCCATTATCCTACTCGGGAGAAGGCTTTACACGTAATACTCCCATTATCCTACTCGGGAGGAGGCTCTTACAAGGGAATACTCCCATGATCCTACTCGGGAGGAGGCTCTTAAACCGGAATACTCCCATTATCCTACTCGGGAGAAGGCTCTTACACTGAATACTCCCATTATCCTACTCGGGAGGAAGCTCTTATGCCAGAATACCCCCATTATCCTACTCGGGAGGAGGCTCTTACACCGGAATACTCCCATTATCCTACTCAGGAGGAACCTCCTGCACGGGAATACTCCCATGATCCTACTAGGGAGGAGGCTCTTAACCCGGAATACTCCCATTATCCTACTCGGGAGAAGGCTCTTACACCGGAATAATCCCAGTATCCTACTCGGGAGAAGGCTCTTACACCGGAATACTCCCATTATCCTACTCGGGAGAAGGCTCTTACACCGGAATAATCCCAGTATCCTACTCGGGAGCAAGCTCTTACACTGGAATAATCCCAGTATCCTACTCGGGAGAAGGCTCTTACACCGGAATAATCCCAGTATCCTACTCGGGAGAAGGCTCTTACACCGGAATACTCCCATTATCCTACTCGGGAGAAGGCTCTTCCACCGGAATAATCCCAGTATCCTACTCGGGAGAAGTCTCTTACACGGAATACTCCCATTATCCTACTCGGGAGCAAGCTCTTACACCGGAATTCTCCCATTATCCTACCCGGGAGGAAGCTCTTACACCGGAATACCCCCAATATTCTACTCGGGAGAAGGCTCTTACACCGGAATTCTCCCATTACCCTACTCGGGAGGAGGCTCTTACACCGGAATACTCCCATTGTCCTACTCGAGAGAAGGCTCTTACACAGGAATAATCCCAGTATCCTACTCGGGAGAAGGCTCTTATGCCAGAATACTCCCATTATCCGACTCGGGAGCAAGCTCCTACACGGAATACTCCCAATATTCTACTCGGGAGGAGGCTCTTAAACCGGAATACTCCCATTATCCTTCTCGGGAGGAGGCTCTTACACCAGAATAATCCCAGTATCCTACTCGGGAGGAGGCTCTTACACCGGAATACTCCCATTATCCTACTCGGGAGAAGGCTCTTACACTGAATACTCCCATTATCCTACACGGGAGGAAGCTCTTAGGCCAGAATACCCCCATTATCCTACTCGGGAGGAGGCTCTTACACCGGAATACGCCCATTATCCTACTCGGGAGGAGGCTCTTACACCGGAATAGTCCCATTATCCTACTCGGGAGAAGGCTCTTACACGGAATACTCCCATTATTCTTCTCGGGAGAAGGCTCGAACTCGGAATACTCCCATTATCCTACTCGGGAGGAAGTTCTTACACCAGAATACTCACATTATCCTACTCGGGAGGAAGCTCTTACACCGGAATACTCCAAGTATCCTACTCGGGAGAAGGCTCTTACATGGAATTCTCCCATTATCCAACTCAGGAGGAGGCTCTTAGACCGGAATACTCCGAGTATCCTACTCGGGAGAAAGCTCTTACACCGGAATACTCCAAGTATCCTACTCGGGAGGAAGCTCTAACACCGGAATACTCCCATTATCCTACTCGGGAGAAGGCTCTTACACCGGAATACTCCCATTATCCTACTCGGGAGGAAGCTCTAACACCGGAATACTCCCATTATCCTACTCGGGAGAAGGCTCTTACACCGGAATACTCCCATTATCCTACTCGGGAGAAGGCTTTACACGTAATACTCCCATTATCCTAAACGGGAGGAGGCTCTTACACCGGAATACTCCCATGATCCTACTCGGGAGGAGGCTCTTAAACCGGAATACTACCATTATCCTACTCGGGAGAAGGCTCTTACACCGGAATAATCCCAGTATCCTACTCGGGAGAAGGCTCTTACACTGAATACTCCCATTATCCTACTCGGGAGGAAGCTCTTATGCCAGAATACCCCCATTATCCTACTCGGGAGGAGGATCTTACACCGGAATACTCACATTATCCTACTCAGGAGGAACCTCCTGCACCGGAATACTCCCATGATCCTACTCGGGAGGAGGCTCTTAAACCGGAATACTCCCATTATCCTACTCGGTTGAAGGCTCTTACACCGGAATAATCCCAGTATCCTACTCGAGAAAAGGCTCTTACACCGGAATACTCCCATTATCCTACTCGGGAGAAGGCTCTTACACCGGAATAATCCCAGTATCCTACTCGGGAGCAAGCTCTTACACAGGAATGATCCCAGTAGCCTACTCGGGAGAAGGCTTTTACACCGGAATAATCCCAGTATCCTACTCGGGAGAAGGCTCTTACACCGGAATACTCCCATTATCCTACTCGGGAGAAGGCTCTTCCACCGGACTAATCCCAGTATCCTACTCGGGAGAAGTCTCTTACACGGAATACTCCCATTATCCTACTCGGGAGTAAGCTCTTACACCGGAATTCTCCCATTATCCTACCCGGGAGGAAGCTCTTACACCGGAATACCCCCAATATTCTACTCGGGAGAAGGCTCTTACACCGGAATTCTCCCATTACCCTACTCGGGAGGAGGCTCTTACACCGGAATACTCCCAGTATCCTACTCGGGAGAAGGCTCTTACACAGGAATACTCCAAGTATCCTTGTCGGGAGGAGGCTCTTACACGGAATACTCCCATTATCCTACTCGGGAGGAGGCTCTTACACCGGAATACTCCCATTATCCTACTCGGGAGGAGGCTCTTACACCGGAATACTCCCATTATCCTACTCGGGAGGAGGCTCTTAAACCGGAATACTCCCATTATCCTACTCGGGAGTAGGCTCTTACACCAGAATAATCCCAGTATCCTAGTCGGGAGAAGGCTCTTACACCGGAATACTCCCATTATCCTACTCGGGAGAAGGCTCTGACACCGGAATTCTCCCATTACCCTACTCGGGAGGAGGCTCTTACACCGGAATACTCCCATTGTCCTACTCGGGAGAAGGCTCTTACACAGGAATACTCCAAGTATCCTTGTCGGGAGGAGGCTCTTACACCCGAATACGCCCATTATCCTACTCGGGAGGAGCTCTTACACCGGAATACTCCCATTATCCTACTTGGGAGGAGGCTCTTACTCGGACTACTCACATTATTCTACTCGGGAGAAGGATCTTACACCGGAATACTTCCTTTATCCTACTCGGGCGGAAGCTCTTACACGGAATACTCCCATTATTCTACTCGGGAGAAGGATCTTACACCGGAATACTCCCATTACCCTACTCGGGAGGAGGCTCTTGCACCAGAATACTCCCATTATCCTGCTCGGGAGGAGGCTCTTACACCGGTATACGTCCATTATCCTGCTGGGGAGGAGGCTCTTACACCGGATTAGTCACATTATCCTTCTCGGGAGCAAGCTCTAACACGGAATACTCACATTATTCTACTCGGGAGAAGGATCTTACACCGGAATACTCCCATTATCCTTCTCGGGTGGAGGCTCTTAAACCAGAATACTCCCATTATCCTACTCGGGAGAAGGCTCTTCCACCGGAATAATCCCAGTATCCTACTCGGGAAAAATCTCTTACACGGAATACTCCCATTATCCTACTAGGGAGCAAGCTCTTACACCGGAATTCTCCCATTATCCTACCCGGGAGGAAGCTCTTACACCGGAATACCCGCAATATTCTACTCGGGAGAAGGCTCTGACACCGGAATTCTCCCATTACCCTACTCGGGAGGAGGCTCTTACACCGGAATACTCCCATTGTCCTACTCGGGAGAAGGCTCTTGCACCGGAATACTCCTAGTATCCTACTCGTGAGAAGGCTCTTACACCGGAATACTCCCATTACCCTACTCGGGAGGAGGCTCTTACACCGGAATACACCCATTGTCCTACTCGGGAGAAGGCTCTTACACAGGAATACTCCAAGTATCCTACTCGGGAGAAGGCTCTTACACCGGAATACTCCCAGTATCCTACTCGGGAGAAGGCTCTTACACAGGAATACTCCAAGTATCCTTGTCGGGAGGAGGCTCTTACACGGAATACTCCCATTATCCTACTCGGGAGGAGGCTCTTACACCGGAATACTCCCATTATCCTACTCGGGAGGAGACTCTTAAACCGGAATACTCCCATTATCCTACTCGGGAGTAGGCTCTTACACCAGAATAATCCCAGTATCCTAGTCAGGAGAAGGCTCTTACACCGGAATACTCCCATTATCCTACTCGGGAGAAGGCTCTGACACCGGAATTCTCCCATTACCCTACTCGGGAGGAGGCTCTTACACCGGAATACTCCCATTGTCCTACTCGGGAGAAGGCTCTTACATAGGAATACTCCAAGTATCCTTGTCGGGAGGAGGCTCTTACACCCGAATACGCCCATTATCCTACTCGGGAGGAGGCTCTTACACGGAATACTCCCATTATCCTACTAGGGAGGAGGCTCTTACACCGGAATACTCCCATTATCCTACTTGGGAGGAGGCTCTTACTCGGACTACTCACATTATTCTACTCGGGAGAAGGATCTTACACCGGAATACTTCCTTTATCCTACTCGGGCGGAAGCTCTTACACGGAATACTCCCATTATTCTACTCGGGAGAAGGATCTTACACCGGAATACTCCCATTACCCTACTCGGGAGGAGGCTCTTGCACCGGAATACTCCCATTATCCTGCTCGGGACTAGGCTCTTACACCGGTATACGTCCATTATCCTGCTCGGGAGAAGGATCTTACACCGGAATACTCCCATTAACCTACTCGGGAGGAGGCTCTTAGACGGAATACTCACATTATTCTATTCGGGAGAAGGATCTTACACTGGAATACTCCCATTATCCTACTCGGGAGGAGGCTCTTACACCGGATTACTCCCATTATCCTACTCGGGAGGAGGCTCTTACACCGGAATAGTCCCATTATCCTACTCGGGAGAAGGCTCTTACACGGAATACTCCCATTATTCTTCTCGGGAGAAGGCTCGAACTCGGAATACTCCCATTATCCTACTCGGGTGGAGGCTCTTAAACCAGAATACTCCCATTATCCTACTCGGGAGAAGGCTCTTCCACCGGAATAATCCCAGTATCCTACTCGGGAAAAGTCTCTTACACGGAATACTCCCATTATCCTACTCGGGAGCAAGCTCTTACACCGGAATTCTCCCATTATCCTACCCGGGAGGAAGCTCTTACACCGGAATACCCGCAATATTCTACTCGGGAGAAGGCTCTGACACCGGAATTCTCCCATTACCCTACTCGGGAGGAGGCTCTTACACCGGAATACTCCCATTGTCCTACTCGGGAGAAGGCTCTTGCACCGGAATACTCCTAGTATCCTACTCGGGAGAAGGCTCTTACACCGGAATACTCCCATTACCCTACTCGGGAGGAGGCTCTTACACCGGAATACACCCATTGTCCTACTCGGGAGAAGGCTCTTACACAGGAATACTCCAAGTATCCTTGTCGGGAGGAGGCTCTTACACGGAATACTCCCATTATCCTACTCGGGAGAAGGCTCTTACACAGGAATCCTCCAAGTATCCTTGTCGGGAGGAGGCTCTTACACGGAATACTCCCATTATCCTACTCGGGAGGAGGCTCTTACACCGGAATACTCCCATTATCCTACTCGGGAGGAGGCTCTTAAACCAGAATACTCCCATTATCCTACTCGGGAGTAGGCTCTTACACCAGAATAATCCCAGTATCCAAGTCGGGAGAAGGCTCTTACACCGGAATACTCCCATTATCCTACTCGGGAGAAGGCTCTGACACCGGAATTCTCCCATTACCCTACTCGGGAGGAGGCTCTTACACCGGAATACTCCCATTGTTCTACTCGGGAGAAGGCTCTTACATAGGAATACTCCAAGTATCCTTGTCGGGAGGAGGCTCTTACACCCGAATACGCCCATTATCCTACTCGGGAGGAGGCTCTTACACGGAATACTCCCATTATCCTACTAGGGAGGAGGCTCTTACACCGGAATACTCCCATTATCCTACTTGGGAGGAGGCTCTTACTCGGACTACTCACATTATTCTACTCGGGAGAAGGATCTTACACCGGAATACTCCCATTACCCTACTCGGGAGGAGGCTCTTGCACCGGAATACTCCCATTATCCTGCTCGGGAGGAGGCTCTTACACCGGTATACGTCCATTATCCTGCTCGGGAGGAGGCTCTTACACCGGATTAGTCCCATTATCCTACTCGGGAGCAAGCTCTAACACGGAATACTCACATTATTCTACTCGGGAGAAGGATCTTACACCGGAATACTCCCATTATCCTACTCGGGAGGAGGATCTTAGACGGAATACTCACATTATTCTATTCGGGAGAAGGATCTTACAGCGGAATACTCCCATTATCCTACTCAGGAGGAGGCTCTTACACCGGATTACTCCCATTATCCTACTCGGGAGGAGGCTCTTACACCGGAATAGTCCCATTATCCTACTCGGGAGAAGGCTCTTACACGGAATACTCCCATTATTCTTCTCGGGAGAAGGCTCGAACTCGGAATACTCCCATTATCCTACTCGGGAGGAAGTTCTTACACCAGAATACTCCCATTATCCTACTCGGGAGGAAGCTCTTACACCGGAATACTCCAAGTATCCTACTCGGGAGAAGGCTCTTACATGGAATTCTCCCATTATCCTACTCAGGAGGAGGCTCTTAAACCGGAATACTCCGAGTATCCTACTCGGGAGAAGGCTCTTACACCGGAATACTCCAAGTATCCCACTCGGGAGGAGGCTCTTAAAAGGAATACTCCCATTATCCTACTCGGGAGGAGGCACTTACACCGCAATACTCCAAGTATCCTACTCGGGAGGAAGCTCTAGCACCGGAATACTCCCATTATCCTACTCGGGAGAAGGCTCTTACACCGGAATAATCCCAGTATCCTACTCGGGAGAAGGCTCTTACACTGAATACTCCCATTATCCTACTCGGGAGGAAGCTCTTATGCCAGAATACCCCCATTATCGTACTCGGGAGGAGGATCTTACACCGGAATACTCCCATTATCCTACTCAGGAGGAACCTCCTGCACCGGAATACTCCCATGATCCTACTCGGGAGGAGGCTCTTAAACCGGAATACTCCCATTATCCTACTCGGTAGAAGGCTCTTACACCGGAATAATCCCAGTATCCTACTCGGGAGAAGGCTCTTACACCGGAATACTCCCATTATCCTACTCGGGAGAAGGCTCTTATACCGGAATAATCCCAGTATCCTACTCGGGAGCAAGCTCTTACACAGGAATAATCCCAGTATCCTACTCGGGAGAAGGCTTTTACACCGGAATAATCCCAGTATCCTACTCGGGAGAAGGCTCTTACACCGGAATACTCCCATTATCCTACTCGGGAGAAGGCTCTTCCACCGGACTAATCCCAGTATCCTACTCGGGAGAAGTCTCTTACACGGAATACTCCCATTATCCTACTCGGGAGCAAGCTCTTACACCGGAATTCTCCCATTATCCTACCCGGGAGGAAGCTCTTACACCGGAATACCCCCAATATTCTACTCGGGAGAAGGCTCTTACACCGGAATTCTCCCATTACCCTACTCGGGAGGAGGCTCTTACACCGGAATACTCCCATTGTCCTACTCGGGAGAAGGCTCTTACACAGGAATACTCCAAGTATCCTACTCGGGAGAAGGCTCTTACACCCGGAATACTCCCATTATCCTACTCGGGAGGAGGCTCTTACACCGGAATACTCCAAGTATCCTACTCGGGAGAAGGCTCTTACACAGGAATACTCCCATTATCCTACTCGGGAGAATGCTCTTACACCGGAATACTCCCATTATCCTACTCGGGAGAATGCTCTTACACGGAATACTCCCATTATCCTACTCGGGAGGAGGCTCTTACACCGGAATACTCCCATTATTCTACTCGAGAGGAGGATCCTACACGGAATACTCCAATTATCCTACTCGGGAGGAAGCTCTTACACCGGAATACTCCCAGTACCCTACTCGGGAGGAGGCTCTTACACCGGAATACTCCCATTATCCTACTCGGGAGGAGGCTCTTACACCGGAATACTCCCATTATCCTACTCGGGAGGAGGCTCTTACACCGGAATAGTCCCATTATCCTACTCGGGAGAAGGCTCTTACACGGAATACTCCCATTATTCTTCTCGGGAGAAGGCTCGAACTCGGAATACTCCCATTATCCTACTCGGAGGAAGTTCTTACACCAGAATACTCCCAATTTCCTACTCGGGAGGAGGCTCCTACACGGAATATTCCCATTATCCTACTCGGGAGGAAGCTCTTACACCGGAATACTCCCATTATCCTGCTCGGGAGGAAGCACTTACACCGGAATACTCCAAGTATCCTACTCGGGAGAAGGCTCTTACATAGAATTCTCCCATTATCCTACTCAGGAGGAGGCTCTTAGACCGGAATAATCCGAGTATCCTACTCGGGAGAAGGCTCTTACACCGGAATACTCCAAGTATCCCACTCGAGAGGAGGCTCTTACACGGAATACTCCCATTATCCTACTCGGGAGGAGGCACTTACACCGCAATACTCCAAGTATCCTACTCGGGAGGAAGCTCTAACACCGGAATACTCCCATTATCCTACTCGGGAGAATGCTCTTACACCGGAATAATCCCAGTATCCTACTCGGGAGAAGGCTCTTTCACTGACTACTCCCATTATCCTACTCGGGAGGAAGCTCTTATGCCAGAATACCCCCATGATCCTACTCGGGTGGTGGCTCTTAAACCGGAATACTCCCATTATCCTACTCGGGAGAAGGCTCTTACACCGGAATAATCCCAGTATCCTACTCGGGAGCAAGCTCTTACACCGGAATAATCCCAGTATCCTACTCGGGAGAAGGCTCTTACACCGGAATACTCCCATTATCCTACTCGGGAGAAGGCTCTTACACCGGAATAATCCCAGTATCCTACTCGGGAGCAAGCTCTTACACCGGAATAATCCCAGTATCCTACTCGGGAGAAGTCTCTTACACCGGAATAATCCCAGTATCCTACTCGGGAGAAGGCTCTTACACCGGAATACTCCCATTATCCTACTCGGGAGAAGGCTCTTCCACCGGAATAATCCCAGTATCCTACTCGGGAGAAGTCTCTTACACGGAATACTCCCATTATCCTACTCGGGAGCAAGCTCTTACACCGGAATTCTCCCATTATCCTACCCGGGAGGAAGCTCTTACACCGGAATACCTCCAATATTCTACTCAGGAGAAGGCTCTTACACCGGAATTCTCCCATTACCCTACTCGGGAGGAGGCTCTTACACCGGAATACTCCCATTGTCCTACTCGGGAGAAGGCTCTTACACAGGAATACTCCAAGTATCCTACTCGGGAGAAGGCTCTTACACCGGAATACTCCCATTATCCTACTCGGGAGGAGGCTCTTACACCGGAATACTCCAAGTATCCTACTCGGGAGAAGGCTCTTACAAAGAACAACAAAGAACAAAGAAATGTACAGCACAGGAACAGGCCATTCGGCCCTCCAAGCCCGTGCCGACCATACTGCCCGACTAAACTACAATCTTCTACACTTCCTGGGTCCGTATCCTTCTATTCCCATCCTATTCATATATTTGTCAAGATGCCCCTTAAATGTCCCTATCGTCCCTGCTTCCACTACCTCCTCCGGTAGTGAGTTCCAGGCACCCACTACCCTCTGCGTAAAAAACTTGCCTCGTGCATCTACTCTAAACCTTGCCCCTCTCACCTTAAACCTATGCCCCCTAGTAATTGACCCCTCTACCCTGGGGAAAAGCCTCTGACTATCCACTCTGTCTATGCCCCTCATAATTTTGTATACCTCTATCAGGTCGCCCCTCAACCTCCTTCGTTCCAGTGAGAACAAACCGAGTTTATTCAATCGCTCCTCATAGCTTATGCCCTCCATACCAGGCAACATTCTGGTAAATCTCTTCTGCACCCTCTCTAAAGCCTCCACATCCTTCTGGTAGTGTGGCGACCAGAATTGAACACTATACTCCAAGTGTGGCCTAACTAAGGTTCTATACAGCTGCAACATGACTTGCCAATTCTTATACTCAATGCCCCGGCCAATGAAGGCAAGCATGCCTTATGCCTTCTTGACTACCTTCTCCACCTGTGTTGCCCCTTTCAATGACCTGTGGACCTGTACTCCTAGATCTCTTTGACTTTCAATACTCTTGAGGGTTCTACCATTCACTGTATATTCCCTACCTGCATTAGCCCTTCCAAAATGCATTACCTCACATTTGTCCGGATCAAACTCCATCTGCCATCTCTCCGCCCAAGTCTCCAGACAATCTAAATCCTGCTGTATCCTCTGACAGTCCTCATCGCTATCCGCAATTCCACCAACCTTTGTGTCGTCTGCAAACTTACTAATCAGACCAGTTACATTTTCCTCCAAATCATTTATATATACTACAAACAGCAAAGGTCCCAACACTGATCCCTGTGGAACACCACTGGTCACAGCCCTCCAATTAGAAAAGCATCCCTCCATTGCTACCCTCTGCCTTCTATGGCCTAGCCAGTTCTGTATCCACCTTGCCAGTTCACCCCTTACACCGGAATACTCCCATTATCCTACTCGGGAGAATGCTCTTACACCAGAATACTCCCATTATCCTACTCGGGAGAAGGCTCTTACACCGGAATAATTCCAGTATTCCTACTCGGGAGAAGGCTCTTACACGGAATCCTCCCATTATCCTACTCGGGAGGAGGCTCTTCAACCGGATTACTCCCATTATCCTACTCGGGAGAAGGCTCTTACACAGAATTCTCCCATTATCCTACTCGGGAGGAGGCTCTTAAACCGGAACACTCCCATTATCCTACTCGTGAGGAGGCTCTTACACCGGAATACTCCAAGTATCCAATTCGGGAGAAGGCTCTTACACCGGAATACTCCCATTATCCTACTCGGGAGGAGGCTCTTACACCGGAATACTCCCATTATTCTACTCGGGAGGAGGATCCTACACGGAATACTCCAATTATCCTACTCGGGAGGAAGCTCTTACACCGGAATACTCCCAGTACCCTACTCGGGAGGAGGCTCTTACACCGGAATACTCCCATTATTCTACTCGGGAGAAGGCTCTTACACCGGAATACTCCCAGTATCCTACTCGGGGGGGGGAAGCTCTTTCACCGGAATACTCCCATTATCCTACTCGGGAGAAACTCTTACACCGGAATACTCTCAGTATCCTACTCGGGAGGAAGCTCTTTCACCGGAATACTCCCATTATCCTTCTCGGGAGCAAGCTCTTACATGGAATACTCCCATTATCCTACTCGGGAGAAGGCTCTTACACCAGAATACTTCCATTATCCTACTCGGGAGAAGGCTCTTACACCGGAATACTCCCATTATTCTACTCGGGAGAAGGCTCTTACACCAGAATGCTCCCAGGATCCTACTCGGGAGGAGGCTCTTACAAATCACTTGAGACTATCCTGTTCTTCACACTCTTGCTGGTATTCTTGAGCAATGGAATTCCATGGGATTGTCACTCTGAGGGATCACGAATGCTGCTGGAAGAGGTACAACAGTGCTCACTGGAGACAAGAGAAAGGGGAAATCAGGAGGATGGATACATGGGATTTGAAATTGGGTTTTCTCTCTGCCCCAGTTGACCTGGTCCAGTTTGATGTCCAGTTTGATGTTGTCAGGAATATGCAAGCTTGATTCAGTTAGTCAGACTCTTATCTCTGAGCAACAAAACTCTCACTTTAAACTGCATCTCAAGAAAACAGATGCTGTGTTGACGGAAGACGGCTTTGTTGAAGGTGTAGTTCTTCGGATAACATATCGAACGATAAAGCTTTCTCGAGTGGATATTAAGGATGACTTGGCATTAGTCCTAAAAGAATTCATACAGTTTTGTGGCAGAATAGTTCTCTGTAGCATCCAAGTCAATATTTTTCCCTCAATCAAAATGACTAAAACAGACCACCTGGCCGTTATTGCATTGATCCTGCACACTATTGGCTCTCATATTTCCAATCAAACAACAAATGCCTGAGCTGAATAGTTTTCGCGATGAAGACTGGGCTTGTTTTCCTTGGAGCAGAGGAGACAGAGTGGGGGGGACATAATTGAGATGTATAAAATTATGAGGGGCATAGATAGAGTAGACATGAAGAAACTTTTCCCCTTGGTGAGGGATCAATGACCAGGGGGCAGAGATTTAAGGTGAGGGGCAGGAGGTTTAGAGGGGATGTGAGAAAGAAAGTTTTTACCCAGAGAGTGGTGGGAGTCTGGAACTCGCTGCCTGAAAGGGTGGTGGAGGCAGAGACCCTCAGAACATTTAAGAAGTATTTAGATGTGCGCTCGCGATGCCCAGGCAGACAAGGCTATGGACCAAGTGCTGGGAAATGGAATTAGAATAGTCAGGTGATTGTTTTTGACCGGTGCAGACGTGATGGGCAAAAGAACCTTTCCTGTGCTGTCGACCTCTCTGACTCTAAATTCCACTTTTAAAACCATCCTTAACATTGTGAGATATCCCCAGGTTCCTTGCAGTTGACAATGAACTAGAATGATGGAAAGGATTAGGAAACCAATTCCAGAACTCAGAGCCTGAGTATATGAATGCACGGCTGCCATTGCCTAAAGATTAGACTACAGCTCGGCCTTCAACACC
The DNA here is from genome assembly GCF_047496885.1 of Scyliorhinus torazame. Classification (NCBI taxonomy): domain Eukaryota; kingdom Metazoa; phylum Chordata; class Chondrichthyes; order Carcharhiniformes; family Scyliorhinidae; genus Scyliorhinus; species Scyliorhinus torazame. The sequence continues at coordinate 259,613,260 of NC_092716.1, forward strand.
ATTATCCCGACAAGACGGATAAGCACAAATAGGGGCGGCACAGTGGTTAGCACTGTTGCTTCACAGCTCAGAGTCTGCACGCTCTCCTGTGTCTGCGTGGGTTTCCTCCGGGTGCTCTGGTTTCCTCCCACAGTCCAAAGGTGTGCAGGTTAGGTGGATTGGCAATGCTAAATTGCCCTTAGTGACCAAAGGGGGGTTGGCTGGGGTTACTGGGTTTCGGGTGTGGGTGGAGGTGTTGGCTTAAGTAGGGTGCTCTTTCCAAGGGCCATTGCAGACTCGATGGGTTGAATGGTCTTCTTCCGCACTGTAAATTCTATGTCTATGTCTATGTCAAACTCTGCAATCTTGGACTTGACCTCTCCCTGTGCAGCTGGATCCTTTACTTCCTCACTAACAGACCGCAATCTGTCAGGATAGGCAACAGCACCTCCTCCACTCCTCCAGTCCTCAACACCGGAGCCCCGCAAGGATGTGTGCTCAGTCCTCTACTGTACTCCCTCTACACACACGACTGGGTGGTAGGATTCAACTCCAATTCGATCTATAAGTTTGCGGATGATACGACTGTGGTGGGTCGTACCTCAAACAACGACGAATCAGACTACAGATCACTTGGTTGCATGAAAACAACCTCTCTCTAAATGACGGCCAAACCAAGGAACTGATCATCAACTTCAGGAAGCGTAGCACGACACACACCTCTGTCTACATCAATGACTCCGAAGTGGAGAAGGTCAATAACTTTAAGTTCCTGGGGGTCACCATCACCAACAGTCTGTCCTGGTCCACTTGATGCAACAATCAAGAAAGCCCAACAACGTCTCTACTTCCAACCGAAGCTAACGAAATTCGGCATGTCTGCATCGACTCTCCAAAACCTCTACAGATGTACCATAGAGAGCATCCTATCCGGCTGCATCACAGCCTGGCATGGTTACTGCTCGGCCCAAGATCGCAAGAAACTGCAGAGTGTGGTGAACTCAGCCCAATGCATCACACAAGCTTGCCACCCCCACATTGATTCTGTATACACCTCCCGCTGCCTCAGGAAGGCAGACAGCATTGTCAGAGACCCCTCCCATCCAGGCTTTGCCCTCTTCCAGACCCTTCCATCAGGCAGAAGACACAGAAGTCTGAAGACCCGCACATCCAGACATAGGAGCAGTTTCTTCCCCACAGCTACTAGACTCCTCAACGACTCTCCCTTGGACTGATTTGTTCCCTGTAAGAACACTATACAAGCTGCTCTTGCTCATGTATTTGCTTTGTTCGGCCCTTGTTCCGCACTGTAACCAATCACTGTTTGTCGATGTACTTTGTCGACTTTTTTTTTTGTCTACTGTGTACGTGTTCCCTTGGCCGCAGCAAAATACTTTTCACTGTACTTCAGCTCATGTGACAATAAATCAATCAATCAATCAAAGATTATGGATACGCAAGAGGCCACAATTGGAGGAGATCTGAAAGATTGAGCAGTTGGGGGAGGTTACAGAGATAGAGGGTCAGAGTTTTGTGAAGGAAACGGGAGGGAGACGGGAATCGTGAGTCACAAAATTTCCTGACTCCACAAATCTGTCTCCATGAAGGAGGTCCCCGCCTGCTATATTTTCATTGCAGCAAGGCTGGGACGGGATGGAGTCAGTCCTGCCACCTCTGGAGGCAGGAGTTAAACCCTGCTGGCCTTACCATTTCACCACATCCATTACGGCTTCAGGTCTGCCTCCATTTACCGCGACATTGACCCAATTGTAACCGTGATGGTGAAACCCTCAAACCGTTGCTTTCCCACACTCCCCTCATATGCTGCATGCCCCTCCCATGCTGCCCCCAAGCATTGTCCATGCCAACTCTCCCAGTATTCACCATGTACAGAGCCAATGGGTCATCGCCAAGTCTTGCAAGTCTTTGAAATGTCGATGAAATTGACATAACAAGTAAAGAGACTTTGGAAATCTATTGTGAGAAAAATGGCTCAGTTCAACCATAGCCATTCTTAGTATCAATGACAAAAAGCTTTTAATCACTTCACACTTCTGGTAGCACAGTGGTTAGCACTGTTGCTTCACGGCGCCAGGGCCCCAGGTTCGATTCCCGGCTTGGGACACTGTCTGTGCGGAGTCTGCACGTTCTCCCCGTGTCTGCGTGGGTTTCCTCCGGGTGCTCTGATTTCCTCCCACAAATTCCCGAAAGACGTGCTTGTTAGGTGAATTGGACATTCTGAATTCTCCCTCAGTGTATCCGAAAGGGCGCCGGAATGTGGCGACTAGGGGATTTTCACAGTAACTTCATCGCAGTGTTAATGTAAGCCTACTTGGAACAATAATAAATTTTAAGATTATTATTAATCTTGCGCAAATAAATGTGGGGCACAGAAAAAGATATGTAAATTAAACAAACCTATCATTCCCCTGCAACCTGCGTTAATGTTGCCTCCTGAGTTGAGTGCATTTTCCATTCTTGGAGTTCAGCCAAGCATTCAAAACAAGGCTACATGGAAAAACAGAAGCCTGACCATCTGTTCCAACTGCTACTGTGCATACAATTATCAGATGGACTGATTAACAGTTTCATAAGAAGGGAAGAAGAGAAAACATTTTTGAAGAGAATATTGAATGGTTTTTCCTGTTCCCGGCACGACTAGGGCTCCCCCATGATCCATGACTCCTCTGAGGTGCTGTGGACCACATCTACTGAGTTGAAATGGGAATTGGGTCGAATCCACCACTGTTAAAGGTTTCCCGACGGCATAAAATATCAAGCCAGAGAGGTTCAAGGCTGTCAATGGGGATTTTAAAATTAACAACAGTGACTTGACCTCAGAAAAGTACTTCATTAGCTGAAAGGGCTTTGCAATTTCTCAAGGTCATGTCAGGTGATGTGCAAGTGCAAATTTTCTTTCTTTTTAGAACCCCTCTCTCATTGTGTCAAAGTGCATGAAGAACATGCTATCAACGTCATTCAGGTAACGCAGTAGACTTTATCCACAAACTGCATTCCGCGCTTTGTGCTATTTCATGATTATTGAAACTAATTTGAACCTTTTGCTTTGTATGGTCTTTGTTTGCTGGTATTTTAATACATTCTTCTCTGTAGATAATTAATATTCTTCAAGCATGAAAATGAGACAAAATAAGTATGATACGTGTTCGTATTATGTCTCCTTCATTCCCGTTCAGGGACACCTTTGTCTATGTTTGAGAATCTTACAACTCTGACCATTCAGGAACTATTGGTTAAAGTAACAATCTCGCATGGATGGCTTGCATTATGCACATAACAGCATTTATAACTGTTGAATAGAAACATGGAAACGTAGAAAATAGGAACAAAAGGGGCTATTTGTCCTTTCAAATCTGTTCGGCATGTTATATATGATCATGGTTGATCATTCAACTCAGTAACCTATTCCCACTTTGCCCATTTATACTTTGATACCTGTAGCCCAAGTGCTTTATCTCACTCCTTCTTGAAAACATACAATGCTTTGGCCCCAACTGGTTTCTGCGGTAACGAATTCCACTGGCTCACCACTCTCTGGGTGAAGAGATTTCTCCTCAGCTTAATCCGAAATGGTCTACTTCATATCCTCAGACTGTGACTTCTGGTTCTGGACAAACTCGTCATCAGGAACATCCTTGCTGCATCTACCCTGTCCAGTCCTGTTAGAATTTTATAGGTTTCTATGAGATCCCCCCTCATTCTTCTGAACTCCAGCTAATGTAATCCTCACTGACTCAATCTCTCCTCACACGTCAGTCTCGCCACCCAGGAATCAGCCTGGTAAACCTTTGCTGCACTGCCTCAATAGCAAGAACATCCTTCCTCAGATAAGGAGACCAAAACTGCCCACAATACTCCAGGTGTGGCCTCACCAAGGCCCCTGTATAATTGCAGCAAGACATCCCTGCTCCTGTACTCGAAGCCTCTCGCTGTGTTGGCCACATATTATTGGCCTTCTTTACCGCCTGCTGTATCTGCATGCTTACCTTCAGTGAGGATACCCAAATCTCGTTGCACATTCCCCTCTCCTAATTTACGGCCATTCAGATAATAATCAGCCTTCCTGTTTTTTCTACAAAAGTGGATAACCTCACAATTATTCGCATCATACTGCATCTGACATTAACTTGCGCACTCACTCACCTTGTCCAAATTCCACTGAAACATCTCTGCATCCTCCTCACAGCTCACCCTCCCACCAAGTTTTGTGTCATCTGCAAATTTGGAGAAATTACATTTAGTTCCCTCATCAAAATCGTTAACATATATTGTGAATAGCTGGGATCATAGCACATTCAGTACCCCACTTGTCACTGCCTGCCATTTGAAAAAATACCCATTTATTCCTACTCTTTGTTTCCTCGCTGCCAACCAGTTTTCTATCCATCTCAATGCACTACCCCAATCCCATGCACTTTAATTTTACAAGCAAATCTCTTTTGTAAAGTAAGTAAGTAAAGTCACCACTCCCAGATGACCATAGGCTGCTTTCCCCTTTGAGGGAAGAGCTGTTGGTAGTGATTTAACCTGAGGATCACCACACCTCAGGTGAGAGGCAAAGTTGAGAAGACGGGGCCTTCATGAATAACCTCAGCTGGTTCAGGAATTGAACCCACGCTGGTGACTTTGTTTAGCACCACAAACCAGTTGTCCAGCTAAGTGAGCTAACCAAGCCCACCTTTCTGATGCAGACTTTGTCAAAACCTTTCTGAAAGTCCAAATAAACCATATCAACTGGCTTCCCCTTGTCAACTCTATTGGTTACATCCGTGAAGAATTCCAGTAGATTTGTCAAATATTATTTTACTTTTGTAAATCCATGCTGATTCTGACCAGGTCACTTTCGGATGATTGCGCTATGGGACACATTGCTGGTGAGAGCGAGCTTGGGATTTCCATTTGGTCCCAACATCGTGATCCCGAAGCTTGTGAGAAACTCAAGCCCAATTGACAGCTCCTTTGACAGCGTGACAATTCCAAAGAGTTTATCCCTATTTTACTCATATATTCATGTTTATTTTTAACAATCTCAAAAGCAACTTAACTCTCCCAACCGGACACCTAACCTCTCCCAAACTTGTCTCTGGACTTATCCAAAAGGGTATTCTACCTCTCCAAAGAATTCCACTAACTTTAGACATTCTTCTGATAGGTCAAAACTGCACAAGTCTTGTTTTGGACAGCCTACGAGTGAAAATTGGACCTCTTTGAAAGCAGCTGGACTGTAACATGTGAAGCTGCCTCTCGGAAACACCAATGTGCAAAGCATAACCCACCCCATTTCCCCAAACTTCTCTCAACCCGCCACCTGGCAAAGATGTTGGGTGCTGGGTTCCAGTGTGAGATTTCGCGACTCAAAGGCATTTTGGATAAACCAGAGATGCCCTCTATATTGTGGAAATTCAGGCCTAGGTGTCTTGGTAACCATGTGGATACGGGATCGAAATTTAACTTCAAGGTCAAGTAAGTCCCTTTAATATCATTGGGGTGGTAAGGGAGAAACCAGCCAAGATTTCTGCTCCTGATTTCTATCCAGGAATTGCTTTTGGAAGGATCTGTGTGGGAGTGTTGGCCGATGACAAGATTATGCTTGGCTGTGCGCCCCTTGTGGGCAACCTCCGTACTGGTACTGTCAAGGCACATACAAAAATAGTGATTGCTGGGCTACTGTAGCTGGATAGGAGCCAGTGGCTTCAGGGGAGGGGGTAATTTGGTGGGGCAAAGTGCAAAGCAAAACAACATTTCCAGAAAGTCTTTCACCGCGAGGCTGCTGGTTGTTCAGTGAAGGACTTTTTAGCCAAAATCAGACCAATCCTTACTTGCAACAAACAAAATGTGCCTGCAGCTGTTGTACATTTCCCCATTGCTCTAAATGCCGTGAAAAGGTTAATCTAGTTTGTGGCATCATATAAGGTCACCTTTGCCCATTGAAGCCTTTTTTTAATCCTGTTGTTAATTAGTTGATAAGGTTCAATAATGTTCCGGAAGTTTGACGGATTTGCAGTGTTGCTTTTGCTTGTCCTAACCACACAGGCGATTAAAGAACCATTTACTTCCGCCACTTTGGGTGCCACCTTTGTTCACAGCATGGATCAATTGAGTCATTTTTGTTTCAAACAATCGGATTATCTGTTACTTGAAAGGGGCAGGCGATGTTATATTTATATTTCAGTTCTATCTCTTTGAGGGTTTTCATAAAGATATCAGTGGTTATGTTGAACCCCTAATGGTGTAGAGTTGCTTTCTGTGATATCGGAATATAAATCCGTAAAATGTCTCCCTTTGTTCAGTTTTTTTGCGCGGCGATGTTATCCGCTTTGCTTTCATAATATTTCTGCCTTGACTAATATATTGGGCAGTGAAATTCCACGTAGGCACTGACATCAAATATTTCACACCGCTGGTATCTGGAATTTCAGTTATGAGGAAAGATTAAAGGAGTCGGGCTCATTTTCAACAGGAGACCAAGGTGACCTAATTAAAAGCTGCAAGGTTATGAAAGGAATTGATAAATTGCTGACAATGGTGAGGACTGAGAATGGCAAAGAACACGAGTTAAACTTCAGGAGCTTTGGAGAAAAGAAAAGTTAAGTTAGGTATAACATACTCACCGGCAGCATAATAGACTTACAGAATGAGCTACCAAGGCACGCTGTGCGAAATGTGTAGTCTGAATTGTTCAAGAAATGCCGAGGTGTGCTTTTGAAGAGAATGACGGCATGTATTCTGGGTGATCTATGAGGCATTCTGGGATGATTGACCTTTTCCTGTATGAGGGCCACTGGTGGATGTGTAGAGGCTTTTGTGTTTGTCCGAGTGTGTTTTATGTGGGAGGGTGGCCTGTGTGTATTTGATATATATATATGTGTGTGTGTGTGTGTGTCTAAGGGGGCGGCACGCTAGCACCGTGGTTAGCGCAGTTGCTTCACAGCTCCAGGGTCCCAGGTTCGATTCCCGGCTTGGGTCACTGTCTGTGCGGAGTCTGCACGTTCCCCCCGTGTCTGCGTGGGTTTCTTCCGGGCGCTCCGGTTTCCTCCCACAGTCCAAAGGTGTGCAGGTTAGGTGGATTGGCAATGATAAATTGCCCCTTCGTGTGCAAAAAGGTTAGGTGGGGTTACTGGGTTACGGGGATTGGGTGGAGGTGTGGGTTTAAGTAGGGTGCTCTTTCCAAGGGCCGGTGCAGACTCGATGGGCCGAATGGCCTCCTTCAGCACTGTAGATTCTATGAATAGATTCTATGAGTATGCGTGTGTGTTTACGTGCGTGTGTCTATGTGTGTGCGGTCTTGTGGGCCAGTATTGCGTACATCTGTTTGCAGATGAGTGTTCTTATGCGCATATATGTGTACCATCGAAAAGGAAGGACTTGCATTTATATAACGCCGTCATGTATTCGGTACCTCTCAAAGCATTTGGAGCCAATGACACTATTGAAGTGCGGCCGCTGTTGCAATGGAGGACCCACAACGGAGGAGTTGTGCACAGCAAGCTCCCACAGACAAGGCTGGATATTCTGCATTTGGTGACGTCTGTTGAAGGATGGGCATTTGCCAGGATACCACGGGGAATCGCCCGCTTTTACATTGAATTACACATGATGTACGTCACAGAAACAGCCTAATTGGTGCACCCCTCCCATGCCAGTGTTTATGCTCCAAATAAGAATTTTCTTCCAATTTTCCTCATCTAAGTCTAACATTGCAACGGTCCCTCATGTGCTTGTTTATCTTACCCTTAAATCCATCTGTACTATTCACCTCAACTATATTCCACATGCTAAACGCGTTAGGTCTCCACATTTACAAATAATGGATGTTTTTTCCAACATTTGACCCACTGTTGCTATGGTGACAGACGTGCGGGAATTGAAGGGCAGAATATAAGAAAACCTGTACAAGCAATTGCGGGGGAATGGATTGCCCAGACATGAAGCAGAATCTGACAGGTGTATATAATTGTGGGTTGGGACTATTTCCGGGTCCCACGCCACCTGGATCAGTAGTCGGCCAACAGGGGGAATCTGACTGCAGGCGGAAATTAAGACAGCAGTGGATCATTTGCTGTCTAATTGATGATGGTGGGTGGATTTCCAAAGAGGGAGACCCTATAGGAGGGTATGCAGCATTGGATGAGTGGCAGTCCCACCGGGAGAGGGGGGTGCTGCTAAGCCAGGTCGGAAATGCAAGGGTGCCTCAAAATGGAGATGCCATTGGATACCTGCCTGCATGTAATAAGGGAATATCGATGATCATGGGTGATTTTAATCTTCACATAGATTGGGCAAATCAAATTAGCCACAATGCCGTAGAGGAGGAATTCCTGGAGTGTGTACGGGATAGTTTTCTTGACCAATATGTGGAAGAACCAACTAGAGAGCAGGCCATCTTAGACTGGGCACTGTGGAATGAGAAGGGAATTATTGCCAATCTGGCTGTGCGAGAACCCGTGGGGATGAGCGACCATAACATGTAGAATTTTTTATCAAGATGGATAGTGAAGTAGTTGATTCGGAGACTAGGGTGATGAATCTTAATAAAGGGAACTATGAGGATATGAGGCGTGAGTTGTCCTTGATAGATTGGGGAGAGTTACTTAAAGGGATGACAGTGGATAGACAATGGCAAACATTCAAGGAACGCATGGGGGAACTGCAGCAACTGTTCATTACTGTCTGGCACAAAAGCAAAGGGGCTAAGAGGGCCAATCCATGGCTTATAAAGGAAATTAGAAATAGTATCCGATCCAAGGAAGAAGCATACAGATTGGTCAAGAAAAATAATAGGTCGGAGGATTGGGGGCAGTTTAGAATTCAGCAAAGAAGGACGAAGGGATTGATTAAGAAGGGGAAAGTACAGTACGAAAGGAAGCTTGCAGGGAACATAAAGACTGACACTAAGAGTTTCTACAGATATGTGAGGAGAAAGAGATTGGTAAAGAGAAACGTAGGCCCACTGAAGACAGAAACAGGGGAATGCATAATAAGGGACAAAGAAATGGCTGAGCAATTAAATACATACCTTGGTTCTGTCTTCACAAATGAGGAGACAAATCAGATCCCAGAAATGTTGGAGGAAAGGTTTAGTGAGAGGGAAGAACTGAGGGAGATCAACATTAGTAGAGAAATGGTGCTGGGAAAACTGATGGGATTGAAGGCAGATAAATCCCCAGGGCCTGAGAATCTGCATCCCAGAGAGCTTAAGGAGGTGTCTCTGTAAATAGTGGATGCATTGGTGGTCATCTTCCGGGATTCTATAGACTCTGGAACTGTCCCTGCAGATTGGAGAGTAGCTCACGTCACTCCAATATTCAAAAAGGGAGATAGAGTGAAAGTAGGGAATTATAGACCAGTAAACCTAACATCGGTAGCGGGGAAAATGCTTGAATCCATTATCAAGGACTTGATAGTGGAACATTTAGAAAGCAGTGGCAGGATCCGTCAGAGTCAGCATGGATTTATGAAGGGAAAATCATGCATGATGTAACCAGTACAGTCGACAAGGGGGAGCCAGTCGATGTATATTTGGACCTTCAGACGGCGTTTGACAAAATCCCGCATAAGAGATTATTGTGCAAAATTAAAGCGCATAGGATTAGGGCAAATGTATTGAGGTGGATAGAAAACTGGTTGGCAGAGAGTAGGGATTAATGAGTCCTTTTCAAATTGGCTGGCAGTAATTAGTGGGGTACCGCAGGGATCGGTGCTGGCACCCCAGCTATTCACAATATATATCAATGATTTGGATGAGGGAACAAAATGTAACATCTCAAAGTTTGCAGATGATACCAAATTAGGTGGGAGGGTGATCTGGGCGAGTGGGCAAACCAATGGCAGATGCAGTATAAGTTGGTTAAGTGTGAGGTTATTCATTTCAGAAGCAAAAATAGGAAGGCAGATTACTACCTGAATGGCTGTAAATTGGGAGAGGGGAGTGTGCATCGGGACCTGGGTGTCCTTGTGCACCAGTCGCTGAAGGTAAGCATGCAGGTGCATCAGGCGGTAAAGAAGGATAATGACATGTCGGCCTTCATTGCAAAAGGTTTCGAGTAGAGAAGCAGGGATGTGTTGCAGCAATTGTATAGTGCCTTGGTGAGGCCACACTTGGAGTATTGTGTGCAGTTTTGGTCTCCTTCTCTGAGGAAGGATGTTCTTGCTCCCGAGGGAAAGCAGCGAAGGTTTACCAGACTGATTCCAGGGATGGGGGGACTGTCATACGAGGAGAGATTGACTAGGTTGGGATTGTTCTCGCTGGAGTTCAGAAGAATGAGGGGGGATCTCATAGAGATTTATAAAATTCTAACAGGACTAGACAGGGTAGATGCAGGGAAGATGTTACCAATGATGGGTGTGTCCACAACCAGGGGTCACAGCCTGAGGATTCAGGGTAAACCATTTTGGACAGAGATGAGGAGACATTTCTTCACACAAAGAGTGGTGAGCCTATGGAATTCATTACCACAGGAAGTAGTTGATGCTAAAACTTTGAATATATTCAAGAGGTGGCTGGATAGAGCACTTGGGGAGAATGGGATCAAAGGCTATGGGGAGAAAGCAGGATTAGGCTATTGAGTTGGATGATCAGCCATGATTGTGATGAATGGCGGAGCAGGATCGAAAGGCCAAAAGGCCTCCTCCGGTTCCTATCTTCTATGTATCTATGTATCTATGTTAATCGTATAATAGATTCCCTACAGTGCAGAAGGAGGCCATTCAGCCCATCGAGGCCGTGCCGACCCTCCTGCCCAGGCCCTCTCCCCTGCCCCATTCCCGCAACTCCATAACCCCACCTAACCCGCACATCTTTGGAGGAAACCGGATGTTCCAATGTCCCTTGGAAGATTTTATTATATTAAAGCCATTATATAAATACAAATAGTTACTGTTGTTCAATGCAGGTTAACTGAAATTTACACTTAAAAGCCAGTCCTCTTAGTTTGTTATCATCCATGATAATTAGAGTTGTAAGAAGAGTTTGCGCGTTTGATGTAGCAACAGAATTTAGTCATACTGATCCTCATTGTATGATGGAATGGACAATCTCTATTTGAACTTAGGCATTGGAAAGATCAATGAGGAGAAATGTCTGTGAGGCCAGAATAATTAACGCAGGCAGCATTAGCTTAATGGTCGGCACTTGCCACATAATTTATTTCTAAATCGATATATTGATCATTTTTTTAGGCCAATGGAGAAAAACTACAGGCTATTCATATGTGTGCATCTGGACAAGTTCAGGTCAATATTGACAGTAATAAAAGCACTGAGTTTCTCAATGATTCCGACCATGTCAGTCCTTTGTGGGCACAGCACCATGATCTATAACAATGATCAACGGTCTCACTGATGAAGCATGTTTCAAACAAGTTGGTCCTGAGCTTCTGACGTAACTACTGAGGGAAATAAACAGTTTCCTGCAGAATAACTTCCTGGTTGAAAAATCACCATTTCATTTCATTTTTCATTTCATTTCATTTCTACAGTGTTTCTCTGGATGTCCCACTGATCTCACTGCTCAATGGGGTGATCGGGAGGTCCCACCACCACCATTTTTATTAGTCAATGCTTTTGCCACAGAATGCATGGTCTGCTCTTCAGTGTCTTTTTTTGTTGTTGTTGTTTTGTTTATTCATTCATGGGGTGTGATGTGTTGGGTGTTCTGGATCACAAACAGGTCACCAACACTGGAAGTGGTGCAACTGTATTTTATTATAAGGTTAACTATATTAACATACTTGAACTGTGGGTAAATGCAAGACCAGCTTTACTGTTGACCCTTGCCTAGTCCTAACCAGTCGATGCACTCAGCACATGGTGAATGTCTGCGTTGCAGGCTGTGAGCTCTGTACTCCGAGCTGGCTGCTACTAGAATGAGCAGGAACTCTCCTGTCCCCTGTCTTTATAGTGCGTGTGCTCTCACTGGTGATTGGCTGCGGTGTTGTGTATGCTGATTGGTCCCACTGCATGTCCATCAGTGTGTGTGTGTGTGTCTGCACCATAATATACTGGTGTATATTATGACAGGGCGGAGTCTCATTGGCGAGGCCGGCATTTATTGGCCACCCTAGTTGTTCTTGAGATGGTGGTGGCATCGCCTTGTGTTGTGCACGAGACTGTTGCATCCGCAGGGACCGGAACGTGGTCAGGACCGGAACATGGTCGAGGTCTGGGACGTGAATGGATGGCACCGTGGTTCTGAGGGTGCGACCCATGAGCAGCTGGGCTGGCGACAGGCCCGTGGAGAGTTGGGCCGAACGATAGTCCAGCAAGGCGAGGTAGAAGTCGGATCCTGCATCGGCAGCCTTGCAGAGGAGCCGTTTGGCGATGTGGACGCCCTTCTCCGCTTTGCCGTTGGATTTGGGGTACAGGGGACTGGATGTCACATGCACAAAGTTGTACCTGCTGGCAAAGTTGGACCATTCCTGGCTCGCGAAGCAGGGGCCATTGTCCGACATCACAGTGAGTGGGATGCCGTGACGAGCAAAGGTCTCCTTGCAGGCACAGATGACCGCCGATGATGTGATGTCGTGCAGGCGTACGACCTCTGGGTAGTTTGAAAAATAGTCTACAATCAGAACATAGTCCCTGCCGAGCGCATGGAACAGGTCAACGCCTACCTTAGACCAAGGGGACGTGACCAACTCATGGGGCTGTAGGGTCTCCCGTGGTAAGGCCGGCTGGAACCGTTGACTGGTGGGGCAGTTGAGCACTGTGTTGGTGATGTCCTCATTGATGCCGGGCCAGTACACAGCCTCTCAGGCCCTCCATCGGCACTTCTCCACGCCAAGATGGCCCTACCGTGTAGCTGTTCCAAAACGAGCTGGTGCATGCTGTGCAGGATCACGATGCGGCCCAGCTTCAGGAGGACACCATCGACTACTGCCAGATCGTCTCTGATATTGTAGAACTGTGGGCATTGGCCCTTGAGCCACCCGTCCGTCATGTGGCGCATGACACGCTGTAGTAGGGGGTCAACCCCAGTCTCACGGCGAATGTGGATAAGGCGTTCATCCGTGGCCGGCAGATTGGAGGCCGTGATGGCCGCATGGGCGTCAACCTGGCAGACAAACCTCTCTGGGTCACACGGGGTGTTGACTGCCCTGGACAGAGCGTCGGCTATGGTCAGGTCCTTGCCCGGAGTGTATAGGAGCTGGAAATCATACCACCGGAGTTTAAGCAGAATGCGCTGGAGGCGAGGGGGTCATATCATTCAGGTCTTTTTGTATAATGTTGACCAGCGGGCGATGGTCGGGCTCGACAGTGAATTGGGGGAGGCCGTACACGTAATCATGAAATTTGTCGACCCCAGTCAACAGGCCCAGGCACTCCTTTTCGATCTGTGCTTAGCGCTGTTCCGTGGGGGTCATGGCATGTGACGCATATGCAACGGGGGCCCATGATGAGGCCTCATCGCGTTGCAGGAGCACCGCCCCAATGCCGGATTGGCTGGCATCCGTTGAAATTTTTGGTTCCTTCGTGGGATCAAAAAATGCCAATACCGGGGCCGTGGTAAGCTTGGTCTTAAGCTCCTCCCATTCGCGCTCGTGGGCGGGAAGCCATTAGAAGTCTGTCGTCTTCCTGACCAGGTTCCGGAGAGCTGTGGTGTGGGAGGCGAGGTTGGGGATGAACTTCCCCAGGAAGTTGACCATGCCCAAAAATCGGAGGGCCGCCTTCTTATCCGCTGGCTTCTGCATGGCCGTGATGGCTGCCACCTTGTCCGCATCCGGCCACACACCCAACCGGGAGATGTGGTCCCCGAGGAACTTGAGTTCTGTCTGGCCGAAGGAACATTTGGCTCTGTTGAGGTGAAGACCTTGGTCCCGTATTCGTTTGAAAACGCGCTGGAGGCGACTGATATGCTCCTGTGGGGTGGTGGACCAAATGATGATGTCGTCAACATAGACGTGCACACCCTCAATGCCCTCCATCATTTGCTCCATGATCTGGTGGAATACTTCTGATGCCGATATAATCCCAAACGGCATCCTGTTGTAGCAGTATCTGCCAAACGGGGTATTAAAGGTACACAGCTTTCTGCTGGACCTGTCTGGTTGAATTTGCCAGAATCCTTTTGAGGCGTCAAGTTTGGTGAAGATGTTGGCCCGAGCCATCTCGCACGTGATCTCCTCGTGCTTGGGGGTAGGGTAATGCTCCCTCATTATGTTGCGATTCAGATCCTTTGGGTCAATGTAGATCCGGAGCTCGCCGGAGGGCTTCTTTACGCACACCATGGAACTGACCCAGTCGGTTGGTTCCGTCACTCTGGAGAGCACTCCTTGGTCCTGGAGGTCCTGCAGCTGCTGCTTGAGGCGGTCATTGAGGGGTGCTGGGACTCTGCGAGGTGCATGCACCACAGGCGTGGAGTCTTGTTTGAGCAGGATTTTGTAAGTGTATGGAAGCGTGCCCATGCCTTCGAAAACGTCGCGGTGCTGGTCGATGATGGCATTGAATTGCGCCCTGAAGTCTGCATCCTGGAAGGCAGACGTGTCATCTGGAGAGAGAGAGTGTACTTGTTGAACGAGGTTTAGGAGTTTGCATGCCTGTGCGCCTAGCAGAGTCCTTCGAGGAGCCCATGATCTCAAAGGGAAGGATGGCTTTTCGCGAGTTGTGCGTCACTTCGAGTTGGCATGAACCGGTAGCAGGAATGACGTTGCCATTGTAGTCCACTAGTTGGCAGGTCGACAGAAGAATGGTTGGTTTAACCCCAAGGGTCTGAAAGTCTGACCACACTAGGAGATTAGCGGAAACGCCAGTGTCCAGGCGGAATCGTATCTGGGATCGGTTGACCGTCAGGGTGGCACACCACTCGTCGTCTGGATCAATGCTGTGCACCGACAGCGGCTGGTGGTTTAGATTCAGGGACAGCCTGTTCTTTGTTCTAACAGCGACTCAAAAAGGTTCCCTTGGGTCCTCGGTGTCACTGATCTGCGGGAAGTCGGAATCGGACTCGGTGAACGTGGGTTGAATTGCCCGAACGTTCCTGCGAGGCTGGCTGAAGCGATGCGAATTGGCAGGCTGAGCTGCTTGACAGCAGGCAGCATAGTGGCCAAGTCTGCCACATTGTAGGCATTGTTGCGATTTTGCAGGACGTTACCACTTTAAATGGGCGGAGCCATAGTTGACGCACGTCGTGACGTTAGTACGCTCGTTGCGCCACCGCGCATGCACGGTGCGGTCCAGCGTGGTGCGCGCCTGCACATCACGTTCCTCGACGTCACCGTCCCCTCGTTTGGCGCGTACAAGCGCGGGAGGCCGCGAAAAGCGCGCGAAATGGCCGCCCTCATCCAGGCTGCAGCCCTGGAGGTTTTCAATTGTTTGGACCAGTTCTGCTTCGTGGGGACCTTGCCGCGCCGTTTCAGCCGCCTGTATGTGGGAGTACTGGCTGAACAAAGAACAAAGAAATGTACAGCACAGGAATAGGCCCTTCGGCCCTCCAAGCCCGTGCCGACCATGCTGCCCGACTAAACTACAATCTTCTACACTTCCTGGGTCCGTATCCCTGTATTCCCATCCTATTCATGTATTTGTCAAGATGCCCCTTAAATGTCACTATCGTCCCTGCTTCCACCACCTCCTCCGGTAGCGAGTTCCAGGCACCCACTACCCTCTGCGTAAAAAACGTGCCTCGTACATCTACTCTAAACCTTGCCCCTCTCACTTTAAACCTATGCCCCCTAGTAATTGTCCCCTCTACCCTGGGGAAAAGCCTCTGACTATCCACTCTGTCTATGCCCCTCATAATTTTGTAGACCTCTATCAGGTCGCCCCTCAACCTCCTTCGTTCCAGTGAGAACAAACCGAGTTTATTCAACCGCTCCTCATAGCTAATGCCCTCCATACCAGGCAACATTCTGGTAAATCTCTTCTGCACCCTCTCTAAAGCCTCCACATCCTTCTGGTAGTGTGGCGACCAGAATTGAACACTATACTCCAAGTGTGGCCTAACTAATGTTCTATACAGCTGCAACATGACTTGCCAATTCTTATACTCAATGCCCCGGCCAATGAAGGCAAGCATGCCTTATGCCTTCTTGACTACCTTCTCCACCTGTGTTGCCCCTTTCAGTGACCTGTAGACCTGTACTCCTAGATCTCTCTGACTTTCAATACTCTTGAGGGTTCTACCATTCACTGTATATTCCCTACCTGCATTAGACCTTCCAAAATGCATTACCTCACATTTGTCCGGATTAAACTCCATCTGCCATCTCTCCGCCCAAGTCTCCAAACAATCTAAATCCAGCTGTATCCTCTGACAGTCCTCACCGCTATCCGCAATTCCACTAACCTTTGTGTCGTCTACAAACTTACTAATCAGACCAGCTACATTTTCCTCCAAATCATTTATATATACTACAAAGAGCAAAGGTCCCAGCACTGATCCTTATGGAACACCACTGGTCACAGCCCTCCAATTAGACAAGCATCCTTCCATTGCTACTCTCTGCCTTCTATGACCTAGCCAGTTCTGTATCCACCTTGCCAGCTCACCCCCGATCCCGTGTGACTTCACCTTTTGTACTAGTCTACCATGAGGGACCTTGTCAAAGGCCTTACTGAAGTCCATATAGACACCATCCACTGCCCAACCTGCATCAATCATCTTTGTGACCTCCTCGGAAAACTCTATGAAGTTAGTGAGACACGACCTCCCCTTCACAAAACCATACTGCCTCTCACTAATACGTCCATTTGCTTCCAAATGGGAGTAGATCCTGTCTCGAAGAATTCTCTCCAGTAATTTCCCTACCACTGAAGTAAGGCTCACCGGCCTGTAGTTCCCTGGATTATCCTTCCTTAATCAGAGGAACAACATTGGCTATTCTCCAGTCCTCCGGGACATCACCTGAAGACAGTGAGGATCCAAAGATTTCTGTCAAGGCCTCAGCAATTTCCTCTCCAGCCTCCTTCAGTATTCTGGGGTAGATCCCATCAGGCCCTGGGGACTTATCTACCTTAATATTTTTTAAGACGCCCAACACCTCGTCTTTTTGGATCTCAATGTGACCCAGGCTATCTACACACCCTTCTCCAGACTCAACATCTGCCAATTCCTTCTCTTTGGTGAATACTGATGCAAAGTATTCATTTAGTACCTCGCCCATTTCATAGAATTTACAGTGCAGAAGGAGGCCATTCGGCCCATTTCGTCTGGCTCCACACATAGATTCCCTTGCCTATCCTTCAGTGGGCCAACCCTTTCCCTGGCTACCCTCTTGCTTTTTATGTACGTGTAAAAAGCCTTGGGATTTTCCTTAACCCTATTTGCCAATGACTTTTCGTGACCTCTTCTAGCCCTCCTGACTCCTTGCTTAAGTTCCTTCCTACTTTCCTTATATTCCACACAGGCTTCGTCTGTTCCCAGCCTTTTAACCCTGACAAATGCCTCCTTTTTCTTTTTGACGAGGCCTACAATATCTCTCGTTATCCAAGGTTCCTGAAAATTGCTGTATTTATCCTTCTTCCTCACAGGAACATGCCGGTCCTGAATTCCTTTCAACTGACACTTGAAAGCCTCCCACATGTCAGATGTTGATTTGCCCTCAAACATCCGCCCCCAATCTAGGTTCTTCAGTTCCCGCCTAATATTGTTCTAATTAGCCTTCCCCCAATTTAGCACATTCATCCTCGGACCACTCTTATCCTTGTCCACCAGCACTTTAAAACTTACTGAATTGTGGTCACTGGGGCTGTTTAGCACAGGGCTAAATCGCTGGCTTTGAAAGCAGACCAAGGCAGGCCAGCAGCACGGTTCGATTCCCGTAACAGCCTCCCTGAATTGGCGCCGGAATGTGGCGACTAGGGGCTTTTCACAGTAACTTCATTTGAAGCCTACTTGTGACAATAAGCGATTTTCTTTCTTTCTTCTTCTTCTTCTCACTGTTCCCGAACTGCTCCCCTACTGCAACATCTACCACCTGGCCGGGCTCATTCCCCAATACCAGGTCCAGTACAGCCCCTTCCCTAGTTGGACTGTCTACATATTGTTTTAAGAAGCCCTCCTGGGTGCTCCTTACAAACTCCGCCCCGTCTAAGCCCTTGGCACTGAGTCCCAGTCAATATTGGGGAAGTTGAAGTCTCCCATCACCACAACCCTGTTGTTTTTACTCTTTTCCAAAATCTGTCTACCTATCTGCTCCTCTATCTCCCGCTGGCTGTTGGGAGGCCTGTAGTAAACCCCCAACATTGTGACTGCACCCTTCTTATTCCTGATCTCTACCCATATAGCCTCACTGCCCTCTGAGGTATCCTCCCGTAGTACAGCTGTGATATCCTCCCTAACCAGGAGCGCAACTCCGCCACCCCGTTTACATCCCCCTCTATCCTGCCTGAAACATCTAAATCCTGGAACTTTTAGCTGCCAATCCTGCCCTTCCCTCAACCAGGTCTCTGTAATGGCAACAACATCATAATTCCAAGTACTAATCCAAGCTCTAAGTTCATTTGCCTTTCCCGTACTGGTGGCATTTTCATGCAGGACACAGGTCTCGATGGCAGTCGCTAGGGTGAGTTGCTTAATTTTGAGGAGCTGCTGACGCAGGGGGTCCGACAGAGCACCAAATACAATCTGGTCGCGTATCATGGAGTCGGAGGTGGGCCCGTAGCCGCAGGACTGCGCAAGGATGCGGAGATGTGTTAAAAAAGATTGGAAAGGCTCGTCCTTACCCTGCAAGCGCTGCTGGAACAGATATCTTTCGAAGCTTTCATCGACCTCTATGCTGAAGTGGTTGGCGAATTTGAGGAGAACCGTCTTGTACTTTGTCTTGTCCTCGTCGTCTGCGAATGTGAGGGAGTTGAAGATGTGGATGGCGTGTTGCCCCGCCGTGGAGAGGAGCAGAGCAATCTTCCTGGTGTCCGAGGCATTCGCACTGTCCGTTGCTTCGAGGAAGAGCTGGAAACGCTGTTGAAAAATCTTCCAATCGACCCCGAGATTGCCGGCGATGCGGAGCGGCGGCGGGGGGCTGATGTTCTCCATACTTCAGGATGCCGGAATGCTGATTAGTTGCAGGTGGGTCTCAGAAGTGCTAGTATGCAACCACTCCTTGTACCATGATGTGTTGGGTGTTCTGGATCACAAACAGGTCACCAACACTGGAAGTGGTGCAACTCTATTTTATTATAAGGTTAACTATATTAACATACTTGAACTGTGGGTAAATGCAATACCAGCTTTAACTGTTGACCCTTGCCTAGTCCCAACCAGTCGATGCACTCAGCACATGGTGAATGTCTGTGTTGCAGGCTGTGAGCTCTGTGCTCTGAGAAGGCTGCTACTAGAATGAGCAGGAACTCTCCTGTCCCCTGTCTTTATAGTGCGTGTGCTCTCACTGGTGATTGGCTGCGGTGTTGTGTATGCTGATTGGTCCCACTGCATGTCCATCAGTGTGTGTGTGTGTGTCTGCACCATAATATACTGGTGTATATTATGACAGGGCGGAGTCTCATTGGCGAGGCCGGCATTTATTGGCCACCCTAGTTGTTCTTGAGATGGTGGTGCGAGCTTCGGCCTTGAACCACTGCAGTGCGTGTGGTGCAAGGAGACCCACAGTGCTGTTTGGGAGAGAGTTCCAGGACTTTGACCCTGTAACATTGAAGGAATGCTGATATATTTCCATCTGAAGATGGTGCGTGCTGCCCTTGTCCTTCTAGATAGTCGAGGTCACGGGTTTGGGATTTTCCGCATTTAGGCTCCAGATTTCCCTAACTGGGGTCCAATATGGAATTAATCGTTAGAAACAACAAACTACAAAATCAGACTATCTGGAGAAAATAATTTCATGTGAATACGAATAAAGTTTTAAAATGAAAGCATATTCATACAATTGTTTGGATTCTTTATACATCTATCAATCTCTTTTGAAGGTATCAAAGTACAGAGTTTAAACAATAATGGTCCTTCAAACCTGGAAGTCCTTGATGCTGTGGCAGTGTGGCACAGTCGGAATTCAGACAGCTGTAACAGGAGACATTGAACACTGCTCCAAATCATTTGACTCACCGAAGCAGTCAGAGCAACCATCCAGCAGCTGGAGTCATGTCGCAGAAACACCCACCAAGTATCTGGAGTTGGGAACAGCCACTTTGGGAAGCTGAGACCATGGGCGGGGTACTCCATTGCCCAATGCCGAAATCAGGCCCGGCGCCGGTTTGACGCCGGTCAGCCATGCTCCGCCCCCTCGGAAGTGGCATCATCACGTTGCGCGTCGCGTGCCGTTGCAATGGCATCGGCGCATCACCGGCCGGCCCTCCTGCGTTGCTCCACCCCGATGGGCCGAGTTTCCGACAGAGTGGGACACGTGTGGTCTCAGCCGTGTGTCCACGCTCCCACACTCAGCCAGGATCTGTGTTGCTGGCCGGGGGGGGGGTTCCGCGAGGGCTGTGGGGTCGCGGATGGCTGGTCAGGTCCGTGCACAGCCAGCGCCTTGATGTATGGGGTGACCGCTGCACCGCTCCCGGAATCGGTGAGGGGACGGCGACAATTTTTTGGTCGTAAAAGACCACACATGCCCGGCTGGCATTGGCTGTTTGCCGCTGAAACGGAGAATCCAACTGACTTTGCGAAGGGAATCTTTACAAATTAACACTTCCTGGTCAACTCAGAACAGAGCTGAAAGGGCAAAAACTTTAGTGTTGCTGAGACATTGGGCTGGATTCCCCCCGCCCCCCCCCCCCGCACCCCAGGACGCCACGGGCGAGCTGCGGACAATGGAAAAGTCCATTGACCTCAGGCGGCATTCTCCGGTCACCAGGTGAATCCGACACGAGACGGACACGGCCGGAGAATCCTGTCCGCGGCGGACACGGCCGGAGAATCCCACTGGAGACGGACACGGCCGGAGAATCACGCCCGAGGAGGACACGGCCGGAGAATCCTGTCCGAGGCAGACATGGCCGGAGAATCCCGCCCGAGACGGACACGGCCGGAGAATCCCGCCCGAGGTGGACACGGCCGGAGAATCCTGCCCGAGACGGACACGGCCGGAGAATCCTGCCCGAGCCGGACATGGCCGGAGAATCCCGCCCGGGGCGGACACGGCCGGAGAATCCCGCCTGAGACGGACACGGCCGGAGAATCCTGCCGAGACGGACACGGCCGGAGAATCCCGCCCGGGGCGGACACGGCCGGAGAATCCCGTCCGAGACGGACACAGCCGGAGAATCCCGTCCGAGACGGACATGGCCGGAGAATCCCGCCCGGGGCGGACACGGCCGGAGAATCCCGTCCGAGACGGACACAGCCGGAGAATCCCGTCCGAGACGGACACAGCCGGAGAATCCCGTCCGAGACGGACACAGCCGGAGAATCCCGTCCGAGACGGACACAGCCGGAGAATCCCGCCCGAGGTGGACACGGCCAGAGAATCCCGGCCGAGGTGGACACGGCCGGAGAATACCGCCCGAGGTGGACACGGCCGGAGAATCCCGCCCGAGACGGACACGGCCGGAGAATCCTGCCCGAGCCGGACACGGCCGGAGAATCCTGCCCGAGACGGACACGGCCGGAGAATCCCGCCCGAGGTGGACACGGCCGGTGAATCCTGCCCGAGACGGACACGGCCGGAGAATCCCGCCCGAGACGGACACGGCCGGAGAATCCCGTCCGAGACGGACACAGCCGGAGAATCCCGTCCGAGACGGACACGGCCGGAGAATCCAGCCCGAGACGGACACGGCCCGAGAATCCCGCCTGAGACGGACACAGCCGGAGAATCCCGTCCGAGACGGACACGGCCGGAGAATCCCGTCCGAGACGGACACGGCCGGAGAATCCCGTCCGAGACGGACACGGCCGGAGAATCCCGCCCGGGGCGGACACGGCCGGAGAATCCCGTCCGAGAAGGACACGGCCAAAGAATCCCGCCCGAGACGGACACGGCCGGAGAATCCCGTCCGAGACGGACATGGCCGGAGAATCCTGTCCGGGGCGGACGCGGCCGGAGAATCCCGTCCGAGACGGACACGGCCGGAGAATCCCGCCCGGGGCGGACGCGGCCGGAGAATCCCGTCCGAGACGGACACGGCCGGAGAATCCCGCCCGAGACGGACACGGCCGGAGAATCCCGCACGAGGCGGACGCGGCCGGAGAATCCCGTCCGAGACGGACACAGCCGGTGAATCCTGCCCGAGATGGACACAGCCGGAGAATCCCGCCCGGGGCGGACACGGCCGGAGAATCCCGCCCGGGGCGGACACGGCCGGAGAATCCCGCCAGGGCCGGACACGGCCGGAGAATCCCGCCCGAGGTGGACACGGCCGGAGAATCCCGCCCGAGACGGACACGGCCGGAGAATCATGCCCGAGCCGGACACGGCCGGAGAATCCTGCCCGAGATGGACACGGCCGGAGAATCCCGCCCGAGACGGACACGGCCGGAGAATCCTGCCGAGACGGACATGGCCGGAGAATCCCGCCCGAGACGGACACGGCCGGAGAATCCCGCCCGAGACGGACACGGCCGGAGAATCCCGCCCGAGACGGACACGGCCGGAGTATCCTGCCCGAGACGGACATGGCCGGAGAATCCCGCCCGAGACGGACACGGCCGGAGAATCCCGCCCGAGGTGGACACGGCCGGAGAATCCTGCCCGAGACGGACACGGCCGGAGAATCCCGCCCGGGGCGGACACGGCCGTAGAATCCCGCCTGAGACGGACATGGCCGGAGAATCCCGCCCGGGGCGGACACGGCCGGAGAATCCCGTCCGAGACGGACACAGCCGGAGAATCCCGCCCGAGATGGACACGGCCCGAGAATCCCGCCTGAGACGGACACAGCCGGAGAATCCCGTCCGAGACGGACACAGCCGGAGAATCCCGTCCGAGACGGACACGGCCGGAGAATCCCGTCCGAGACGGACACAGCCGGAGAATCCCGTCCGAGACGGACACGGCCGGAGAATCCCGCCCGGGGCGGACACGGCCGGAGAATCCCGTCCGAGACGGACACGGCCAAAGAATCCCGCCCGAGACGGACACAGCCGGAGAATCCCGTCCGAGACGGACACGGCCGGAGAATCCCGCCCGAGACGGACACGGCCGGAGAATCCCGTCCGAGACGGACACGGCCGGAGAATCCTGCCCGAGCCGGACACGGCCGGAGAATCCTGCCCGAGATGGACACGGCCGGAGAATCCCGCCCGAGACGGACACGGCCGGAGTATCCTGCCCGAGCCGGACACGGCCGGAGAATCCTGCCGAGACGGACATGGCCGGAGAATCCCGCCCGAGACGGACACGGCCGGAGAATCCCGCCCGAGGTGGACACGGCCGGAGAATCCTGCCCGAGACGGACACGGCCGGAGAATCCTGCCGAGACGGACATGGCCGGAGAATCCCGCCTGAGACGGACACGGCCGGAGAATCCCGCCCGAGACGGACACGGCCGGAGAATCCTGCCCGAGACGGACACGGCCGGAGAATCCCGCCCGGGGCGGACACGGCCGTAGAATCCCGCCTGAGACGGACACGGCCGGAGAATCCTGCCGAGACGGACACGGCCCGAGAATCCCGCCTGAGACGGACACAGCCGGAGAATCCCGTCCGAGACGGACACAGCCGGAGAATCCCGTCCGAGACGGACACGGCCGGAGAATCCCGTCCGAGACGGACACAGCCGGAGAATCCCGTCCGAGACGGACACGGCCGGAGAATCCCGCCCGGGGCGGACACGGCCGGAGAATCCCGTCCGAGACGGACACAGCCGGAGAATCCCGTCCGAGACGGACACGGCCGGAGAATCCCGTCCGAGACGGACACAGCCGGAGAATCCCGTCCGAGACGGACACAGCCGGAGAATCCCGTCCGAGACGGACACGGCCGGTGAATCCTGCCTGAGGTGGACACAGCCGGAGAATCCCGCCCGGGGCGGACACGGCCGGAGAATCCCGCCTGGGCCGGACACGGCCGGAGAATCCCGCCCGAGACGGACACGGCTGGAGAATCCCGCCCGAGCCGGACACGGCCGGAGAATCCCGTCCGAGACGGACACGGCCGGAGAATCCCGCCTGGGGCGGACACGGCCGGAGAATCCCGCCCGAGCCGGACACGGCCGGAGAATCCCGCCCAGGGCGGACACGGCCGGAGAATCCCGCCCGAGACGGACGGGGACGGAGAATCCCGTCCGAGACGGACGGGGACGGAGAATCCCGTCCGAGACGGACACGGCCGGTGAATCCCGCCCGAGGTGGACACGGCCGGAGAATCCCACTGGAGACGGACACGGCCGGAGATTCCTGCCTGAGACGGACATGGCCGGAGAATCCCATCCGGGGCAGACGCAGCCGGAGAATCCCGTCCGAGACGGACACGGCCGGAGAATCCCGCCCGAGACGGACACGGCCAGAGAATCCCGCCCGAGACGGACACGGCCGGAGAATCCCGCCCGAGATGGACACAGCCTGAAAATCCCGTCCGAGACGGACACGGCTGGATAATCCCGCCCAAGCCAGACACGGCCGGAAAATCCCGTCCGAGACGGAAACGGCCGGAGAATCCCGACCGAGCCGGACATGGTCGGAGAATCCCGCCCGAGACGGACATGGCCGGAGAATCCCGCCCGAGACGGACACGGCCGGAGAATCCCGCCCGAGACGGACACGGCTGGAGAATCCCGCCCGAGACGGATACGGCCGGAGAATCCCGTCCGAGACGGACACGGCCGGAGAATCCTGTCCAAGACGGACACGACTGGAGAATTCCGCCCGAGGTGGACACGGCCGGAGAATCCTGTCCGAGGTGGACCCGGCCGGAGAATCCCGTCCGAGACGGACACAGCCGGAGAATCCCATCCGAGACGGACACAGCCGGAGAATCCCGTCCGAGACGGACACGGCTGGAGAATCCCGTCCGAGACGGACACGGCCGGAGAATCCTGCCCGAGACGGACACGGCTGGAGAATCCTGCCCGAGACGGACACGGCCGGAGAATCCCGCCCGGGGCGGACACGGCCGGAGAATCCCGTCCGAGATGGACACGGCTGGAGAATCCTGCCCGAGACGGACACGGCCGGAGAATCCTGCCCGAGACGGACACGGCCGGAGAATCCCGTCCGAGGCGGACACAGCCGGAGAATCCCGCCCGAGGTGGACACGGCCAGAGAATCCCGCCCGAGACGGACACAGCCGGAGAATCCCGCACGAGGCGGACGCGGCCGGAGAATCCCGTCCGAGACGGACACGGCCGGAGAATCCCGCCCGAGACGGACACGGCCGGAGTATCCTGCCCGAGCCGGACACGGCCGGAGAATCCTGCCGAGACGGACATGGCCGGAGAATCCCGCCCGAGGTGGACACGGCCGGAGAATCCTGCCCGAGACGGACACGGCCGGAGAATCCCGCCCGAGACGGACACGGCCAGAGAATCCCGCCTGAGACGGACACGGCCGGAGAATCCCGCCTGAGACGGACACGGCCGGAGAATCCTGCCGAGACGGACATGGCCGGAGAATCCCGCCCGGGGCGGACACGGCCGGAGAATCCCGTCCGAGACGGACACAGCCGGAGAATCCCGCCCGAGATGGACACGGCCCGAGAATCCCGCCTGAGACGGACACAGCCGGAGAATCCCGTCCGAGACGGACACAGCCGGAGAATCCCGTCCGAGACGGACACGGCCGGAGAATCCCGTCCGAGACGGACACAGCCGGAGAATCCCGTCCGAGACGGACACGGCCGGAGAATCCCGCCCGGGGCGGACACGGCCGGAGAATCCCGTCCGAGACGGACACGGCCGGAGAATCCCGTCCGAGACGGACACAGCCGGAGAATCCTGTCCGGGGCGGACGCGGCCGGAGAATCCCGTCCGAGACGGACACGGCCGGAGAATCCCGCCCGGGGCGGACGCGGCCGGAGAATCCCGTCCGAGACGGACACGGCCGGAGAATCCCGCCCGAGACGGACACGGCCGGAGAATCCCGCACGAGGCGGACGCGGCCGGAGAATCCCGTCCGAGACGGACACAGCCGGTGAATCCCGCCTGAGGTGGACACGGCCGGAGAATCCCGCCTGAGGTGGACACGGCCGGAGAATCCTGCCCGAGACGGACACGGCCGGAGAATCCTGCCCGAGACGGACACGGCCGGAGAATCCTGCCTGAGACGGACACGGCCGGAGAATCCTGTCCGGGGCGGACGCGGCCGGAGAATCCTGCCGAGACGGACACGGCCGGAGAATCCTGCCGAGACGGACATGGCCGGAGAATCCCGTCCGGGGCGGACACGGCCGGAGAATCCAGCCCGAGACGGACACGGCCCGAGAATCCCGCCTGAGACGGACACAGCCGGAGAATCCCGTCCGAGACGGACACAGCCGGAGAATCCCGTCCGAGACGGACACGGCCGGAGAATCCCGTCCGAGACGGACACAGCCGGAGAATCCCGTCCGAGACGGACACGGCCGGAGAATCCCGCCCGGGGCGGACACGGCCGGAGAATCCCGTCCGAGACGGACACAGCCAAAGAATCCCGCCCGAGACGGACACGGCCGGAGAATCCCGTCCGAGACGGACACGGCCGGAGAATCCTGTCCGGGGCGGACGCGGCCGGAGAATCCCGTCCGAGACGGACACGGCCTGAGAATCCCGTCCGAGACGGACACTGCCGGAGAATCCCGTCCGAGACGGACACGGCCGGAGAATCCCGCCCGAGACGGACGCGGCCGGAGAATCCCGTCCGAGACGGACACAGCCGGAGAATCCCGCCCGGGGCGGACACGGCCGGAGAATCCCGCCTGGGCCGGACACGGCCGGAGAATCCCGCACGAGGCGGACGCGGCCGGAGAATCCCGTCCGAGACGGACACAGCCGGTGAATCCTGCCTGAGGTGGACACAGCCGGAGAATCCCGCCCGGGGCGGACACGGCCGGAGAATCCCGCCTGGGCCGGACACGGCCGGAGAATCCCGCCCGAGACGGACACGGCTGGAGAATCCCGCCCGAGCCGGACACGGCCGGAGAATCCCGTCCGAGACGTACACGGCCGGAGAACCCTGCCCGAGACGGACACGGCCGGAGAATCCCGCCCGAGCCGGACACGGCCGGAGAATCCCACTGGAGACAGACATGGCCGGAGAATCCCGCCCAGGGCGGACACGGCCGGAGAATCCCGCCCGAGACGGACGGGGACGGAGAATCCCGTCCGAGACGGACACGGCCGGTGAATCCCGCCCGAGGTGGACACGGCCGGAGAATCCCACTGGAGACGGACACGGCCGGAGATTCCTGCCTGAGACGGACATGGCCGGAGAATCCCATCCGGGGCAGACGCAGCCGGAGAATCCCGTCCGAGACGGACACGGCCGGAGAATCCCGCCCGAGACGGACACGGCCAGAGAATCCCGCCCGAGACGGACACGGCCGGAGAATCCCGCCCGAGATGGACACGGCCGGAGAATCCCGTCGGGGACGGACACAGCCTGAAAATCCCGTCCGAGACGGACACGGCTGGATAATCCCGCCCAAGCCAGACACGGCCGGAAAATCCCGTCCGAGACGGAAACGGCCGGAGAATCCCGACCGAGCCGGACATGGTCGGAGAATCCCGCCCGAGACGGACATGGCCGGAGAATCCCGCCCGAGACGGACACGGCCGGAGAATCCCGCCCGAGACGGACACGGCTGGAGAATCCCGCCCGAGACGGATACGGCCGGAGAATCCCGTCCGAGACGGACACGGCCGGAGAATCCTGTCCAAGACGGACACGACTGGAGAATTCCGCCCGAGGTGGACACGGCCGGAGAATCCTGTCCGAGACGGACACAGCCGGAGAATCCCATCCGAGACGGACACAGCCGGAGAATCCCGTCCGAGACGGACACGGCTGGAGAATCCCGTCCGAGACGGACACGGCTGGAGAATCCCGTCCGAGACGGACACGGCCGGAGAATCCTGCCCGAGACGGACACGGCCGGAGAATCCCGCCCGAGACGGACACGGCCGGAGAATCCCGTCCGAGACGGACACGGCCGGAGAATCCCGCCCGGGGCGGACACGGCCGGAGAATCCCGTCCGAGGTGGACACGGCCGGAGAATCCCGTCCGAGACGGACACGGCCGGAGAATCCCGCCTGAGACGGACACGGCCAGAGAATCCCGCCCGAGACGGACACGGCTGGAGAATCCCGTCCGAGACGGACACGGCCAGAGAATCCCGCCCGAGACGGACACGGCCGGAGAATCCTGCCCGAGACGGACACGGCCGGAGAATCCCATCCGAGGCGGACACGGCCGGAGAATCCCGCCCGAGGTGGACACGGCCGGAGAATCCCGCCCGAGGTGGACACGGCCAGAGAATCCCGCCCGAGACGGACACAGCCGGAGAATCCCGCCCGAGACGGATACGGCCGGAGAATCCCGCCCGAGGTGGACACGGCTGGAGAATCCTGTCCGAGGTGGACACGGCCGGAGAATCCCGCCCGAGATGGACACGGCCGGAGAATCCTGCCCGAGACGGACACGGCCGGAGAATCCTGTCCGAGACGGACACGGCAGGAGAATCCCGTCCTAGATGGACACAGCCGGAGAATCCTGCCCGAGACGGACACGGCCGGAGAATCCCACTGGAGACGGACACGGCCGGAGAATCCCGCTCGAGGTGGACACGGCCGGAGAATCCCGCTCGAGATGGACAGGGCCGGAGAATCCTGCCTGAGACGGACACGGCCGGAGAATCCCATCCGGGGCAGACGCAGCCGGAGAATCCCGCCCGAGACGGACACGGCCGGAGAATCCCGCCCGAGACGGACATGGCCGGAGAATCCCACTGGAGACGGACACGGCCGGAGAATCCCGCCCGAGACGGACACGGCCGGAGAATCCCGCCCGAGATGGACACGGCCGGAGAATCCCGTCGGGGACGGACACAGCCTGAAAATCCCGTCCGAGACGGACACGGCTGGAGAATCCCGCCCAAGCCGGACACGGCCGGAAAATCCCGTCCGAGACGGACACGGTCGGAGAATCCCGCCCGAGGTGGACACGGCCGGAGAATCCCGACCGAGCCAGACACGGTCGGAGAATCCCGCCCGAGGTGGACACGGCCGGAGAATCCCGACCGAGCCAGACATGGTCGGAGTATCCCGCCCGAGGTGGACACGGCCGGAGAATCCCGTCCGAGGCGGACACGGCCGGAGAATCCCGCCCGAGATGGACACGGCCGGTGAATCCCGCCCGAGACGGACACGGCCGGAGAATCCCGCCCGAGACGGACACGGCCGGAGAATCCCGTCCGAGACGGACACGGCTGGAGAATCCCGTCCGAGACGGACACAGCCGGAGAATCCCGTCCGAGACGGACACGGCTGGAGAATCCCGTCCGAGACGGACACGGCCGGAGAATCCCGTCCGAGACGGACATGGCCGGAGAATCCCGCCTGAGACGGTCACGGCCGGAGAATCCCGTCCGAGACGGACACGGCCAGAGAATCCCGTCCGAGACGGACACGGCCGGAGAATCCCGTCCGAGGCGGACACGGCCAGAGAATCCCGTCTGAGGCGGACACAGCCGGAGAATCCCGTCCGAGACGGACACGGCCAGAGAATCCTGCCCGAGACGGACACGGCCGGAGAATCCCGTCTGAGGTGGACACGGCCGGAGAATCCCGTCTGAGGCGGACACGGCCAGAGAATCCCGCCCGAGGTGGACACGGCCGGAGAATCCCGCCCGAGGTGGACACGGCCGGAGAATCCCGCCCGAGGTGGACACGGCCAGAGAATCCCGCCCGAGACGGACACGGCCGGAGAATCCCGCCCGAGACGGACACGGTCGGAGTATCCCGCCCGAGGTGGACACGGCCGGAGAATCCTGTCCGAGGTGGACACGGCCGGAGAATCCTGTCCGAGTCGGACCCGGCCTGAGAATCCCGCCGAGACGGACACGGCCGGAGAATCGCGCCCGAGGTGGACACGGCTGGAGAATCCCGTCCGAGGCGGACACGGCCGGAGAATCCCGCCCGAGGTGGACACGGCCGGAGAATCCTGCCCGAGACGGACACGGCCGGAGAATCCTGCCCGAGCCGGACACGGCCGGAGAATCCCGCCAGAGACGGACATGGCCGGAGAATCCTGCCCGAGACGGACACGGCCGGAGAATCCTGCCCGGGGCGGACACGGCCGGAGAATCCCGCCAGAGACGGACATGGCCGGAGAATCCTGCCCGAGACGGACACGGCCGGAGAATCCTGCCCGAGACGGACACGGCCGGAGAATCCTGCCCGGGGCGGACACGGCCGGAGAATCCTGCCGAGACGGACATGGCCGGAGAATCCCGCCCGGGGCGGACACGGCCGGAGAATCCCACCTGAGACGGACACGGCCGGAGAATCCCGTCCGAGACGGACATGGCCGGAGAATCCAGCCCGAGACGGACACGGCCGGAGAATCCCGCCCGGGGCGGACACGGCCCGAGAATCCCGCCTGAGACGGACACAGCCGGAGAATCCCGTCCGAGACGGACACAGCCGGAGAATCCCGCCCGAGACGGACACGGCCGGAGAATCCCGTCCGAGACGGACACGGCCGGAGAATCCCGTCCGAGACGGACACGGCCGGAGAATCCCGCCCGGGGCGGACACGGCCGGAGAATCCCGTCCGAGACGGACACGGCCAAAGAATCCCGCCCGAGACGGATACGGCCGGAGAATCCTGCCGAGACGGACACGGCCGGAGAATCCCGTCCGAGACGGACACGGCCGGAGAATCCCGCCCGAGGTGGACACGGCCGGAGAATCCCGTCCGAGGCGGACACGGCCGGAGAATCCCGCCCGAGACGGACACGGCCGGAGAACCCTGCCCGAGCCGGACATGGCCGGAGAATCCCGTCCGAGGCGGACACGGCCGGAGAATCCCGCCCGAGACGGACACAGCCGGAGAATCCCGCCCGAGCCGGACATGGCCGGAGAATCCTGCCCGAGACGGACACGGCCGGAGAATCCCGCCCGAGGTGGACACGGCCGGAGAATCCTGCCCGAGACGGACACGGCCGGAGTATCCTGCCCGAGACGGACACGGCCGGAGAATCCTGCCCGAGGTGGACACGGCCGGAGAATCCCGCCCGAGACGGACACGGCCGGAGTATCCTGCCCGAGACGGACATGGCCGGAGAATCCCGCCCGGGGCGGACACGGCCGGAGAATCCCGCCCGAGACGGACACAGCCGGAGAATCCCGTCCGAGACGGACACGGCCGGAGAATCCAGCCAGAGACGGACACGGCCCGAGAATCCCGCCTGAGACGGACACAGCCGGAGAATCCCGTCCGAGACGGACACAGCCGGAGAATCCCGTCCGAGACGGACACGGCCGGAGAATCCCGTCCGAGACGGATACAGCCGGAGAATCCCGTCCGAGACGGATACGGCCGGAGAATCCCGTCCGAGACGGACACAGCCGGAGAATCCCGTCCGAGACGGACACAGCCGGAGAATCCCGTCCGAGACGGACACAGCCGGAGAATCCCGTCCGAGACGGATACAGCCGGAGAATCCCGTCCGAGACGGACACGGCCGGAGAATCCCGTCCGAGACGGACACAGCCGGAGAATCCCGTCCGAGACGGACACGGCCGGAGAATCCTGCCCGAGATGGACACGGCCGGAGAATCCTGTCCGGGGCGGACGCGGCCGGAGAATCCCGTCCGAGACGGGCACGGCCGGAGAATCCCGCCCGGGGCGGACGCGGCCGGAGAATCCCGCCCGAGACGGACACGGCCGGAGAATCCCGTCTGAGACGGACACGGCCGGAGAATCCCGCACGAGGCGGACGCGGCCGGAGAATCCCGTCCGAGACGGACACGGCCGGAGAATCCTGCCCGAGACGGACACGGCCGGAGAATCCTGCCCGGGGCGGACACGGCCGGAGAATCCCGCCTGGGACGGACACGGCCGGAGAATCCCGCCCGAGACGGACACGGCTGGAGAATCCCGTCCGAGATGGACACGGCCGGAGAATCCCGCCTGGGGCGGACACGGCCGGAGAATCCCACTGGAGACAGACACGGCCGGAGAATCCACCCAGGGCGGACACGGCCGGAGAATCCCGCCCGAGACGGACGGGGACGGAGAACCCCGTCCGAGACGGACACAGCCGGTGAATCCCGCCCGAGGTGGACACGGCCGGAGAATCCCGCTGGAGACGGACACGGCCGGAGAATCCCGCTCGAGGTGGACACGGCCGGAGAATCCCGCCCGAGATGGACAGGGCCGGAGAATCCTGCCTGAGACGGACACGGCCGGAGAATCCCATCCGGGGCAGACGCAGCCGGAGAATCCCGTCCGAGACGGACACGGCGGGAGAATCCCGCCCGAGACGGACACGGCCAGAGAATCCCGTCGGGGACGGACACAGCCTGAAAATCCCGTCCGAGACGGACACGGCTGGAGAATCCCGCCCGAGACGGACACGGCCGGAGAATCCCGCCCGAGATGGACACGGCCGGAGAATCCCGTCGGGGACGGACACAGCCTGAAAATCCCGTCCGAGACGGACACGGCTGGAGAATCCCGCCCAAGCCAGACACGGCCGGAAAATCCCGTCCGAGACGGACACGGCCGGAGAATCCCGACTGAGCCGGACATGGTCGGAGTATCCCGCCCGAGGTGGACACGGCCGGAGAATCCCGTCCGAGGCGGACACGGCCGGAGAATCCCGCCCGAGACGGACATGGCCGGAGAATCCCGCCCGAGACGGACACGGCTGGAGAATCCCGCCCGAGACGGATACGGCCGGAGAATCCCGTCCGAGACGGACACGGCCGGAGAATCCTGCCCGAGACGGACACGGCCGGAGAATCCCGTCCGAGGCAGACGCAGCCGGAGAATCCCATCCGAGACGGACACGGCCGGAGAATCCCGTCCGAGACGGACACGGCCGGAGAATCCCGTCCGAGACGGACACGGCCAGAGAATCCCGTCCGAGACGGACACGGCCGGAGAATCCCGTCCGAGACGGACACGGCTGGAGAATCCCGTCCGAGACGGACACGGCCGGAGAATCCCGCCTGAGACGGTCACGGCCGGAGAATCCCGTCTGAGGCGGACACGGCCAGAGAATCCCGTCTGAGGCGGACACGGCCAGAGAATCCCGCCCGAGGTGGACACGGCCGGAGAATCCTGTCCGAGGTGGACACGGCCGGAGAATCCTGTCCGAGACGGACACGGCCGGAGAATCCTGTCCGAGGTGGACACGGCCGGAGAATCCTGTCCGAGACGGACACGGCCGGAGAATCCCGCCCGAGACGGACACGGCCGGAGAATCCTGTCCGAGACGGACACGGCCGGAGAATCCCGTCCGAGACGGACACGGCCGGAGAATCCTGCCCGAGACGGACACGGCCGGAGAATCCCGTCCGAGACGGACACGGCCAGAGAATCCCGTCCGAGACGGACACGGCCGGAGAATCCCGCCCGAGACGGACACGGCCAGAGAATCCCGTCCGAGACGGACACGGCCGGAGAATCCTGCCCGAGACGGACACGGCCGGAGAATCCCACCCGAGGCGGACACGGCCGGAGAATCCCATCCGAGACGGACACGGCCGGAGAATCCTGCCCGAGACGGACACGGCCAGAGAATCCCGTCCGAGACGGACACGGCCGGAGAATCCTGCCCGAGACGGACACGGCCGGAGAATCCCACCCGAGGCGGACACGGCCAGAGAATCCCGTCTGAGGCGGACACGGCCGGAGAATCCCGTCTGAGGTGGACACGGCCGGAGAATCCCGTCCGAGGTGGACACGGCTGGAGAATCCTGTCCGAGGTGGACACGGCCGGAGAATCCCGCCCGAGACGGACACGGCCGGAGAATCCCGCCCGAGACGGACACGGCCGGAGAATCCTGTCCGAGACGGACACGGCCGGAGAATCCCGCCCGAGACGGACACGGCCAGAGAATCCTGCCCGAGACGGACACGGCCGGAGAATCCTGTCCGAGGTGGACACTGCCGGAGAATCCTGTCCGAGACGGACCCGGCCTGAGAATCCTGCCGAGACGGACACGGCCGGAGAATCCCGTCCGAGACGGACACGGCCGGAGAATCCCGTCTGAGACGGACACGGCCGGAGAATCCCGCCCGAGACGGACACGGCCGGAGAATCCCGCCCGAGACGGACACGGCCGGAGAATCCCGTCTGAGACGTACACTGCCGGAGAATCCCGTCCGAGACGGACACGGCCGGAGAATCCTGCCCGAGACGGACACGGCCGGAGAATCCCGCCCGAGGTGGACACGGTTGGAGAATCCTGTCCGAGGTGGACACGGCCGGAGAATCCCGTCTGAGACGTACACTGCCGGAGAATCCCGTCCGAGACGGACACGGCTGGAGAATCCCGTCCGAGACGGACACGGCCGGAGAATCCTGCCCGAGACGGACACGGCCGGAGAATCCCGCCCGAGGTGGACACGGTTGGAGAATCCTGTCCGAGGTGGACACGGCCGGAGAATCCCGTCCGAGGTGGACACGGCCGGAGAATCCTGTCCGAGACGGACACGGCCGGAGAATCCCGCCCGAGACGGACACGGCCGGAGAATCCTGTCCGAGACGGACACGGCCGGAGAATCCCGCCCGAGATGGACAGGGCCGGAGAATCCTGCCTGAGACGGACACGGCCGGAGAATCCCATCCGGGGCAGACGCAGCCGGAGAATCCCGCCCGAGACGGACACGGCCGGAGAATCCCGTCCGAGACGGACACGGCCGGAGAATCCCGCCCGAGACGGACACGGCCGGAGAATCCCGCCCGAGATGGACACGGCCGGAGAATCCCGTCGGGGACGGACACAGCCTGAAAATCCCGTCCGAGACGGACACGGCCGGAGAATCCCGCCCGAGACGGACACGGCCGGAGAATCCCGTCCGAGACGGACACGGCTGGAGAATCCCGTCCGAGACGGACACGGCCGGAGAATCCCGTCCGAGACGGACACGGCCAGAGAATCCCGTCCGAGACGGACACGGCCGGAGAATCCTGCCCGAGACGGACACGGCCAGAGAATCCCGTCCGAGACGGACACGGCCGGAGAATCCCGCCTGAGACGGACATGGCCGGAGAATCCCGTCCGAGACGGACACGGCCAGAGAATCCCGTCCGAGACGGACACGGCCGGAGAATCCCGCCTGAGACGGACACGGCCGGAGAATCCCGTCCGAGACGGACACGGCCGGAGAATCCTGCCCGAGACGGACACGGCCGGAGAATCCCGTCCGAGACGGACACGGCCGGAGAATCCCGCCCGAGGCGGACACGGCCGGAGAATCCCGTCTGAGGCGGACACGGCCGGAGAATCCCGTCTGAGGCGGACACGGCCAGAGAATTCCGCCCGAGGTGGACACGGCCGGAGAATCCCGCCCGAGGTGGACACGGCCAGAGAATCCCGCCTGAGGTGGACACGGCCAGAGAATCCCGCCCGAGGTGGACACGGCCGGAGAATCCCGCCCGAGACGGACACGGCTGGAGAATCCTGCCTGAGGCGGACGCAGCCAGAGAATCCCGTCCGAGACGGACACGGCCGGAGAATCCCGCCCGAGACGGACACGGCCGGAGAATCCCGCCCGAGACGGACACGGCCGGAGAATCCTGCCCGAGACGGACACGGCCGGAGAATCCCACTGGAGACGGACACGGCCGGAGAATCCCGCTCGAGGTGGACACGGCCGGAGAATCCCGCCCGAGACGGACACGGCCGGAGAATCCCGCCCGAGACGGACACGGCCGGAGAATCCCATCCGGGGCAGACGCAGCCGGAGAATCCCGTCCGAGACGGACACGGCCGGAGAATCCCGCCCGAGACGGACACGGCCGCAGAATCCCGCCCGAGACGGACATGGCCGGAGAATCCCACTGGAGACGGACACGGCCGGAGAATCCCGCCCGAGACGGACACGGCCGGAGAATCCCGCCCGAGATGGACACGGCCGGAGAATCCCGTCGGGGACGGACACAGCCTGAAAATCCCGTCCGAGACGGACACGGCCGGAGAATCCCGCCCGAGACGGACACGGCCGGAGAATCCCGTCCGAGGCGGACACGGCCGGAGAATCCCGCCCGAGACGGACACGGCCTGAAAATCCCGCCCGAGACGGACACGGCCGGAGAATCCCGTCCGAGACGGACACGGCCGGAGAATCCTGTCCGAGGTGGACCCGGCCGGAGAATCCCTTCCGAGACGGACACAGCCGGAGAATCCCGTCCGAGACGGACACGGCTGGAGAATCCCGTCCGAGACGGACACGGCCGGAGAATCCCGTCCGAGACGGACACGGCCGGAGAATCCCGCCTGAGACGGACACGGCCGGAGAATCCCGTCTGAGGTGGACACGGCCGGAGAATCCCGTCTGAGGCGGACACGGCCAGAGAATCCCGCCCGAGGTGGACACGGCCGGAGAATCCCGCCCGAGGTGGACACGGCCGGAGAATCCCGTCTGAGGTGGACACGGCCGGAGAATCCCGTCTGAGGCGGACACGGCCAGAGAATCCCGCCCGAGGTGGACACGGCCGGAGAATCCCGCCCGAGGTGGACACGGCCAGAGAATCCCGCCCGAGACGGACACGGTCGGAGTATCCCGCCCGAGGTGGACACGGCTGGAGAATCCTGTCCGAGGTGGACACGGCCGGAGAATCCCGCCCGAGACGGACACGGCCGGAGAATCCTGCCCGAGACGGACACGGCCGGAGAATCCCGTCCTAGATGGACACTGCCGGAGAATCCTGCCCGAGTCGGACCCGGCCTGAGAATCGCGCCCGAGGTGGACACGGCTGGAGAATCCCGTCTGAGACGTACACTGCCGGAGAATCCCGTCCGAGACGGACACGGCCGGAGAATCCCGTCTGAGACGTACACTGCCGGAGAATCCCGTCCGAGACGGACACGGCCGGAGAATCCTGCCCGAGACGGACACGGCCGGAGAATCCCGCCCGAGACGGACACGGCCGGAGAATCCCGCCCGAGACGGACACGGCCGGAGAATCCCGCCCGAGACGGACACGGCTGGAGAATCCTGCCTGAGGCGGACGCAGCCAGAGAATCCCGTCCGAGACGGACACGGCCGGAGAATCCCGTCTGAGACGTACACTGCCGGAGAATCCCGTCCGAGACGGACACGGCCGGAGAATCCTGCCCGAGACGGACACGGCCGGAGAATCCCGTCTGAGACGTACACTGCCGGAGAATCCCGTCCGAGACGGACACGGCCGGAGAATCCTGCCCGAGACGGACACGGCCGGAGAATCCCGCCCGAGACGGACACGGCCGGAGAATCCCGCCCGAGACGGACACGGCCGGAGAATCCCGCCCGAGACGGACACGGCTGGAGAATCCCGCCCGAGACGGACACGGCTGGAGAATCCTGCCTGAGGCGGACGCAGCCAGAGAATCCCGTCCGAGACGGACACGGCCGGAGAATCCCGCCCGGGGCGGACACGGCCGGAGAATCCCGTCTGAGACGTACACTGCCGGAGAATCCCGTCCGAGACGGACACGGCCGGAGAATCCTGCCCGAGACGGACACGGCCGGAGAATCCCGCCCGAGACGGACACGGCCGGAGAATCCCGCCCGAGACGGACACGGCCGGAGAATCCCGCCCGAGATGGACACGGCTGGAGAATCCCGCCCGAGGCGGCCACGGCCGGAGAATCCCGCCCGAGACGGACACGGCCGGAGAATCCCGCCCGAGACGGACACGGCCGGAGAATCCCGCCCGAGACGGACACGGCCGGAGAATCCCGTCCGAGACGGACACGGCCGGAGAATCCCGTCCGAGACGGACACAGCCGGAGAATCCCGCCCGAGACGGACACGGCCGGAGAATCCCGCCCGAGACGGACACCGCCGGAGAATCCCGCCCATGCTATCAAAGCTTTTCACCTTACATCCACCGGTGGTAAAAGGGAACAACAATTTATACTGCATGGAAAGAGACACGTGCATTATTTATCGCCCCTTCTGGCTGGTAGTATCTTGCGAGCTGTCCAGAAAAATGCAATATGAAAGGCTTCGATAACATGTCTACTTTTTTCAATCAATAGAAAGGAAGCCTTGCATTTGCGTGGTGCCTTTCATTACATCCGGAAGTCCTTCAGCACTTTGCAGCCACTTTTATTTTCAGCACATCTTCAAAGCAATGCTGTGTTTTATTTGCCCTTCTGGGAGCAGCGGGGGAAGGATTTCAGAGACGATTATCAGCCTTTTTGAACCACGTTGAATGTCCCTTCCCTGGCCAACCAGTCGTGGAGTTGGACTCAAACCTGAAGCTTCAGGTCCAGCTGTACGGATGCTGCCCATTCCGCCACAAAGCCTCCTGCAGCCACATTTGGGGTGTCATCAATGTTGTGTTGAGGAGGAAATCGCAGCCAGTTTATCCACAGCACACTCCAACGAACAGCAATACGACAACCACCCGATCATTTGTTTTAATGATATTGATTTAATGCATAATATTCATCAAGATATTGGGGAGATCTCCCTTGTTCTACTTCAGAATAATGCCCCAGGATCTTTCACAGCACCTGGGAGGGCAACCACAGTGTACTGCTCTCTGGCCAATCAGTCCTTGGGATCAGCTACAACAAAGGAAAATTAGTAATGAGACTACCGGGTTGAAGATTGTTCTTCCCGTATCTACGTTTAACCTCCACTGCCATTTGGTGGTGCCTCTTTGAACAAGGCTCGGGGAGTCCAAAGTCAGTAAAAGTAAACAACATTTGTATTACAACAGTTATATACGTGAGTAACAGTAGAGCCTCACTGGGTACTCTCTCTCCTGTCTGCTGCCCAACCTTTTATAGAAGTACGGGTAAGCTAACCCCCCCCCCCACTATCGGGGGGATCCAATACTCCTCAAGGAGCAGGGGAAAAGCAATCACCCCACACCCTATGTCACATGCTGGTTACTGTAGTGACCACTGACCACAGTGCAGTCAGTACAGTCAGAAGATCACTAGAGGGCAACACTAACAGGGAGTATATAAACAAGCTCAAGCTGTTATCCCGCTCTCTTCGTGTGTGTTGTAGCTAGAGAACAGACGTGTAGTAAGCACAGAGTGTAGAGTATTATATTCATTGTTAATCTAAATCAATCTTGTTTAATTTGACTACGAGTAAAAGTATTAAAGAAATGAATCACAAGTAAATTAATTAGTTACTCAATGAATAATTTGTCATCAGTGGAAGACTTTGAGTATTCATCATCAAAGTTAAGTTTAACTCGGCATAAACGAATGAGTAACTTATATTACTCCCAAGTAATAATATAACAGCTACTACACTTCTAACTCCAAGTTCCCAGTTCCCCAAATCTTCTCCTCGCTCCCAATCTCTCTCCCCCTGGACCCACAATTCAAGTTCCCCCCACCCCCCCCCCCCCCCACCCCCCACCCCTCAATCCAACCCGATCCTGACCTCCATCTTGCCTCACCCACTTCATCGCTGTCTGCCAGACCCACTTAGCTGAGTGCTGCCCGAATTGTTCTCCTGCCGTCACCAACAAGCTGCGGTGCTCTCAGGTACAAG
This sequence comes from Scyliorhinus torazame, assembly GCF_047496885.1. Lineage (NCBI taxonomy): Eukaryota > Metazoa > Chordata > Chondrichthyes > Carcharhiniformes > Scyliorhinidae > Scyliorhinus > Scyliorhinus torazame. Next base: position 259,652,748 of record NC_092716.1, read on the forward strand.
GGTTAAAATCCAGGGAGCCTCAGAACTCATTCACTCCTCATTTTCTTCCCCAATCCTCCATCAAGCCTGCCCCAAAAATGAACTCTCCTGAATTTCAAGACAATTGAGTTTCAGGAGGGCTCTCTTGTGGATTCGGACCGATGGAAGTGTATATATTTGGGGAATCTCCTCTTTATGCCCATATTTCATGGATGGTTCGCCCGAACGAAAAGGATATATCTGCACTGTGAGTGAAAGGTGACATTATCAAGCAAAAAGCACTGCCAACTAAAAGAATGAAAACAGCTGCTTCTGTCGCTTTTGTACCAGAAGGATCATCATTAAGGGCTATTTTTTTTCGCCTTGTCAACTTTAGTCCAATTTGTTTCACTGTGGTCTGATAATGAGGCAAGGCAGTCAACAGCTGCTGTCGTAACAATATTACAAGGGCTTCTTCATAAAATCATTAACATGGCCTGACAGTGATTCGTGTATTTGTGCGAAAGCACTTCAACGCATACAAAGCAATAGGATGTCAATAGCAATGATTACAGTTTAATCAATCACGAAACATGGTAGAGGGGAGACCGAAGCACTGTGTGCTTGGCCAAGAAGCAGAGGCTTGGAAGGTTTACGCCACAGAAAAGGCCATTGGCCCATCACATCTGTTGGCCAAAAATTGAGCCACGCAGCTTCATCCTACTGTTCAACATTTGGTCCGTAGCTGCAGAGCTCCCAGTATGTGACGGGCCCATCCAGACACCTTTTCAATGAGCTGAGGGTTCCTGCCTCTGTTACTCTTTCAGGCAGCAAGTTCCAGACTCCCACGAACCTCTGGGTGAAAAAAATCTTTCCTCATCTTCCCCTCTAATCTTTATACCAATCACTTTAAATCTATTCCCCCTTCATTACTGACGGGGCTGCATGGTAGCACAGTGGTTAGCACAGTTGATTCACAGCTCCAGGGTCCAAGGTTTGATTCCCGGCTTGGGTCGCTGTCTGTGCGGAGTCTGCACGTTCTCCCAGTGTGTGCGTGGGTTTCCTCCGGGCGCTCCGGTTTCCTCCCACAGTCTAAAGATGTGCAGGTTAGGTGGATTGGCCGTGATAAATTGCCCTTAGTGTCCCAAAAAAGGTTAGGTGTTACGAGGATAGCGTGGAGTCGTGGGTTTGGGTGCCCTCTCCAAGAGCAGGTGCAGACTCGATGGGTTAAATGGCCTCCTTCTGCACGGTAAGTTCCATGATTCTCTGACATCTCACTGCGAAGGTAAATAGGCCATTCACATCCACTTCCTCCAGGCCCCTCACAATGTTGCACATCTCAATCAAACCTCCCCTCAGCCTCCTATGTTCCAAGGAGAACAAATCCAATCTTTCCTCACAGCTGCAATTTTTCAATCCCAGCAACATCCTTATAAATCTCCGCTGTATCCTTCCTGCTGCAATTACACCCTTGCTGTGTAATGAGGTGACCAGAACTGCACAGAATACTCAAGTTGTGAACTAACTAGTGTTTTATATATTTCCAGCGTAACCTTCCTACTCTGATATCCTGAGCCTTGGCTAGTAAATGAAAGGATTCCATTTTCCTTCTTAATCGCCTTATCGACCTATCCTGCTACCTTCAGGAATCTGTAAACATCAACTCCAAGGTCCCTCACTTGCCCAATTCTTCTCAGTTACCTCCCATTTATTGGTGGAACAAATTGCCTTGTTTAACCTTCCCAAATGCATCACCTCACAATTCTCTGGGTTGAATTACATTGAATCAAATCCCTACAGCGCAGAATGAGTCAGCCAGTGGGTCCATCACGTCTGCACCCACCCTCCGACTACCTCGGCCCATTCCCCCGCCCTATCCCCGTAACCTCTGCACATTAATACTGGCCAATCCACCTAACCTGCACATCTGGAGACTGTGGAAGGAAACTGAAGCACATTCACCACAGTCACCCAAGGCCAGAATTGAATCCTGGCACTGTGAGACAGCAGTGCCAATGACTGTGTCACCATGCCATCCATTTGCCACCTGACCAGCCCATTGAAATCTTCCTGCAATCAACATTTATCCTTCCCGCTATCAACAACGAGGCCAGTTTCTGTGCCGCCTGCAAACCTCTTGACCATTTCCCCAACATTTACATCCAAATTGTTAATACATGCAACAAAGAGCAGGAGACCCAGTACTGAGCCCTGTCCGACCCCCCTGGAAACAGCCTTCCGCACTCAAAAACACCCATCAACAATTGCCTTTTCTTTTCTGCCACTGAACCAATTTTGTATCCAGTGTGTCAGATTCCCCGGGCCACATGACATTTTAAACCTGCCATGTGGAACCCTGTCAAAATTGTAGCAAAAATCCATGTAGGCCACATCAATTGCACCACCCTCGTCAACCCTCCTTATTACGTCCTTGAAAAATGTAATCAAATTAGCCAGACATGACTTTCCCGTAACAAATTCATGCTGACTGCCCTTGGTTAATTCATACAAAGAACAAAGAAAAGTACAGCACAGGAACAGGCCCTTCGGCCCTCCAAGCCCGTGCCGATAATGCTGCCCAACTAAACTGCAATCTTCTACACTTCCTGGGTCCGTATCCCTCTATTCCCATCCTATTCATGTATTTGTCAAGATGCCCCTTAAATGTCACTATCGTCCCTGCTTCCACCACCTCCTCCGGCAGCGAGTTCCAGGCACCCACTACCCTCTGTGTAAAAAACGGGGCTGGTTTAGCTCGCTGGGCTAAAGAGCTGGCTTTTAAAGCAGACCATGGCAGGCCAGCAGCACGATTCAATTCCCGTACCAGCCTCCCTGAACACGGTTCGATTCCCGTACCAGCCGCCCCGAACAGGCGCCGGAATGTGGCGACTAGGGGCTTTTCACAGTAACTTCATTTGAAGCCTACTCGTGACAATAAGCGATTTTCATTTCATTTTTCAAAAACTTGCCTCGTACATCTCCTCTGAACCTTGCCCCTCGCACCTTAAACGTATGCCCCCTAGTAATTGACCCCTCTACCCTGGGGAAAAGCCTCTGACTATCCACTCTGTCTATGCCCCTCATAATTTTGTAGACTATAAACAAATCCAAATCCAAAGCGGAGCAAACCCATGCTGAAACGGGAGAACATGCAGACTCTGCACGGTCACCCAAGCCGGGAATCGAACCTGGGACCCTAGTGCTGTGAAGCAACAGTGCTAATCACTGGGCTACAGGAACCTTTTTTTGTTTAGAAAGCAGGTCCCTCAGAATTGATTCCATTAATTTTTAAGAACATCAGAACTAGGAGCAGGGTTACGCAGGTCGGCCCATGCAGCCCATTCTGCCAGTCAATAGGATCATGGCTGAGCTTCTCTCGGCCTTAACTCCACTTTTCTACCCGTTCTCCGTAACCCTTCAAACCATTATTAATTCAAAATCAGTCTCCCTCCTCCTTAAATTTATTCAAATTCCCAACATCCACTTCATTATAGGGCAGTGAATTCCACAGATTCATGATCCTTTGAAAGAAGTAATTTCTCTGGATCTCCGTTTTAAATCTGCTACCCCTTATCCTGAGACTATGACCTCTCGTTCTAGATTGCCCCACAAGAGGAAGCAACCACTCCAGGTCTACTTTATTCACACCTTTTATCATCTTGTATACCTCAATTAGCTCTCCCCTCATTCTTCTAAACTCGAGAGAGTATAGGCCTAAACTACTCAATCTCTCCTCATAAAACAAGCCCCTCATCTCTGGAATTAATCTTCGTGACCCTCCTCAGAACTGGCCCTAATGCAACTACATCCCACCTCAAGTAAGGGGACCAAAACTGTGCACAATACTCTTGATGCGGCCTCACCAACGCCTTGTACAGTTACAGCAACACTTCCCTATTTTTAATCACAGAAGGAGGTCATTCAGCCCATCGAGTCTGCACCAGACCTTGGAAAGAGCACCCCACCTCAGACCACACCTCTACTCTATCCCCGTAACCCAGTAACCCCACCCAACCATTTTGGACACTAAGAGCAATTTAGCATGACCAATCCACCTGACCAGCACAGCTTTGGGCTGTGGGAGGAAACCGGAGCAGCCGGAGGAAACCCACGCAGACACGGGAAGAACATGCAGACTCTGCACAGACAGTGACCCAAGCCGGGAATCGAACCTGGGACCCTGGAGCTGTGAAGCAACTGTGCTAACCACTGTGCTACCATGCTGCCCATAATACTATATCCCTTTCGGTATAAAGGCCAAAATCCCATTTTCCTTCCTCATTACCTGCTGTACCTGCTAGTTTTCTGCGATCCATGCACAAGGACACCCTGATCCCTTGGCACTGAAGCACTCTGAAGTTTTACAACATTTAAATAATAAGTTGCCTTTCCATTTTTCCGACCAAAATGAATAACTTCACACTTATCCACGTTAAACTCCATCTACTAAATTTTGTCCCACTCACCTAACGTACCTGTATCCATTTGTAAATTTCTTATTTCCTCATTGCAATTTACTGATCCACCTATTTAAGTGTCATCTGCAAATTTGGCAATCGTACTTTCTATCCCTACATCCAAGTCATTCATGTATATTGTAAATCGCTCGGTCCGAGGAACGAACCCTGTGATAACCCATTTTGCCTGCCTAAAAAAGGTCCATTTATCCCGACTCTCTGTCTTCTGTACGTCAGCTTCTTTCCAAGCTAATAAGTTACCCCTAATCCCATGTGTTCTTACCTTGTGTATTAATCATTTGTGCAACACCTCGTCAAATGCCTTCTGGAAGTCCAGATACATTACATCTACAAGATGTCCATTATCCACTTGGCTTGTTACATCTTCAAAGAACTTTCAGCAAATTAGTCAACCAATATTTACCTTTCATAAAAACATGCTGACTCTGATGGATTACATTTGACTTTCTAGATGTCCTGTTATAAACTTCCTTAATAATGGATTCTAACCATTTCCCAATGACAGATGTTAAACTAACTGATCTGTAATTTCCTAGGTTGTGCCTCCCTCCCTTTTTGAATAAATTAGCATTTTTTTCAATCCACTGGATCCTTTCCCGAATCCAGGAAATTTTGGAATATTATAGCCAATGGATCCACTCTCTCTGCTGCCGCTTCCATTAAGACCCAAGGATGTAGGCCCTCTGGCCCTGGGGACTTGTCTGTCTTCAATCCCAATAGTTTGTTTTGTACTTTATCCCTATCGATTTCTAAGTTCCTCCCTTTCTATTACCTCTGCATTTCCCGTTACTATTGGGATGGTACAGCCTCCACTGTGAAACTGAGGCAAAATATTGATTTAGCATCTCCGCCATTTCTGTGTTCCCCATTATTGACTCCCCAGTCTCATCCGCCAAGGGACCAACATTCACTTTAGCTCCTCTCTTCCCTTGTATATACTTATAGAAGTTTTTGTTTTCCTTTTTTATATTTTGCACTATTTTTCTTTCATAATTTACCTTTTGCTTCTTTCATTATTTTTTTAGTAACTCTTTGTTGAGCTTTAAAGGTTTGCCAATTTTACACCCTGCCACTGGCCTTTGCAATATGTTATGTTTTCGTTTTTGTCTTTATGTTAACTTTAGCCTCCTTGCTTAGCCATGAATGTTTTTTCCCCTCTTGCAATCTTTCTTCCTCACTGGAATGTAGTTTAGTTGGGATAAATTGAATATCTCCTTAAACAACTCCCAATGCTCATCAATTGTCCGACCTTTTAGTCATCCTGCCCAGCCCCCGAGGGCCAAATCTGTCCTCATGTCAACGTAATTACCTTTGTTTAACTCAAGAACACCTGATGTCCCCTCCTTTTGTGAAGGCAGATACAAAGTGTTCATTAAGAACCATACCCGCATCCTTTGTCTCCACACATAGGATACCTTTCGGTCATTTTTGGCCCTACTCTTTCCTTAGTTTTCCTCTCACTCTTAATGTATTGCTGAAATATCTTTGGGTTCTCCTTGATTTTGTTTGCCAATATATTTCATGCCTTCGCTTTGCTTTTCTAATTTCCTTTTTGTTTGCACCCGTCCACTTTCTCTCCTCCCCTTGGCTTTCTGTACTATTGAGTTCTTGGCGTCTGTGTTCCACTTTTCTTCTCTGCCAGAACAGGGGGCTGTCCCACCCTTTTCCTTTGTGGGAACGTGTTTACCCTTGAATCTCCCCTTTGAATGTCTCCCAGTGCTCCACAACGATTTACCTTCAAGTAACTGTTTCCAGCCCACTTTTATCAAATCATTCCTCAGCTTTGGAAAACTAGGTTTACCACAATTTAGATCTTTAACTCCTGCTCCAACCTTGCCCCTTTCCATAATTATGTTAAAACTGAATTATGATCACCGTCGCCCAAATGCTCCCCCACTTTCGCTTCTTCCACCTGCCCAGCTTCATTTTCTAAATTCTGTTTCTTCCATTCCTTTCACTATCCCTGTTAATATTGCGGTGATTAAAATCCCCTACTATGACTATCCAATTGTTTTTGCGCCTCTCAGAGAGGTGTCAACGTATTTGTTTGTCTATCTCCCGCTGACTGCTCTATGGTTTACTTGGTCTATAGCTCACACCCAGTAGTGTGACTGTCCCCCTTTTTGTTCCTAAACTCAATCCATATGGCCTCAATTGCTGGTCCTTCCCGCAGATCATCCCCCCTCACAGTTGTAATTGCTTCTCTGACCAAAGATGCCGCACCCGTCCCTTTCAATCCCTCTCTCCACCTCGCCCGAAAACCGGGCAAGCAGGAATGTTGAGCTGCCTTTCCTGTCCCTCTTTAAGCAGTATATCTTTAATAGCTATGATACCATACAGCTACATTTATATCTGTGCCCTCGGTTTGTCCACTTTATTTGCTTTGCTCCTTGCATTCAAATATTTAGCATGTGGGTTTCAGAGCTCAGTTGGCTGGAGCTGGTTTGTGATGCAGAGCGATGCCAGCAGTGTGGGTTCAATCCCCGTACCGGCTGAGGTTATCCATGAAGGCCCCGCCTTCTCAACATTGCCCCTCACCTGTGGTGTGGTGACCCTCAGGTTAAACCACCACCACTCGGTTCTCAAGAGGAGAGCAGCCAATGGAACTGTTGCCACATTTACCCTTGAACGTGCTGAACTCTCTTTTTATTTTGGGGCCGCGCAGTGGCATTGTGGTCAGTACTGCTGCCTCACAGCGCCAGGGACCCGGGTTCGATTCCGACCTTGGACGACTGGCTGTGCAGAGTCTGCACATTCTCCCCGTGTCTGCGCGGGTTTCCTCCGGGTGCTCCGTTTTCCTCCCACAGTCCAAAGCTGTGAAGGTTAGGTGGATTGGTCATGCTAAAGTGTCCCTTAGTGTCCAAATGCTAGGTAGGGTTACAGGGATAGGACGGAGGAGTGGGCCTAGGTAGGGTCCTCTTTTGGAGGGCGTGCGGACTCGATGGGCCTCATGGCCTCATTCTGCACTGTAGGGATTGTATGATCTTCTCGCTTTCATTTCCTATCTGTTCCAGATTCACTCTGATTTTGTGCCTCCCATTATTATTTCTAATCTTGCCCCTACTGTGTCAACCGTCAGCTCCCCATCCCCTTGCCAAACTAGTTCAAACCCTCCCCAGCAGAACTAGCAAACCTCCCAGCAAGGATATTGGTCCTGCCCCCATTGAGGTGCAAACCATCTGGCTTGTACAGCTCCCACCAGTCCCAATGCCCCAGGGACCTGAATACCCCCCTCGTACACCATCTCTCCAGCTACACATTCATCAGCTCTAACCTCCTATTCCTATATTCACAAGCACTGTTAGTCACCTGAAGATTAACTCTGAGATCCTGCTAATTAACGTCGGACCAAGGTCCCTAAAATTTGCTTTCAAGACCTCGTCCCTCTTTCTACCTCAGCCACCTGACTCCTCGTAGCTCCTCACTGTCCAGGCGGATTGAAGAACCTGTTTCTCATCGGGAGCTTCTGATGAGTCACTCCCTCATTTAGCTTCCAGCTCCAGTGATTAATACCAAAAAAACTAACTCCTTTCCGCTACAAACAGAGAATGCTGGAAAAAAACTCAGCGGGTCTGGCATTGTCTGGTGGAGAGAAACAGAGTGAACGTTTCGAGTCCGATTGGCTCTTGATCAGAACTGAGAGAGAGGGAAAACCAGTTGGATACACCGTTCAGCGACAGAAACAGATAAGTGACCCCCCCCAACACACACACACACACACACACACACCCCACCCCTCCTCAGATTTTCACGACAGTATGCGTGAGGAATAAAACGGTTGAATAAACTTGGTTTATTCTCACTGGAACAAAGGAGGTTGAGGGGAGACCTGATAGAGGTCTACAAAATTATGAGGGGCATAGACAGAGTGGATAGTCAGAGGCTTTTTCCCAGGGTAGAGGGGTCAATTACTAGGGGGCATAGGTTTAAGGTGCGAGGGGCAAGGTTTAGAGGAGATGTACGAGGCAAGTTTTTTACACAGAGTGCCTGGGACTCGCTGCCGGAGGAGGTGGTGGAAGCAGGGACGATAGTGACGTTTAACTGGCAACTTGACAAATACATGAATAGGATGGGAATAGAGGGATACGGACCCAGGAAGTGTAGAAGATTGTAGTTTAGTCGGGCAGCATGGTCGGCACGGGCTTGGAGGGCTGAAGGGCCTGTTCCTATGCTGTACTTTTCTTTGTTCTTTGTTCTTTGAAGCACATCCTGAGGTCACCCCTTGAATGGTTTACTTCAAAATCTGAAAGTATTCACCAGGTGCTGGTCCTTTCCTTCCGAGGTCCTTTCCTTCAGAGGAGTTTGTTTCCAGCTGCCTACCCTGGCAACTTGTCTGGTCACCACTTGTGCTCTAATTTCCTTCCCCCGCAACAGGAATAAACTGCTTCAACTCCCTTTAAAATTGGCAGTTTCACTAATTCTAACTAAAGAGATTTGCCTTTCCATCGCACCTGGTTTCAGTGACATGAGCTAAAGAACGAAGAACCTCCATCTCCCTCGCTGATGGATCTTATTTGACTTGCTTGGGTAAGAAGCCTGCCTGTAAAACAGGCTGTTCCTGAGCATGGAGAGCAAGGCAGCAGCCAGTTCTTCTTTACACCAGTCATGTGGCTGTTGTGCCACTTACGAAACATAAAGCCTGCAGCTAATTAAATGTCCCTTCATGATGCATCAGTTGGCGGCCCACTTGATTTTGAGCCATGAAGCTTGTGGGTTTGAGTTCCATTCCAAAGACTTCAGCACAAGATCCTGAGTGACCTTCCAGCGAGTATTGCCAGGCGGGTGTCCTTTTGATGAGGCAACTGGGGACGCTGCCACTGGCTCTCAGCGAGATACAGATGGTCACATTTGACTATTCCTCCTAGGAACAGGGAAGTTCTTCCCAATGTCCTGATCAACGTTTATCTCCCAAACAACATTAATAGAAGAAAAGTTGTCTTCTCACTGTCACTTTGCTGATAGTAGAGGCTTGCTTTGTGCAGATTGGCTGCTGTGTTTCCCACATTAAGAAGGCGAATGGAATTTTGTCCTTCATTGCTAGAGGGATGGGGTTTAGGACTAGGGAGGTTATGCTGCAATTGTATAAGGTGTTAGTGAGGCCAAGCCTGGAGTATTGTGTTCAGTTTTGGTCTCCTTACTTCAGAAAGGACGTACTGGCACTGGAGGGTGTGCAGAGGAGATTCACTAGGTTAATCCCAGAGCTGAAGGGGTTGGATTACGAGGAGAGGTTGAGTAGACTGGGACTGCACTCATTGGAATTTAGAAGGATGAGGGGGGATCTTATGGAAACATTTAAAATTATGAAGGGAATAGATAGGATAGATGCGGGCAGGTTGATTCCACTGGCGGGTGAAAGCAGAACTAGGGGGCATAGCCTCAAAATAAGGGGAAGTAGATTTAGGACTGAGTTTAGGAGGAACTTCTTCTCCCAAAGGGTTGTGAATCTATGGAATTCCTTGCCCAGTGAAGCAGTTGAGGCTCCTTCATTAAATGTTTTAAAGATAAAGATAGATAGTTTTTTGAAGAATAAAGGGATTGAGGGTTATGGTGTTCGGGCCGGAAAGTGGAGCTGAGTCTACAAAAGATCAGCCATGATCTCATTGAATGGCGGACCAGGCTCGAGGGGCCAGATGGCCTACTCCTGCTCCTAGTTCTTATGTTCTTATTATAAAAGTGACTGTACTTCAGAAACACAAAATTGATTGTCAAGCATGTTGGGATGTCCTGAATTTGTGGGTGACGCTGTGTAAAGTCAAGTTTGGCAAATTAAAAAAGATTGTCTGGAAGGATTTTGTTGAAATAATTACTGATGTTCAAAGAACCAGCAATGGAAAATGTGTTCAATTGTCTCTAAAAATATATCACAAAAAGCTAGCATGCAAGTTCAGCGGGTAATAGGGGAGGCAAATGGAATGTTGGCCTTTATTTCAAAGGCAATGGAGTATAAAAATAGGGAGTCCTGCTAATATTATACAAGGCACTAATTAGACCACACCTGGAATACTGGAATCGGTTTTGATTCCTTATCTAAGGAAGGATATTCTGGTATTCTGGAGGCAGCCCAGAGAAGGATCACGACCCGGTATGGAGGGATTTTCTCATGAGGGGTTGAATAGATTGGCCTGTACTCAATGGGGTTTAGGAGAATGAGAGGTGACATTTTGAGACATATAGGTACGATCGAACAGCCATGCTGAGCCCGAAAGCAGCTTGCCACGCCGCAGAATGGCTGATAGAAGCCAGGAGACCCCACTCCCAAGAACTACCGGGCTCGCAACGTTGCGATGATAATCCTGGCCATTATGGGCGGGATCACCTTTTGGCAAATCTGCATATTGAAGCGAGGCAGCTAGTCTCACTCTAATATGCAGTTTCCCGAGATACCTGAGGCGTTGGGATCTATCCCCGAGGAGATGTTGGGCGAGCGCCGCTCACTACCGATCTCCACAAACGGGGACTAGACAGAAAGGCACTCGCCGGGGTCTCCCAGGAGATCGGAGGACCCCAGGTGCTAGCCCTTTGGGCAGGGTGGTGCCCTGGCACTGCTGGTGCCACCTAGGCACCCTGGAAGTGCCAGCCTGGTTTTTGCACGGTGGTTATTGGACCAGCCGTGCTCTGGTTGGATGTGTGAGGCGGGGCCCGGTGATTCCCCCACAGTGCATTGGGCTGGAGGGGGGGGGGGGTCAAGGGCCACATTGAGGGCTCCAGAGATCGGGATGCCAATTTAAAATGGCGTCCCAATCTCTCGCTACACTGGGGAATTTGGGCGAGCGGAGCTCCTCACTGGAAATGGCCATGGCCACGTATTCCCCGCTGCGGCCCCCTATCGAACCCGAGTGTCGTTTAATGGTGCTGAGCTTATCGGCGCTGTGAGCACTGGCAAACGCTGCTAAATATGCTCGCTATTAGTCAAATTGCGCCCATGAAATTCTCAGGGGGTTGTCAGGGTCGATGCTGAGAGGATGTTTCCTCTTGTGGGAGAGTCTAGGACCAGAGGGCACAGTCTCAGAGTAAGGGGTTGTCCATTTAAGACAGGGATGAGGAGGAATTTCCTCTCTGAGGGGAGTGAATCTGTGGAATTCTTACCGCAGAGAGCTGTAGAGGCTGGGTCGTTAAGTCTGTTCAAGGCTGAGATAGACAGATTTTTAATCAGTGAGGGAATCGAGGGTTATGGGGATAAGGCGGGAAAGTGGAGCTGAGGATTCGATCAGCTCAGCCATGATCCCATTGAATGGCGCAGCAGACTCGATGGGCCGAGTGGCCTAATTCTGTTCCTGCGTCTTATGGTCTGATAAACAATCAGCTGCCTCAACATAAATAAGAAGCAAATTTGCTCTGCTCCACCTCACCCGCGAGAGGTTTTTAAATTGGCATTAAACATTATGGATGGCCTGAAATGCCTGATGCGCAATAAATTTCACTCAAGACGAAGTCCCCCTTGACCCCCCCCCCCTCCAGCCCAATGCACTGTGGGGGAATCACCGGGCCCCGCCCCACACATCCAACCAGGGCACGGCTGGTCCAATAACTGCTGGAAGAACTAAAAGCACTGAATTCCAAAGAAGACTGAAGGCTTTAATCTACTAGAACTTGTTCCCCAGCAGCTTCGATACAGGAAGTGAAGGCTGCTGGGACGGCACCATCTCTTATACCCCGCCTTCAGGGCGGAGCTACGTAATACAGCCAATGGTAGACTCCTGGGTCTAACCAATGGTCATCAGCCTCTCAGGTACCGCAATACCTGGTACTACCACAATGCCTTTAACTAATGTCAGGACATTCTATCAATGAACTAAACCTAGTTGGAGTCCTGCAGCTTGATGGACATGTGTGAGTCAAGTTAATTTCACATGCACCCATTTCTCAGGATTCTTTGCCCCCATTTCCTTATCCCTAATAAGGATTCTTAAACCCCTGACGGGATTGCATTCCTCCAGCATGTGATTTAACAAATATAATGTTCAGCCTGATTTCTGTGTGTTAACCCGTGTGAACCATAAGACTAACAGAAAGTAGGTTGGGACAGCTTTGCTCCATATTGAACGTTTAAATGCTGCATGTCCCACTGAGTGAGGCATTAAAGAGTTAACAGATCGTAGGAAATGGGGAGGATGAAGCCACAAACTAACAGCAGCCCAAAAACATGCTCCGATTTTTGTTTTTTTATTCATTCACATGTTTTGAGCGTCACTTGCACGGACAATTTAATAAAGGCAAAGGAATTTGACGAGCAAACAAAAGAAGGTGTTTATTCCTCAGAACAACTGTGTACATGGGGCCCGGTTACACCCCACCGGGTCCTCTCTCTGTGCCAGCCAGTTTCTGACTAGCCAACCTTTTATACAACACGGTTAACAGCCCCGTCATTAATGGGGCGCTCATACTCCTCGAGCCACACGGGGGAAACAATTGTCCCCGCCTCGTATGTCCCATGCAGGTTATTACATCCCTACCCCACCAAAGTCCGGAGACCCCCAAGGAATGAAGATGAGGAGAAGATGAAGGAAAAAGTCAAAGTCAGAAACACCCATGCCGATGAAGGAGCTGAAGAAACCGGGGCTGGCTGAAGCCATATGAATTGGAAGGCTGAGCTGCTCGACAGCAGGCAGCATAGTGGCTCAGTCTTCCACATCGTAGGCATTGTCGAGATTTTGCGGGGCATTGCCGCTTTAAATGGGCGGAGCCACAGTTGCCGCACGTCGTGACATCAGCACGTTTGCTGCGCCACCGCGCATGCTCCGTGCAGTCATGCGTGGTGCGCGCCTGCGCATTACGTTCCTCCATGTTGCCGTCCCCTCGTTTGGTGCGTACAAGCGCGGGAGTCCGCGAAAAGCGCGCAAAATGGCCGCCCTCATCCAGGCTGAGGCCCTGGAGGTGCTCAATCACTTGGACCCGTTCCGCCTCGTGGGGACCTTGCCGCGCCGTTTCAGCTGCTTGTATGTGGGAGTACCGACTGGTGGCATTTTCATGTAGGACACAGGTCTCGATGGCGGTCACTAGGGTGAGTTGCTTTACTTTGAGGAGCTGCTGACGTAGGGGGTCCGACTGAACACCGAAAACGATCTGGTCGCGTATCATCGAGTCGGAGGTGGGCCCATAGCTGCAAGATTGCGCAAGGATGCGGAGGTGCGTGAGAAAGGATTGGAAAGGTTCGTCCTTACCCTGCAAACGCTGCTGGAACACGTATCATTCAAAACATTCATTCACCTCGACGCTGCAGTGAGTGTCAAATTTGAGGAGAACCGTCTTGAACTTCGTCTTGTCTTCGTCATCTGCAAAGGTGTGAGAGTTGAAAATGTGGATGGCATGGTCCCCGGCCGTGGAGAGGAGAAGAGCAATCTTCCTGGTGTCCGAGAAGCCCTCCCTGTCCGTGGCTTCGAGGAAGAGCTGGAAGGGGGGTTTGAAAGTCTTCCAGTTGGCCCCGAGGTTGCCGGCGATGCGGAGCGGCGGCTGCGGGCTGATGTTGTCCATGTTGCAGGATGACGGAATGCTGGCGGAAGGCAGATCACTTGCAGGTAGGTCTAAGAAGTGCTAGTATGCAATCACGCCTGGTATCATGTTGTGTTGGGTGTTCTGGATCACATACAGGTCGCCAACACTTGAAGTAGTGCAACACTATTTTATTAAAAGGTTAACTATTTAAACATACTTGAACTGTGGATAAATACGATACTAGCTTTAATTAAAGACCTTTGCCTTGTCCTAACCAGTTGATGCACTCATCACATGGTGAATGTCTGTGTTGCAGGCTGTGAGCTCTGTCCTCCTAGCTAGCTGCTACTCGAATGAGCGGGAACTCTGATGCCCCCTGTCTTTATAGTGCATGTGCTCTCACTGGTGATTGGCTGCGGTGTTGTGTGTGTTGATTGGTCCCGCTGTGTGTCCATCAGTGTGTGTCTGCACCATGATATACTGGTGTATATTGGGACAGTCAGCGGAGGACGCAGATGCTTTGGCGCCTCCCTCCAGGTGGTGAGACCAGTTCGGCCAGTGTACACATAGCCAGGGAACGGCTCTTGCCGATGGAACCTCTGGACAGAGAACCCCCTGAAGATGGTGGAACGACGTTCGAGTTAGAGACTTCAGAGGTCTGTGTCTCCATATCAGAATCAGACAGCAAAACACCAGACACCTCAGTGACACGGGGAAACGGAGAGAACGTAGCCGGGTGCACTGGTTGTGGACCTGGAGTAACTGGTGCGACTGGGGCAGCTTTCCCCCCCGAGGAACCACTCGAGTGGTGACCTCCTGGCATGGGGGTGATACTTCCTTAGCTGGCCTCCAACACGAACATTGTCGGCCAGGGGGCTGGACTGACGAATGGTGAGTCCGGGAGTCAGCGAGGGTCTTTGCCAAAGTACATCATTATGTCGGTGGTGAAATGTGGAGGAACACAACGCCTGGTCGGGCAACGTCCTTATAAATCTTGAGCACATTTGCGCCAATGTCGGGAGCAACAAGTCCGTGTTGGCGCAGCGTCAACAGTTGGGCCGGGGCCACCCCGGTCACGGGGTGAGGCGGAGTTCTATGTGAAAACAGGAATTGTGCCAGCCTGCTATCCATCGAACCTGTGGTTTGTTTCTTCAGGCCCGGCTTCACCGTCTGTTCGACATCCACATTTCTCACAGGGGCAGAGTCAGCTTCTCCCGACTCTGGTGAGGGTGTGTGGCACCGCCTGGGGCCTCAAGAAAAGGGCCTGTAGCGTCTCGACGATCCTTTCGAGTCACAGAAGGACGGTGAGGGGGATTGGCGCCTGACAACATTCATCTCCATTCTCTGGAGTTCCTGCACATCCCAAGCGCTGCTCGCCCGCAAAAGAGAAATTTGCAAAGTCTGCTGGAATGTTAGGGAACTCTCACCTGGAAGAT
The DNA here is from genome assembly GCF_047496885.1 of Scyliorhinus torazame. Classification (NCBI taxonomy): domain Eukaryota; kingdom Metazoa; phylum Chordata; class Chondrichthyes; order Carcharhiniformes; family Scyliorhinidae; genus Scyliorhinus; species Scyliorhinus torazame. Next base: position 259,668,052 of record NC_092716.1, read on the forward strand.
TGTTTTGGATTTCATGTTTGTTAATACTGCAAACCAGGCGGTCATGGAGCATATCCGCAAATTGAACCGATATTGAACCGGTACCTTTGCACAGTGGTGGAGAGGGTCGGGTTAAAACGCTGAACCACCAGTACAATGAGCTGGTGGAATGTTACCAGAACCAGTGTCGCCGGAATCCTGAGTCCCCTAATCACCCCAAACATGTGCCCTCCGCAGGCCATAGAATCACGGTCTGGAGTTCGTTTCCAGTAATGTTATTTACCCTGAAAAAGTACCGCAGTCATTCGGCGAACTGATTCCAGGATTCAACAGTAGGGTCACAAGCATCCAATTTACCAAACAAAGGCACTTAACGCCGTACCTTAATCCAGCGGGAAACAAAGTCGCAGAGATGTGGCTCTGTCGGCAGTTCCAGTTTAACCCTCATCGCCAGCTTAATAAAGGCGAAGGGAGTCTGGCAAGTAATCAAAAGAGGATGTTTATTTATAAGAGCAAGTATTCACATGAGGCTCGGTTATACCTCAAAATACAGCCCAGGGAACACCCCGGCGAGGCTGCACTTAGTCTCGGTTCCTGCACTGAGCAGCTCCTCTCGCTGGCAGGATGTCACCCTGCCCAGAGGGCACCCACCTGGGGGCCTCCAATCCCCTGGGGGACCCCACCTCAAGTCCCATTCCATCTGGTCCCCATGTGGTGACCAGCACTGACTGGCATTCATCCAAGGTCTCCGAGGCGAAGGGTTTATGGTCTCGGTAGATCTGGCGTGCATATTAAAGCTGTCTTGCTCTAATATGCAGATTTGCCAGATAGTGATTCTGCCCACAATGGGCAAGATTCAGATCGCGACGTTTCTTGAAATCGTGTTGGATCTCGCGAGGCGTGATGAACAGGGTAGATCCCGGAAGAGGGATCTTCCGGCATTTAATAAATGATAGAATAAAATAAATAATCTTTATTGTCACAAGTAGGCTTACATTAACACTGCAATGAAGTTACTGTGAAAATCCCCTAGTCGCCACACTCCGGCGCCTGTTTGGGTACACTGAGGGAGAATTCAGAATTCTCAGCTGGTATGGGTCTGCCCACCGTTCAGGGTCTAGGAGAAGCCTGTGTGAATCATGTCGTCATTAAATCCATCAGAAACACTGAACTTTGTTGCAGAACTTTGCAAATTAACCATTAGAAATTAATCTTTCACAAACATAAAGTATTAAAACACAAAATGAAAACAGAAAATGCTGGGGGGGTGGGGGGGGGGGGGGGGCGGTTGGGGGGGGGGGCGGGGGGGGGGGGGGGGTTCAGATTTCCAGTTTCTGCAGTCTTTTGTTTTTTAGTACAAGGTAAACCAAAAGTTGAATTCCACTCAGAGCTGAAAATTAATCTCTCACAATGGTCAATGTGTGTGTGAAATGCTTTACTGGTATGAGCTATTTCCACAGGACATTCTAATTGCATTGAGTGCAATGGGGATTGGGATGGGCAGCAAAGTTGTGCTCTCGCAGGATGAGTTCAATTGTTAAAGGCTTTGGGAAAATAGGTCTGGAAACTGATCTAGTAACTTATGTCAAGGTTCATCCCGAGAAACTGCGTAACACCAGACTCTGTGCTCTACGAGCTGTTCCTTGGGACGCACATGGAGACAAATCTCTACTGCTGTGAAGGATCATCAGCTCAGTGAATGTCGCGAAACATGCTGCTCTTGGTCTGTGCGAAACATGCTGCTCTTCCAATGCAAAGAGTTCTCCACAACTGAGTGTTGCAGATTGGCACAGGCTCAAGGACTACGTACTGAGTACTTTCATAGACTTTCATAGAATTTACAGTGCAGAAGGAGGCCATTCGGCCCATCGAGTCTGCACCGGCTCTTAGAAAGAGCACCCTACCCAAGGTCAACACCGCCACCCTATCCCCATAACCCAGTAACCCCATAACCCAGTAACCCCACCCAACACTAAGGGCAATTTTGGACACTAAGGGCAATTTATCATGGCCAATCCACCTAACCTGCACATCTTTGGACTGTGGGAGGAAACCGGAGCACCCGGAGGAAACCCACGCACACACGGGGAGGATGTGCAGACTCCGCACAGACAGTGACCCAAGCTGGAATTGAACCTGGGACCCTGGAGCTGTGAAGCAATTGTGCTATCCACAAGGCTACCGTGCTGCACAAAAGTGATCCACAAAAGTTTGGGGCAGCTGCTGCAAAGGCGCAGTAGGGAAGGTCATTGTCTAAGGCCCTTCGTCATCACACGCCAAGGGACTTTACATTCCTGATTTGTGTCTTGTCAATGGTGGACAGACTTTGAGGAGTCGGGAAGTGAGTTACCCGCTGCAGAATTCTTAGCGTGTGATCTGCTCTTGAAACCACAGTATATATGTGGCTGGTCCAATTCAGTCTCTGATCAATGGTAACCCCCAGGATGTTGAGAGTGGGGGAATTCAATAATAATCCATCGCTTGGCACTTGAGTGGAATGAATGCTACTTGCCAAGCCTGGTTGTTGTCCAGGTCTTGTTGCATTTGGACAGGGACTGCTTCATTATCTGAGGAGTCGCGAATGGTGCTGAGCATTGTGCAGTCATCCGCAAACATTCCCTATCTGACCTTATGATGGAAGGGAGGTCGTTGATGAAGCAGCTGAAGATGGTTGGGCCGAGGACACTACCCTGATGAACTCCTGCAGTGATGTCCTGGAGCTGAGATGATTGACCTCCAACCACCACAACCATCTTCCTTTGTGCCGGGTATGATTCCTACCAGCGGAGAGTTTTCACCTGATTCCCATTGACTCCAGTTTAGCTCGGGCTCCTTGATGCCACACTCGGTCAAAGCTGCCTTGATGTCAAGGGCAGTGTCTTCCGCCTCACCTCTAGCATTCAGCTCTTTTGTCCATGTTTGGACCAAGGCTGTAATGAGGTCAGGAGCTGAGTGACCCTGGCGGAGCCCAAACTGAACATCAGTGAGCAGGCTATTGCTGAGTAAGCGCCGCTTGATCGCACTGTCGATGACATTTTCCATCACTTTGCTGGTGTAAAGTTGGGGCAAAATGCCATTTATTGAAACAGATGAAGATTTTTTTTCTCTGTTCACATGGCACACTCGGAGAAACAGCTATGTCTGAGAATGTTTCTTGGGAGGAAATAGCTTTTTACCAGGCTATCAAATGAATACAGGATCCCATCTGTTTGGGATATAGGTTTTTATAGTCCAGCCAAGAAATATAAAACTTAAAAGATTAAAATAATTTGCCAAATAGCTCTGCAACTGCTACTAAAAGGCTCTGTTTAAGTGAATATACTTAACTTTGAGAAATGTATTCAGTACTTCCCTGAAAGTTTGAGCAATTATAGGGACTCCCGTGTGTTGTCACCGAGAAGAATTGGGCTGGATTTTGCAGCCAGTGGTGAAACAAGAGCAGTCACACTGACCTTGCAGAAAGCCTCATTAAGAGACCCAGTGATCTCTGTGGTGGGAACTTCACCTCCTCACAATGTCCCCTAGGCTGTAACATTCTTTAATGAGGGCTCCCGGCCTGGAGCTACAGCAATGTCATCAAGCTGCCCAAGCAGCCAATCCCATTAAAGCATTCTTACAAACAGTGATCTCAGGAAATTAAAAGCACTAAAAATCGAAGCACTTTAAAAAATGTTGACACAGGCAAAAGTAAATCTTAGCACATACACATGGAGTGAAGCTGCCCTTCGGAGTCTTGTCTACCTGTGTGATATCCCAGCGCACAATGAAAGGAGTACCACAGGACCTCCCCAAGGCAGTTGTCTCCAAATGATGAACTAATTATGGGCGCATCTGAAGAAGAGCACATAGCAAATCTTAAAGAAGTCTTAAAGAATTTGAAGAAGACCAGAATAAGGCTGAAATGAGAAATTTGTACCTTCCGAGCTCGGGAGGTAACATACTTAGGATTTAGGTTGGACGCTAAAAGACCACTCCCTATGGAGGAGAAGTTACTTTTCACTGTCACACAGATAGACAAGACTGTGAAGGGTAGCTGGGTGCATTGGAACAAGCCTTTGTTGGTGTTTACAGTAACAAATTCCTTGGAGGTTTTGTCCACCCCTAACTGTTGGTGTGCATATCAAGTTTAGTTAAGTTATCAAGTTAAGTTAAACCTCCTGCTAATTTGGCACACAAATCTTCAGTTATTGGTATCAGTCCAATTTGGCTGCCTGATTCAATTAGCTTGTGACCCCTGCATATTCTGATAGTTCCATCTGGCTTCACCACTGGCACGATAAGAGCCGCCCACTCTGAGAACTGCACAAGTTTGATAATATCAAATTCTTCTCATCACTTGAGTTCAGACGCAACCTTCTCGTTTAAGGCATGGGGCAGCTCGAGCTCTGAAAAACATGGGCGTGGCTTTCGGACCCACATAAACCTTTGTTTTAAGGCCCTGTGTTTCGCCTAACTCATTTTAGAAAACCTCCTAATAAATTTTTAAGACGTCAAGAAGGCCTCCTTCATTAATTTGATACATCTCTAACCGACCTCACTCAATTTGGTGGAGCGAATCAGACTTAGCCCTTGGCCCGCACTACTACTAGGGGCAGTTGAGCTGACTGGTCCCATTAGCTTATGGGTGTTGTGGTCGTTCCTAGGTTCTTAAAGCTTCCCCAGTATATGTGGCTAACCTAGCCGATGTTCTTCTTGCCTTCAGGGACTGGGCATCACCTTACCGTTAATGTGTTTGTTCACCTCCAAGTGTAGCAGAGGTCCGGTGTCCATCCACCTCCATTCCAAACAGCTGACCATTTGCCATTCGTACAATCATAATTGGAGGCATCTTGCCGCTTTAATGTTTTTTTAAAACTGCATACTTCAGATCCATTTTCAGCGTTATTTTCAGAACCCCTGTGGGTTCTGTCTAGCCTTGCATTTCCTCCTAATGTGGCCCCTCCTAGTATGGACATAATATGTAGCTTCCCTGAAACTACACCTTTCCTGGGAATGATCTCCCCCACATCGGTGGCATTCTTCATAGCTCCTAGTCGGTGGACCAAATTCCTTGTATCCCTGAACTTTCTTCTGCTCTAAGCCTATTTGCTCATTACTTTCTGTGCCTTCAACCTTGGCGCCACGACTATCAGTGGCTTCCTGCTCAACCTAGTGGCTCTCGCCTGCTTGCACGCTCTGTAACTCCATTGCCCTCCCCCTCTCAGCACTTTGCATAGCGTGGGTGACCTCTAATGCCTTTTATAAGGTAATCTCTGCCTCTGATAACAAACCTGACCTTAACAACACAGGCCAACCTGTCCCTCAACATATTGTTTAGTGCAGATCTGAACTCGGATTGTTCAGTCGTTTATTTTAGGAGTGTCACGAGTGCCATGATCGTTTCCCCTGGGGCCCTTGTTTTTGAATTGAATTTGTAACACCGCATTAGTATCTAGGTTTTCAGTTGGTAATGGGCCTTGACTAACTCCACCAACTCCTCGAATGTTTTGGAGTTGGGGAACCTGGCGAAGTAAAATTCCTAAATGGGTTGCAAGTGGGAACCCTGCTGTTGCTCTCTTTGGTTGGCTCTGAATATGGCAGTCAATATGGTCGCCTTCCTTAATTCTAATTATGTTTGCTTTAGAGTCGCCAGGTATCTTTCAATACCGCCACAAGGTTCAACACCGAATACTGATCAAAGACTCGATACACCAGCTAGTTAGTTCAAAGTCAATGCTCATTTATTTACACACAGTCAAATATACTCATGCATAAATACTACAGACTAAACTATCACTACTTCTAAAGCCTACACTTAACTTCGGGGGCCCACTCAGTCAGAGGAACAATGGCCGTTGTTTGGTTCTGAGGCTGCTGGGGTCGAACTGGTAAAGGGGAACAGCTAAGGCCGCCTGTCTGGTAGCGAGCGTTGACCTTGGACTTACTTGTTTCTGGTGTAGCTGGTGGACAGGTCTCGCCTCGGTGAGAGCCGGGTCCAAGAGAACGATTCTCTCTTGGGGGCTCCCTCTTATACCCAAAGGGGCTTCGCGCTCTTCTGGGCCGGCCTTGAACTTGGCCCCAATCAATTGGGCCGTTTCTTGATCATTCATATTGATCTCGTCCAATAAAGGGGTGGCTGCCCTGATGGCTGGGCGTGTCCTAGGTGGCCGTTGGCCTGCTTTGTTTCGGTCTCCTCTGGTGCCGGGGCGTCTGCCTTAGTATCGGTTACTTAAATGTTACTCTTTTGTTGCCGGAGATGGGCCATTAGTATGCTAATGGGCCTACAGTTTTGGTCTTGTCTGGGAGCTGCGGCTCCAATATACAGACAAACCATGAACCTGTTTGTTTTCTCAGTATTGTCCATTTTTCCCTGCAATCTTTGCAAAGTGTCCATTTTGTAATCGGGGAGTGGCCGTCCCAGATGGCTACACTGCAGACTGTTAATAGAATTACCCGCTTCTTCCCCCCACCCCCACCAAATTAATTTGCCTTGAAAAGGTAGCAGAAATGCTCTACGTATAGCGCCCATTGTTCTGTCTGGGATCGGATAGTTCTAGTTTACCGAAAAGGGGCAGTGTAACTCACAGACTGTGAAATGAGTTTGCTTCGATGGAGCAGTTTTCACACGAAGCCTGCTCTCGTGAATTGTGCCACAGCTGGAAGGCGCTCTGATCGAACCTTGCCGCCAATATAACATGCTGACAGACGGGCGACCACCAGATGGATTAGCAAATGAACGATTTATTAAAGTACGAAAGGATAGGCAGAGAGTGAGATAAAAGTTAGCATGTTTCACGATTCCAAACTGACTGGGAACCCATGTTCCGGCCCCAGGGATCACGTGCTCTGGACCCCGGCCCTCGGAGTACCCTCCCCCTGAAAGAGGCAAGCTCCCAAAGATTCCCTCGATTAAAAAAAATCTTATCCTTGTTTTCAAATCCCTCCACAGTTCGGCCCTTCCTTATCTCAATAACCATCTCCGGGTTACCACCCTCCGAGATCCCTGTGTTCCTCCAACTCTGGCCCACTGAGCATCAATGAATGTCATTGCTGCACCATTGGTGACCATGTCTCCAGCTGTCTAACACAAAGGTATGCAATTCCCTCCACTTCTCCTTCTCTTCCTTGGTCTATAACCTTATTTGCTGGAGCCCCTGTGAAGCCCCTTGGGATGCTTTGCCACATTGGCGGCACAGTAGAAATGCAGGTTGTTGTTGTCGTGTTCAGAGATGTTCGCATTCAGGCATGACCGAGGCAAGGATGATGAATAGTTTGTTAATGGGGCACGTTACTTTGTTTACATTTTCATTCCCAGACACTTCCTCTTTCACCCACCAATAACCAGGTGGAAGTGACCACTTTTTTTGAAAGGGAAATTTGCAACAGATCAGATGGAAACAATTCTCCTCATCAAGAGAATTTAGGAACTGAGTTAAACCTTTCTCATTCTTGGAAGCAACAGCTATTCAAATGAAGGAACAATGCTGAAACAGACCAAATGACAAATTTGCAAAATGTATTATGGAACTCACTTAAACGTCTCTTCAAGACGACAGGAGGCAATAGGGTTAGATTCTAAAACAACAATATGAATGACTCGCACTGTGAAACGGTTTCATCTGTTTCATGCTGGTGGATGGCTAAGGCAACCTGGTAACCTGGTGGGTTAGGTTGTTAACCGAGTAGTCCAGGGGAGTGGATTAATAGTCCAATGACATAAATTCAAATCCCAGCACAGCTTTTGAGGAATTTACTCTCAAGTGTGGCACAGCAGCACAGTGGTTAGCACCGCTGCCTCACAGAGGCAGGGACCCAGGTTCGATTCTGACCTCCGATTACTGTGTGGAGTCTGCACGTTCTCCCCGTGTCTGTGTGTGTTTCCTCCGAGTGCTCCGGTTTCCTCCCACAGTCCAATGATACGCAGGTTAGGTGGATTTTGCCATGCTAAATTGCCCCTTAGTGTCCAAAGACGCGCAGGTTGGGCGGGGTTACAGGGGTAGGGCGGGGTAGGGATTCCATGATTTCTATGAATTGAATAAAGTCTGGAATGAAAAGCCATCGTCGGTAATGATGGATATGAAGCTCTTAGATTGTTGGAAAACCTCATCTGGTTCACCAATGTCCTTACCTGTTCTGGCTTGTATCTGTCTCCAGTTTTAATGGAATGAAGCAAAATGGCCTCTCATATAACCTAGGTTGCAACATCGTCAGTTGTATTCAAGTAAGCATTTCACCACCATCTCCTCAAGGTCAGTTAGTGATAGTCAGTGAATGCTGGCCAGTGATATCATTATCTTTTGGAGAAAACTTGTCTTTGGGCCCATCGATCTTGGGTTTATACAGGAACTAACGAATATAGATTGTTTTACTGCTGTCGAGTATGGTTGGTAACCAAAGTTGGGTTCCACCGAAACAATGAGCAAGGTTCTCCGGCCTCCCAGCCGGATGTTTTCCGGCCGCAGGAGGGGGCACGCCGTTCTCTGCTCCCGCCAATAGGAATTCTGTTAAAAGCCGCTCCACACCGCAGGGAAACCCACGGACGGGAGTGCGTTGTCAGTGGGACCAGCTAATCCCGCTGTCAGCGAACGGCTGGAGAATGTGTTCGCTCAGTCATTTAAAATGAGATATGGGGCTGATTTTCTGCCCATCAAAAGTCTCCGGTAAGAGCTGAGCGGTTACAGGAAAGGTGGCTGATTCTCTCTTGGCAGCTTCCACTTACGCCCTTTTAACCTGTTCACCAGGTACAAAAAGTAACACAAACCGCCCGACCCTCACACCAAGCTAACAACCCGCCAAAGAAATGTGGGCGATGTTCAATGACTTGCTGTCCAAGGGGACCTTGTTGCCCACGCTGGCACAGGCCCTGCTACCGCTCATCCCTAAAAAAGACACCAACCCGACGGATTTCGGGTCATACAATCTTGATCACTCCTGAGCACCAACACCTTGGCAAGGTGACTGGAGAATTGCATGTCGGAGGGAGTCGCGGAGGACCGGACGGGCTTTGTCAAGGGAAGACAGCTCGTGGCGAACATCAGACGCCTGCTGAACGGGATCATGACCCCCATCCGGGGAGGGGACACCAGAAATGATCATCTCCCTGGACGCAGTGAAGGCCTGTGACAGAGTTGAATTGTGGGTAACCTTACGGAGGTACTGAAAGGATTTGGGCTTGGACCAGAATCCACCTCATGGGTGAAGCTACTGTATAGCGTTCCCATAACGAGCTTGCGGACTAAGGATCATTCTCCGCAAGGAGATCACAACATTCCCCCAGTACGCAGGCTAACATAACTAAAGGTGTTTTCACAGGGCGCACTTGACCAGAACACGTATGCGCAGGTTCTTCCCGGAGGTAGAAGACAAACATGAACGGTGCCAGGGAGGCCACACGTCACCCACATCTTCTGGTCCTTTCCCAGACTTATCGGATACTGAACAACCTTTTTCGAAGCTATGTCCAAGCTTGTCCATTATTAAAGATGCGATCGCGGAGTACTTGGAAGTGCATGATAAAATAAGACTGAGTCAACACGGCTTCGTCAAGGGAAGGTCATGTCTGAAAAATCTGTTAGAGTTCTTTGAGGAGATAACAAGGAAGTTAGACAAAGGAGAACCAGTGGACGTGATTTATGTAGATTGCCAGAAGACCTTTGACAAGGTGCCGCATAGGAGACTGTTAAATAAGGTAAGAGCCCATGGTGTTCAGGGTACGATCCTGGCATGGATAGAGGATTGGCTGACTGGCAGAAGGCAGAGAGTGGGGATAAAGGGAGCTTTTTCAGGATGACAGCCGATGACTAGTGGTGTGCCTCAGGGGTCTGTGCTGGGACCATAAATTTTCACAACATGCATTAATGATCTGGAAGACGGTACTATAGGCACTGTTGCTAAGTTTGCAGACGATACAAAGATTTATAGAGGGACAGGCAGTATTGAGGAAGCAAGGGGGCTGCAGAAGGATTTGGACAAGCTAGGAGAGTGGGCAATGAAGTGGCAATGGAATACAATATGGAAAAGTGTGAGGTTATGCACATTGGAAGGAGGAATAGAGGCATAGACTATTTTCTAAATGGGGAAATGCACAGGAAATCAGAAGCACAAAAGGACTTAGGAGTCCTTGTTCATGATTCTCTTAAGGTTAACGTGCAGGTTCAGTAGGCAGTTAGGAAGGCAAATGTAATGTTAGCATTCATGTCGAGAGGGCCAGAATACAAGACCAGGGATGTACTTCTGAGGCTGTATAAGACTCTGGTCAGACCCCATTTGGAGTATTGTGAGCAGTTTTGGGCCTCGTATCTAAGGAAGGATGTGCTGGCCTTGGAAAGGGTCCAGAGGAGGTTCACAAGAATGATCCCTGGAATGAAGAACTTGTCGTATGGGGAACGGTTGAGGACTCTGGGTCTGTACTCGTTGGAGTTTAGAAGGATGAGGGGGGATCTTATTGAAACTTACAGGATACTGCATGGCCTGGATAGAGTGGACGGGGAGAGGATGTTTCCACTTGTAGGAAAAACTAGAACCAGAGGACACCGTCTCAGACTAAAGGGACGATCCTTTAAAACAGAAATGAGGAGGAATTTCTTCAGCCAGAGGGTGGTGAATCTGTGGAACTCTTTGCCGCAGAAGGCTGTGGAGGCCAAATCACTGAGTGTCTTTAAGACAGAGATAGATAGGTTCTTGATTAATAAGGGGATCAGGGGTAATGGAGAGAAAGCAGGAGAATGGGGACGAGAAAAGTATCAGCCTTGATTGAATGGCGGAGCAAACCCGATGGGCCGAGTGGCCTAATTCTGCTCCTATGTCTTATGGTTTTATGGTCTTTGACTTGGAGAGGGGAAGAATAGCAGTTGGAACTGAGTAGCATCTGTAGCTGTAAGAAGGGAGTTACAGAAATGCAATATAAAAATGTTAAACATATAGTTCATGGTATTGTTGAAAATTGGATAGTATACATGGGGGAATTTGTCGTATAACGCAACTGCACATGTACCACTGACATCAGTTGGTCATGAGTTAGACTCTCTCAAGAGAGAGAGAGAGAGGTTGAATCACTATGCTGAGGAACGGCATACCTAATCTGTAACCTGGTCAGGGGTATTACTAATAAAAAAGTACCAGGTACCATGCCTATAGTTTACACAGGATACCGACAGTGCAGAGGGAGGCCATTGGGCCCGTTAACTTTGCACCAACCCTCGGAAAGAACACTCGACGTAGACCCCACTCCCCGCCCTACCCCCTACCCCAACTAACCTGCACATCTTTGGACCGTGGGAGGAAACCGGAGAACCCGGAGGAAACCCACGCAGACGCGGGGAGAACGTGCAGACTCCACACAGACAGTCACCCGAGGTCGGAATTGAACCCTGGTCTTGGCGTTGTGAGGCAGCAGTGCTAACAACCCTGCCTCCTTACAGATAGAAGGACCATCTCAAAACAGACATGGGAAAAAAGCCAGGTTCCAAAATATACTTATTCGCTTACAAAATACACTTATTTATTTCCAAGTACTTACTTTATTTGAGCCTCCAATCCAGGTCAAAAATCTGCCAGGATCTTATTGGATGGTGGAGCAGGCTTGAGGGGCTGTATGGCCCACTTCTGCTCCTAATTCTTATTTTCTTAGTTGAATAAATTATATTCCTGATCACATAGAACATAGAACATAGAAAATACAGCACAGAACAGGCCCTTCGGCCCACGATGTTGTGCCGAACCTTTGTCCTAGATTAATCATAGATTATCATTGAATTCACAGTGCAGAAGGAGGCCATTCGGCCCTTTGAGTCTGCACCGGCTCTTGGAAAGAGCACCCTACCCAAACTCAACACCTCCACCCAACACCAAGGGCAATTTGGACATTAAGGGCAATTTATCATTGGCCAATTCACCTAACCCGCACATCTTTGGACTGTGGGAGGAAACCGGAGGACCCGGAGGAAACCCACGCAGAAACGGGGAGGACGTGCAGACTCCGCACAGACAGTGACCCAAGCCGGAATCGAACCTGGGTCCCTGGAGCTGTGAAGCAATTGTGCTATCCACAATGCTACCGTGCTGCCCTTGAGAACAAATAAATCTACACTATATCATTTTACCGTAATCCATGTACCTATCCAATAGCTGCTTGAAGGTCCCTAATGTTTCCGACTCAACTACTTCCACAGGCAGTGCATTCCATGCCCCCACTACTCTCTGGGTAAAGAACCTACCTCTGATATCCCTCCTATGTCTTCCACCTTTCACCTTAAATTTATGTCCCCTTGTAATGGTTTGTTCCACCCGGGGAAAAAGTCTCTGACTGTCTACTCTATCTATTCCCCTGATCATCTTATAAACCTCTATCAAGTCGCCCCTCATCCTTCTCCGTTCTAATGAGAAAAGGCCTAGCACCCTCAACCTTTCCTCGTAAGACCTACTCTCCATTCCAGGCAACATCCTGGTAAATCTTCTTTGCACCTTTTCCAAAGCTTCCACATCCTTCCTAAAATGAGGCGACCAAAACTGTACACAATACTCCAAATGTGGCCTTACCAAAGATTTGTACAGCTGCATCATCACCTCACGGCTCTTAAATTCAATCCCTCTGTTAATGAACGCGAGCACATCATAGGCCTTCTTCACAGCTCTATCCACTTGAGTGGCAACTTTCAAAGATGTATGAACATAGACCCCAAGATCGCTCTGCTCCTCCACATTGCCAAGAACTCTACCGTTAACCCTGTATTCCGCATTCATATTTGTCCTTCCAAAATGGACAACCTCACATTTTTCAGGGTTAAACTCCATCTGCCACTTCTCAGCCCAGCTCTGCATCCTATCTATGTCTCTTTGCAGCCGACAACAGCCCTCCTTACTATCCACAACTCCACCAATCTTCGTATCGTCTGCAAATTTACTGACCCACCCTTCAACTCCCTCATCCAAGTCATTAATGAAAATCACAAACAGCAGAGGACCCAGAACTGATCCCTGCGGTACGCCACTGGTAACTGGGATCCAGGCTGAATATTAGCCATCCACCACCACTCTCTGACTTCTATCGGTTAGCCAGTTCGTTATCCAACTGTCCAAATTTCCCACTATCGCATGCCTCCTTACTTTCTGCATAAGCCTACCATGGGGAACTTTATCAAATGCCTTACTAAAATCCATGTACACTACATCCACTGCTTTACCTTCATCCACATGCTTGGTCACCTCCTCAAAGAATTCAATAAGATTTGTAAGGCAAGACCTACCCCTCACAAATCCGTGCTGACTATCCCTAATCAAGCAGTGTCTTTCCAGATGCTCAGAAATCCTATCCTTCAGTACCCTTTCCATTACTTTGCGTACCACCGAAGTAAGACTAACTGGCCTGTAATTCCCAGGGTTATCGCTAGTCCCTTTTTTGAACAGGGGCACGACATTCGCCACTCTCCAATCCCCTGGTACCACCCCTGTTGACAGTGAGGACGAATAGATCATTGCCAACGGCTCTGCAATTTCATTTCTTGCTTCCCATAGAATGCTTGGATATATCCCGTCAGGCCCGGGGGACTTGTCTATCCTCAAGTTTTTCAAAATGCCCAACACATCTTCCTTCCTAACAAGTATTTCCTCGAGCTTACCAATCTGTTTCACACTGTCCTCTCCAACAATATCGTCCCTCTCATTTGTAAATACAGAAGAAAAGTACTCGTTCAAGACCTCTCCTATCTCTTCAGACTCAATACACAATCTCCCGCTACTGTCCTGGATCGGACCTACCCTCGCTCTAGTCATTCTCATATTCCTCACATATGTGTAAAAGGCCTTGGTGTTTTCCTTGATCCTACCCGCCAAAGATTGTTCATGCCCTCTCTTAGCTCTCCTAATCCCTTTCTTCAGTTCCCTCCTGGCTATCTTGTATCCCTCCAATGCCCTGTCTGAACCTTGTTTCCTCAGCCTTATATAAGTCTCCTTTTTCCTCTTAACAAGACATTCAACCTCTCTTGTCAACCATGGTTCCCTCACTCGACCATCTCTTCCCTGCCTGACAGGGACATACATATCAAGGACACGTAGCACCTGTTCCTTGAACAAGTTCCACATTTCACTTGTGTCCTTCCCTGCCAGCCTATGTTCCCAACTTATGCACTTCAATTCTTGTCTGACAACATCGTATTTACCCTTCCCCCAATTGTAAACCTTGCCCTGTTGCACGTACCTATCCCTCTCCATTACTAAAGTGAAAGTCACAGAATTGTGGTCACTATCTCCAAAATGCTCCCCCACGAACAAATCTATCACTTGCCCTGGTTCATTACCCAGTACTAAATCCAATATTGCCCCTCCTCTGGTCGGACAATCTACATACTGTGTTAGAAAAGCTTCCTGGACACACTGCACAAACACCACCCCATCCAAACTATTTGATCTAAAGAGTTTCCACTCAATATTTGGGAAGTTAAAGTCGCCCATGACTACTACCCTATGACTTCTGCACCTTTCCAAAATCTGTTTCCCAATCTGTTCCTCCACATCTCTGCTACTATTGGGGGGCCTATAGAAAACTCCTAACAAGGTGACTGCTCCTTTCCTATTTCTGACTTCAACCCATACTACCTCAATAGGGTGATACTCCTCGAACTGCCTTTCTGCAGCTGTTATAATATCTCTAATTAATAATGCCACCCCCCCACCTCTTTTACCACCCTCCCTAATCTTATTGAAACATCTATAACCAGGGACCTCCAACAACCATTTCTGCCCCGCTTCTATCCAAGTTTCCGTGATGGCCACCACATCGTAGTCCCAAGTACCGATCCATGCCTTAAGTTCACCCACCTTATTCCTGATGCTTCTTGCGTTGAAGTATACACACTTCAACCCATCTCCGTGCCTGCAAGTACTCTCCTTTGTCAGTGTTCCCTTCCCCACTGCCTCATTACACGCTTTGGAGTCCTGAATATCGGCTACCTTAGTTGCTGGACTACAAATCCGGTTCCCATTCCCCAGCCAAATTAGTTTAAACCCTCCCGAAGAGTACTAGAAAACCTCCCTCCCAGGATATTGGTGCCCCTCTGGTTCAGATGCAACCCGCCCTGCTTGTACAGGTCCCACCTTCCCCAGAGTGCGCTCCAATTATCCAAATACCTGAACCCCTCCCTCCTACACCATTCCTGCAGCCACGTGTTCAACTGCACTCTCTCCCTATTCCTAGCCTCGCTATCACGTGGCACCGGCAACAAACCAGAGATGACAACTCTGTCTGTCCTGGCTTTTAACTTCCAGCCTAACTCCCTAAACTTGTTTATTACCTCCACACCCCTTTTCCTACCTATGTCGTTGGTACCAATGTGCACCACGACTTCTGGCTGCTCACCCTCCCCCTTAAGGATCCTGAAGACACGATCCGAGACATCCCTGGCCCTGGCACCCGGGAGGCAACATACCTTCCGGGAGTCTCGCTCGCGACCACAGAATCTCCTATCTATTCCCCTAACCATTGAATCTCCTACAACTATTGCTTTTCTATTCTCCCCCCTTCCCTTCTGAGCCCCAGAGCCAGACTCAGTGCCAGAGACCTGGCCGCTAGGGCCTTCCCCCGGTAGGTCATCCCCCCCAACAGCATCCAAAACGGTATACTTGTTTTGAAGGGGAACGGCCACGAGGGATCCCTGCACTTTCTGCCTGTTTGTTTTTTTCCCCCTGACTGTAACCCAGCTATTCTTGTCCTGTACCTTGAGTGTGGTTACCTCCTTGTAACTCTTCTCAATCACCCCCTCTGCCTCCCGGATGATCCGAAGTTCATCCAGCTTCAGCTCCAGTTCCCTAACACGGTCTTTGAGGAGCTGAAGTTGGGTGCACTTCCCGCAGGTATAGTCAGTGGGGACACCGATGGTATCCCTCACCACCCATATCCTACAGGAGGAGCATGTAACTGGCCTAGCCTCCATCCCCTCTTACCTGACAGAATATAGCTGCCCTGTGGACTAACTAGATCTCCGCCCTCCGACCCTGCTCCCAGTCAGCTACACTTTCTGTAAACACCTGGCTCTCTTCGCACTCTTTGCGGAAATGTCAGAAACAAATGAAAGGAGCACCTTACTCCCTCCTCACCTAACTCCCTCGGTCACCAAACTCTCACTATCGCACTCAAATGCACCAAATTCAGCACTCAGTGCAAACCAAGCCTGGTTCTAATTCCTGGACAACTGCCAAGAGGCTCATATGCAGGTCAACATCATTTCCCATGTACTGAGCTCCTGGAGCACACTCTTAAACAGGGTAATTGTCAAAAACACCGATGGTGCTTTTAATACCCACCAGGCACTGGCGCAGTGCACTGATGTACAGTGCCATTGTCACTAACTGGTATCACCTATCCTAATATCACTTTATATGGCTGGATGGTCAAACATTTGTTTGATATCGCTCCTGGGATGTTGTGCTATGTTAAAGGCATCATCTAAATATAATTTGTGGTTGGTACATTTTGAAATGCAACCTCGGCCGTTTCTTGGCAATATAAACTCGTGACTTAGATTAATCTGTTGGGTAATTTCAGCAAGGAAAATTCTGTGAGTAGAAAGTGGAATCCCCATTCAATGAACATGCATTCCAGAGGAGATTCACAAGGTTGATCCCGGGATTGAAGAGCTTGTTGTATGAGGAACGGTTGAGGACTCTGGGTCTGTACTCGTTGGAGTGTAGAAGGATGAGGGGGGATCTTATTGAAACTTACAGGATACTGCGAGGCCTGGATAGAGTGGACGTGGAGAGGATATTCCACTTGTAGGAAAAACTAGAAGCAGAGGACACCATCTCAGACTAAAGGAACGATCATTTAAAATGGGGTTGAGGAGGAATTTCTTCAGCCAGAGGGTAGTGAATCTGTGGAACTCTTTGCCGCAGAAGGCTGCGGAGGCCAAATCACTGAGTGTCTTTAAGACAGAGATAGATAGGTTCTTGATTAATAAGGGGATCGGGGTTATGGGGAGAAGGCAGGAGAATGGGGATGAGAAAAATATCAGCCATGATTGAATGGCGGAGTAGACTCGATGGGCCGAGTGGCCTAATACTCCTTCTATGTCTTATGGTGTTATGGTCTTATATTGTCATTGGTTTCCACAGACTATGTGTAATTTTTTTAAGTATTGAAGCTTTCCATTTGAATTTGTCAGATTTTATAGACTTTCTGCCACAAAGATTAACAGTGATAGTGAACAAATATTTGATCATTGAACTACATAAAGAGATAGTGGGACAGGTGACCAAGGACCAAGAACATAGTTTATTCAAATTGAATAAGTACATTTGGAGCTGGCATGCATGTTAGTGATCATAAATGCTTTATTTTTTTCAACCTGTTGGCTGTAATTGATTCAGTTGAAGAACCTTTTCATAATCTTGGGTCCCAACACAGGCAAGTCTTTGGATTTCCTTCGAATAGCAGCCAGCTGACATGTCCCTCTGAGCTGGTGACAACGGGGGCCCCCTCTCTGAACCAATCAACACGTGCTGACAGAAGGTAGCTCATCCTGAGAAAATCACGTCCTCCCTCAAACTCCACTGGGAGAGATTCCTCCAAGCCTGGTTCTAATTCCTGGACAACTGCCAAGAGGCTCATATGCAGGTCAACATCATTTCCCATGTACTGAGCTCCTGGAGCACACTCTTAAACAGGGTAATTGTCAAAAACACCGATGGTGCTTTTAATACCCACCAGGCACTGGCGCAGTGCACTGATGTACAGTGCCATTGTCACTAACTGGTATCAGCTCACATCACTCTGCAAAGCTCATTCAGTATCACAATCAGCAATGTTACCAAACCATGCCAGGACAAACTCTGAATGGAATGTTCACCAACATTAAGGGTTCTGATGTTCGGGCCGGAAAGTGGAGCTGAGTCCACAAAAGATCAGCCATGGTCTCACTGAATGGTGGAGCAGGCTCGAGGAGCCAGATGGCCTACTCCTGCTCCTAGTTCTTATGTTCTTATCACAGTCACAGAATCACAGAAAACATAATAATAATAATCACTTGAAATGAAATGAAAATCGCTTATTGTCACAAGTAGGCTTCAAATGAAGTTACTGTGAAAAGCCCATAGTCGCCACATTCCGGCACCTGTTCGGGGAGGCTGTTACGGGAATCGAACCATGCTGCTGGCCTGCCTTGGTCTGCTTTCAAAAACAGCGATTTAGCCCTGTGCTAAACAGCCCCTGCTGTTGTCACCCCTTATTGTCACAAGTGTGAAGTTACTGTGAAAAGCCCCTAGTCGCCACATTCCAGCACCTGTTCGGGTAAGCTGGTCTGGCAATTGAACCCGCTGCGGGCCTTGTTCTGTATCACAAACCAGCTGTCTGAGCTAAGCCAGCTAAAACAGGATCTGAGCGAAGAATGAGTCAAGTAAACAAAAGTTAAAAGTGACGATCTGCAATTACGTATTTGGACTATCAGATAAATTTTATTCTTCATATTTAGGACTACTAAGAATGGCTTATATTTTTACAGATATAATCTGCAGCATTATCCATCAAGCTGACCCCATGGTCAGAATGGCTGGCACTCATTGGTGGATATTACCATATAAATATTTACGGTGTTCATCTGACTTGTGGTCAATATCTCACTAAAATAATGGAAGGAGGAATTTCAGCCCAATGTGTTCAGCATTAAAAGGGTGCAGCATGGTAGCATGGTGGTTAGCATACTTGCTTCACAGCTCCAGGGTCCCAGGTTTGATTCCCGGCTTGGGTCACTGTCTGTGTGGAGTCTGCACGTTCTCCCCGTGTGTGCGTGGGTTTCCTTCGGGTGCTCCGGTTTCCCCCCACAGTCCAAAGATGTGCAGGTGGGGTGGGGTTACGGGGATAGGACGAGGGGAAATGGGCCTAGTTGGGTGCTCTTTCGGATGGTCGGGGAATATTTGATGGGCTGAATGGCCTCCTTCTGCACTGTAGGGATTCTAGGGATGGTCAGAAACGTGTAACATTGTGCATGAAATTGGAGTAATCAAACAAGATGTTCAAGCTTCATGATAAAAACACATTTGGTTATTACAATTGTTTTGGCATGTTTAACCTCACTTTTAAATTGTTCCTTTATAAATTATCATTCTTGAAATAAATGTTTAATTCTAATTTGACTCCTTGGTTGATCATCTGAAGATTTTCTGAATCAGTTGATTTCCCCATGGAACAATGACGATGACACTTCAAAACTTACCAATTGGCTGTGAATCACTTGCTGGCTATGTGGAAGCTCATTGCTGAGATATTCTCTGCAGTTTCACCAGCAGAAAAACAGCGAACTAAAATCAACCAAAAAACGTTGGGCCCTGCAATATGCCATTGGCAATATTAATGCTGAACATGTTGGGCTGAAATTCCTCTTTCCATCATTTTAGTGAGATACTGACCACAAGCCACATGAACACCTTAAATATTTCTAAGGTAGTATCCACCAATGTGGAGGCAGCCATTGTGACCACGGGTCAGCTTGATGGATGAGATGACCTGGTCCTGGCCCAACCTATACCCAACGCTCATTGTATAATTTCAGGCCTTGGGTACCCAGCTGCATAGACACAGTTTCCCTCCACTCAGGAGAATCATAGGAACTCTGAAGGGTGTTGTAATGGCAGATGAAAAGAAAAAGTGATAGCATTGATGATAGGATGACTGAAGAATAGTGGAGACCAGAAATACATTGACCATTCTTTCAAATCTATAAGAATGACTTGCACTTACATAACTTGCACTTCGACACACAAAAATTCAACGGCACTTCACCAATTTAAAGAGGAGCATATAACCTAGGGATTTGCATCATCTGGTTCTTCAACATCCCATTTCCAGGCGCCAAACTTTTCCAGTTAGGTCGCATTAACACGAAAAAAAATTAAGTCAAGGGAAGTAAGAGTCTTGCTTTTATTGTGGGGCTGAAAGACCAAATATTGCACTGCACTCAATGGTTCAAAATTATTATTTCAGCAAAAAAAAACATTATTTATTTTTGTTTATTCATATACAGGATGTGGGTGCCGCTGGCCGGGCCAGCATTTATTGGCCAGCCCTAAAAGGCCTTGAGAAGGTGGTGGGGAGCCACCTTCTTGAACCGTTGCAGTCCCTGTGGTGTAGGTACCCCACTGTGCGGTTAGGGGGGGAGCTCCAGACATTTAACCCAACGACAGTTAAGGAACCATACATTTAGCTCTGTTGCTTCACGCCGCCGGGGTCCCAGGTTCGATTCCCGGCTTGGGTCGCTGTCTGTGCGGAGTCTGCGCGTTCCCCCCGTGTCTGCGTGGGTTTCCTCCGGGTGCACTGGTTTCCTCCCACAAATCCCGAAGGACATGTTTGTTAGGTGAATTGGACTTTCAGAATTCTCCCTCTGTGTACTCGAACAGATGGCGGAATGTGGCAACTAGGGACTTTTCACAATAACCTCATTGCAGTGTTAATGTAAACCTACTTGTGACAATATTATTATTATTATATATTTCAAGATCAAGATGATGTGTGGCTTGCAGGGGAACTTGTATGTGATGGATGCTGTTTTCATGTTTCTTACCCTTGTCCTTCTAAATGGTAGAGTTTGGTAGATGTTGTCAAAGGAGTCTTGGAAAGCTGCTCCAGTGCGTCTCTTTTGTTGTAAAAACTGCTGCTACGGTGCATTGGAGGCAGAGGAACTGAATATTTCAAGTGGTAGATGAGCTGCTGATCAAGCGGGCCTGCTTTGTCCTGGATGGTGTCGAGCTTCTTGAGTGTTGTTGGAGCTGCGCTCATCCAGGCAAGTGGAGAGTATTCCATCACACTCCTGACTTGTGTCTTGTAGATGGTTGATCAGCAAGAGTGGTAGACTTTTCCTCAGGGTAGAGGGGTCAATTACTAGGGGGCATAGGTTTAAGGTGCGAGGGGCAAGGTTTAGAGGAGATGTACGAGGCAAGTTTTTTACACAGAGGGTAGTGGGTGCCTGGAACTCGCTACCGGAGGAAGTGGTGGAAGCAGGGACGATAGTGACGTTTAAGGGGCATCTTGACAAATACATGAATAGGATGGGAATAGAGGGATACGGACCCCGGAAGTGCAGAAGGTTTTAGTTTAGACGGGCAGCATGGTCAGCGCAGTCTTGGAGGGCCGAAGGGCCTGTTCCTGTGCTGTACTTTTCTTTGTTCTCTGTTCTTTGTTGTTGACAGGCTTTGGGGAGTCAGGAGGTGAGTTACTCGCTGCAGGATTCCTCTTCTCTGATCTGCTCTGGAGCCAGTGTCTATGTGGCCAATGATAACCCCCCAGGATACAGATAGTGGGGGTTCAGTGATGGTAATGGGTAATGCCATTGAACATCAATGGGATGTGCCTAGATCCTCCTGTTGTGTTGCAAATAAACGTTTTTGAATGATATAGCTACACCATGGTTAGGGATAATGGTTCAGGAATTTATTTTATGGTTGCAAACATTGTTGGTTGTAACATAGCTGAGATTATAACTGATTCTTAACGTGCTATTAGAAGCTTTTTTCCACATGAGAAACACTAGCCACAAAAATGGTGTGAATTCTACGCATCTTAAGCTAAAGTTTGTTTTAATGATGACTTTACTGACAAAATTCCAGTTCATAAAAAGTTAAAGTTCAGTAAAGCCTATTTAAATTTTGTTTTTATTCCTATTGCTGAATAGGGAAATTGATAAATGCATGTATTTAGTTTATTCTAAATGCAAATTATGGCTGACTTGGCAAATTTGCAAGTATTTGGTTTCGAAATGTCGAATTTGCATCTTGTGGGCTCCCATTAATTTTCATTTTTAAGCAAAAAGTCTTGTTGGGTGGAAAATGTTGCGGACGGGTAGGATATCCTATCACTGACCATCAATTCCTCAACACAGAAAAGAAAAAACAAAGTATATTCAAGTGGCGAGCATGTTATAGCAATTGGCGCGTCTTCAAAGAGAAGGAAATCTCATTTTGCTAACCGACATTGGATGGCTTGTGAATGAAAGTACAGTGTCAGCAGAGATTGTCCTTTCTTGTCACCGTTTCAGCGGAGATTACCAAAGGGCAGGTCAGCATTCTTTTAGAGACAGGTGTGAATGAGAAAATGCTGGTAAACATTTGGGCTCAGATCCTTCCTTCGTGGGCAGGCTGATAAGATGACGCATTCATTCAGAAACTAAAAGCAGGTACACTTTGCAGAATGGGGATAGTGAAACTCTCTGTTGAAACCTGAGTTCTTTTATTTTTAAGTGCGCTCCAGCTTTCGATATGAGCAAGAGTGGAAAGCCACATTAATACGTGCCGCTTCTGATCAAATAAGAACTTATTCCATTTTATTCTCACAACTGGGCTTTATTGGGTGTTGAACGTCTTGCTTCATTGTGAACACCGCAGCTTTTTAAACAGGGCCAGCGCAGACAGCAATAGAGACATTTCAGAACCCACTGTAAGAGTCTGCTCGTGCCAAAATAAGTAGCAGAATGCTGACAGCCTGTGTAGGCACATACCCCTATCGCCAAGCACATACCCCTATCGCCAAGCACATACCCCTATCGCCAAGCACATACCCCTATCGCCAAGCACATACCCCTATCGCCAAGCACATACCCCTGTCGCCAAGCACATACCCCTGTCGCCAAGCACATACCCCTGTCGCCAAGCACATACCCCTGTCGCCAAGCACATACCCCTATCGCCAAGTACATACCCCTATCGCCAAGCACATACCCCTATCGCCAAGCACATACCCCTATCGCCAAGCACATACCCCTATCGCCAAGCACATACCCCTATCGCCAAGCACATACACCTATCGGCAAGCACATACCCCTGTCGCCAAGCTTTATCCTCGATTCAAATCGACCGAATTAGCAAAAATAAGTGATTGGCGCCAATGCAAAACCGCTGTCCCAGAGTCGGGGGGGGGGGGGGGGGGGGGTACAGGATGCGCAATATTACATGCATAATATACAGAAATATGCCCCAAATATGTGTATAATGGACCTGGATTAAGCAGTAACCCAGCACACTCACTCAATAGCTGCGTGTTTCCAGTATTTTCTGTCCTTGTTTGAGAATTCCACTTTTGCAAAGTCTTAGAATAATATTTGGCCTATGACATTGCCATTTCATTTCAGGCACTGATGCAACCGAGGTCAAAAACTTATAGAAGGATATGGGGCGTCATTCTCCGACCCCCCAGCGGGTCGGAGAATGGCCGTTGGCCGCCGTGAATCCCACCCCCGCCGGTTGCCGAAGTCTCCGAAGGGAGAAAAGTCGGCGGGGCGTTAATGGCGCCGCTGACGTCGGAGAATGGCACGGGTCTGCGCAAGGCAGCCGATTTTCGGCCTGCCGATATTCTCCCTTCCGGATGGGCCGAAGTCCCGTCGACGTGATGACTGTTCACGTCGATGTAAATCAAACCTCCTTTTCATCGGCGTGAACCTGTGCTCCAGGTTCACGCCGACCAGCGTGGAGGTGAGTGACGGCCTGGGGGGTTGGCCGCTGGGCAGGCGATGGCGTGGCCGCAGTCTGAATGTGTGGGGAGAAGTGTGTCTCGGGTTGTGTGTGTGTGTGTGTGCGGCGGGGGGGGGGGTGGTTAGAGTGGGCTGGGCTCCGGGGGAGTGCCGGGAGGGGGGTCCGTGCCGGGGAGGAGGTTGGGGTCCGTGCCGGGGAGGGGGATGGGGGGTCCGTGCCGGGGAGGGGGATGGGGGGTCCGTGCTGGGGAGGGGGATGGGGGGGTCCGTGCCGGGGAGTAGGATGGGGGGGGAGTCCGTGCCGGGGAGGAGGTTGGGGTCCGTGCCGGGGAGGGGGATGGGGGGTCCGTGCCGGGGAGGGGATGGGGGGTCCGTGCCAGGGAGGGGGATGGGGGGTCCGTGCCAGGGAGGGGGATGGGGGGGGTCCGTGCCGGGGAGGGGGATGGGGGGTCCGTGCCGGGGAGGGGGATGGGGGGGTCCGTGCCGGGGAGGAGGATGGGGGGGGGGTCCGTGCCGGGGAGGAGGTTGGGGTCCGTGCCGGGGAGGGGGATGGGGGGTCCGTGCCGGGGAGGGGGATGGGGTCCATGCCGGGGAGGGGGATGGCGGGGTCCGTGCCGGGGAGGGGGATGGGGGGTCCGTGCCGGGGAGGGGGATGGGGGTGTCCGTGCCGGGGAGAGGGATGGGGGGTCCGTGCTGGGAGGAGGATGGGGGGGGTCCATGCCGTGGAGGGGGATGGGGGGGTCCGTGCCGGGGAGGGGGATGGGGGGGTCCGTGCCGGGGAGAGGGATGGGGGGTCCGTGCTGGGGAGGGGGATGGGGGGGGTCCATGCCGTGGAGGGGGATGGGGGGGTCCGTGCCGGGGAGGGGGATGGGGGGGTCCGTGCCGGGGAGGGGGGGTGCGAGGGCAAGTGAGTTGGTCCACCTGGCCAGGTGCCAGCCCCCAACAGTTGGACCCATGCGGTCCATGCCACCTGGCTGGGGGAAGGAGGGGATATGGGCAATGATGACATGTCGTCATTCCCCCCCCCCCCACCAGGCCGTCATGTTTTCCGATCATCCAGCGATGTTGGCCGCCGCGGCGGCAGCCGCTAATGTCCATATTGTCCTGGATGAGGAGGAGGAGGAGGAGCGTGCCAGAGAGGCGGCGCAGGCTGCCGCAGAGGGGCAGGCGGCAGCCGCCCAGGCTGGAGGGACACCTGACCGACAGGACGAGGAGGGGGAGGGGGACGTCGCGGCCCCACGGCAACGGAGGCACCTGAGGGAGCCCCGTGTGTACCGGCCCCGGCAGTCATACCAGGACCTCACGGACCGGGAATGCAGGAGGAGACTCCGGATGAGGCGGGAAACCGTGGCACACATCTGCCACCTGCTGGCACACCTGTCACCGCGTGGCACTGGCGGGGCACACCCTCTCCCCGTGTCCGTCAAGGTTACGGTGGCCCTGAACCTTTATGCAACGGGGTCATTCCAGGCACCGAGTGGGGACCTGTCCGGCATATCGCAGACATCGGTGCATCGGTGCATCCGGGCAGTGACAGATGCCCTATATGCCATGGCGCACCGCTACATCCGCTTCCCTGTGGACCGGGCCAGCCAAGATGCCCGGGCCGTGGGCTTCTCTGCCGTGGCCGGGTTCCCCATGGTCCAGGGCGCGATTGATGGGATGCACGTCGCCGTGCGGCCACCTGCAGATAACAGGGCCGTGTTCACCAATAGGAAGCGGACCTATTCGATGAACATACAGGTGGTCTGCGACCACCGCATGATGATCCTGCACGTCTGCGCCCGTTACCCAGGCAGTGTACACGACTCATACGTGTTGTCGCGGTCATCCATCCCCAGCATGTACGAGGGACGCTATCCCCGGCTGAGGGGCTGGTTGCTGGGCGACAGGGGCTACCCATTGCGATCGTGGCTGATGATGCCTATACGGAGGCCACGCAATGAGGCGGAGAACCGCTACAATGATGCCCATGTAGCGACAAGGGGAATGATAGAGAGGTGCTTTGGCGTGCTGAAGATGCGTTTCAGGTGCCTGGACCTCTCTGGGGGCGCCCTCCAGTATCAGATAGGGTCGGCTGCATCATTGTGATGTGCTGCGTCCTGCACAACATAGCCCAGCAGAGGGGCGATGTGCCGCAGGCAGAGGAGGGCGGAGTGGAGGAGCAGCAGGAAGAGGCGCAGTCCTCCCCAGATGAGGGGGATGGGGCAATGGTCAGGGAAGACGAGGTAGACACAGGCGGGTGGCTGTCCACCGTTACTGGCTGGCCCAGCGGGCACGGGACAGACTGTTAGCCGCCCGCTTCACTGACTAGATGGGCATGGGAATTGGGTAGTATGGCCACAGACCGCACACCATGGCAACAGCCGACCACCCACACCCCCCACCCATCCACCCACCCAGCACACTCAACCCCCTCCCCAACCCCACCCACCCCACCCGCATGCACACCACCACCCTCCCATTGCCGATCCACCTGCGGCACAACGGGCCGGGCTCACACAGTTGCGGGTGGACGCGTGTCTATTGCAGGCCATGGAGGATGATGACAACCAGCCCTGCGGTGAGCTCCTGGCTCCACATCGTTGGACTATGTCTGACCCATGGCCACAGTACCACCATCCACCCGGACCATCCCTGCATGCGGCTGTGACACTGCAGCGCACGGTCCCGTCCTCTGCCCAGGCAGATGTTGATGGCGGCCCAGGGGGAACGGGGCAGACTCACCTGGGGCTGAGGTAAGACCACACCTCACACACACACTTGCGCTCAACGTACATGACACCCCCGCACGCTTTGGACAGAGCACAAAGGCAGCTTCTGTAGGTGTAACATTGACTTTAATAACCAAAGGAGTTCATGCACGTGCCCTAGCCCCTAAAACTCATCTGTGCCCTGCACCCGTACCAACTTACTCAGTGTCTAATTGTTTGGCCTTACGGGCCCTTTGACTACGTCTACGTGGTTCCCCAGACGGTACAGCAGAACTGGAGGTGGACTCCTGTGATTCCTGCCCTCTGACACTGGATCCCTTTGGCGGCCGTTTCCTGGGGCGTCCTGGCCTAGATGGGCCAGGCTGCGGCCCGGGCGACTGGGATGGTGAGCTGCCAGCCTGTCCTGCCCGTTGCCCACCCAATGCACCTGGGACGGAAGGGGGGGGGGGGGGGGAGTCCGAGGTGTCGCGGTGTTCCGGGACCTCCCCTACAGGGGGAGCCGGGACGGACCACACCACCTCCTCCTCCCTCGGGGTGCCCGATGGCCCCCAGGCCTCTACATGGGTGGGGGATGCGAACGGACTGGCCATCCGACGCCCCCCCGACATCTGGCGCTGCCAGTCCTGGAGGCCCGTGCTGGTATCGACAGGGGTCTGCAGGTTTGCAGCTATGGAGCCCAAGGGGTTGGCAAACCCTGTCTGTGACAGTGCGACACCGGCTCGCACATGGCCACTGGCGCCGATGCCCTCAGCGATGGCCTGCAGAGACTGGGCCATGGCCTGCAGAGACTGGGCCATGGCCTGCTGAGACTGGGCTATTGTGTTGAGCGCCTCTGCCATCTGGCGCTGGCACTGGCTCATGGCCTCCTGTGAGAGGGCAGCCATGTCCTGGGCCACAGACGCCGCCTGCACGGAAAGCCCCAGGCCTCGCAAACCGTTCCCCATATCTGACACCGTCGCACCCATTGCCTCCACCGCGGACGTCACCCGTGCGGTGTCAGCTTGGGTGGCACGCATGACCGGGACCACTCCCAGCTCCTGGACGCGGGTGGACTCCTCCACCTGCGACTGCAGCCGCCGCAAGCCGGCCGTCACCCTCTTCGCTCGTCTCCGGGTCGGTGGTTGCATCGGATCTATGTGTGGGTGTGGTAACTCCAGGAACCCGGGATCCATCTGGGCGGCAGATGTTCGCTTGGGCTGGGCTGCCCTCCGACCGCCCGGCCCCTCTGCTGCTCCTACCTCCACCTGCTGTACCGGGACGGCTGTGTTGTGCGCACCAGTGAGTGTACCAGACGCCTCATCACTAAAGAGCCCAACCGAGGTGAGTGTTTCTGCGATGGTGGAGGGTGTTGGTGACAGCAGTGGCGTTGTGTCGTGCTCTTCGTCCCACTCTGAGTCCATGGCACTTTGGGGTGGGGGTTCGTCTCCACCCATCCACTCTGAGTCACTGTCCGGTATTTTGTCTTCCTGGGTAGTGCTGTCCCGGGTAGGGGTGTCCCGGGCAGTGCTGTCCCGGGTAGTGGTGTCCTGGGTAGTGGTGTCCTGGGTAGTGGTGTCCCGGGCAGTGGTGTCCCGGGTAGTGGTGTCCCGGGTAGTGGTGTCCCGGGTAGTGGTGTCCCGGGTAGTGGTGTCCCGGGTAGTGGTGTCCTGGGTAGTGGTGTCCTGGGTAGTGGTGTCCTGGCTCGGATGTGACGTGGTGTCCCGGGTAGTGGTGTCCCGGGTAGTGGTGTCCCGGGTAGTGGTGTCCCGGGTAGTGGTGTCCTGGGTAGTGGTGTCCTGGGTAGTGGTGTCCTGGCTCGGATGTGACGGGGGCCTGTGGCTGCCCCCCTCATCGCTGGGTGGTCGCTCCCGCACGTGACGGGGGTGTCATCTCCCTGTTGCTCCAGGTCTCTCCGTCTCCCGTGGTGTGCAAGGGGCATCCTGCGGGCGTCGCATGCTGGAGGGTCCGGGTCTCTCTGTCTCCCGTGGCCTCCGAGGGGCATCCTGCGGGCGTCGCATGCTGGAGGGTCCGGGTCTCTCTGTCTCCTGTGGCCTCCGAGGGGCATCCTGCGGGCGTCGCATGCTGGAGGGTCCGGGTCTCTCTGTTTCCCGTGGCTTCCGAGGGGCATCCTGCGGGCGGTCTGCAGCTGCGGGGATGGGTGCCTGGACGTTTGGTCCTGCGATACACAATGAAGCATGCATGGTTAGACACGCAGGCAGTGATCAGGTGATATGGGGGAGGGGGGATATGGGGACGGGCTGTCGGTGGCTCACTCGCTAGTATGCCCCCGACCTCTGCATCAGCAACCTCCCGGTCCTCAGGTCCGCCAGCCAGTTCCAGGGCCCTTTCCTCATGTACGGTCAGTGGCCTCTCATCAGCGGGGCCTCCTCCAGTCCTCACATGCTCCCTATTGTTGTGTGCGTGCTTGTACTGTGGGGGAGGAGGGTGGGTGGGGGTGGTGGCAGGGGTAAAAGGCAACACTGTTAGGCAGGTATATGAATGCACGCCATCGGTTGCGCGTGCATTGCAGAGGTTAAGGTTAGGGCTGGATTCACTTGGGGATATGGGGGATATGGGGAGGGGGGATATGGGGGAGGGGGGATATGGGGGATATGGGGGAGGGGGGATATGGGGGAGGGGGGATATGGGGGACATGGGGGAGGGGGGATATGGGGGAGTAGGGATATGGGGGATATGGGGATATGGGGGAGGGGGGATATGGGGAGGGGGGATATGGGGGAGGGGGATATGGGGAGGGGGGATATGGGGGAGGGGGGATATGGGGGAGGAGGGATATGGGGGAGGGGGGATATGGGGATATGGGGGAGGGGGGATATGGGGGAGGGGGGATATGGGGGAGGGGGGCATATGGGGATATGGGGGAGGGGGGATATGGGGGATATGGGGGAGGGGGGATATGGGGGAGGGGGGATATGGGGAGGGGTGATATGGGGAGGGGTGATATGGGGAGGGGGATATGGGGGATATGGGGAGGGGGGATATGGGGGAGGGGGGATATGGGGGAGGGGGGATATGGGGGAGGCTCACCCTGCCTGCTCTGATGAGGTCGTTCACCTTCTTGTGGCACTGGGTGCCTGTCCGTGGTGTCAGGGCCACAGCGGTGACGGCCTCTGCCACTTCCCTCCACAGACGCCGGCTGTGGCGTGGGGCAACTCTGCGACCGTGCCTGGGATACAGGGCCTCCCTCCTCTGCTCCACTGCGTCCAGGAGCGCCTCCACATCGCGTGACTCGAACCTCGGGGCTGAGCGGCGGCCAGCCATCCAGTTGGGTGTTCCGGTCGGGTGTTCCAGTCGGGTGGGGGGGAGCAGCGTGGCCTTATGAGCCGTCACGCCGTGCGGCTCGTATGACGCTGCATGGCGTCAACCACGTGCGCAAGCGTGGATCCCGTTACGTCGCTGCTAGCCCATTTCGGGCCGGAGACCTTCGACCCATTTTTCCGACGTGACGCAAGTCGGATTTGCGCCGTTTTTTGCGCCGATCGGCGGACTTTGCGCCGATAACGGAGAATTTCGCCCAAGCTGTGATCTCTTTAATTTTTTTTTCTCCAAAAAATATACTTTATTCATAAAATCTATCATAAACATGACAGAACATTTCGTATTGTCTTGACTGTACATTTCCATCAGAGTTACACATTCCCTTGACTTTCTTCCATTCAATTTTGATAACCTTACACACATACCGTTCTTTACATTACAATTCCTTCTTAAATATTTACATTGTCATGTTTCTTTTATACATTGGAGTGTTGGTGGCCCAGACCGAGGGGGGTTTACACTGTTCCCCGCCCCTCGGTGTACATTTGCTGGTAAGACCTTACACAGTGGTCTTTCCCCATTGCGCCTTGGCGGCAGCTGCCCCAAGCTTGAGTGCGTCCCTCAGCACGTAGTCCTGGACCTTGGAATGTGCCAGTCTGCAACATTATCTCTTTAATGCCGCTCCCCCCTCTCCCCTCAGCTCCCCCCCTCCCCCCTAACTTTGCAACAACTAGATTTATAAAGCATCTTTCATGTAGGAAAACTCCCAGGATGTAGGTGTGGTATTATCAGGTATCACGGTACCTGAGAGGCTGAAGTACCATTGGTTAAACCTAGGGGTTTTACCATTGGCTGTAGAGTATGGTAGCTGCACCCCGATAGGCGGGGTATATGAACGTGTGCTATCCCAGCAGCCCTCATTCTGCACCTGAGCTGCTGGGAAATACTTCTAGCTTATTAAAGCCTTCAGTTGTACTACAACCTTGTTTTAGTAGTTATTGATCGTGCATCAATTTAATAACTGTAATAAATTTCAGTGTAACCTGCAAAGTCTGACCTTCCAATTCGGCAGCCCCCCTTACTGTCTGCGGCCTCGCGACCCTTAAGGTCGACCCGCCTTCCCTGTTTGCGAACCTCACCCCGGATTGAAAACCCTTCGCCACCAGGAGCAGATGGTACAGTGCCCAGGACCGGACCTTTATTAGGTCAGAGGTCCAAAGGCTGCTGAGGGAAGGGGTCATTGAAGCAAGTAACAGCCCCTGGAGAGCTCAAGTAGTGGCGGTAAAGACCGGGGAGAAACATAGGATGGTCATCGACTACAGTCAGACCATCAACAGGTTTACGCAGCTGGACGCGTACCCTCTCCCCCACATATCCAACCTGGTAAACAGGATCGCGCATTATAAGGTCTTCTCCACGGTGGATCTCAAGTCCGCCTACCACCAGCTCCCCATCCGCACTAGTGACCGCAAATACACTGCTTTCGAGGCAGATGGGCGGCTCTATCACTTCTTAAGGGTTCCCTTCGGTGTCACTAACGGGGGGCGAAATTCTCCCGAAACGGCGCGATGTCCGCCGACTGGCGCCCAAAACGGTGCCAATCAGACGGGCATCGCGCCGCCCCAAAGGTGCGGAATGCTCCGCATCTTTGGGGGCCGAGCCCCAACATTGAGGGGCTAGGCCGACGCCGGAGGAATTTCTGCCCTGCCAGCTGGCGGAAACGGCCTTTGTTGCCCCGCCAGCTGGCGCGGAAATGAATCTCGGGGCGGCGCATGCGCGGGAGCGTCAGCGGCCGCTGACAGTTTCCCACGCATGCGCAGTGGAGGGAGTCTCTTCCACCTCTGCCATGGTGGGGACCGTGGCGAAGGCGGAAGGGAAAGAGTGCCCGCGCGGCACAGGCCCGCCCGCGGATCGGTGGGCCCCGATCGCAGGCCAGGCCACCGTGGGGGCACCTCCTGGGGCCAGATCGGCCCGCGCCCCCCCCAGGACCCCGGAGCCCGCCCATGCTGCCTTGTCCCGCCGTTGAAATGGTGTTTTAATCCACGCCGGCGGGACAGGCAATTTCTCGGCGGGACTTCGGCCCATCCGGGCCGGAGAATCCAGCGGGGGGGCTTGCCAACTGGCGCGGCCCGATTCCCGGCCCCGCCGAATATCCGGTGCCGGAGACTTCGGCAACCGGCGGGGGCGGGATTCACGGAGGCCAACAGCCATTCTCCGACCCGCTGGGGGGTCGGAGAATGACGCCCGGGGTCTCGGTCTTCCAGCGCAAGATGGACCGAATGGTTGACCGGTACGGTTTACGGGCAACAGTCCCGTATCTCGATAATGTCACCATCTGCGGCCACGACCAGCAGGACCACGACACCAACCTCCGAAAATTTCTCCAGACCGCTAAAATCCTTAACCTAACATACAATGAGGATAAATGTGTATTTAGCACCAACCGCCTCGCCATCCTCGGCTGTGTAGTGCGAAATGGAGTTATAGGCCTCGACCCTGAACGCATGCGCCCCCTTAGGAGTTCCCCCTCCCTCGCTGCTCCAAGGCCCTGAAGCACTGCCTAGGGTTTTTCAGTTACTACGCCCAGTGGGTCCCCAACTATGCAGACAAAGCCCGTCTACTGATCCAATCCACAACTTTCCCCCTGTCGATAGAGGCCCTCCAGGCCTTCAGCCGCATCAAAGTAGACATTGCAAAGGCCACGATGCACGCCATCGACGAGTCCCTCCCCTTCCAGGTCGAGAGCGATGCGTCCGATGTAGCTCTGGCGGCCACCCTCAACAAAGCGGGCAGACCCGTGGCCTTCTTCTCACGTACCCTCCATGCTTCCGAAATTCGCCACTCCTCTGTCGAAAAGGAGGCCCAAGCCATAGTAGAAGCTGTGCGACATTGGAGGCATTACCTGGCCGGCAGGAGATTCACTCTCCTCACTGACCAATGGTCGGTGGCTTTCATGTTCGATAATGCACAGCGGGGCAAGATAAAAAACGATAAGATCTTGAGGTGGAGGATCGAACTCTCCACCTACAACTAAGAGATCTTGTACCGTCCCGGGAAGCTAAACGAGCCTCCTGACGCCCTGTCATGTGGCACATGTGCCACTGCACAAGTGGACCGCCTCCGAGCCCTCCACGAGGACCTCTGCCACCCGGGGATCACTCTCTTTTTCCATTTCATTAAGACCCGCAACCTGCCCTACTCCATCGAGGAGGTCAGGACGGCCACAAGGGACTGCCAAATCTGCGCAGAGTGCAAACCGCACTTCTACCGGCCAGAGAGGGCGCACCTGATTAAGGCTTCCCGTCCCTTTGAACGTCCCAGCATGGACTTCAAAAGCCCCCTCCCCTCCACCGACCGCAACACGTATTTCCTGAACGTGATTGACAAGTACTCCCGGTTCCCGTTCGCCATCCCCTGCCCCGACATGACCGCAACCACCGACATCAAGGCTCTCCATAGTATCTTTGCACTGTTCGGTTTCCCCGCTTACATACACAGTGATAGGGGGTCCTCCTTTATGATCGACGAATTGCATCAATTTCTGCTCAGCAAGGGCATCGCCGCGAGCAGGATGACCAGTTACAACCCCCGGGGTAACGGACAGGTAGAGAGGGAGAACGGAACGGTCTGGAAGACCGTCCTACTGGCCCTACGGTCCAGGAACCTCTCAGTCTCCCGCTGGCAAGAAGTCCTCCAGGAGCCCTCCACTCCATCCGGTCACTGCTCTGTACAACCACCAATCAGACACCTCACGAACGTCTCCTTGTCTTTCCCAGGAAGTCCTCCTCCGGGACCTCACTCCCGACTTGGCTGGCAACACCCGGACCCATCCTGCTCCGAAAACACGTGCGGGTGCACAAGTCAGACCCATTGGTCGAGAGAGTCCATCTGCTACACGCTAACCCCCAATACGCCTATGTGGCGTTCCCTGACGGCCGACGAGATACGGTCTCCCTACGGGACCTGGCGCCTGCCGGAACCCCACGTACATCCCAGCCACCAGTCCCACCCCCTCCCCCTCCACCGCAGCACCTTACAGGAGGATCAGTCGTCCCGTCGCCCCTGCCTAGGCCCCCCCCCGCCCACCGACGCCCCCTACAGGCACCCCCTTCCTGGGTCAGCCGTTTTTCCCACCAGCACCATCTAGGCGTGTCGAAGCTGCCATGGAGGCCGAAGCCACGCTCCCGGAGTCGCAGACGCCCGAGCCCCCACCGGAGTCATCACCGAGGCTCAGACGATCACAGAGGACGACCAGGGCCCCCGACCGACTGATTGCAACATTTTAACTGATCTGTAAATATTAAACACTGAATGTACATGTCTGCCATACTCTGGCATATGTAAATAATCACTAAACACTGTAAGGAGGTATTACGGTACCTCTATAACTGATTATACCATGTTGTTACATTTTGTAATTGCTGACCACCACCCCAGCCGGACTCTTTTTTAATAGGGGGGTGAATGTGGTATTATCAGGTATTACGGTACCTGAGAGGCTGAAGTACCATTGGTTAAACCTAGGGGTTTTACCATTGGCTGTAGAGTATGGTAGCTCTGCCCCAATAGGCGGGGTATAAGAACGCGTGCCGTCCCAGCAGCCCTCATTCTGTACCTGAGCTGCTGGGGAATACTTCTAGCTTATTAAAGCCTTCAGTTGTACTACAACCTCGTTTTAGTAGTTATTGATCGTGCATCAGTAGGTTTTGTGTCACTGTAGGAAGAACTCAATCCTTCGTTCCTGGGTTTAGACCAGTCTCCCATATGTCCATCTGAAACTGCAGGGACAGAAAAGAAGAAAAACAAAATCTGCATCTATACACCAACCTTATGACCTCAGAAGATCGCGACAGTCAATGAAGCACTTTTGAAAGTAGGGTGCGATTCAGGGGACCGGAGTTAAAGTTTGTTGAATGGCGTGTTTAACGGGGTGTTTCTTGGCGGCTGCAGTACCGAGAACCACCCCGCTATTCAATGGCACTTTGCCGTGTGTTTTTGGCCTCGGGGAGGTTCTCTCCACCCAGGCCGGGCACAGGGGGATCGAGGCGCCACTTCGTTCTGCAGCTCCGATCTTCCTTGCCCCCCCCCCCCCCCCCACTCTGCACAGTTTTCAGGCCCCCCTGCTTTTTTGACCGTTGCTGAGCCGATTTGGGGTTCCCACGTGATTCCCATTGCGCCCGGGTCCGGGTCAGACGCAACGAGATCGCTAAATCCCACCCGTCGTCTCTGTTGGAAGGTGGCAGCCAATTTCACACTTGTCCAGTGTGGAGAACTAGCAGATCGAGTTCAGTAAACTGCTGCCATAAATCTGTCTCCCTTGTCCCAGTGACGGGAATCATAGACTCATCTTTTTTGGTTTAAGACAATAGCGCCATTTTAAATGCAAAGACCTGAGTCTCAAAAAGTCACTTTACATTGCATGGAGCCTGCAGCGATATTGAAGTTTCATTCATGATCTAGGTGAATCTGCCTGGATAATTCATCCAGGGCTGTACGACAATGGGCACAAATTGACAATATTCTTCAGCATGAGTTTAAGAGTCGCGAGGTTTTGCTGCAGCTTTATAAAACCCTAGTTAGACCACACTTGGAATATTGTGTCCAGTTCCGGTCACCGCATTATAGGAAGGATGTGGATGCTTTGGAGAGGGTGCAGAGGAGATTTACCAGGATGCTGCCTGGACTGGAGGGCATGTCTTATGAAGAAAGGTTGAGGGAGCTAGGGCTTTTCTCACTGGAGCGAAGAAGGAAGGGAGGTGAATTGTTAGAGGCATGGATAGAGTGGAGAGACTTTTCCCCAGGGTGGAAATGGCTGTCATGAGGAGACATAATTTTAAGGTGATTGGAGGAAGGTATAGGGGAGATGTCAGAGGTTGGTTCTTTACACATAGAGTGGTGGGTGTGTGGAATGCACAGCCGGCGGAGGTGGTGGAGTCAGAGTCATTAGGGACATTTAAGCGACTCTTGGACAGGCACATGGACAGCAGTAAATTGAAGGGATGTAGGTTAGGTTGATCTTAGATTAGGATAAATGGTCGGCACAACATCATGGGCTGAAGGGCCTGTACTGTGCTGTCCTGTTCTATGTCCTATGTCAGAGGATAACTGATGTGAAATATCGAATTGTCACACACAAGCTATAAAGTGATTCGGTTAGGGTTAAGATTTATCTTGTCCAATGCGGAGGGATCTTTACTCTCCATCTTACCATCATTGTCCTATTTGAATGTGTGTGCATGTGGAGTGCCTGATCTAGGAGTGGGTATACCATAAGACAGAGGAGCAGAACGAGACGACTCGGCCCATCGATGCTGCTCCGCCATTCAATCATTTTTGATATTTTTCTCATCCCCATTCTCCTGCCTTCTCCCATAACCCCTGATCCCCTTATTGATCAAAAACCTATCTATCTCTGTCTTAAAGACACTCAGCGAATTGGCCTCCACAGACTTCTGCGGCAAAGAGTTCCACAGATTCACCACCCTCTGGCTGAAGAAATTCCTCCTCATCTCTGTTTTAAAGGATCGTCCCTTTAGTCTGAGACGGTGTCCTCTGCTTCTAGTTTCTCCTACAAGTGGAACCATCCTCTCCACGTCCACTCTATCCAGACCTCGCAGTATCCTGTAAGTTTCAATAAGATTCCCCCTCAACCTTCTAAACTCCGACGAGTACAGACCCAGAGTCCTCAACCGTTCCCCATACGACAAGCTTTTCATTCCAGGGATCATTCTTGTGAACCTCCTCTGGACCCTTTCCAAGGCCAGCACATCCTTCCTTGGATATGGGGCCCAACTACAGGGATATACAAAGGGATTGGCTGCCTCAGATAGAAATTTGAAAGCTGGAATATCTGCCATTGTTCCTATCCACTCTGTACAAAGTGGGTAAGAGCTCCACAATGTAATGGTAACAATGTGAAAGCCTACATCCTGGTTTCTATATTGCTGACTTATTATTTGAAGGCAAGGTATGATGATATCGATATCTTCGGCGTTTGAGCTTCTTTGTTCTCATTTCGAATTTATTTTTAAAAATTGGTAGGTGTTATCCGACTTGCTTTTATGTCTCGTCAAACTGGGATGTTAATTTTGGCAGTCAGCAGCTTCATGCAGCATTTCACTGTTCGACTACGATATCAGTAAATGCAAAACAGAACTCCATATTCCAAACTCATGTTTGAAAGGGAAGTTACCTTGTGAAGGAAGGGTAAATCTGCAAAAAAGATTGAAATAAATCACTTCCATTAGTACTGATGTGGGTTTGGATCAGAGATGATTTCGATGCGATGTTATTGTTGTGGCCGGTTAATAAACAGACAAACGTTTGTCAAATACTTTTTCATACAGAAACCAGGACAGGTTTATCCCGCTATAACCTCCTTGACAATGGAGTCGAGCCGTTTGCTATGCCAGATGATCGGCTATCTGGCCTGTAGTCTCCTGTTTGCACCTTCCCTTCTTTATTGAATAAAGGTGCTGCATCACCTATTTTCCAATTCACTGGGACCCTTCCGGAATCTATGGAATTTTGGAAGATTGTGACCAATGCATCTACCATCTCTCCAGCCACTTCTTTTAAGACCCTAAGGTGCAGCCCATCTGGTCCTGGGGAATTGTCAGCCTGTAGGTAAAATCATTTTGCAAGCGCCTTTTACCAAGTGATTCCTCCCTCCCATTGCTCCATCTTGATGTTCAGGGAGGTTATCTAAATTTCTCCTTAGCGAAGACAAACACAAAAAAGCCTGTTTAACGCCTCTGCCATTTCCTTTATTTTTAATCAATCTCCCAGACTCACTCTGGAGAGGACCAACACTAGCCTTTAGATATTATTGTCCAACCTAAAGACTTGTATAAACTCTTTCTGTCTGCTTTTATATTATTAGCTGGTTTTTTCTCCTAGCTCCTTTCTCCCTTTTCTTTTAGTCATCCTTTGCTGGTTCTTAAAATTTGACCAATCTTTGACCGACCCCTCATCTTTCCAGATGTTTACAGTGTTCCCTTCAATTTGATACAATCCTTAATTCCCCTATTCAGTCATGGATGATGCACCCTTCTCAAAGAGTCTTTCTTTTGCACTGGTATAGATCTTTGCTGAGAGTGATTAAATATCTCCTTAAAAGTCTGCAATGCATCTCTCCTTTCTTACATTTTCACCGTAGCTAGATCTAGATGCAATTCAGCAATCACCTTACGGTCTCTGTGCTGGGCGAGACGTTGATACTTGATAGAGTTTTTCGCGGTCACAAAGATGATTGATGCAGCTAGGGCAGTGGATGTTGTCTATATGGACTTCAGTAAGGCCTTTGACAAGGTCCCTCATGGCAGACTGGTACAAAAGGTGAAGTCACATGGGTTCAGGCGTGAGCTGGAAATATGGATACAGAACTGGCTAGGTCATAGAAGGCAGAGAGTAGCAATGGAAGGGTGCTTTTCTGATTGGAGGGCTGTGGCGAGTGGTGTTCCGCAGGGATCAGTGCTGGGACCTTTGCTGTTTGTAGAATATATAAATGATTTGGAGGAAAATGTAACTGGTCAGATTAGTAAGTTTGCAGACGCCACAAAGGTTGGTGGAATTGAGGATAGCAATGAGGACTGTCAGAGGATACAGCAGGATTTAGATCGTTTGGAGACTTGCGCGGAGAGATGGCAGATGGAGTTTAATCCGGACAAATGTGAGGTAACGCATTTTGGAAGGTCTAATGTAGGTAGGGAATATACAGTGAATGGTAGAACCCTCAAGAGTATTGACAGTCAGAGAGATCTAGCTGTACAGGTCCACAGGTCACTGAAAGGGGCAACACAGATGGAGAAGGTAATCAAGAAGGCATACGGCATGCTTGCCTTCATTGGCCGGGGCATTGAGTATAAAAATTGGCAAGTCATGTTGCAGCTGTATAGAACCTTAGTTGGGCCACACTTGGAGTATAGTGTTCAATTCTGGTCGCCACACTACCAGAAGGATGTGGAGGCTTTAGAGAGGGTGCAGAAGAGATTTACCTGGATGTTGCCTGGTATGGAGGGCATTAGCTATGAGGAGATGTTGAATAAATTCGGTTTGTTCTCACTGGAACAAAGGAGGTTGAGGGGCGACCTGATAGAGGTCTACAAAATTATGAGGGGCATAGACAGAGTGGATAGTCAGAGGCTTTTTCCCAGGGTAGAGGGGTTAATTACTAGGGGGCATAGGTTTAAGGTGCGAGGGGCAAGGTTTAGAGGAGATGTACGAGGCAAATTTTTTACACAGAGGGTAGTGGGTGCCTGGAACTTGCTGCCGGAGGAGGTGGTCGAAGCAGGGACGATAGTGACATTTAAGGGGCATCTTGACAAATACATGAATAGGATGGGAATAGAGGGATATGGACCCCGGAAGTGCAGAAGATTTTAGTTTAGACGGGCAACATGGTCGGCACAGGCCTGGAGGGCCGAAGGGTCTGTTCCTGTGCTGTACTTTTCTTTGTTCTTTGTTCTTTGAGATCCAGATTTGCATATTTAAATACCCGGATGCCGCATTCATCCGGACCCCGGGAGTCAACGGCTATGACAGTGAGATCTTGCCAGGGCGGCATTTAGCACTGGTTTCCACAAGCATGGACCAGGCATAATGGCATCTTACAGGGTCTCACAGGCCACTGAGACCCCCGGGTGGTCAGGGGCAGGGCAAGGTGATACCCTCCGTAAGGACCCATCCTGTTGATTCCCTTATTTCGCATTTCTTTTACTTTGTCATTGATTTTTTGATCCATGGATATTTAATGGACATGCGCCTTTAAAGTCAAGCAGAGGAAGTGAGGAACTCTAAAGTTGTAAAGTCGTACACTGAGCTGTGGACAGATTTTGAGCTGCAGAACTCAGACTTTCTGGCACCTGAGAGATCGTAGGATTCCGTTCGATTGGTTGGCTGGTGGCCAAAGAATTGTCCATAGACTGTATTCTGCCCGGCGACAGGCAGTGATTAGCTTCAGCCAAGTGGGGGGTTTCCATTAGGAGATAGTGCAAGACTTCGTTTTTCCGATCTGTTACCTTTCAATGGGGAGCAAAAGGCTTTTACAGCTTGCAAAGGTTTCATTGGTAAATAAGGGAAGGTTATTCAAATTTATTGCATCCCTGAAGTGGGGCAATAGGAAGGACATGAAAATGGCATATATTTTCGAAAGCTAAGTCAAAGAGGTACTGAGAATAATGGAATTGAAGATGAAAGGGAAAAATTGCGTATGTCAGGAGACGTGTTCAGCTGATTTGAGGTTGTCTGTGTGAGGAAGACAGGCTGGAAATAGTTCTGGGCTGGGAGAAAATGTGAAGTTTCTATCAGCCATCCAGTTAAATAAGTAAGTTCTTCGGCTGCAAAAAAGTAGTCTTGTCCTGGAGTTTCTTGGATTTCCACAGCTGAGTGGAAGTGGGTAGGACAGTTGTGTTCTGTACCTTATTAAAGTGACAGCAGTTTTCCTTGCGGTAATATTACTAGATTTCTCGAGTTAAACATCTATCAGCGCGTATTACCTGGAAAGTGTTTACTTGTGGGGTAATATTTTGGAAGATTATTTATTTATTCTTTTTCTTTAAGGGGCAATTTAGCGTGGCCAATCCACCTATCTTGCACATCTTTGGGTTGTGGGGGTGACACCCATAAAGACACGGGGAGAATGTGCAGTCTCCACATGGACAGTGACCCGGGGCTGGGATTGAACTCGGGTCTTCAACGCCATGAGGCAGGAGTGCTAACCAGTGCACCACCATGCCGCCCAGAAGATCATTTTTAACTGTATAACTGTAATTGTGTGTGCTAAACATTTTTTCTCTTATTATTAACCCGTGGTTTACGAGTGGCATGGTAGCACCTGGTTAGCACTGTTCCTTCACAGCACCAGGGACCCAGGTTCGATTCCCGGCTTGGGTCACTGTCTGTACGGAGTCTGCACATTCTCCCCATGTCTGCGTGGGTTTCCTCCGGGTGCTCCGGTTTCCTCCCACAGGTCCTGAAAGTTGTGCTTGTTCGGTGAATTGGACATTCTGAATTCTCCCTCCGTGTACCTGAACAGGTGCTGGAATGTGGCAACTAAGGGCTTTTCACAGCAACTTTATTGCAGTGTTAATGTAAGCCTACTTGTGACACTAATAAAGATTCTTATAATATTATTATTATTATTTGGGTCTTGGTGAATTCCTGCAGTGCATCTTGTGGATGGTCCACACGGCTGTGCGTCGGTGGTGGAGGTAAGAATGTTTATGGGAGGGGGAGAAATCAAGCGGGCTGTTTTGTCCTGGATGGTGTTGAGCTTCTTGAGTGTTGTTGGAGCTGCGCTCATCCAGGTAAGTGGGAAATATTCCATCACACTCCTGATTGTGCCTTGTCGGTGATGGACAGGCTTTGGGGGATCAGGAGGTGAGAGGCTCGCTGCAGGATTCTTAGCCTTTGACCTAGTCTTGTAGCCACAGTATTAATATGGCTAGCCCAGTTTAGTTCCTCATCAATGGTAACCCCCAAGATTGTGAGGGATTCAGTGGTGGAAATGCGATTGAATGCCAAGGGGTGATGATTTGATTGTCTCTTCTCAGAGATGCTCATTGCCTGGCACTTGTGTGATGCGAATGTAACTTGTTACTTGCCAGGCCAAGCCTGGATAATGTCCAGGTCTTACTGCATTTGGATATGGACCGCTTAGGGGCTGGTTTAGCACAGTGGGCTAAACAGCTGGTTTTTTAATGCAGAACAAAGCCAGCAGCATGGGTTCAATTCCCGTACCAGCCTCCCCGAACAGGCGCTGGAATGTGGTGACTAGGGGCTTTTCACAGTAACTTCATTCAAGCGATTATTATATTATTATCAGTGTCTGAGGAGTCGTGAATGGTGCTGAACATTGTGCAGTGATCAGCGAACCTCCCCACTTCTGACCTGATGATGGAAGGGAGGTCATTGATGAAGCATCTCAAGGTGGTTGGGCTTGGAACACTACCCTGAGGAACTCCTGCAGTGATGCTCCAGGTCTGAAATCACTAACCTTCAACAACGGCAGCCATCTTCCTTTGTTCGAAGTATGACTCCAACCTGTGGAGGGTTTTCCCCCTGATTCCCATTGACTCCAGTTTTGCTAGGGCTCCTTGATGCCACACTCGGTCATATGCTGCCTTGATGTCAAGGGCAGTCACTCTCACCTCATCTCTGGAGTTCAGCTCTTTTGTCCATGTTTGAACCAAGGCTGTAATGAGTGACTCTGGTGAAATCCAAATTGCGTGTCAGTAAGCACGTTATTGCTGAGTAAGTGCCACTTGATAGCACTGTTGATGACCCCCTTCCATCACTTTACTGATGATTGAGAGTCGATTCATAGGGCAGTTATTGGCCGGGTTGGATTTATCCTGCTTTTTTGTGTACTTGACATACGTTGACAAAAAACTTTGATAAAGGGTCATCTGGACGCGAAACGTTAGCTCTTTTCTCTCCCTACAGTTGCTGCCAGACCTGCTGAGATTTTCCAGCATTTTCTCTTTTGGATAAAAAAATCATTGAAGAGTTGGTGCAGCAGTGTCACCCTTGGTAAACGCAGCAGCCCTTGCCTCCGTCTGACACGCTTCATCATTGGGAATGGCATGGACCCGGGTCCCCGTTGGCTATGATGGCCCTTTTATGGGAAAGATGTTTTTAGTCCTGATGGACATGGCAAATCCAACATTGCAAAATGTGTTTCACAGAAGCTTGTATCAAAATTTGAAATTAAGCCACATGAGACGTGATAGAGAGATAGATTCTGAGGAGCATCAGAAAGGCGGTAGAATGTCAGGGAGGGAATTTCAAAATGTTAAACTCAGGCAGCTGAAGGAATGGCCACCCACGGTGGAGCAATGGAAATGGAAGATGTAGACGGGAGAAGAATTCCGTAAGGAATCATAGTCCGTCGTAGTGACAAGCTACAAAAAGCTCTAAGGTGTACACAGTAATGGCTAGAAAGCTGGAAGCAAAGGGGCCCATGTGCCGTTGTTTAGACAAGAATGAAAAAAGCCAGTGTAATTATGGCTCTTGTCGCACCAGTTTCCATTATAGCCGAAGCCACATCTAAGAGGAGAAACAGTATGGTAATAAAAGCCAGAACAGACACACGTTTCAGCTCATTATTTCCATCAGATTTCGAGTTTGTTACTGCTATAGAATAGCATGTGCTATATTTCAGGTGACCACAGGCATTACCTATTTAACAGAGCTGTCAACATAAGGAAATGATAGAGGAGAGATTTGCGATCTAATAGAGGGAGACCTGCAGTTGCAAAGCCTGTTCAATGTTTAATTTTAAGAGTGCGATGCATTGAACTAAGTTATAACTTCACATCAATACGCCAGCACCTGGATGGGTCTGTTTCTTCTTACACAAAAGTATTTCTCTGTTATTAATGCTGCAGGTATATTGCAAAGCTACTTCCTGCAAACATTGCTGTAATATTAGTTGTATCGGAAACCACTTTGCTTATAAGTGTACCAGTTGTTGCAATATTGCAAGCTTTACTCTGTTGTGGCTGCTACCTATCCCAATAGTTGGAGGGGGTGGGGGAGTCGGACATCCCACCAGCAGAGCGGCAGTAAAACCAATTCATTGCATTTGAATGCTGCGTAAAAATTGCTTCTGCTTTTGAAGTTCCTGCCAATGAGAAAAATGACTATGGCTTTCATTTCTGTAGCACCTTTACTGCAGCAAGCCATCCCGTTGCATTTCACAGAGAGTTATGACAAAGAAAACTGACGTCGAGCAATGGGGGGGGGATATTGGGACTAAGTGAAAGATGGAGGTTTTGAAATGCACCGCAATGGAGAAGGGAAAGGGGCAGCACGATGACCCAGTGGGTTAGCCCTGTTGCCTCACGGCGCTGAGGTCCCAGGTTCGATCCCAGCTCTGGGTCACTGCCCATGTGGAGTTTGCACATTCTCCCCGTGTTTGCATGGGGTTTCACTCCCACAACCCAAAGCTGTGCAGGCTAGGTGGATTGAACACGCTAAATTGCTCCTTAATTGGAAAAAAAATGAATTGGATGCAGTAAATTTATTTTTTAAAATGGAGAAGGGAAAGATGGAGAGATGGAGATATTTAGGGGGGGAATTCCCAAAGTAATTATCCAAGGACAGTGAAACTAGATGAGGAGCATTTCGGTCATGAAACCACCATGATGCAAAACTCAATTGGCATGCATACTTGTGTATCCCAATTGAGAGAAGTACATGCAGAGACAATCTGGTCATTATTGGATCTAAAGGACATTAAGGCATCTGGTAGAATCATAGAATTTACAGTGCAGAAGGAGACCATTCGGCCCATCGAGTCTGCGCTGGCCCTTGGAAAGAGCACCCTACCCAAGCCCACACCTCCATCCTATTCCCGTAACCCAGTAACCCCACCCTACCTTTTGGACATTAAGGACAATTTAGCGCAGCCAATCCACCTAACCTGCACATCTTTGGACTGTGGGAGGAAACCGGAGCTCCCGGAGGAAACCCACGCAGACACGGGGAGAACATGCAGACTCCGCACAGACAG
Organism: Scyliorhinus torazame; assembly: GCF_047496885.1. Taxonomy (NCBI): domain Eukaryota; kingdom Metazoa; phylum Chordata; class Chondrichthyes; order Carcharhiniformes; family Scyliorhinidae; genus Scyliorhinus; species Scyliorhinus torazame. The sequence continues at coordinate 259,711,938 of NC_092716.1, forward strand.
TGACCCAAGCTGGGAATCGAACCTGGGACCCTGGAGCTGTGAAGCAACAGTGCTAACCACTATGCTACCGTGCTGCCCATAGTCATGAGAATTGCTATAAATACGAGCCTTATTTTTAATTGAACCAATTATGGAGGTACCATTTGGACAAAGATCGGATCATAGTTTTGTCCTGATCATGGACTAATCTAGCCTGCCATATATTGGCCCTGTGACTCATCCTTGAAAGTTGAATTTGCTTTTGATGTTTGGTTCCCAGTTCGCCCTTCTTTTCTCTTGGAGATATTCAAACAAGCAGATCCAAGATGCCCCAGTCATTGCGGTGCTCCTGTGTCTCAGTGTGAGACCAGGGAGTCCAGGGCAATGGAATGAGTTGGCATTTCCAGGAATCAATTTCACCAGCCCGCTAAAGATGGGCTGGTGGGGGGGGGGGGGGGGGGGGGTAGTTAACTCGTAAGGTGGCGACAGAAGAGGGCAGGAAGGAAGTCTTCCCATCACAGCAGGATATTCCCAGAACCTGGAAAGACAGCGAATGGTCGCCCGCCAATTGGAGGCGTGCAGCCAATTAAGTCAATTAAACAGACAATTAGCGACTTCTTTTACCACGATGCTGGGATTTAATCTGCATCAGCATGGAACCCCCCCCCCCCCCCCCACTCCACCCCCAGTCCTCCCCTTCCCGGGCCTCACCCTGCGACCTGGGTAAGCTGCGAGGTACATTGAGGCTGCCTCCCAGCTGCTTCCCAAGGAGATGGGATCTTCCTTTCTGCTCACAGTGGCAGCAGTGGCGGACCCCTGCTCAGATATCGCTGCTAGAAGCTTCACCCCTCTGATTACTGCCTCCTACCTGCGTAGGCTGACAAGCACCCAGCCCCCTGATTGGACAGCCCTCCCAATGGCAGCCTCTTAATTGGCGGCTGATGATAGAATCACCCTGCGGTCCCGCTAGCCCCAAATTTGTGGACTTGGGATCTGCCTTCGGTCCCAGCAATGGCTATTATTTACCTGAGGCGAAATTCAGCCTCTAGTGTGGGGGCATCAACTGCTCGGAACGCATATTTGGGCTTCAGGAGAAGCGATCATTGGACCATGTCGGAGTTTGCATCCAGAATCTTTAGACAGAAAATCCGATGGGGCCAATTGAGCTCCACGTCTAAATTCCCACCGTGCATTCCTGGCAGACTAAACTCTGAGAACTTTTGTTTGTAGAGTTGACCTTAATGAGTGTTGGCAGAACATTTATTTAACTGTTGTGGGGTCTAAGGGCGCGCCAGAATCACAGCCAAGATTGACTCTGAGATCTGAATACTGACTGAATTGTGATCGAGCTGGTTTGTTTTGTCTCTCCCGATGCAAGTTGTCCGGAAACCAATTACAGCACGCCGTACCGTTACCCCTGGCACAGGCCGTTTCAGTCGCTAGGTGCAGGTGCCAGTGCAGTATGTGTGGTCTTTTGCGACCAAATAGTCTGGGTGAAACCTTCACCGATTCGGGGACCGGTGAGGGTCTAGCACCGGCGGCGTGTGTAACCCCAGCCTCCCACGCCTAAAACGGCCGGAGAATGGCCGGGTCCCGGGTCGCGCATGCGCACGTCTGAAGATCTGCAGCAGTCGCGCCGTGCGACATGGCGCCGGCCGTGCGTGGATCCAACCCGCCATTCGCGACCCCACAGCTCACCCCCTGGCCCACCCCCCGCCAGTCCCCCCCCCAGCCCTCGCAGAAGCCTGCTCCGGCCAGCGACACGGATCCAAGCCGAGTGTGGCGGCGCAGGACGCAGCCCGCAGCCGCCACGCCGGGTTCACAATGGGCATGACCGCACGTGGTCTGCACCATGGGGAAAACGGCCCATCGGGGGCGGAGCATCGCGGGTGGGCCAGCCGATGATGGGCCAACGCCGTTACAGCGGCGTGCGTCACAATGACGTCATTTCCGAGGGGGTGCAGCATGGCTGACTGGCGTCAAACCAGCGGCAGCCCCGATTTCGGCGTTGGGCAATGGAGAATCTCCCCTGGGGTCTTCCAGCTTTGTCTGGTTCCTCATCATACTGGGCTACTTGGGGAATTGATATAACCTTTGTTACGAGCTGGTTGATCTATTTATCTTTGATCTGATAATCAAATTATCAAACATGTTCCTCCGATGGGATTTCATGATTAAACTCTGTTTGAAACCACGCCATAGACAGGTTTCTGTGCTTTTGAAAGCGAAACCCAAACTGTGAAACAATATGCGTCAAACACAATGTCCTGCAGATCTACCTGCGACCCAGCAAGGGTGCATGCTTGACCCAAAACTACTCGGGAGCTCATCACACACCATAGCAACAGCACACATCTGATTTCCAGCTGGCACCATCAGCTGATCCTTCGCTTCTTTTGAAACCAGTGCCCGCGTATAAAAAATCTTCAAAAAGTGAAACCGTTCACCCATAAAGTTCTCAAAATTAGTAATAAATAGCCAAAAGAGTTGGTGTTTGCCAGCTCTTTGATGGAAGAAATAAAATATGGCATGTTTGTCTGTGGAATACAGAAACAATTCCATTCGTGACCTGACCTACATAAACCTACCAGGTGACCAGGCTGGGTCACCTTTGTAACAGTTTTCAGATCTCAGAGATGGCCGTGAAATACCCTTCCATATATATAGCAATATGGGTACTTTACATTATCATCTGACTGGATTTACAGGGGGCTGCAAGGTGGCACAGTGGTTAGCACTGCTGCCTCACGGTGCCGAGGACCCGGGTCACTGACCATGTGGAGTTTGCACATTCTCCCCATGTCTGCGAGGGTTGCACCCCCACAACCACCCAAAAGATGTGCAGGGTAGGTGGATCGGCCGTGCTAAATTGCCCCTTGATTGGAAAAAAAAGTAATTGGATACTCTCAATTTATTTTAAAGAAGACTGTATTTACAGGGCATCATGAAAAGAGAGGACACAGGGCAATCGTTCAAATACCAGGCAGTTCCCAAAGAGGGAAATTGTGTCATATGTCAATGAGGAACCTCTCAGTCAGAAGAGGAATAATCACTCTGGAAGGCATGTTTTAGTAGATTGGAAGCGCAGTGCTGGCAGAGATTTGGAAGGAAGTAACCTGCCTTCCACCCCCACCCCACCCCCCACACACACACTCTCCCTCACCAAACATTCAGCCATAGCACTGAGGGGGTTAAAAACACCAGGGCTGTTGGCAAACTGTGCTACCAACTGACAAGGCAGGTTTTCCAGTTTGACATCTCAACAAACAAATGCAAAACACTGTGGTTGCAGGAAGTCTGAAATAAGAAGAGGGCTGAATTTCCTCAACCTTGTGGTAATCTGTCTGGGGAAGGCAGGGTGGGGTTGGGGGTGGTGGGGGAAGGGGGGGTTGATGGGTTTTGGGGGGGTTGTTAGGGCCAGGGTTTATCATGGAGTTCACCTGACCCACAACTTTTAATAGATTGTGGTGTGGAGAGCACACGGCCCACTCTACAGGTGTGGTACAGCAGAAATGGAAAAGTATTTTTTAAAGCAAAACAAGGTTTATTCTATGAACTCAAGTTAACCTTTTTAAAACATACAGCAAACATCTTAGCAACCATTATTTCAAATACAACCCCAAAGATTACAACACTAAGTAATCCTTTAAGCTTTCCTTTTAACATCCATAAGGCTTAAAAACACCTTTTTACAGAAAGACATCAGACTCAACTTCACTACTGAGAACAATTACCACGTTGAAATCAACAAATGGGCACTCATAAGCTTGCAGAGATTCACACACATTCTGCTGTGATTGCAGCTGCTCCAAAACTGAAATGAAACCAAACCCACCCTGCAGCAAAAAGCCTAAAGCGAAAGTAAAAAGCTGACAGACAGCCCAGCTCCACCCACTCTCTGACATCACTGCAGTAATGAACACCCATTTCTTAAAGGTACTCGCACTACAGATATTTATATACACACCCATTTATAAACACCCATTTCTCTCACATGTACTCTCACATGACACCTCCCCCCAAGAAAAAATAAATAAACCATCAACTTCAAGATGGTTTCATTTTTCATCTTTTCACTATCCTTTAAGAAATGCACATAATAAATATACTTTTCCATTTCAAAAAACAACACACGCAAACAGGTGTAACAATATAGTCCATTTCTTCCTCCAACTGGAATCCCTCTTGATTGACAGTCTCTTTGAACAAGAAGGTCTCTGCACAATCCATCCATTTCTCTACGCCTTGCCATTTCTTTTTAAAGTCAGATACTTTGGGCGGGATTCTCCCCTACCCGGTGGGGCGGGGGGTTTCCAGATTCACTTTTGGCAAGGTTTATCACCAAACCCGCCCCCTGAAGTCGATCGAATAATTCCATCAGATGCCTGGTTGAAAATTACCAGATCGTCGATGTATACCGCACAATTGGGTAATCCTGAAACAACTTTGTTAGTTAACCGTTGAAATGTGGCTGGGGCGTTTCTCATGCCAAATGGCATAACTTTGAATTGGTATATACCATCTGGAGTCACAAAAGCTGTAATCCCCTTTCGAATTAAGGTACCTGCCAGTAACCTTTCGTATCCAGTTTAGAAATAAAAGCTGATTGTCCCACTTTCTCAATGCAATCCTCCAAACGTAGGATAGGATAAGAGTCCATTCCTGTACCTGCATTAACCTTCCTATAGTCCACACACAACCATTGGTTACTGTCTGGTTTAGGTACCATCACTATGGGTGAGCTCCATTGGCTGCAACCCACTTCAATTATGCCATTTTTAAGCATACTCTCAATCTCTTTGTTAACCTGTGCCAATTTTAAAGGGTTAAGTCTATATGGATTTTGTTTGATTGGAACAGCATTTTCCACATCTACATCATGTATAGCCAGTTTAGTACTTCCCAATTTATCTCTACAAACTTCCCCACGTGATATTAATAACTCCTTCAGGTCAGTCCGTCTTTTCTCCGGAAGGTAACTCAACAATTTATCCCAATTTTTAAGAACATCCTCATTTTCTAATTTAATTTGAGGTATGTCAAATTCACAGTCATTTGGATTTGGTTCGTCATTTTGAGTTAGAATCATTAAAACCTCCTCCTTTTTCTCTCGTTCCCTTTCAAAGTACCTTTTAAGGATATTCACATGACACACTCGGTGAGTTTTCCTTCTATCTGGCGTTCTTACCACATAATTCACCTCTCTTAATTTCCTTTCAATCTGATAACGTCCACAAAACCTAGCTTTTAAAGGCTCACCTACCACTGTAAACAACACTAAAACTTTATCCCCACTGGCAAAACTACAAACTTTGTATTTCTTATCCGCTCCCCGTTTCATCACATTTTGTGCAACTTTTAAATGTTGTCTAGCCAATTCACCTGCTCTATTTAATCGTTCCCTAAAATTTCACACTTAATCCAATAGTGTAATTTGCGATTTCTCACTCACCTATTTCTCCTTAATCAATTTAAGTGGTCCTCTTACCTCATGACCAAAAATTAGTTCAAAAGGACTGAATTTGGTTGACTCATTTGGTGCATCCCGAATTGCAAACAGTACGAATGGAATTCCTTTATCCCAATCCTCTGGATAATCGTGACAATAAGTCCTCAACGTTGCCTTTAATGTCTGATGTCACCTTTCTATCGCTCCCTGCGATTCTGGATGGTACGCAGTTGATTTAAATTGTTTTATTCCTAAGCTATCCATAACTTCTTTGAATAACCTTGAAGTAAAATTTGATCCTTGATCTGATTGTATTTCTGTGGGTAGTCCATATCTAGTAAAGAATTTAAGTAACTCCTCTACAATCTTTTTAGCTGTATTATGACGTGCTGGAATGGCCTCTGGAAACCTAGTAGACACATCCACTATGGTCAAAAGATATTGATTCCCACTTTTCGTTTTAGGAAGCGATCCTACGCAATCAATTAGGACCCTTGTAAAAGGTTCCTCAAATGCTGGAATGAGTATTAAGGGCACTAGTTTTATCACTGCTTGAAGTTTCCCTATCACTTGACATGTGTGACATGATTGACAAAATTTAACTACATCTTTGTGTAGTCCAGGTCAATAAAAATGTTTTTGTATTTTAGCTTGAGTTTTCCTTATTCCCAAATGACCTCCCACTGGTACCTCATGTGCAATTTGCAACACTTCCTTTCTATACCCTACCGGCAATGCTACTTGATGAACTTCTGCCCACTTTTCATCTGCCTGCATATGTAAAGGTCTCCATTTTCTCATCAAGACATCACTTTTACGGTACTAACACTCTGGTATGCACGCAGATTCCTCTTCCGTATATGCTTTCTGATACATCCGTTTTATTTCTATATCTTTCTGTTGTAACTCCACCAATTTTCCTGAACTAAAAATATCCGCCTCATCCTCCACCTGTTCTTGATCTTTTTCAACGATCCGATCAAAAATCGTTTCTGATAATTGAACTTCCACTTCATCTTCACTCTTTGATTTCTCCTCTTGTCTTAACCTGTGACATTGCGACCTTGTTACTACACAATCTGGAAAAATCCCAGGATATTCGTCCTTCAACACTTCAGTTGTCTGTTTTTCCACTGGTTTATCCACCACAGTAGGCATCACTCCCACCTGCGATCCAGCTATATCATTACCCAAGATAAACTGTATTCCTGGACAAGATAGTTTCTCTATTACTCCTACTACCACTTCACCACTCTTCACTGGACTTTCCAACCTTACCTTATATAATGGAACACCCTGAATTCCACATATTACCACCTTTTCTGGCAACATTCTTCCAAAACTACATAACTCCTCATCCCTTACCATTAAAGTATTGACTAGCTCCCGTATCTCTTAAAATTGTGACTGCTTTGCCTGCTCCTCCTGATACACATGAATAAACTTTACCCACACAAGTAAATTCTTAAGAGATCTGGCACCTTCTTATCAATCTACTCTTGATCAGGCTGTACAATCTTTTGCACCTCCTTCGCTTCACTTGGGCTTTCCTTTACCAGTGCTTTTCTTCAACCACCAACACTGTGACTTTACATGGCCTAGTTTATTACAGTGAAAACATTTGACATTTTTAATTTCTCTTCCACCCTCCTGGATTTCTTTTTTAATCTTAGGTGCACTCTCCTTATTCATAGAATTTACAGTGCAGAAGGAGGCCATTCGACCCATCGAGTCTGCACCGGCTCTTGGAAAGAGCACCCTACCCAAGGTCCATACCTCCACCCTATCCCCATAACCCAGTAACCCCACCCAACACGAAGGGCAATTTTGGACACTAAGGGCAATTTATCATGGCCAATCCACCCAACCTGCACATCTTTGGACTGTGTGAGGAAACCGGAGCACCCGGAGGAAACCCACGCACACACGAGGAGGATGTGCAGACTCCGCACAGACAGTGACCCAAGCCGGAATCGAACCTGGGACCCTGGAGCTGTGAAGCAATTGTGTTATCCACAATGCTACCGTGCTGCCTATTATCTCCTATCAGATCACCTTTACCTTTACCACTTGAATATTTCTCATGTCCGCAGTTTTTATCCCTCACCGGCTGAAACTAATGTCGGAAACCAAGCTTTGATTTATGAACTAATTCATAATCATCTGTCATTTCTGCTGCTAATCTCACAGTTTTAACCCTCTGCTCTTCCACATGAGTTCTCACTACATCAAGAATTGAATTTTTAAACTCCTCCAAAAGCATGCTTTCTCTGAGACCTTCATACGTTTGGTCTATTTTCAAAGCCTTTATCCACCTGTCAAAATTACTCTGAGCCTTTCAAACTCCATGTATATTTGACCAAATTCTTTCCTTAAATTTATGAACCTCTGCAAGCTTCAGGCACTAGTTCATATGCATCTAAGATGGATGTTTTCACCTCCCCATACGACCCAGATATCTCCTCCTGTAGTGATGCAAAGACTTCACTAGCCCTACCTATCAGCTTTGTTTGAATCAGTAACACCCACATGTCTTGTGGCTATTTCATTTGTTTAGCTACCTTCTCAAATGAAATGAAAAAGGCTTCCACCTCCTTCTCATCAAACCTTGGCAATGCTTCGACATATTTAAATAGATCCCTACCAAGCCTTCGACTATGACGCTCTTTCTCACTATCCTCATCACTATCCTCCAACTGTACATTTCCCTTTACGTCTGCCAATTTTAACTGACTGTTATGTTTCATAGCCATTTTCTGAAGTTCAAACTCTCTCTCTTTTTCCCTTTCCTCTCTATTTCCTTTTCCTCTCTATCTCTTTCTTTGTTTCTTTCTTCTCTCTCCTTTTCTTTTTCCCTGATTTGTATCTCCCTTTCTCTTTCTTTTTCTCTCATTGGATATTCAAGCTGCTTTAATTCTTTTTCATGTTCAAGTTGCTGAATCTGCAACTGGATCTTTGCCATTTCTGATGAGTCAGACTGTATCTTAGGCAACTTTAAATGCTTGGCCACCGCCATAATTGCCTCATCTTTTCGCATTTTGTCAGGTAATGTCAACTGCAATGTTTTTGCCAAATCTAACAGTCTGCTTTTAGTCTCTGTCTGTAAGGGACTGTGTGTGACCATCTCCACCCCCAAAAACTTCAGAGCTTCTGAAAGAGCCGAAAGAGCCATTGTCCACAACACACTCCCCATTTAAACTAAAATACCACACCTGAAAAGCAACCACAATATGCTCATCCCTCACTGTCTTTAAGTTCACTAAGCCAATCCAATAGATAGACTTTTATCCCCCTCAAGCTCCCAATTTGTTATGGGCCAGGGTTTAGAGAATCCCAAAGTGTATCATGGAGTTCACCTGACCCACAACTTTTACTAGATTGTAGTATGGGGAGCACACGGCCCACTCTACAGGTGTGGTACAGCAGAAATGGAAAAGTATTTTTTAAAGCAGAACAATGTTTATTCTATGAACTTAAGTTAACCTTTTTAAAACATACAGTGAACATCTTAGCATCCATTAATTCAAATACAACCCCCAAAGACCACAACACTAAGTAATCCTTTAAGCTTTCCTTTTAACATCCATAAGGCTTAAAAACACCTTTTTACAGAAAGACATCAGGTTTAACTTCACTACTGAGAACAATTACCATGTTGAAATCAGCAAATGGACACTCATAAGCTTGCAGAGATTCACACACATCCTGCTGTGATTGCAGCTTCCCCAAAACAAAAATGAAACCAAACCCACCCTGCAGCAAACAGCCTAAAGCAAAAGTAAAAAGCTGACAGACAGCCCAGCTCCACCCACTCTCTGACATCACTGTAGTAATAAACACCCTTCCTTAAAGGTACTCTCACTACAGATATTTATATACACACCCATTTATAAACACCCATTTCTTAAAGGTACTCTGACATGACAGGTGAGCGGAGGACAAGGAGCATAGGGACACCCCTTTTCGGGATGACTGCCTGTCACATTCCTGCCGGGGGTGGGGGAGCTTTCCCAGGGTGGGCTGCTCCACAGAGGCAAGAAGACAATTCCCATTAAGACCCCAATTGAGGGCGATTTTGTGGCTGGAGGCTCCCATGCCCAAAGTCGGGACCATCAGCAGGGAATCTCACACCTGTGGCTCACACGTTTCCACCAGAGGGGTTTTCCCTCACATCAAGGAGCTTCAGAGTTGGAAATATTCTATTTCCATTCACACCTCGGTAGACACCTTCACATTGAAGCATATTTGTAGTTCCTGACCTGCCTCAGTAGAGCCCAACCTTTCCTGGTGGAGGTTGCTGAGATTCTTGAGCTGTCAGCTCTCCGACTGGGCCCACAGCATCATGAGCAACTATCCTTAATAGGGTGGTGAGCATGGCTGCCTCCCGGATGATTTTAGCAGCGCTCTCGCTGCTGACAAAGTGTGAGCTCTGGATCCCCATTTAGACCTGATGTTGAGGCCCCAAACCATGTGAATAAATCCAGTCTAGACAGAAGGTCACGGCCCTGAAACATTAACCCCATTTCCCTCTCCACAAACCTGTCTGAGCTGCTGAGAATTCCCAGCATTTTCTGTTTTTATACCAATTTTCAACATTGCAGTGAAATTTTGAATAACTCATTTAAAACTCTGTGTCCACAATTCTAATTGAAGCGATGCAAAGACGTGGCAATTATAACCTGCAGTCATGATGTTCCAAGATAAATGTGCGCCCGTATCGACGTGCTGCTCTTGCTCCAAGACGCACATGTGACACCTGTAATCAGAATGTTCACAGCTTCAGTGTCCCATTTTAAAAAAAAAATCATTTGTTCATAGGACGCAAGCGTCGCAGCTCTGCCAGCATTTATTGCCCATCCCTAATTGCCCGTGAGGGGGAAGGTAAGAGTCAACCACATTGCTGTGGGTCTGGAGTCACATGAAGGCCGCACCAGGTAAGGGCAGCAGATTTCATTCCCAGATGGGTTTTTACAACAATGGTTTCATGGCATCATTAGAGATTTAATTCCAGATTTTTGTTGAATTCAAATTTCATCATCTGCCGTTATGGGATTCGAACCCAGGTTCCCAGAGCTGTACCCTGGGTCTCTGGATTACTCGTCCAGTGATAATACCACTACGCCACTGTCTCTCCTATTTGACTATTGACCAATGACACATTGCCTCCATCACAAAAAACACCTATTTTCCCCGATGTACTATCACCGTTCTCTACCCTCCTGCGGCGATCATCCTCATTTATGTTTGAGTGACATCCCACTTTGGCCAACTTTCCATCTTCCACCCTCCGTGAGCTTCAGGTCAAGCAAAACGCTGCTGCCTGTGGCCCAACCTGCACCCAAGTCTCATTTGCCCATCACCCTGAGCTTGCTCACTGACAATGCCTCCCCGTCAGCTTTGAAAACAATCAAATTTCCCCATGGCCTCTCTCCTGTCTTTTTCTGCAATGCCTGACATGTTTTTGACTGCTCTGCAATCCTCAAATTGCAGACTCCTGGGTATCCCACACCTACCTCACTCTAACATCGGAGGACATGCCTTGTGTTGCCCTTACCCTAAGTTCTGGAGTTTTCTCGCTGAACCCCTTTAGCTCGCCACCACGCTTCTGCTGCTAAAATGCTCATTAAGACCTACTTTTTTAACCAAGCTTTTGCTCACTTGCCCAAATGTCTCCTTCTGTGGTTCAGTGTAAGAGTTTGACTGATTCCATTCATGTGAAGTGCCTTGGAATGTTTTCCCATGCTAACTGCACTAGATAAATGCAGGTTGGTGTTGTTGTAACTACCGTCAGGCTCTTTCAGGCTCGATAGTAATTAGCACACTTGCACCCTCTCACATATATTAGTTTCAGCCTTACAATAAATACTTGGGTAAGTGTTCTGGTCGGGTCCATTGACTCCGTTGCAAGTTGTCCTTTAGGCTCCACCGTTCCATGACCGACAGTCTGCCAGTCACGTCCTCAGCCATTGCTGGGCTCCACGCATGCACTCAGTATGTTTCCATGTGTCAGTCTCTTGACTGTGGGTGTTCCTCTATCTCCCATTCATTTCAGTTCTACTGAAGGAAAAGGGGGAGGAGATTTAAACTGGGCTACCAACAAATGCAAAGCGCTTTGCCTAAAGATTCTAATAACCTGCTCGTTTACAAACCCAATTTGAAAGAATGCCGAGGCATTTTTGCTTTGAACTAATGCTGCTTCAGACTTACGTATTTCTTTTTAAATATAACGAATTTTGACTCTTCAGTGAGGCAGTGTGTCACCCTGACCCCTTTTCTCAGCTTCTTAAAGCTTTAGCTAGTCTTTTAAGTTGACAGACCACACCACCAAGGAGGAAACGTCAAGTTCCTTATGCCTCGCTTACTCTTGATATGTCTGAAGCAGTTAATGTTGCTCCACCATAGTCTGCGTGGCAGGAGTTGTGCGTTGGCTGCAGTGCCTATTGTCCGCATTTTCCTCTTGTTAGTCCCCTTGGCCTTTCAATTGTGTTCCTCCCACGGTGTCAGGTCAGACATTGTGTTGGCCCCTTCACAAGGGACTCGATCCCCTTTGCGGATCACTAAACAGGACAATCGCTCTATCCATCTTTTCATGGAGCCTTTTGTGGAGGCCCCCGAGCAAAGAACAGTTTGATTCACTGAGAAATCTTTCGCGTTAAAGAAACCATGAGCACCATGAGCATGCTTCCCATCAGGAACTCTGTCTTAATCACTGACTTTTTTATCTGGGGTATGAAGAGGATTCAGAACATCAAAAGATCGGGGATAGACTGGGCTTGGGCACAGTTTCGACAGGAATAATGGGCAGCCTTTACAAATGAGAAAGTGACCTGCTGAAACTATACGTAACGTTGTAATCTGATCTGTTTGCAAACAACCGGGACTTCTCACAGTAATCATATTGCTGCAAGATGCAGTGTTCAAATCTTCTTTCGTCTAAATTTCACAACAGTTTCATAAACTCAAGATCAACCTGCCAGAGGTTAGTTACCCTGTCGCTTTGAAAGGGATTCCTAGACTATTGAAAACAAATTGGAGCAATGTTTCAAAGGAATAAAAGAATGTTGAGTAGCAAAAGGAGCCTGGTTGTGACCTATGTTATTTCTGATCCTGCATCATGACACTATGACCAATGGGCCTCTATCATTATCAGCATCAGGATGCTGCCTCTTACCTCATAGGCCTCATCATTACAATTCCTGCGAATATTTTTCAACACTGAACTGCTGAAGTTCAGAATTGCAACAGAACTTCAACGTTTATTTTGCTGATAAAAATAATGAAATGCCAGCTGAAATCCACAATTTTTTTCTTTCATTGACGCCCATTTCCGCCACCCACAGTTCGGGTGCTCGTCAAACACCCAACGATCACTTTTCACCCTGCCCCGGCCGACGAAAAGCAGCTCACCTGGCAGATGGTTAAAGTTACCTACGGAACCTCCACATCTGCTGTCTCAGGTGATTCCATAGCACCAGCATCATTGGGACTGATTATCTGGTCACAATTGCTATATTTTATAGGTGCTTGCTTTGTGCAAATCAGTTGTTGCGTTTTCATACACTGCAACACTTCAAAGGTATTTCGCTGACTGTGCAGTGTTTTGGGACGATCGGGGTCAAGGAAGATACAGTATAAATGGAGGTTATTGCTTTCTTTGAAGAGGGCCTCTTAAATTTACACATTAAAAAAATGGAAACATCCAGGCCACATAAAGTACAATTCATGCTGAGCATCTAACACTGGGTTACAAATGAGAGCTATAAACTGAACTTGAAACATACTTGTAACCATCTTTTCCATCGGTCCATTTCTCAACTTCACGGGAATTTACTATTCTATGTTTGCGTTCAATGGGGAACTATTCTGGTTTGGATACATAGAACATAGAACATACAGTGCAGAAGGAGGCCATTCAGCCCATTGAGTCTGCACCGACCCACATAAGCCCTCACTTCCATCCTGTCCCCATAACCCCCCCTAACCTTTTTGGATACTAAGGGCAATTTAGTATAGCCAATCCACCTAACCTGCACGTCTTTGGACTGTGGGAGGAAACCGGAGCACCCGGAGGGAACCCACGCAGACACGGGGAGAATGTGCAGACTCCGCACAGACAGTGACCCAGTGGAGAATCGAACCTGGGACCCTGCCGTTGTAAAGCCACAGTGCTAGCCACGTGTGCTACCGTGCTGCCCTGTGTTTAGCACAGTGGGCTAAACAGCTGGCTTGTAATGCAGAACAAGGCCGGCAGTGCGGGGTTCAATTCCCGTACCATGAAGGAGATGACGTCTGCATTACGACAGACTAACCCAGGACTCTTTTTGACCTTTCTTCACATTTCAACGCAGGAGAAAAGTTTTGGGAGTGAGCTGTTTTCACTTGGTTTTTCAAAGCAAGTGCAGGATTGTGAAAAGCAGAAAACTTCAGAACTTCACTTTTGGTTGATCCTCTGTCAATTTAAGGATGTGAAAGATTTGACACTCTGCATTTTGTAAGGTTCCCGCATCAGAGCGATGGTCCACCCAAACTCTCCCAGGTTTTCCAAGGGAGAAGTGGACTGACTAGAAACAGTTCAGAAACTGTTGACCAGGTCACCATAGAATCACACAAGAATCGTAGAATCCCTGTAGAGCAGAAGCAGGCCATTTGTACCGACCTTCCAAAAGAGAATTTACCTAGGCCCACTCCCCCACCCTATCCCCGGATCCCACCTGACCTTTGGACACTAAGGGAAATTTATCGTGGCCAATCCACCTAACCTGCACATCTTTGGACTGTGGGAGGAAACCGGAACACCCGGAGGAAACCCACGCACACACGGAGAGAACGTGCAGACTCCGCACAGACAGTGACCCGAGGCTGGAATCCAACCTGGGACCTTGGCGCTGTGAGGAAGCAGTGCTAACCACTGTGCCATCGTGCCCCGTGCCGCAGTCAAATACTCACAATCTAACAACAATGACATTCATTTATATAGTGCCTTTAACATGGTGAAGGGTCCCCAAGCACCTACAGGTGTGTTATCCCTGAGAAATTGACACTGAACCACGCAAGAAGATATTCGGTGACTAGAAGCTTGCTAAAGGTAGCAGGTTTTAAGGAGTGTATTAAAGGAGTAACTGAAACTGAGAATTTATTTATGTGACCTAGAAATATTAACAATACCACTCAAACGGTATCAAAAAGTAACACCTGTGATATTTGAATTCTTCACATAACATTTAAAACCAGCTTCTTACAGGTGGCAGAAATAGGAAAGATCACGGGCATTAAATTCAAAGTTTCTTGCCCATATTACCTGTGTGTCCACAACATACGTGGCAGAGGGAATGCCCAGCTGGATATGTGTTCACATCAATTCTAAATTCCTCAGGGTCCATGAGGGAGAAAGGCATGGAGGGTGTGGGGTGAGGGGGTTATGCTGGTAGATGCATTGGGCCAAAGGAAATGCAAGTGAAGCAAACGCACCAGATGGACCATTTGGTCCGAAAGCCGCGCTCCTGCGCTGCACAATCTATGTGATGCTATTTTTGTTTAGACATTTCTGGCTTGATGATGAGACTTGAGGTCTCATTTCAATATTGAAACAAGGTTTTGCAGGAAATTAGTTCAGTTTATTCAAAGCTTCTGCTGGTCAAGACGTGACTCATTAATCAAGCTCATCAACGTCCTTAAAGGAGCCAGGAGCTCATCGAAGAATAAGGAAGATGCGCTTTTTAAAAAAGATTACTGTAATGTGGATCCAGGTGCAGCAGGAGAGATTAATATTGCAACCTGCTGTCTGCTCCTGCTCACCTCCCCCTTCTCCATGTCTCTCGCCCTTTGTCCAACGTGCAGCAGAGCCCAATTTGTAAATTTTGCAGGGTAGACATTGGGCATGCGAAGATGGGGAAACCCAGCAGGAGTCTTGGTTCCTATAGTCCATTTATTTCTGGCCAGGTCATGTTGGATTTAATGGGGAATATTGCAGATGGTGCACACAGGCCTCAGTAAGGGCTTGAAAGTTACTCTACGGGAAGAAGCCCAGCCCTGAATTTTGCATGCCAGACTTAAGGTTTGCATTGCAATGCCATTGTCGAAACGCTGTATAAACTCAGTATTTGGACTGTGAGAGTTTCTTAACCAGCTGGTTTTTGAGTGAGTGTTTTAGCAATTTTAGGTTGCTTTTGTTGCAATTAGTTTGGTGCATCTGCTTTTATTTTCATTTCGCACATCATTTTTGTTTTAACACTTTATATTTCCTCTTCCACCAGCGAAGGGGATTTCAGTGTCCTTTAAAACTCACTGCTTTGGGAACTGTGCTAACCCTCTGGGAGCGAGTGATTATGTAAACACGCCACAGGGATGGACGTGAGACAGATGTGCCTGCATCTGTCCTGACCCACTTTTACCTGAGGACATGGGTCCAGAGACCCAATCGTGTCTGAGGAGATTTATCCTTGCATCCTGCAGATGAACAGCAAGGTAGTCTCAGAGCACCCGCCGTCTTAACATAACGAAGGACATGGATAGGGTGGACAGGAAGAAACCTTTCCCCCCCCCCCTAGCGGAGGGGCCAATAACCAGAGAGAATAGATTTAAGGTGAGGGGCAGGAGATTTAGAGGGGATTGGAGGAAAAACATTTCACCCAGAGGGTGGTGGGAATCTGGAACTCGCTGCTCTGTGAATGTGGGCGAGGTGGGACAACATTTAAGAAGCTTTTAGATGAGCACTTGAGATTCCATATTACACAGGGCTACGGACTGAGTGCTGGAGAATAGGATTAGAGTAGATAGGTGTTTGATGGCTGACACAGACACGATGGGTCGGAGGGTCTCTTTCTATGCTGTAAAACTCAATGACTCTATGACTCAACGCACTTCACTCTACAAATTGTGTCCCGGGTCAGGATTAGTCTACCCACGCCGATTAAAGCTATTGCTGCAATTTCAGCTGTTGGTCGCACTCTTGCATCTGAGTCTGGAGGTTGTGGGTCCACGTTTCAGTCATCAGTCCGGAGTGACAAAATCTAGCCTAACATTCCCGTGCTGCCCTATGGGTGACATGCCGGGGATCAGTTGAACATTAACGAACATCACTACATCAGACCATTTGAGCATTGTCACAGTGATGTTTAAGGGAGAGTGGGGAGGCCGTGGAATGCCCTATCTGCAACAGTAGTGAACTTGCCAACATTGAGGGCATTTAAAACTTTATTGGATAAGCATATCGATGATAATGGCATAGTGTAGGTTAGATGGCTTTTGTTTTTTGACTTCCCATGTCGGTGCAACATCGTGGGCCGAAGGGCCTGTACTGTGCTGTATCGTTCTATGGTCTATGTTCTATGTTCTATGAGATTGCTGTGTGCACATTTGGTTGCTGCGTCTGGTGGAGGTACACAGAATATCCAACACAGAAACAGGCCGATTGCTCCAATCAGTCCGTGCTGCCATCGATGCTCCCCCCCATCCTTCTTTGTCTAACTTTATCAGCAAAACCTTCTGTTCCATTCTTCCACCCACACGCTGTATGATGAGGAGAAATGACTTCTCTCAAAGGGTCGTGAATCTTTGGAATTCGCTGCCCCAGAGTGCAGAGGATGCCGGGACATTGAGTAAATTTAAGGAGCAGATAGACAGATTTTTAATTAGTAATGGGGTTGAAGGGTGATGGAGAATGGGCAGGGCGGTGGAGTTGAGGCTGGGATGAGATCAGCCAGGATCCTATTGAACGGCAGAGCGGGCTGGAGGGGCTGATTTGCTGGCTCCTGCTCCTAGTTCTTATGTTCTAATGATCCCGTTAAATGCAATTCGCGTCAGCTATTTCCTGTGGCATTGGCATCCATCACTGTCTGGGTGAAGAAGTCTTTTCTGGACTATTACAAAGGTCTCGTCCAAAAGACAGCACTGCCGACGGTGTCGCACTCCCTGGGTACTGCAATGAAGAGTCAGCCTCGATGATGTCTCCAAAGTGGAGCTTGAGTCCACAACCTTCTGCCTCCGAGGTAAGGTGCTGCCACTGACCCCTTGCTGATACCTCTTTAAGCATCAGTATCAACAAATATCATTATTGAATGGAACATGTGAACTAAACTAGAGATAGACGCTTCAATGGGAATCCATAAACCACAGCAGAGAGCAAGCTATAAGGCGGCACGTGCTTGCAAATGAGTGCAAAGAGAATGTACTGTTGATGTGCACAAACAAAGAATCCGCTGCTTCAACAAGCCTGGAGATGCCTTCCTGTACAACTTCACAGAGCTAGCAAAAGAATAACATAAACTGAAAAATCCTGTCGAGGAGTCACCATGTAACGAGTGGAAGAGCAGGCCAGAAGCTTCCGGAAGCAGGCACTGCTAATGTGCTGGAGGCTGACGACTTGGCAGCTGAGCCCGAGTAGCAGAAATGAACATGAATCCAGTTGTGTCTAATAAGCGGCAATATCAATGAAAGCAGGAAGATCACCCAGCGTAACAATTCCTCAAAACGTGCCCCCAGAGGGGGAACTGGTCCATCAGGTCCCATTCCCACCATCGTCAACCTTGTCACTATATACACGCAGGTATATGATGGTACACAAACAGGCAGTGATTGACACACAGGATGACCAGTGAACACACAGAACACAGCAGCCAATCACCAGACAGGACACGACCACTATAAAGCCAGAGGGCACTAGTTTTCCCGCTCTCTTGGGATCCAGCCTCTGAGACAGTCAGAGCCCCTGAGCAGCAACTAGAACATACACCATGTGGTAGTAAGATAGTCTGGTCAGGTTAGCCTCAGGTCTCCAGTCAAGTCAGCATAGTGTCAACCCACAGTTAAAGTATGTATGATAGTTTAGAGTTCAATAAAATCGAGTTGCATTTCTTCAGGTGTTGGAAGCCTGTCTCTCTCACTGCTGCAGTAAACGCAGTCCTCGCAGACCCGGCATACCCAACACATCAAACCTCGGGCACGACATGAAAGATTCATTATCTGGGCAGAGGACCCAAAAGCTTCCCACAGGAGCCAACACAGGACAAAGGGGGGGCGGGGGGGAGGAAGAGTAGGGATTAATCACAATGTGAGGGTAAACTAGCAGGAAGTATCAAAACAGACAGGAGGAGCTTCCACAGGGAGAGGGTAGCTAAAGAAAACATTGGCTCCTTAGAAGATGAAGCTGAGGAATTAATAATGGCAAATGAGGAAATGGCAGACTTGTGTCTCTCTTCATGGTAGAAGACATAAATAGCATCCAAATCTTTGCATCCTTGGTTTTACAAGTGGCTGCAGAGGCTGCATTGGAGGCAGTTCAAAGAAGGTTCATGAGGCTGATTCCTGGGGCTGTTTTATGAGGAAAGGTTGCGCAGGATGAGCGTATGGGCGTAATCCAATGGCCACGCTGCACCTGAAAGGCTGCTCGCCGTGGCACAGTGCGTACGATGAAAGCCGGGAGGTCCTGCTCCCAGGATCTACCGCCTCACAATGCGTGAGATGTTGCAATGTAAATCCTGCCCATTGTGGGCGGGATCAATTTTCGGCAAATCTGCATATTAGAGCAAGACACCTAGTCTCACTGTAATGTGCAGATTCCCGAGATACCTGAGGCTTTGTAATTTATCCCCTTTACCTCAGAGATCTCGGACAAGCGTCGTTCAGCGCGGGTCCCCACAAACGGGGACCACGCAGCATGGCATTCATGGGGGTCCGAGGAGACTGGAGGCACGAAGACAAACACGAGACACAACCGACAGAGTACCCTTTGTCGTCCAGTACTTCCCCGGATGGGAGAAACTAAGACATCTTCTTCGCAGCCTTCAACACGTCATCGATGGAGACGAACATCTTGCCAAGGTCATCCCCACACCCCCATTACCTGCCTTCAAACAACAACGCAACCTCAAACAAACCATTGTTTGCAGCAAACTACCCAACCTTCAGAACAGCGACCACGACACCACACAACCCTGCCATGGCAATCTCTGCAAGACGTGCCAGATCATCGACATGGGTACCACCATTACACGTGAGAGCACCACTCACCAGAGACGCGGTACATACTCGTGCCACTCGGCCAAGGTTGTCTACCTCATACGCTGCAGGAAAGGATGTCCCAAAGTGTAGTACATTGGCGAGACCATGCAGATGCTGCGACAACGGATGAATGGACATCGCACGACAATCGTCGGGCAGGGATGTTCCCTTCCAGTCGGGGAACACTTCAGCAGTCGAGGGCATTCAGCCTCTGATCTCCGGGTAAGCGTTCTCCAAGGCGACCTTCAGGACGCGCGACAATGCAGAATCGCCAAGCAGAAACTTATAGCCAAGTTCCTCACACATGAGTGCGGCCTCAACCGTGACCTTGGATTCATGTCGCATTACATTCACCCCCCACAATCTGGCCTGGGCTTGTGAAATCCTACCAACTGTCCTGACTTGAGACAATTCACACCTCTTTAACCTGGGGTTACCCCTGTCTCTGGATCTGTAAAGACTTAATTTCCTGCAAATGCTCGCATTCCAAACATTGTCTTGCATCTTTGACATTGTCTATATATATGTTTCTGGAACCTACCTCTCCATTCACCTGAGGAAGGAGCTGCGCTCCGAAAGCTAGTGATTTGAAACAAACCTGTTGGACTTTAACCTGGTGTTGGAAGACTTCTTACTATACTCAAGGTTGAGAGAGGTTTGATTGACATGGGAGTGAAGGAAGGCAGGAAAGTGCAGCTGAGGCCATGATCAGAACAACCATAACCTTCTTGAAAGGTGGAGCAGGCTTGAATCTCCGAATTGCTGACCGCTCATCCCATTTCTTATGATCTTATGAAAGAGAACTTTAGCCCCAAAAATTAGCAGATATAAAAAAGTGACTCCAATGTCAGTTATGAGAGTAATGACCTAAGTGGACTATTATCAACTGGCAACTGGATTGAATCTGGCCCAATATATTTATTTCATAATCACGAGTAACAAGATTTAAGGGCATCAGTTTACCCGACCAAGAATGGTTTAAACTCAGACAGCAGAAGTGAAAGTATAATTTTCTAATAAGCCATACTACCAAGGCCCGACAATCATCTCCTTGTAAGTAAGTTCAGTGTCCACATACCTGCCCTTTCTGCTCGACTTACTGGGCAGCGCCAGGCAGAGAACCCTTGGGCTGATTTTATATTTTGACCTCACAGACCAGGCGACAGTGGCTAATTGAAACCCTCCTGTTGCCACTCAGCTAACTTAACAAAACCAAAGATTAATCCTGGGACCTTCTTTGTCTGAATAACTTAGTATCGCACAATGCACACAATTAGCCACTGGTCCATCAGTGGAACCTGATCCTAATTTTTTATCTCTCTTGTCTGCTTTTTTCTTTCTCTTTGTTGCCTTTCAACTGGAAATGTTGGAACCACATTTATACAGTCTGCTGAACAATAGTGCACATCTCAAGGATCATTATCAAAGAAGGTTTGACACGGAGTGACATAAAGGGACATGAGGACCTGTAACAAAAAGCTTGCTCAAAGAGGTGGGTTTTAAGGAGTGTCAGTAAAGATGGTTTAGGGAGGGAAGAGTGGGTTTAAGTTTTTGAAAGGTCCAAGGCGGTGGCCCGCCAAGTCAGCACCATGGGTATACGTACTCCACATGGACTGCAACGCCTTAAGTAGGCAGCTCGCCGCCACTTTCTCAAGGGCAATTAGAGATGGGGGATGAAATGCTGGCCCAGCCAACCACACCCATACACGTCCCACAAATGATTTTCTTCGAAAGCCATCAAGTCAGTACATAACAAAGAAATGGGGCTGGATTCTCTGTTCTGGAGACTAAGTGTAGACGCCAGCGTAGAAAGTGTTGACTTTCACGACAGGAAATTCAGCGCCGACCCCTCGGCGATTCGGGTACCGGTGAGGGGCTAGCACAGGCGGCGACTGAAACGCTCGCCTCCCACGCCGAAAACGCCCGGAAACGGCCGGGTCCCAAGGCGCGCATGCGCACGGCTGATGACCTGCACCGGTTGCGCTGTACAACATGGCGCCGGCTGTGCGCTAAACCTAACCCGCCGATTGTGACCCCACAGCCCACCCCCTGGCCACCCGCCAGCCCTGACAGACGCCCCCCCTGGATAGTGGCATGGATCCCGGCCGAGTGTGGCGCCGCCGGACACAGTCTGCAGCTGGCACGCCGGCTTGGGTCACACGTGATTGGCCGGGAACTCGGCCCATCAGGAGCGGATCATCGGGGGTGGGCCGGCCGATGAGGCACCAATGGCATTGCGGCTGCGCGCAGTACATCATGATGACGCCGGTTTGTGGGGGGTGCAGAGAATCGCAAGCCGGTGCCAAACTGGCGCCGGCCCCAATTCCGGCGTCGGAATCGATTCTCTGCCCGATCGACGATTACAATTTCAGCGTCAGGCTAACAGAGAATCCCGCCCAGGGTGTGGGTTTCACTGGCAGAGGAGCTGAGACAAGGGCAAAGACAGGCGGCGTTACAGAGGTGAATGGTGACAGTCTTGCTGATTCAGCAAGCTTACGGTCAGAAGCTCACTTTACGGTCAAATGGGATGCCAATGTTCCAAGCAGTCACGGCTAGGGACCTCTCCCAGCTGGCACTCTGTGCGAGCAGGCATGGTTCGATGGATGTATGGATGGATATTTCTGCTAGTTGTCCCCCTCTCCTGTCTTGCGTTACCTCAATATGAGGCCTTACCCTCCCCTGATTGCCAACAGGACAAAGTGGGTGACAGACACCTGGCAAGGCAAGGCCACATTCAGACCTCTTGCTGTAAGTTATTAAAACTGTCCCATCCTTTATCAATAAGCACAAACTCAACCATCTGAGGCACTGCACAAGTTGTCTGACAAAAGAAAAGCAAGAGGTTAACTTAAATACCATAATTGGCTGAATGTAAATATTTCTCTCACATACATAATTTCTCAAGCCTTGGAATATGGTGTGCTTCAAACAGTAAATTCCACTCAAAGATTAAAGGTGATTTTGGATTACCTGTTCATTAAAGCCAGGTAGCTTTCCCACAGATCGTGTGCCAGAGTCGTAAATTTAAATAAGGATCAGGTTTTTTTTCTCAGATCATTAATTTTTCTTTAATTCCTGGACCAATTTTTTTTTTTTTTTACTGCACAACCGTTCCGAATTCTTAAAAGATCACCTGAGTTGTGGCAGGTCTGCAAGATGATATTTCCTCGTGCACAGGTATACCGCAGATTATCCATCCTCCTACCTAAACACAGGAAATGATCTGTTACCTGAGGCAACAATCTGGCCTTTGACACACTTAGACTGATAATCTTGGAAGGCTTTTGAGAAGCAATGCATTTACATTTCCCATGCAACTGTCAAAGGACTGCCCTGTGCTGCAAGCAATTTCTTGACAAGTTATCAGATGACTTTTGCTTCAGAAACCACAGATTTTTCTTGGTAACTCAAAATACGGGGCCATCGTTTTCTCTCGAGGCACTCCTTCGCTCGGGATTAAAAGCGGATATCACTCCTGATCCTGCGGCGATTTCACAAACATATGCACACATACACCACCCCTCCGATTAACCCATTGTATACTACCCGGTTGACAGTGTGCACTTTTGAAAGGCATGCATTCTGTTAGCTACCTGCTCCGAGATCCTTCAGCACTCCCGTGATCCTTGATGCGCATTTGGGATGAATCACGCTGGGCAGGGAAGGAAGAACGGAAGAAGGAAATTGCATTTAAATAACGGCCAAAATTCTCCTGCGATTCACTTTTCCCAGCTGCAGCGCACACCCGCCCAAGGGTTTCCCAGCGGCATGGTTCAAAAAGGAAATTCCATTGACAAGCGGCGGGAAGATAGAATCCCACCGCCAGCGAATAGCGCGCGGCCGAGAAACTCACGGCTGGTGGATGGGCGGATCCTGCCCAGCACCTTTCACAACCTCAAGGTGGCTCAAAGCAGGGCGGCACGGTGGCGCAGTGGTTAGCACTGCTGCCTCATGCCGCCGAGGACCCGGGTTCGATCCCGGCCCCGGGTCGCTGTCCCCGTGTCTGCCTGGGTCTCACCCACACAACCCAAAGATATGCAGGGCAGGTGAATTGACCACGCTAATTTGCCCCTTAATTGGAAAAAAGAGATGTCTCAAAACGTCTTCCAACTAATGTCGCACCTTTTTACTGAACAACCACTGATGTAACTTCGGAAGGTTTCGGGTTCAAACCCCTTCCAGAGATTTGAATACTGGGTTAATATTGAATGCTGTACTGACGGAGGATTGCACTGTTGAAAATGCCATCCTTCAGGAAAGATGGTGAACCTTCCCTGGCAGACATGGAAGATCTCCTGGAGGTTGGGTGAAAGGCCATTGATCTGAAACGTCAATTTTATTTTCTCCACAAACGCTGCTTCATCCCCGGGGTATTTCCAGCATTTTCTATTTCGATATCCCACATCTTTATTATGCACAGGAAATACAGCAGCCAGTCTTCACACAGCAATAGCTCGCAAAGAGCAATGAGATAAAAAAAAATATTTATTTTGTTGTTGGTGATAAAGGGCTGAAGAACAGAAGGGTCAAATAGGGCCTTGGTTTTACAATCTAACATTGTTAGCAACAGCTGTTCAATACTGTCCAAATGTTATGCACCACTGTATGGACCATAAGACCATAAGACATCGGAGCAGAATTAGGCCACTCGGCCCATCAAGTCTGCTCCACCATTCTATCATGGCTGATATTTTCTCATCCCCATTCTCCTGCCTTCTCCCCATAACCCCTGATCCCCTTATTAATCAAGAACCTATCTATCTCTGTCTTTGGCCTCCACAGCCTTCTGCGGCAAAGAGTTCCACAGATTCACCACCGTCTGCCTGAAGAACTTCCTCCTCATCTCTGTTTTAAAGGATCGTCCAGTCTGAGGGAGACTTAAATGTATAATATTCTGAGTCAGTGAGGAACATCTTTCCACTCAGTCACAGGCCCAGATTTTCATCCTCAGGTTATGCGAGGCGAGTTGGGAGGTTGCCTGGCTCAGCCAACCCCGGCCTTTAAAAATGTCCGGCCGCAGGTCAGACTTTTGGTCGGGTGGGTGGGCTAAAATAGGAGTCAAGGCTGCGTCCCTGGAATGAAGGCACAGGCTGCCAAGTACAGAGGTTCCCAAGCATCTCCATGGTTGTCATACCCCCATAAAAACTTGGTTTCCCTCTGCCCACCCCTAATGTGCCATAACCCGATGCCAAACTAATGCCAACTCATGTCAACCCTTGCTCCACCTATCCAACATCCTTCTCCCTTACCCCTTCCATGTCAACTTAACCAGTAGCCTTGGACATTTCCTTGACAGCTTTAACACTTCCTGAATAGGCCTGACAGTTTTGACAGATTTGGCACTTCCTGGACATCTCTGACAGGATTGACAGTTGGACAGTTCCTTGACAGCTGAACAGCTCTTTGACAGCTTAATAGTTCCAGTGAGTTTAGGTATCAAACATGATTATTATGTTCACTTTTAACAATCCCAAAGGGTGCCTCACCTATTCCAAATGTTTCCAGAGACCCTATCCAAACATATCCGTCAAGTTCCATCCTTATAAAGTCATAGTCATGCAGTACGGAAGAGGCTCTCCTGCCCATCGGTTCTGCACCAACAAAACTGCACTAAACCGACACTAATCCCACTTTCCAGCACTTGGCCCATAGCCTTGAATGTTATGATATTTCAAGTGCTCATCCAGGTTGTGCATTCCAGATTTGCACTATCCACTGGGTAAAAATATTTTCCTCAAATCCCCTCCAAACCGCCTGTCATTCACCTTAAAATTATTCTTCCTCATTATTGATCCTTCAACGAAGGTGAACAGCTTAATCCTACCCACCCCGTCCACACCCAGCAAAATCTTACAGACCTCAATCAGGTCCCCATGCTCCTCTTACTGAGCTGCACACTCTGGATTCCACCTTCCCATTGTCCCAAAATCTCACTTCTTTGGAGGCAGCTGGTGATTGAAATAACTGGCTGCCTCTGTGTATCGTGCATGGGTAAACTCCGATCTGACTCGAGTCCTGTCCCCATGTAAGTGGGAAATTCGGGTCTGTGGATACATAGAAATAGATATAGAAACTAGGAGCAGGAGGAGGCCATTCGGCCCTTCGAGCCTGCTCCGCCATTCATTATGATCATGGCTGATCATCAAGTTCAATACCCTGATCCCACCTCCCCCTATATCCCTTGATCCCTTTAGCCCCGAGAGCTGTATCTAATTCCTTCTTGAAATTACACAATGTTTGGCCTCAGCTCCTTTCTGTGGTAGCGAATTCCACAGATTCACCGCTCTCTGGGTGAAGAAATTTCTCCTCACCTCAGTCCTAAAAGGTTTACCCCTTATCCTCAAACTATGACCCCTAGTTCGGGACTGTCCCACCATCAGGAACATTTTTTCTGACTCTACCCTGTCTAATCCTGTTAGAATTTTATAAGTTTCTATGAGATCCCCTCTCACTCGTCTAAACTCCAATGGATATAATCCTAACCGACTTAATCTCTCCTCATATGACGGTCCCACCATCCCAGGAATCAGCCTGGTAAACCTTCGCTGCACTCCCTCCATAGCAAGAACATCCTTCCTCAGATAAGGACACCAAAACTGCCCACAATACTCCAGGTGTGGCCTCACCAATGCTCTATACAATTGCAGTAAAACATCCCTATTCCTATACTCAAATCCTCTCGCTATGAAGGCCAACATACCATTTGCCTTCTTTACTGCCTGCTGTACCTGCGCACTTACTTTCAGTGACTGATGCACGAGGACACCAAGGTCTCGCTGAGTATCCGCCTCCTCTCAATTTACACCCATTCAAATAATAATCTGCCTTCCTATTTTTGTTACCAAAGTGGATAACCTCCAATTTATCCACATTATACTGCATCCGTCATGCAGGTGTCCACTCACTCAGCCTGTCCAAATCCCGCTGGAGCATCTCTGCATCCTCCTCACAGCTCACCCTCCCACCCAACTTTGTATCATCTACAAATTTGGAGATAATACATTTAGTTCCCTCCTCCAAATCATTAATATATAATGTGAACAGTTGGGGTCCTATCACTGATCCCTGTGGCACCCCACTAGTCATTGCCTGTCAATCAGAAAAAGACCCATTTATTGCAACTTTTTGCGCCCTGTCCGCTAAACAGCTTTCTATCCATCTCAGGACAAGCAATTCCATGTTTTAACTTTACATATTAATCTGCTATCAGAGACCTTGTCGAAAGCCTTCTGAAAGTCAAAATAAATCACATCCACTGGTTCTCCCTGGTCAACTCTACTAGTTACAACTTCCAAGAATTCTAGTAGATTTGTCAAGCATGTTTTCCCTTTCATAATTCATGCTGAATTCATCTGATTATACCACTGCTTTCCAAATGCTGTGCTATGGATTCCTTGGCAATGGACTACAGCAACTTCCCGACTTCCGACGTTAGGCTCACTGGTCTGTTGTATTTCTACCTCCATTTTGAATAGCGTGCTTACATTAGCTGCCCTCCATTCCAGAGTCCAAAGAATTTTGGAAAATGACCACCGATGGATCTACTATTTCTAGGGCCACTTCCTTAAGTACTCTGGGATGAAGATTATCAGGACCTAGAGAATTATCAGCCTTTAATCCCATCAATTTTCCCAAGAATATTTCTCCACTAATACTGATTTCCTTTAGCTTCTCACTAGAAGTTGTGTTTCTCAGAACCTCTGGTACATTATTCGTGTCTTCCTTTGTGAAGACAGAAGCAAAGTACAAATTTAGTAACTCTGCCATTTCTTAGTTCCCCGTTATGAATTTCCCACGTTTCTTCTTTTTAAAATAAATTTAGAGTACCCAATTCATTTTTTCCAATTAAGGGGCAATTTAGCATGGCCAATCCACCTAACCTGCACATCTTTTGGGTTATGGGGGCGAAACCCACGCAAACATGGGGAGAATGTGCAAAGTCCACATGGACAGTGACCCAGAGCCGGGATCGAACCTGGGACCTTGGAGACATGAAGCAACAGGGCTAACCCACTGCGCCACCGTGCTGCCCGAATTCCCCCTTTTCTGACGGTGAGGGGCCTACATTCGTTTTTGTCAACCTTTTTCCCTTTACACACCTATAGAGACTGTTACAGTCAGTTTTTATGAGGCTGCAGTTAAGGCTGCAATTGCACAGTTAAGTGACCATGGTCAACAAATGCGGTAAGGGGCAGCATCAAGCTATAATAACAGAATAAAAACTCATTTCCTTTGCTGTCTCTGAGAATTTGCTGCATGCAGATTAAATGCAGCTTAGCTTATAAAACAAGAATGACAGAGTTTCAAAAAGTGATCTATTGGTTACGAGATGCCCGTTGCGATACTCTGAACCTGTGCAAGTTGCTACATAGATTATTTGGGTAATTCTTTTTCAAATTGGCAGTGGAAAGGCTTCTGTAAATTTTATTGTACCTCGTGCCGTAGCACCAGCTACTCCACGGACAGTTAATAGCATGGCTTGGATGTAGAACAGAACTATTTATAAGATGTCACAGCAATGTAGTTCACTCCCACCATCAGAAATATGGTAGTTTCCATTTGCTACATCATTTAACAAGCGATACCTCATAACTGCAATAAACATTCAGATTTCACACTGTTGCATGATACCTCCTGTTGATCTTAAGGCAGTAATCAAATCTCAGGGTTCAAATAACATTCATAAATTGGTGGAGCTTTCGAGCTCATGACGTAATCTACATCTGTTGATTAGGTAAGTGGCCCACGTGTATCAATTATTCTGTGTGCAAATTCACTTAGAGGCATCTGCTCCTTGTGCTGAGTCTGAGGACATGTCTAGTCAGCCAGGCTAAGTACAGCAGCAGGTTGCTGAGTGCCTCCCTGTGCGAGGGTGGAATCTGAAGGTACAGTGATGGATGTTGACGGAGGAATTTCCGATTCCTGTTTTCCATCGATGATGTTTGAAAGTTTAGACGCGGACCCGCTCACACTCACCTAAATGACCTATCATTCTGCTGTGCTTTGGGAAATGTCCTTGTACAGGAATGAAAAAAAAAAGGCCAACGCTTCAATCACATGGAAATAATCTGGAAGAAATGAGTTAATCGTATGGCTAGGTACTTTGTACGTAGTAAAGATTTAATGGAAATTTAATGTGGTGCTGGGTCAATGATACATGGTAGATGATCCCAAATTGTTTCAAGATGTCAAACAGGCAAAATGACCAATATTTAAAGACAGTTTCTCTACATTTTATATATTTTGAGTATTTCCATGGCTATGAGACAAGAAGGAACATGGATCCCTCGAACATTTTTCGGTGTAACATGGATTACAATGGGAGCTGATGCTGTGCAACTTAAACAGATTCCACAAGCTATAAATTTTAATGTCCCCTAAAGCTACAGAAGAATGATTTCATTTAGGCTACATTCTTATTTGATTGTGCTGTTTTGTTGATTTTATCTTTAGTTTTTTTGCGCAATTTTCAAGGGCAGAAATGGATTTATATTTACTACGGCAAAGCCAATTGGGATTAAACACAGATCTTTTGCCAGCAGAAAGATTTATACAGCATGTGAGATTCGTAAAGAGGATTCTGATTAGATGCACGTCGCGATAAAGCGAGGCCGTGGTTAGTGTTGAGCCCCGGTTGTATGTTAAACAAACAATGATTCTCCTTCCATCTGAATTTTCATTTTTCCCACTCAGGTGATATTCCAAGTCCACCGCGGCTTTGGGAAATGAGGGGAGGGGCGTTTGTGAGTTCTCCCGAGGATCTCTGGCTTGTTGCTCTGTGACATGCAATGCATCACTGACCCGGTCACGTGCAGCATGCTTTGATAGCCAAATGCTTCAGGTGTAACATTAAAAGTCTCGGGGAGATGAAAATGCCATTTTTGAACAGATCTGAGCAACAATGGATTGCTTGCCACATATGGGTGTGATGGCATGGTGGAAAGATAGAAATACTTGCATTTATGTTGTACCTTTCATGTCCTTAGGTCCGTCCCAACGTATTTTTCAACCAATGAAGTGCTTTTGTGTTGCAATGTAAGGATTGTCGCAGTTTACACACAGCAAGACCCCACAAACAACAATGTAACAATCACCAGTAAGGGGCAATGACTCCACCAGTGGTGAACATACCTTTAAGTTGCCTGGGCTCCTGCCCACCGCTACCTTGCTTTCCTCCTTTATAACGTCCCCTAAAGCAATAATACATCGAGCATCTTTAACAGAATAACAATTCTCAAAGTGCTTCTCAGAAGCATTAGAGTTTTAGAAACTGAATCACACAAGGGAGATGTTAGGCCGGGAAACTTCTTTGACAAAGCTTTTGGCCTGCTCCTCTAATGTTCAAAACAGAGGAAGAGTAAGTTATTTTCTTTCACCTCGCTGGTATTGATGATCATTGAGCTATATTGGCAACGTGACGCAGTGGTTAGCACTGCTGCCTCACCGCCAGGGACCAGGGTTCAATTCTGGCCTCGGGTGACTGTCTGTGTGGAGTTTGAACATTTCTCTCCTGCCTGCGTGCGATTCCTCCAGGTACTCCGGTTCCAAAGATATGTAGGTTAGGTGGAATGGCCGTGCTAAATTACTCCTTAGTGTCCAAAGATGTGCAGGTTAGGTGGATTGGCCATGCTAAATTGCCCCTTAGTGTCCAAAGATGTGCAGGTTAGGTGGATTGGCCATGCCAAATTACTCCTCAGTGTCCAAAGATGTGCAGGTTAGGTGGATTGGCCATGCTAAATTGCCCCTTAGTGTCCAAAGATGTGCAGGTTAGGTGGATTGGCCATGCTAAATTGCCCCTTTGTGTCCAAAGATGTGTAGGTTAGGTGGGGTTACTGGGAAAGGGCAGGGATATGATGCTCTTTCAGGGGGTCGGTGCAGACTTGATGGGCCAAATGGTCTCCTTCTGCACTGTATGGATTCTATGCTATCCTGCGTATTTGCCTTTCCTCAACACTCAATATACACTTGTTATGTTGATGAAACCTCCAATCAAGCTTCTGATATTCTGACTAGATTCTCGCAAATTCCTTCTCAGACTATGATCTCCAGATGTGTTTTCTGTTACTGCTATCATCAGCATGTGATACTCCTTCCCACTCAGTTAAAGAGGAGGAGGATTGGTGGACTCGCAAGCTTGCATGTGGGAAATCTTGGCCATGTCTTCCTGCTGCCTAACATCCAGTCTGGTTTGGGATTCAATACTCAGATCTGCCCTCTCCTACCTAAATCCCAACCCCTGAGTGAGTTACACGTTTCAAATAGCTGACTCACAAGGCCCTTCACTCCAGACTTATGGTCGCTGTCCTGTCGCAGCCCTGTCATGAGTCACAAAAAGTTGGTTTACAGGTGCAACAGGTGATTAAGAAGGCAAATGGAATTTTGTCCTTCATTGCTAGAGGGATGGAGTTTAAGACTAGGGAGGTTATGATGCAATTGTATAAGGTGTTAGTGAGGCCACACCTGGAGTATTGTATTCAGTTTTGGTCTCCTTACTTGAGAAAGGACGTACTGGCACTGGAGGGTGTGCAGAGGAGATTCACTAGGTTAATCCCAGAGCTGAAGGGGTTGGATTACGAGGAGAGGTTGAGTAGACTGGGACTGTACTCGTTGGAATTTAGAAGGATGAGGGGGGATCTTATAGAAACATATAAAATTATGAAGGGAATAGATAGGATAGATGCGGGCAGGTTGTTTCCACTGGCGGGTGAAAGCAGAACTAGGGGGCATAGCCTCAAAATAAGGGGAAGTAGATTTAGGACTGAGCTTAGGAGGAACTTCTTCACCCAAAGGGTTGTGAATCTATGGAATTCCTTGCCCAGTGAAGCAGTAGAGGCTCCTTCATTACATGTTTTTAAGATAGAGATAGATAGTTTTTTGAAGAATAAAGGGATTAAGGGTTATGGTGTTCAGGCCGGAAAGTGGAGCTGAGTCCACAAAAGATCAGCCATGATCTCATTGAATGGCGGAGCAGGCTCGAGGGGCCAGATGGCCGACTCCTGCTTCTAGTTCTTATGTTCTTATGTTATGTTCTTATGTTAGGTTGTGTCATTCTATTCACACCAGCCTTATAGCCACCTAACTTACACCTTTAACGTTCTTGGTGAATTACTCTTCTTTGCCAATGAAGTCGAGGACCAGAAGTGTGTGAAGATAAGTGCTGGCCATGGCTCAGTTGGCAACGCTCTTATGTCTGAATCAGAAGGCTGTGGGTTCAATTCCCACTCAACTGACCTGAGCACAAAAGTCTAGGCTGATATCGAAGGAGTGAGATATTGGTTGGAGCTTCCAACTTTAGGATGAGGCATTAAACTGAGCCTCCACCTGCTCTCTAAGGTGGGTGCAATAGATCCCACGGCACTATTTTGACATAGAGTAGAGGAGTTCTGTTTGGTGTTCTGGTCAATATTTATACCTCAAAATAATGCGAAACAGATTATTTGGTCATTTTTACAATGCGGTTTATGGGATCTCGCTGTGTGGAAATTGATTGGTGTGTTTCTCGACATTACAGCAATGACTATGCTTCTAAAAAGGCTTCATTGGCAGCAAAGTGCTTTAAGACAGCCTACAGCTGAACGGCACTATGTAGGGGCAAAACTCTCTTTTAAGTGCTCAGAGAAATAATGAGGAGTAGGGATAATGAATGGATCTCAAGGGAGTAGTGCTAACAGAAAAGGTAGGAAATTCAGAGCAGCTACACAGGATGTTACAAATACAGGATGGATTGTTCCCTCACATTGTTTCAATGCAATTCTCACAATAGCATCTTTCATTCAATTAGCTGTATGATTCCTGGTATCCTAGTAAGCCTTTGAACAAATCACACTCTTCCTATTCCTTTAAAAAAAAGACATTTTTATTGGTTCACATTTATTCATAACATCATTGCAAGGAATGTCACACAAAAATAAAGAGAAATATACAAAATGGGAATACAAAAGAATAATAAACAGCGATGCTGCATACAACAGTAACAAATCTACAGATATGAGGCTCCGAACTTTGGGCCCCAGTGATCGTATACCACAACCATACTGTGTTAATTACATCCATGCTGCTTCCTGGTATTAAAACATACGAGGGGCATATTTGGTGCTACCCGGGTGTACCTCGGTGTTTCATAGAATTTACAGTGCAGAAGGAGGCCATTCGGCCCATCAAGTCTGCACCGGCTCTTGGAAAGAGCACCCTACCCAAGGTCAACTCCTCCACCCTATCCCTATAACCCAGTAACCCCACCCAACACTAAGGGCAATTTTGGACACTAAGGGCAATTTATCATGGCCAATCCACCTAACCTGCACATCTTTGGACTGTGGGAAGAAACCGGAGCACCCGGAGGAAACCCACGCACACACGGGGAGGATGTGCAGACTCCGCACAGACAGTGACCCAAGCCGGAATCGAACCTGGGACCCTGGAGCTGTGAAGCAATTGTGCTATCCACAATGCTACCGTGCTGCGTGTTGTTGCGGTTGCACCAATGTTTTTGTCAATGGTCCCCACTGACCCCTCTGCGCTGCTGACTCTGTATTCTGGTTGGTGTTTGCCCCCTCTCCTTCTCCTATTCCCCCCCCCCCCCCCCGGACCCTCCCCCACCCCCTCCCCTCTTCTCTTTGTCCATTATCATTTTCAGTCCTCCCTTCCCATCCCTCTGTGTCCCCACCCTCCCGTATTGACTGCTGCTCACAAACAGGTCTTTGAACAAGCTGGTGAATTGCCTCCATGTGTTGCGGAAGCTTTCCTCCGATCCTCGAATGGGAATTTTATTTTCTCCAATTCGAGGGTTCGGACAGCCAGTCTGCAACCGTGGGTGGCATTGCTGATTTCCAGCCCAGCAGGAGTCTCCAGCGAGCGATCATTTTTATTTTATTTTGCATCCCCGTAAATAGTTCTGGCTGTTCTGATATCCCGAAAACCGCCACTAGTGGACATGGCTTCACCCTCACCCTCGCAACCTTGCACATGGATTTGAAAAAGGCAGTCCAGTACACGACAAGTCTGGGTCAGGACCGAACATGTCATTGTGGTTGGCCAGGCCTCCTGGGCACCGTTCACATTTGTCCTCCACCTCCGGGAAGAACCTGCTCATGCGTGTTCTGGTTAAGTGCGCCCTGTGCACTACCTTTAGCTTGCGCTTGAGGAGGTGGAGTTTGCCTTGTGCAGTGCTTCAATCTAGAGTTCTCCCCCATCTTCATCCCAGCTCCTCCTCCCACTTTTCCCGTGTCTCGTCCAGCAGTTACCATACCTCCTCTAGCAGTCACCCGTACATGTCAGCACAGTTATCGCCACCTAGTTCATCCGAGGTTAGTAGGGTGTGGCTGGGTAGCTGGGGGAACGTACTGTTCTCCTTGCAGAGGAAGTTCCTGAGTTGTATGTACCAAAGCTCATTCTCTTTCAGGAGCTGGAGTTAGTCCGTTATTTCGCCAAGGTTCGTTACTGTGCCGCCTGCGTATAGGTCCCCTACCGTCACTACCCCTTCATCCTGTTTCCACCTTTTTGAAGGAAGAATGTTGGCTCGGATACCAAATCCCTAATTTGTAATGCTCTTTGTATGCACGGATGGCGAGGTCTTTGTAGTTGAAGTGATCAGAGAACATGCGGCGTTGTAAATGGACAAAACTGTTTATTAATTAACTAAAACACTAAAGGGTTTCTACGATCTCCACTAAGATTACAGTTGGATATGATGACTGAATACAAATTAACTATTATTAATTACTGTTGACTCGGGAGGTGTTCGATCTGTGACTGCAGACTGTGCCTGCCGTCCAAGTTGTGTGTCTCTGTGCTGTCCAGCTTGTGTCCCTGTGCTGTCCAGGGTTCTGTCTCTGACATGTGGCGTGTCTTCAGTAACGTTCTCCTGTAGCCACTCCACCTGTGGTCGGATGCTAGAATACATCCTGTCTCTGACATGTGGGTGTCTTCCAGTAACGTTCTCCGGCAGCCGCGCCACCTGTGGTCGGATGCTAGAATTGGTCATCTATGCACGCAGGCACTAATGTTTATATACAGCTTGGTTATTATGTTATATACACAAATGATGTTCTACACATTATTACATAATATTCTTCAAGTAATGCTGTGAAATGTTTTATTTGCATAAAATTTTGCTCTTCATCTGAAGAACAGCCTCTCCAACACTCCAGTATTGCACTGAAGTTGGATCATCAGAACAGATTATGGGCTCTGGACAGGAATTCAAACACATCATCTTCTAACTCAAGAGATAAGAATGCTCCCATCTGAGAGAAGTTAACACTTTCAATGATATTGGGAATTATGGATTTCAACTCAAGTCCTCCTAATTAAAGGAACAAAAATAAGCTGCATTTCTCACTGAAGGTGATGGGAAGAAACATAACTCGAAGCTCTCTGTTCAGCTTCTGAAAAATTGGCGGCCAGGAATTGAAAGTCGAGGATGCCGGGAAAGCTCTTGTTGATGAGGCTTATCTACTGCCTTACTCAGGCTGGCCTGGCAATGAGCTTGTTCACCTGAGGCAGGTGCACTGTTGCTCCACGGTGAAAATTAGGATGGTACACAGATCCAAAATTGTAATCTCTGCAAGCAAGCCCCTGTGCCAGGACTAAGAGGCCACTAAACGGTTTCAAAGATGTTCGCCTGTGAAAACAGAGTGATTTGGTGAAGGTCCCCCTCCCGACTTCACACCTCCCAACCCCAGAACCAGCCTGTGGGCCAGCTGGGTGCGAATAGCGGAATTTATCGGGCCCCCACCAGTGGGCTGCATTGGGATGCTATTTGGCATCTACAGCCCCGCCACTGACTATTCACATGATGTGGGGTTAGGCCTGGAACGCAGCCTAGCTCTGATTGACTCATGGCGCAGTCACGCCTCTCACATGTTCAGCTCAAATCATATTTGTCCTCCGAAAGTGATAGTACAGGGTGTGACTGAAATAAATTCAAATGGAACCTGCTCCAAGCTTTATAATAAGCAGAGACGGGGCAGCATGGTGGCACAGTGGTTAGCACTGCTGCCTCACAGCACCAGGGCTCCAGGATCAATTCCAGCCTTGGGTGGCTGTGTGCAGTTTGCATGTTCTCCCCGTGTCTGCTTGGGTTTCCTCCGGGTGCTCCGGTTTCCTCCCACAGTCCAAAGATGTGCAAGTTAGGTGGATTGCCCTTTAATGTCCAAAGATGTACAGGCTAGATGTGGTTATTTGGATAAGGCGGGGAAACGGGCCTCGGTAGGGGGCTCTTTCAGAGGATCGGTGCAGACTCGATGGGCTGAATGGCCTCCTTCTGCACTGTAGTGGTTCTCTGGTTCAAAGGAGGCGTCTATTGTGGCAGCAGTGAAACCATGGTTTTTGCCGCTTGGAGCCATGGTGGACATTGCACCCAGACTGAAGTGGTGCCTGAGTTGATTCCACGTTCTCAGCATGGCCACGACCACTGGGCTTCCTGAGTACTTGGCTGGGAGGAGTGGGAGTGGGGCTGTGACCAGTGCTTAGAGGGATGTCCCCGTGCAAGAGTTCTCCTCTGTTCTTACCCATACCGCTCCCAGTTGTTTGATCCACCGCCGTACCCTTTCTGCGTTAGTGGTGAAATAGGGGGTTCGGAGGGGCCAGGCCCCCCACATTCCTCCGTCTTTGTTGGATGCTCTTGCAGATCCTAGGGCTCTTTCTCCCATTCCCACACACAAACACCATGATTAATGTGTCTACTTTGGTGAAGAGGGCCTTGGGGATGAAGATTGGGAAGGATCTGAACAGGAAGATGTATCTTGGCAGCAGGTTCATTTTGATTGGCTACACTCTCCCCGCCAGGGAGAGCGGCAGCGAGTCCCACCTCCACTGGTCCCTGTTTTCCTCTTCCATCAGACCTGATAGGTCCCACTTGTGGATCTACCAGTCGTGGGCTATCTGGATCCCCAGGTATCAGAATGTGGTTTGGGCCAGCTTGATTCCAGCACTGATTCCACGCCCTGCGGGTTCACGGGGATGATTTCGTTCTTGCTCAGGTTGGGGTTGTCACCGGAGAAGACTCCTGATTCCCTGAGGAGTTTCATTATTCCTCCCATGCTGGCTAGGGAGTTTGAGACATAGAGAAGCAGGTCATCCACATAGAGTCAGACTCTGCGTTCCCTCTGGATGCCTCTCCACCCCTTTGCTGATCTGAGAGCGATAGCCAACGGCTCCATTTCCAGGTCGAATAGCAGTGAGGATAAAGGGCATCCCTGCCTCGTGCCCCTACGCAGCTGGAAGTATTCAGAGCTGGTGGTGTTTGTCCTATACGCTCACCATGGGAGAGCTATACAGGAGTTTCACACATTAGGTGATCCTGGTCCAAACCCTAACCATTCCAGTACCTCTACGAGCCATCTCCATTCGACTCTGTCGAAGACCTTCCCTGCGTCTATGGAGATGATCACTTCTGGGGTCCCCTCCCCGGGTGGGGTCATAATCACTTTCAGCAGGCGTCTGAGGTTTAACTGTCTGCCCTTGACCAACCCAGTCTGATCTTCCGCAATTACCTCTGACATGCAACTCTCCAGCCACCCCACCAGGGCCTTTACCAGAACCTTTATGTCTGTGTTTAGGAGTGGGATGGGTCTTCATGACTCGCACTCCGTTGAGTATTTGTCATTTTTAGGGGTCAGCAATAGCGAGACCTGAGCCAGTGTGGGCGGCAGGTCCCTCTCGACAGCGAGTCATTGAACATCTCCCCCAGGTGGGGGACCAGTGCTGCCATGAATCGTTTATAAAAGTGCAATGGGAATCCGTCTGGACCTGCCGCATTCTCCGACTGCATGGAGTCGATGCTCTCCATTACTTCCCCAGTTCTAGTGGTGCTTCCAGTCCCTGTTTGTTTTCCTCCCCCACATCTGGTATGTCCGGCCCGCCGAGAAGCCGCCTCACCTCCGAGTCCCCCTCCAGGGTCTCGGAGGTATACAGCTCCTGGTGAAAGGTCACAAAGGCCTCATTGATCTTATCTGGCGTTGAGACTAGCTTACCATTCCTGTTCTTCACCTGTGCTGCCTGCCTTCTCAGCTGGCAAGCCTGCAGGCTGCTGGCCTTGTCTCCATGTTCATAAAAGGGTCCCCGTGTCTGGCGGAGTTGGTGCACGGTGGAGAGCAGGTCAAATTTGATTCGTAACTTTTTCCTCTCTGCCAGTAGTTCCAAGCTGAGGGCCAAGGAGTATCGCCAATCCACCTCCAGGATGGAGTCAATCAGCCGCTGCCCCGCTGCCCTTTCACTCCTGACCCTGAGGGCCCTATACACTATTATTTCCACCCTTGTCACCACCTTCAGTGCCTCCCAGAATGTGGAGGATGAGACCTCCCCATTCTGGTTGCTGGTTACATACCCATTGAAGGCTTGTGACATTTTTTCGCAGAATACGTTGTCGGCGATGAGGGCTGTGTCCAGCCTCCATGGGGGGGCGCTGGACCCGGCCCGCCTTCAATCTCACATCCACGTAGTGTGGTGCGTGGTCGGAGATTATTATTGCAGATTATTCCGCTCCTACTACCCCTGGAAGCACCGATTTACCCACTGCAAAGAGGTCGATACGGGAATATACTTTGCGAACTTGGGAGAAGAAAGTTTCCCTTTGTTTGGGGGCCATCCAAGATGGCCACCAATTTCTTCCTTGTTCCAGCCGTCCAATGCGCGACTTGTTGTAACCAATATTCTACTCTTCCCCTTCCCCTCCCCCCCACATAATCCCCGACCCCAACCCCGAGCCCCTCTATGCTTGCTATTCCCTCTTCTCTCTCCCCATACCCCTGTACCCCTGTTGCCCACCCCTCCCCGCCAGGCATTCCCTCCCTTTCGGGAGCTGTGTTGCATCCACCCCCCCCCCCCCCCACCCCCCCCCCCCCCCCCACCCCCACACACACACACTCGTATTACTTCCGTGCACTAGCACAGAGTGTGTTGGCTCCCACTTGGGTGCAGCTCCCTCTGTTCTCAGCTCGTTGTGTTCCCCGCCATCCCCCTGCCTCGCTTCAATGTTACTCTGCTTCTCCCAACCCCCAGGGCGTGCAAGTGTTTAGTCCAGAAATTAAAAATTGATGATTAATAGTTCTTAGATGTCCACTATTGCTGTCTTCCCAGCCACGCTTTTCTGGGTGAACTCATTTGCATCATCCGACATGTCAAACTAATGTTCTTTGTTACCCAATGTCTGCCGGACACAGCATTCCAAACCGCACCTTGTTCTTCAACAAAGCGGCCTTGGCACCATCAAACTGAGACCAGCGCTTGGCCAGGTCGGCCCCGATGTCCTGGTAGACGCTCCTCGCCCAGTTCAGCACCCTCTCTTTATCCTGCAATTTATGGAGCATTATCGCCCGCAGTGGTTCTCCTGCTTTGGGCCTTTGCCGGAGCGACCTGGGGGCCCTGTCTCCGCTGGGGGTTTGGCAAAGCCTACACCTCCCACCATTTCCCCAGCATTCTCACGACGTACTCCATCAGATTTCTGCCCTCTGTGCCTTCAGCTAACCCACAATTCTTAGGTTCTGTTGGCGGGACCTGTTCTCCTGACCATCCACCGTCTGCTTGAGCGCAACCTTATCAAACGAGGCAATCTGTTCACTCTGGTCGATCGGCGTTTTCTCCAGTTCCAGCGCTGTCGCCTCCTGGGTCTCGAACGTTCACTCTGTTCTTTCCAGCGCTTCTTTGAAGGGAGCCAAAGAGATTTCGATGGCCGACTTCATGGCTGCCATGAGGTCCTCCTTCATGGAGTCCCAGTGTTTCTGCAGCTCTATTGGAAGAAGCTC
This sequence comes from Scyliorhinus torazame, assembly GCF_047496885.1. NCBI lineage: Eukaryota > Metazoa > Chordata > Chondrichthyes > Carcharhiniformes > Scyliorhinidae > Scyliorhinus > Scyliorhinus torazame. The sequence continues at coordinate 259,751,109 of NC_092716.1, forward strand.
CATCCACTGCTCCGTCATTGGGTGCGCTGGGGTTCGTGTTGTCAATCCCACTCGCTCCGGCATGCTCTGTTCCGCTTCACTCTGCTATCTCTTCACTTGTTCGCTCCGTGTGTCTCTTCATTCCTTCACTCCGTGTGACTCTTCACTCCATCGCTCCTTGTGTCTCTTCGTTCCTTCGCTCCGCTGTCTCTTCGCTCCTTCGCTCCGCTGTCTCTTCGCTCCTTCACTCCGCTGTCTCTTCCCTCCTTCGCTCCGCTGTCTCTTCGCTCCTTCACTCCGTGTGACTCTTCGCTCCTTCGCTCCTTGTGTCTCTTCGCTCCTTCGCTCCGTTGTCTCTTCGCTCCTTCGCACCACTGTCTCTTCGCTCCTTCGCTCCGCTGTCTCTTCGCTCCTTCGCTCCGCGGTCTCTTCGCTCCTTCTCTCCGCTGTCTCTTCGCTCCTTCACTCCGCTAACTCTTTGCTCCTACACTCCGCTGACTATTCGCTCCTTCGCTCCGCTGTCTCTTCGCTCCTTCGCTCCGCTGTCTCTTCGCTCCTTCACTCCGTGTGTCTCTTCGCTCCTTCGCTCCGCTGCCTCTTCGCTCCTTCACTCCGCTGTCTCTTCGCTCCTTCACTCCGCTGTCTCTTGGCTCCTTCGCTCCGTGTTTCTCTTCGCTCCTTCGCTCCGCTGTCTTTCGCTCCTTCGCTCCGCTGTCTCTTCGCTCCTTCACTCCGCTGTCTCTTCGCTCCTTCGCTCCGTGTGTCTCTTCGCTCCTTCACTCCGCTGTCTCTTCGCTTGTTCGCTCCGTGTGTCTCTTCGCTCCTTCGCTCCGTGTGACTCTTCGCTCCTTGGCTCCTTGTGTCTCTTCGCTCCGCTGTCTCTTCGCTCCTTCGCTCCGCTGTCTCTTCGTTCCTTCACTCCGCTGTCTCTTCGCTCCTTCGCTCCGCTGTCTCTACGCTCCTACACTCCGCTGACTCTTTGCTCCTTCGCTCCGCTGTCTCTTCGCTCCTTCGCTCCGTGTGTCTCTTCGTTCCTTCGCTCCGCTGTCTCTTCGCTCCTTCACTCCGTGTGTCTCTTCGCTCCTTCGCTCCGCTGTCTCTTCGCTCCTTCACTCCGCTGTCTCTTCGTTCCTTCGCTCCGTGTGTCTCTTCGCTCCTTCGCTCCGCTGTCTCTTCGCTCCTTCACTCCGCTGTCTCTTCGCTCCTTCACTCCGCTGTCTCTTCGCTCCTTCGCTCCGCTGTCTCTTCGCTCCTTCGCTCCGTGTGTCTCTTCGCTCCTTCGCTCCGTGTGTCTCTTCGTTCCTTCGCTCCGCTGTCTCTTCGCTCCTTCGCTCCGCTGTCTCTTCGCTCCTTCACTCCGCTGTCTCTTCGCTTGTTCGCTCCGTGTGTCTCTTCGCTCCTTCACTCCGTGTGACTCTTCGCTCCTTGGCTCCTTGTGTCTCTTCGCTCCGCTGTCTCTTCGCTCCTTCGCTCCGCTGTCTCTTCGTTCCTTCACTCCGCTGTCTCTTCGCTCCTTCGCTCCGCTGTCTCTACGCTCCTACACTCCGCTGTCTCTTCGCTCCTTCGCTCCGCTGTCTCTTCGCTCCTTCACTCCGCTGTCTCTTCGCTCCTTCACTCCGCTGTCTCTTCGCTCCTTCACTCCGCTGTCTCTTCGCTCCTTCACTCCGCTGTCTCTTCGCTCCTTCGCTACGCTGTCTCTTCGCTCCTTCGCTCCGCTGTCTCTTCGCTCCTTCGCTCCGCTGTCTCTTCGCTCCTTCACTCCGCTGTCTCTTCGCTCCTTCACTCCGTGTGACTCTTCGCTCCTTCACTCCGCTGTCTCTTCGCTCCTTCACTCCGCTGTCTCTTCGCTCCTTCACTCAGCTAACTCTTTGCTCCTACACTCCGCTGACTCTTCGCTCCTTCGCTCCGCTGTCTCTTTGCTCCTTCGCTTCGCTGTCTCTTCGCTCCTTCACTCCGCTGTCTCTTCGCTCCTTCGCTCCGTGTGTCTCTTCGCTCCTTCGCTCCGCTGTCTCTTCGCTCCTTCACTCCGCTGTCTCTTCGCTCCTTCACTCCGCTGTCTCTTCGCTCCTTCGCTCCGTGTGTCTCTTCGCTCCTTCGCTCCGCTGTCTCTTCGCTCCTTCGCTCCGCTGTCTCTTCGCTCCTTCACTCCGCTGTCTCTTCGCTCCTTCGCTCCGTGTGTCTCTTCGCTCCTTCACTCCACTGTCTCTTCGCTCCTTCACTCTGTGTGTCTCTTCGCTCCTTCACTCCGCTGTCTCTTCGCTCCTTCACTCCGCTGTCTCTTCACTCCTTCGCTCCGTGTGTCTCTTCGCTCCTTTCCTCCGCTGTCTCTTCGCTCCTTCGCTCCGCTGTCTCTTCGCTCCTTCACTCCGCTGTCTCTTCGCTCCTTCGCTCCGTGTGTCTCTTCGCTTCTTCACTCCGCTGTCTCTTCGCTCCTTCACTCTGTGTGTCTCTTCGCTCCTTCACTCCGCTGTCTCTTCGCTCCTTCACTCCGCTGTCTCTTCACTCCTTCGCTCCGTGTGTCTCTTCGCTCCTTCGCTCCGCTGCCTCTTCGCTCCTTCGCTCCGCTTTCTCTTCGCTCCTTCACTCCGCTGTCTCCTCGCTCCTTCGCTCCGTGTGTCTCTTCGCTCCTTCTCTCTGCTGTCTCTTCACTCCTTCACTCCGCTGTCTCTTCGCTCCTTCGCTCCGTGTGTCTCCTCGCTCCTTCGCTCCGTGTGTCTCTTCGCTCCGTCACTCCTCTGACTCTTCGCTCCTTCGCTCCGCGTGTCTATTCGCTCCGTGTGTCTCTCTGCTCCTTCACTCCACTGACTCTTCGCTCCGCTGTCTCTTCGCTCCTTCACTCCGCTGTCTCTTCGCTCCTTCGCTCCGCGTGTCTATTCGCTCCGTGTGTCTCTCTGCTCCTTCGCTCCGCTGTCTCTTCGCTCCTTCACTCCGCTGTCTCTTCACTCCCTCACTCCGTGTGTCTCCTCGCTCCTTCGCTCTGTGTGCCTCTTCGCTCCGTCACTCCGCTGACTCTTCGCTCCTTCGCTCCGCTGTCTCTTCGCTCCTTCACTACGCTGACTCTTCGCTCCTTCACTCTGCTGTCTCTTCAATCCTTCACTCCGCTGTCTCTTCGCTCCGCGTGTCTCTTCGCTCCTTCACTCCGCTGTCTCTTCGCTCCTTCACTCCGCTGTCTCTTCGCTCCTTCGCTCCGCTGTCTGTTCGCTCCCTCACTCCGTGTGTCTCTTCGCACCTTCGCTCCGCTGTCCCTTCGCTCCGCTGACTCTTCACTTCTTCGCTCCGCTGTCTCTTCGCTCCTTCGCTCCGCTGTCTCTTCGCTCCGTCGCTCCGTGTGTCTCTTTGCTCCTTCACTCCCTGACTCTTCGCTCCTTCACTCCGCTATCTCTTCGCTCCTTCACTCCGCTGTCTCTTCGCTCCTTCACTCCGCTGTCTCTTCGCTCCTTCACTACGCTGACTCTTCGCTCCTTTGCTCCGCTGTCTCTTCGCTTCTTCGCTCCGCGTGTCTCTTCGTTCCTTCACTCCGCTTGTCTCTTCGTTCCTTCACTCCGCTGTCTCTTCGGTACTTCGCTCCGCATGTCTCTTCGTTCCTTCACTCCGCTGTCTCTTCCTTCCTCCGCTCCGCTGTCTCTTCGCTCCTTCGCACCGCTGTCTCTTCGCTCCTTCGCTCCGCTGTCTCTTCGCTCATTCACTCCGCTGTCTCTTCGCTCCTTCACTCCGCTGTCTCTTCACTCCTTCGCTCCGTGTGTCTCTTCGCTCCTTCGCTCCGCTGCCTCTTCGCTCCATCGCTCCGCTTTCTCTTCGCTCCTTCACTCCGCTGTCTCCTCGCTCCTTCGCTCCGTGTGTCTCTTCGCTCCTTCGCTCTGCTGTCTCTTCACTCCTTCACTCCGCTGTCTCTTCGCTCCTTCGCTCCGTGTGTCTCCTCGCTCCTTCGCTCCGTGTGTCTCTTCGCTCCGTCACTCCGCTGACTCTTCGCTCCTTCGCTCCGCTGTCTCTTCGCTCCTTCACTCCGCTGTCTCTTCGCTCGTTCACTCCGCTGTCTCTTCACTCCTTCACTCCGCTGTCTCTTCGCTCCTTCACTCCGCTGTCTCTTCGCTCCTTTGCTCCGTGTGTCTCTTCGCTCAGTCACTCCACTGACTCTTCGCTCCGCTGTCTCTTCGCTCCTTCACTCCGCTGTCTCTTCGCTTCTTCGCTCCGCGTGTCTATTCGCTCCGTGTGTCTCTTCGCTCCTTCGCTCCGCTGTCTCTTCGCTCCTTCACTCCGCTGTCTCTTCACTCCCTCACTCCGTGTGTCTCCTCGCTCCTTCGCTCCGTGTGCCTCTTCGCTCCGTCACTCCGCTGACTCTTCGCTCCTTCGCTCGGCTGTCTCTTCGCTCCTTCACTCCGCTGTCTCTTGGCTCCTTCACTCCGCTCTCTTCGCTCCTTCGCTCCGCTGTCTCTTCGCTCCTTCGCTCCGCTGACCCTTCGCTCCTTCGCTCCGCTGTCTCTTCGCTCCTTCGCTCCGCGTGTCTCTTCGTTCCTTCACTCTGCTGTCTCTTCGCTCCTTCTCTCCGTGTCTCTTCGCTCCATCACTCCGCAGACTCTTCGCTCCTTCGATCCGCTGTCTCTTCGCTCCTTCGCTCCGCTGTCTCTTCGCTCCGCTGTCTTTTCGCTCCTTCACTCCGCTGACTCTTCGCTCCGCTGTCTCTTCGCTCCTTCACTCCGCTGTCTCTTCGCTCCTTCGCTCCGTGTGTCTCTTCGCTCCGTCACTCCGCTGACTCTTCGCTCCTTCGCTCCGCTGTCTCTTCGCTCCTTCACTCCGCTCTCTCTTCGCTCCTTCACTCCGCTGTCTCTTCGCTCCTTCACTCCGCTGTCTCTTTGCTCCTGCGCTCAGCTGTCTCTTCGCTCCTTCACTGCGCTGTCTCCTCGCTCCTTCTCTCCGCTGACTCTTCGCTCCTTCGCTCCGCTGTCTCTTCGTTCCTTCACTCCGCTGTCTCTTCGCTCCTTCGCTCCGCGTGTCTCTTCGTTCCTTCACTCCGCTTGTCTCTTCGTTCCTTCACTCCGCTGTCTCTTCGCTCCTTCGCTCCGCGTGTCTCTTCGTTCCTTCACTCCGCTGTCTCTTCGCTCCTTCGCTCCGCGTGTCTCTTCGTTCCTTCACTCCGCTTGTCTCTTCGTTCCTTCACTCCGCTGTCTCTTCGCTCCTTCGCTCCGCTGTCTCTTCGCTCATTCACTCCGCTGTCTCTTCGCTCCTTCGCTCCACTGTCTCTTCGCTCCTTCGCTCCATGTGTCTATTCGCTCCTTCACTCCGCTGTCTCTTCGTTCCTTCGCTCTGCTGTCTCTTCGCTCCTTCGCTCCGCTGTCTCTTCGCTCCTTCGCTCCGCTGTCTCTTCGCTCCGTCGCTCCGTGTTTCTCTTTGCTCCTTCACTCCCTGACTCTTCGCTCCTTCACTCCGCTGTCTCTTCGCTCCTACACTCCGCTGTCTCTTGGCTCGTTCACACCGCTGACTCTTCGCTCCTTTGCTCCGTTGTCTCTTCGCTCCTGCACTCCGCTGACGCTTCGTTCCTTCGCTCCGTGTGTGTCTTCGCTCCTTCACTCCGCAGTCTCTTCGCTCCTTCACTCCGCTGTCTCTTCGCTCCTTCACTCCGCTGACTCTTCGCTCCTTTGCTCCGTGTGTCTCTTCGCTCCTTCGCTCCACTGACTCTTCGCTCGTTCACTCCCTGACACTTCGCTCCTTCACTCCGCTGTCTCTTCGCTCCTTCACTCCGCTGTCTCTTCGCTCCTTCACTCCGCTGACTCTTCGCTCCTTCACTCCGCTGACTCTTCGCTCCTTCACTCTGCTGTCTCTTCAATCCTTCACTCCGCTGTCTCTTCGCTCCGCGTGTCTCTTCGCTCCTTCACTCCGCTGTCTCTTCGCTCCTTCACTCCGCTGTCTCTTCGCTCCTTCGCTCCGCTGTCTGTTCGCTCCCTCACTCCGTGTGTCTCTTCGCACCTTCGCTCCGCTGTCCCTTCGCTCCGCTGACTCTTCACTTCTTCGCTCCGCTGTCTCTTCGCTCCTTCGCTCCGCTGTCTCTTCGCTCCGTCGCTCCGTGTGTCTCTTTGCTCCTTCACTCCCTGACTCTTCGCTCCTTCACTCCGCTATCTCTTCGCTCCTTCACTCCGCTGTCTCTTCGCTCCTTCACTCCGCTGTCTCTTCGCTCCTTCACTACGCTGACTCTTCGCTCCTTTGCTCCGCTGTCTCTTCGCTCCTGCACTCCGCTGACGCTTCGTTCCTTCGCTCCATGTGTGTCTTCGCTCCTTCACTCCGCAGTCTCTTCGCTCCTTCACTCCGCTGTCTCTACGCTCCTTCACTCCGCTGACTCTTCGCTCCTTCGCTCCGTGTGTCTCTTCGCTCCTTCGCTCCACTGACTCTTCGCTCCTTCACTCCCTGACACTTCGCTCCTTCACTCCGCTGTCTGTTCGCTCCCTCACTCCGTGTGTCTCTTCGCACCTTCGCTCCGCTGTCCCTTCGCTCCTTCGCTCCGCTGACTCTTCACTTCTTCGCTCCGCTGTCTCTTCGCTCCTACGATCCGCTGTCTCTTCGCTCCTTCGGTCCGCTGACTCATCGCTCCTTCGCTCCGCTGACTCTTCGCTCCTTCACTCTGCTGTCTCTTCGCTCCTTCGCTCCGCTAATTCTTCGCTCCTTTGCTCCGATGTCTCTTCGCTCCTTCGCTCCGCTGACTCTTCGCTCCTTCGCTCCGCTGACTCTTCACTCCTTCACTCCGCTCTCTCTTCGCTCCTTCACTCCGCGTGTCTGTTCGTTCCATCGCTCAGCTGACTCTTCGCTCCTTCACTCCGTGTGTCTCTTCGCTCCTTCACTCTGTGTGTCTCTTCGCTCCTTCACTCCGCTGTCTCTTCGCTCCTTCGCTCCGCTGTCTCTGCGCTACTTCACTCCGTGTGTCTTTTCACTCCTTCGCTCCATGTGTCTCTTCGCTCCTTCACTCCGCTGACTCTTCGCTCCTTCACAACGCTGTCTCTTCGCTCCTTCACTCCGCTGTCTCTTCGTTCCTTCGCTCCGCGTGTCTCTTCACTCCTTCACTCCGTGTGTCTCTTCACTCCTTCGCTCCGCTGTCTCTTCGCTCCTTCACTCCGCTGACTCTTTGCTCCTTCACTCCGCTGTCTCTTCGCTCCTTCACTCCGTGTGTCTCTTCGCTCCTTCACTCCGCTGACTCTTCGCTCCTTCGCTCCGCTGTCTCTTCGCTCCTTCACTCCGCTGACTCTTCGCTCCTTCACTCTGCTGACTCTTCGCTCCTTCACTAAGTGTGTCTCTTGGCTCCTGCACTCCGCTGACGCTTCGTTCCTTCGCTCCGTGTGTGTCTTCGCTCCTTCACTCCGCCGTCTCTTCGCTCCTTCACTCCGCTGTCTCTTCGCTCCTTCACTCCGCTGACTCTTCGCTCCTTCGCTCCGTGTGTCTCTTCGCTCCTTCGCTCCGCTGACTCTTCGCTCCTTCACTCCCTGACTCTTCGCTCCTTCACTCCGCTGTCTCTTCGCTCCTTCACTCCGCTGTCTCTTCGCTCCTTCACTCCGCTGACTCTTCGCTCCTTCACTCCGCTGACTCTTCGCTCCTTCATTCCGCTGTCTCTTCACTCCTTCACTCCGCTGTCTCTTCGCTCCGCGTCTCTCTTCGCTCCTTCACTCCGCTGTCTCTTCGCTCCTTCACTCCGCTGTCTCTTCGCTCCTTCGCTCCGCTCCCTCACCCCGTGAGTCTCTTCGCTCCTTCGCTCCGCTGTCCCTTCGCTCCTTCGCTCCGCTGACTCTTCACTTCTTCGCTCCGCTGTCTCTTCGCTCCTTCGCTCCGCTGTCTCTTCGCTCCTTCGCTCCGCTGACACTTCGCTCCTTCGCTCCGCTGACTCTTCGCTCCTTCACTTCCCTGTCTCTTCGCTCCTTCGCTCCGCTAACTCTTTGCTCCTTTGCTCCGATGTCTCTTCGCTCCTTCGCTCCGCTGACTCTTCGCTCCTTCGCTCCGCTGACTCTTCGCTCCTTCGCTCCGCTGTCTCTTCACTCCTTCACTCCGCTCTCTCTTCGCTCCTTCACTCCGCGTGTCTGTTCGTTCCTTCGCTCAGTTGACTCTTCGCTCCTTCACTCCGTGTGTCTCTTCGCTCCTTCACTCTGTGTGTCTCTTCGCTCCTTCACTCCGCTGTCTCTTCGCTCCTTCGCTCCGCTGTCTCTGCGCTACTTCGCTCCGTGTGTCTCTTCACTCCTTCGCTCCATGTGTCTCTTCGCTCCTTCACTCCGATGACTCTTCGCTCCTTCACTCCGCTGTCTCTTCGCTCCTTCACTCCACTGTCTCTTCGTTCCTTCGCTCCGCGTGTCTCTTCGCTCCTTCGCTCCGTGTGTCTCTTCACTCCTTCACTCCGTGTGTCTCTTCGCTCCTTCACTCCGCTGACTCTTCACTCCTTCGCTCAGCAGTCTCTTCGCTCCTTCACTCCGCTGACTCTTCGCTCCTTCACTCAGCTGTCTCTTCGCTCCTTCACTCCGTGTGTCTCTTCGCTCCTTCACTCCGCTGACTCTTCGCTCCTTCGCTCCGCTGTCTCTTCGCTCCTTCACTCCGCTGACTCTTCGCTCCTTCACTCCGCTGTCCCTTCGCTCCTTCACTCCGTGTGTCTCTTCGCTCCTTCACTCCGCTGACTCTTCGCTCCTTCGCTCCTCTGTCTCTTCGCTCCTTCACTCCGCTGACTCTTCACTCCTTCACTCCGCTGACTCTTCGCTCCTTCACTAAGTGTGTCTCTTGGCTCCTGCACTCCGCTGACGCTTCGTTCCTTCGCTCCGTGTGTGTCTTCGCTCCTTCACTCCGCCGTCTCTTAGCTCCTTCACTCCGCTGTCTCTTCGCTCCTTCACTCCGCTGACTCTTCGCTCCTTCACTCCGTGTGTCTCTTCGCTCCTTCTCTCCGCTGACTCTTCGCTCCTTCACTCCCTGACTCTTCGCTCCTTCACTCCGCTGTCTCTTCGCTCCTTCACTCCGCTGTCTCTTCACTCCTTCACTCCGCTGACTTTGCTCCTTCACTCCGCTGACTCTTTGCTCCTTCACTCCGCTGTCTCTTCACTCCTTCACTCCGCTGTCTCTTCGCTCCGCGTGTCTCTTCGCTCCTTCACTCCGCTGTCTCTTCGCTCCTTCACTCCGCTGTCTCTTCGCTCCTTCGCTCCGCTGTCTCTTCGCTCCCTCACTCCGTGTGTCTCTTCGCTCCTTCGCTCCGCTGTCCCTTCGCTCCTTCGCTCCGCTGACTCTTCACTTCTTCGCTCCGCTGTCTCTTCGCTCCTTCGCTCCGCTGTCTCTTCGCTCCTTCGCTCCGCTGACTCTTTGCTCCTTCGCTCCGCTGACTCTTCGCTCCTTCACTCCCCTGTCTCTTCGCTCTTTCGCTCCGCTAACTCTTCGCTCCTTTGCTCCGATGTCTCTTCGCTCCTTCGCTCCGCTGACTCTTCGCTCCTTCGCTCCGCTGACTCTTCGCTCCTTCGCTCCGCTGTCTCTTCACTCCTTCCCTCCGCTCTCTCTTCGCTCCTTCACTCCGCGTGTCTTTTCGTTCCTTCGCTCAGCTGACTCTTCGCTTCTTCACTCCGTGTGTCTCTTCGCTCCTTCACTCTGTGTGTCTCTTCGCTCCTTCACTCCGCTGGCTCTTCGCTCCTTCACTCCGCTGTCTCTTCGCTCCTTCACTCCGCTGTCTCTTCGCTCCGCTCTCTCTTCGCTCCTTCACTCCGCTGTCTCTTCGCTCCTTCACTCCTCTGTCTCTTCGCTCCTTCGCTCCGCTGTCTCTTCGCTCCCTCACTCCGTGAGTCTCTTCGCTCCTTCGCTCCGCTGTCCCTTCGCTCCTTCGCTCCGCTGACTCTTCACTTCTTCGCTCCGCTGTCTCTTCGCTCCTTCGCTCCGCTGTCTCTTCGCTCCTTCGCTCCGCTGACTCTTCGCTCCTTAGCTCCGCTGACTCTTCGCTCCTTCACTCCCCTTTCTCTTCGCTCCTTCGCTCCGCTAACTCTTCGCTCCTTTGCTCCGATGTCTCTTCGCTCCTTCGCTCCGCTGACTCTTCGCTCCTTCGCTCCGCTGACTCTTCGCTCCTTCGCTCCGCTGTCTCTTCAATCCTTCACTCCGCTCTCTCTTCGCTCCTTCACTCTGCGTGTCTGTTCGTTCCTTCGCTCAGCTGACTCTTCGCTCCTTCACTCCGTGTGTTTCTTCGCTCCTTCACTCTGTGTGTCTCTTCGCTCCTTCACTCCGCTGTCTCTTCGCTCCTTCACTCCGCTGTCTCTGCGCTACTTCGCTCCGTGTGTCTCTTCACTCCTTCGCTCCATGTGTCTCTTCGCTCCTTCACTCCGATGACTCTTCGCTCCTTCACTCCGCTGTCTCTTCGCTCCTTCACTCCACTGTCTCTTCGTTCCTTCGCTCCGCGTGTCTCTTCGCTCCTTCGCTCCGTGTGTCTCTTCACTCCTTCACTCCGTGTGTCTCTTCGCTCCTTCACTCCGCTGACTCTTCACTCCTTCGCTCAGCAGTCTCTTCGCTCCTTCACTCCGCTGACTCTTCGCTCCTTCACTCCGCTGTCTCTTCGCTCCTTCACTCCGTGTGTCTCTTCGCTCCTTCACTCCGCTGACTCTTCGCTCCTTCGCTCCGCTGTCTCTTCGCTCCTTCACTCCGCTGACTCTTCGCTCCTTCACTCCGCTGTCTCTTCGCTCCTTCACTCCGTGTGTCTCTTCGCTCCTTCACTCCGCTGACTCTTCGCTCCTTCGCTCCGCTGTCTCTTCGCTCCTTCACTCCGCTGACTCTTCGCTCCTTCACTCCGCTGACTCTTCGCTCCTTCACTAAGTGTGTCTCTTGGCTCCTGCACTCCGCTGACACTTCGTTCCTTCGCTCCGTGTGTGTCTTCGCTCCTTCACTCCGCCGTCTCTTCGCTCCTTCACTCCGCTGTCTCTTCGTTCCTTCACTCCGCTGACTCTTCGCTCCTTCACTCCGTGTGTCGCTTCGCTCCTTCTCTCCGCTGACTCTTCGCTCCTTCACTCCCTGACTCTTCGCTCCTTCACTCCGCTGTCTCTTCGCTCCTTCACTCCGCTGTCTCTTCGCTCCTTCACTCCGCTGACTCTTCGCTCCTTCACTCCACTGACTCTTCGCTCCTTCACTCCGCTGTCTCTTCACTCCTTCACTCCGCTGTCTCTTCGCTCCGCGTGTCTCTTCGCTCCTTCACTCCGCTGTCTCTTCGTTCCTTCACTCCGCTGTCTCTTCGCTCCTTCACTCCGCTGTCTCTTCGCTCCTTCACTACGCTGACTCTTCGCTCCTTTGCTCCGCTGTCTCTTCGCTCCTGCACTCCGCTGACGCTTCGTTCCTTCGCTCCATGTGTGTCTTCGCTCCTTCACTCCGCAGTCTCTTCGCTCCTTCACTCCGCTGTCTCTACGCTCCTTCACTCCGCTGACTCTTCGCTCCTTCGCTCCGTGTGTCTCTTCGCTCCTTCGCTCCACTGACTCTTCGCTCCTTCACTCCCTGACACTTCGCTCCTTCACTCCGCTGTCTGTTCGCTCCCTCACTCCGTGTGTCTGTTCGCACCTTCGCTCCGCTGTCCCTTCGCTCCTTCGCTCCGCTGACTCTTCACTTCTTCGCTCCGCTGTCTCTTCGCTCCTTCGATCCGCTGTCTCTTCGCTCCTTCGGTCCGCTGACTCATCGCTCCTTCGCTCCGCTGACTCTTCGCTCCTTCACTCTGCTGTCTCTTCGCTCCTTCGCTCCGCTAATTCTTCGCTCCTTTGCTCCGATGTCTCTTCGCTCCTTCGCTCCGCTGACTCTTCGCTCCTTCGCTCCGCTGACTCTTCGCTCATTCGCTCCGCTGTCTCTTCACTCCTTCACTCCGCTCTCTCTTCGCTCCTTCACTCCGCGTGTCTGTTCGTTCCATCGCTCAGCTGACTCTTCGCTCCTTCACTCCGTGTGTCTCTTCGCTCCTTCACTCTGTGTGTCTCTTCGCTCCTTCACTCCGCTGTCTCTTCGCTCCTTCGCTCCGCTGTCTCTGCGCTACTTCACTCCGTGTGTCTTTTCACTCCTTCGCTCCATGTGTCTCTTCGCTCCTTCACTCCGCTGACTCTTCGCTCCTTCACAACGCTGTCTCTTCGCTCCTTCACTCCGCTGTCTCTTCGTTCCTTCGCTCCGCGTGTCTCTTCACTCCTTCACTCCGTGTGTCTCTTCACTCCTTCGCTCCGCTGTCTCTTCACTCCTTCACTCCGCTGACTCTTTGCTCCTTCACTCCGCTGTCTCTTCGCTCCTTCACTCCGTGTGTCTCTTCGCTCCTTCACTCCGCTGACTCTTCGCTCCTTCGCTCCGCTGTCTCTTCGCTCCTTCACTCCGCTGACTCTTCGCTCCTTCACTCTGCTGACTCTTCGCTCCTTCACTAAGTGTGTCTCTTGGCTCCTGCACTCTGCTGACGCTTCGTTCCTTCGCTCCGTGTGTGTCTTCGCTCCTTCACTCCGCCGTCTCTTCGCTCCTTCACTCCGCTGTCTCTTCGCTCCTTCACTCCGCTGACTCTTCGCTCCTTCGCTCCGTGTGTCTCTTCGCTCCTTCGCTCCGCTGACTCTTCGCTCCTTCACTCCCTGACTCTTCGCTCCTTCACTCCGCTGTCTCTTCGCTCCTTCACTCCGCTGTCTCTTCGCTCCTTCACTCCGCTGACTCTTCGCTCCTTCACTCCGCTGACTCTTCGCTCCTTCATTCCGCTGTCTCTTCACTCCTTCACTCCGCTGTCTCTTCGCTCCGCGTCTCTCTTCGCTCCTTCACTCCGCTGTCTCTTCGCTCCTTCACTCCGCTGTCTCTTCGCTCCTTCGCTCCGCTCCCTCACCCCGTGAGTCTCTTCGCTCCTTCGCTCCGCTGTCCCTTCGCTCCTTCGCTCCGCTGACTCTTCACTTCTTCGCTCCGCTGTCTCTTCGCTCCTTCGCTCCGCTGTCTCTTCGCTCCTTCGCTCCGCTGACACTTCGCTCCTTCGCTCCGCTGACTCTTCGCTCCTTCACTTCCCTGTCTCTTCGCTCCTTCGCTCCGCTAACTCTTTGCTCCTTTGCTCCGATGTCTCTTCGCTCCTTCGCTCCGCTGACTCTTCGCTCCTTCGCTCCGCTGACTCTTCGCTCCTTCGCTCCGCTGTCTCTTCACTCCTTCACTCCGCTCTCTCTTCGCTCCTTCACTCCGCGTGTCTGTTCGTTCCTTCGCTCAGTTGACTCTTCGCTCCTTCACTCCGTGTGTCTCTTCGCTCCTTCACTCTGTGTGTCTCTTCGCTCCTTCACTCCGCTGTCTCTTCGCTCCTTCGCTCCGCTGTCTCTGCGCTACTTCGCTCCGTGTGTCTCTTCACTCCTTCGCTCCATGTGTCTCTTCGCTCCTTCACTCCGATGACTCTTCGCTCCTTCACTCCGCTGTCTCTTCGCTCCTTCACTCCACTGTCTCTTCGTTCCTTCGCTCCGCGTGTCTCTTCGCTCCTTCGCTCCGTGTGTCTCTTCACTCCTTCACTCCGTGTGTCTCTTCGCTCCTTCACTCCGCTGACTCTTCACTCCTTCGCTCAGCAGTCTCTTCGCTCCTTCACTCCGCTGACTCTTCGCTCCTTCACTCAGCTGTCTCTTCGCTCCTTCACTCCGTGTGTCTCTTCGCTCCTTCACTCCGCTGACTCTTCGCTCCTTCGCTCCGCTGTCTCTTCGCTCCTTCACTCCGCTGACTCTTCGCTCCTTCACTCCGCTGTCCCTTCGCTCCTTCACTCCGTGTGTCTCTTCGCTCCTTCACTCCGCTGACTCTTCGCTCCTTCGCTCCTCTGTCTCTTCGCTCCTTCACTCCGCTGACTCTTCGCTCCTTCACTCCGCTGACTCTTCGCTCCTTCACTAAGTGTGTCTCTTGGCTCCTGCACTCCGCTGACGCTTCGTTCCTTCGCTCCGTGTGTGTCTTCGCTCCTTCACTCCGCCGTCTCTTAGCTCCTTCACTCCGCTGTCTCTTCGCTCCTTCACTCCGCTGACTCTTCGCTCCTTCACTCCGTGTGTCTCTTCGCTCCTTCTCTCCGCTGACTCTTCGCTCCTTCACTCCCTGACTCTTCGCTCCTTCACTCCGCTGTCTCTTCGCTCCTTCACTCCGCTGTCTCTTCACTCCTTCACTCCGCTGACTTTGCTCCTTCACTCCGCTGACTCTTTGCTCCTTCACTCCGCTGTCTCTTCACTCCTTCACTCCGCTGTCTCTTCGCTCCGCGTGTCTCTTCGCTCCTTCACTCCGCTGTCTCTTCGCTCCTTCACTCCGCTGTCTCTTCGCTCCTTCGCTCCGCTGTCTCTTCGCTCCCTCACTCCGTGTGTCTCTTCGCTCCTTCGCTCCGCTGTCCCTTCGCTCCTTCGCTCCGCTGACTCTTCACTTCTTCGCTCCGCTGTCTCTTCGCTCCTTCGCTCCGCTGTCTCTTCGCTCCTTCGCTCCGCTGACTCTTTGCTCCTTCGCTCCGCTGACTCTTCGCTCCTTCACTCCCCTGTCTCTTCGCTCTTTCGCTCCGCTAACTCTTCGCTCCTTTGCTCCGATGTCTCTTCGCTCCTTCGCTCCGCTGACTCTTCGCTCCTTCGCTCCGCTGACTCTTCGCTCCTTCGCTCCGCTGTCTCTTCACTCCTTCCCTCCGCTCTCTCTTCGCTCCTTCACTCCGCGTGTCTTTTCGTTCCTTCGCTCAGCTGACTCTTCGCTTCTTCACTCCGTGTGTCTCTTCGCTCCTTCACTCTGTGTGTCTCTTCGCTCCTTCACTCCGCTGGCTCTTCGCTCCTTCACTCCGCTGTCTCTTCGCTCCTTCACTCCGCTGTCTCTTCGCTCCGCTCTCTCTTCGCTCCTTCACTCCGCTGTCTCTTCGCTCCTTCACTCCTCTGTCTCTTCGCTCCTTCGCTCCGCTGTCTCTTCGCTCCCTCACTCCGTGAGTCTCTTCGCTCCTTCGCTCCGCTGTCCCTTCGCTCCTTCGCTCCGCTGACTCTTCACTTCTTCGCTCCGCTGTCTCTTCGCTCCTTCGCTCCGCTGTCTCTTCGCTCCTTCGCTCCGCTGACTCTTCGCTCCTTAGCTCCGCTGACTCTTCGCTCCTTCACTCCCCTTTCTCTTCGCTCCTTCGCTCCGCTAACTCTTCGCTCCTTTGCTCCGATGTCTCTTCGCTCCTTCGCTCCGCTGACTCTTCGCTCCTTCGCTCCGCTGACTCTTCGCTCCTTCGCTCCGCTGTCTCTTCAATCCTTCACTCCGCTCTCTCTTCGCTCCTTCACTCTGCGTGTCTGTTCGTTCCTTCGCTCAGCTGACTCTTCGCTCCTTCACTCCGTGTGTTTCTTCGCTCCTTCACTCTGTGTGTCTCTTCGCTCCTTCACTCCGCTGTCTCTTCGCTCCTTCACTCCGCTGTCTCTGCGCTACTTCGCTCCGTGTGTCTCTTCACTCCTTCGCTCCATGTGTCTCTTCGCTCCTTCACTCCGATGACTCTTCGCTCCTTCACTCCGCTGTCTCTTCGCTCCTTCACTCCACTGTCTCTTCGTTCCTTCGCTCCGCGTGTCTCTTCGCTCCTTCGCTCCGTGTGTCTCTTCACTCCTTCACTCCGTGTGTCTCTTCGCTCCTTCACTCCGCTGACTCTTCACTCCTTCGCTCAGCAGTCTCTTCGCTCCTTCACTCCGCTGACTCTTCGCTCCTTCACTCCGCTGTCTCTTCGCTCCTTCACTCCGTGTGTCTCTTCGCTCCTTCACTCCGCTGACTCTTCGCTCCTTCGCTCCGCTGTCTCTTCGCTCCTTCACTCCGCTGACTCTTCGCTCCTTCACTCCGCTGTCTCTTCGCTCCTTCACTCCGTGTGTCTCTTCGCTCGTTCACTCCGCTGACTCTTCGCTCCTTCGCTCCGCTGTCTCTTCGCTCCTTCACTCCGCTGACTCTTCGCTCCTTCACTCCGCTGACTCTTCGCTCCTTCACTAAGTGTGTCTCTTGGCTCCTGCACTCCGCTGACGCTTCGCTCCTTCACTCCGTGTGTCGCTTCGCTCCTTCTCTCCGCTGACTCTTCGCTCCTTCACTCCCTGACTCTTCGCTCCTTCACTCCGCTGTCTCTTCGCTCCTTCACTCCGCTGTCTCTTCGCGCCTTCACTCCGCTGACTCTTCGCTCCTTCACTCCACTGACTCTTCGCTCCTTCACTCCGCTGTCTCTTCGCTCCTTCACTCCGTGTGTCTCTTCGCTCGTTCACTCCGCTGACTCTTCGCTCCTTCGCTCCGCTGTCTCTTCGCTCCTTCACTCCGCTGACTCTTCGCTCCTTCACTCCGCTGACTCTTCGCTCCTTCACTAAGTGTGTCTCTTGGCTCCTGCACTCCGCTGACGCTTCGTTCCTTCGCTCCGTGTGTGTCTTCGCTCCTTCACTCCGCCGTCTCTTCGCTCCTTCACTCCGCTGTCTCTTCGTTCCTTCACTCCGCTGACTCTTCGCTCCTTCACTCCGTGTGTCGCTTCGCTCCTTCTCTCCGCTGACTCTTCGCTCCTTCACTCCCTGACTCTTCGCTCCTTCACTCCGCTGTCTCTTCGCTCCTTCACTCCGTGTGTCTCTTCGCTCCTTCACTCCGCTGACTCTTCGCTCCTTCTCTCCGCTGTCTCTTCACTCCTTCACTCCGCTGTCTCTTCGCTCCGCGTGTCTCTTCGCTCCTTCACTCCGCTGTCTCTTCGCTCCTTCACTCCGCTGTCTCTTCGCTCCTTCGCTCCGCTGACTCTTCGCTCCTTCACTCCGCTGACTCTTCGCTCCTTCGCTCCGCTGACTCTTCGCTCCTTCACTCCGCTGACTCTTCGCTCCTTCACTCCGCTGTCTCTTCGCTCCCTCACTCCGCTGTCTCTTCACTCCTTCACTCTGCTGTCTCTTCGCTCCGCGTGTCTCTTCGCTCCTTCACTCCGCTGTCTCTTCGCTCCTTCACTCCGCTGTCTCTTCGCTCCTTCGCTTCGCTGTCTGTTTGCTCCCTCACTCCGTGTGTCTCTTCGCTCCTTCGCTCCACTGTCTCTTCGCTCCTTCGCTCCGCTGACTCTTCGCTCCTTCGCTCCGCTGACTCTTCGCTCCTTCACTCCGCTGTCTCTTCGCTCCTTCGCTCCGCTAACTCTTCGCTCCTTTGCTCCGATGTCTCTTCGCTCCTTTGCTCCGCTGACTCTTCGCTCCTTCGCTCCGCTGACTCTTCGCTCCTTTGCTCCGCTGTCTCTTCACTCCTTCACTCCGTTCTCTCTTCGCTCCTTCACTCCGCGTGTCTGTTCGCTCCTTCGCTCAGCTGACTCTTCGCTCCTTCACTCCGTGTGTCTCTTCGCTCCATCACTCTGTGTGTCTCTTCGCTCCTTCACTCCGCTGTCTCTTCGCTCCTTCGCTCCGCTGTCTCTGCGCTACTTCGCTCCATGTGTCTCTTCACTCCTTCGCTCCATGTGTCTCTTCGCTCCTTCACTCCGCCGACTCTTCGCTCCTTCACTCCGCTGTCTCTTCGCTCCTTCACTCCACTGTCTCTTCGTTCCTTCGCTCCGCGTGTCTCTTCGCTCCTTCGCTCCGTGTGTCTCTTCACTCCTTCACTCCGTGTGTCTCTTCGCTCCTTCACTCCGCTGACTCTTCACTCCTTCGCTCCGCTGTCTCTTCGCTCCTTCACTCCGCTGACTCTTCGCACCTTCACTCCGCTGTCTCTTCGCTCCTTCACTCCGTGTGTCTCTTGGCTCCTTCACTCCGCTGACTCTTCGCTCCTTCGCTCCGCTGTCTCTTCGCTCCTTCACTCCGCTGACTCTTCGCTCCTTCACTCCGCTGTCTCTTCGCTCCTTCACTCCGTGTGTCTCTTCGCTCCTTCACTCCGCTGACTCTTCGCTCCTTCTCTCCGCTGTCTCTTCACTCCTTCACTCCGCTGTCTCTTCGCTCCGCGTGTCTCTTCGCTCCTTCACTCCGCTGTCTCTTCGCTCCTTCACTCCGCTGTCTCTTCGCTCCTTCGCTCCGCTGTCTGTTCGCTCCCTCACTCCGTGTGTCTCTTCGCTCCGCTGTCTCTTCGCTCCTTCGCTCCGCTGACTCTTCGCTCCTTCGCTCCGCTGACTCTTCGCTCCTTCACTCCGCTGTCTCTTCGCTCCTTCGCTCCGCTAACTCTTCGCTCCTTCGCTACGCTGTCTCTTCGCTCCTTCACTCTGCTGACTCTTCGCTCCTTTGCTACGCTGTCTCTTCGCTCCTGCACTCCGCTGACGCTTCGTTCCTTCGCCCCGTGTGTGTCTTCGCTCCTTCACTCCGCATTCTCTTCACTCGTTCACTCCGCTGTCTCTTCGCTCCTTCACTCCGTGTGTCTCCTCACTCCTTCGCTCCGCTGACTCTTCGCTCCTTCGCTCCGCTGTCTCTTCGCTCCTTCGCTCCGCTGACTCTTCGTTCCTTCGCTCCGCTGTCTCTTCGCTCCCTAACTCCACTGTCTCTTCGCTCCTTCGCTCCGTGTGTCTCTTCGCTCCTTCACTCCGCTGTCTCTTCGCTCCTTCACTACGCTGACTCTTCGCTCCTTTGCTACGCTGTCTCTTCGCTCCTGCACTCCGCTGACGCTTCGTTCCTTTGCTCCGTGTGTGTCTTCGCTCCTTCACTCCGCAGTCTCTTCGCTCCTTCACTCCGCTGTCTCTTCGCTCCTTCACTCCGCTGACTCTTCGCTCCTTCACTCCCTGACTCTTCGCTCCTTCACTCCGCTGTCCCTTCGCTCCTTCACTCTGCTGTCTCCTCGCTCCTTCGCTCCGCTGACTCTTCGCTCCTTCACTCCCTGACTCTTCGCTCCTTCACTCCGCTGTCTCTTCGCTCCTTCACTCTGCTGTCTCTTCGCTCCTTCACTCCGCTGACTCTTCGCTCCTTCACTCTGCTGACTCTCCGCTCCTTAACTCCGCAGTCTCTTCACTCCGCTGTCTCTTCGCTCCGCGTGTCTCTTCGCTCCTTCACTCCGCTGTCTCTTCGCTCCTTCACTCCGCTGTCTCTACGCTCCTTCGCCCCGCTGTCTCTTCGCTCCCTCACTCCGTGTGTCTCTTCGCTCCTTCGCTCCGCTGTCCCTTCGCTCCATCGCTCCGCTGACTCTTCACTTCTTCGCTCCGCTGTCTCTTCGCTCCTTCGCTCCGCTGTCTCTTCGCTCCTTCGCTCCGCTGAGTCTTCGCTCCTTCGCTCCACTGACTCTTCGCTCCTTCACTCCGCTGTCTCTTCGCTCCTTCACTCCGCTGTCTCTTCGCTCCTTCACTACACTGTCTCTTCGCTCCTTCGCTCCGTGTGTCTCTTCGCTCCATCACTCCGCTGTCTCTTCGCTCCTTTGCTCCGCTGTCTGTTCGCTCCTCTCTGCTGTCTATTCACTCCTTCGCTCCGCTCACTCTTCGAACCTTCGCTCCGCTGTCTCTTCGCTCCTTCGCTCCGCTGACTCTTCGCTCCTTCGCACCGCTGACTCTTCGCTAATTCGCTCCGCTGTCTCTTCACTCCTTCACTCCGCTGTCTCTTCGCTCCTTCACTCCGCGTGTCTCTTCGTTCCTTCGCTCCGCTGACTCTTCGCTCCTTCACTCCGTGTGTCTCTTCGCTCCTTCACTCCGCTGTCTCTTCGCTCCTTCGCTCCTCTGCCTCTTTGCTCCTTCTCTCCGTGTGTCTCTTCGCTCCATCACTCCGCTGACTCTTCGCTCCTTCACTTCACTGTCTCTTCGCTCCTTCACTCCGCTGTCTCTTCGTTCCTTCGCTCCACGTGTCTCTTCGCTCCTTCGCTCCGTGTGTCTCTTCGCTCCTTCGCTCCGTGTGTCTCTTCGCTACTTCACTCCGTGCGTCTCTTCGCTCCTTCACTCCGCTGTCTCTTCGCTCCTTCGCTCCTCTGTCTCTTTGCTCCTTCTCTCCGTGTGTCTCTTCGCTCCATCACTCCACTGTCTCTTCGCTCCTTCACTCCGCTGTCTCTTCGCTCCTTCGCTCCGCATGTCTCTTCGCTCCTTCGCTCCGTGTGTCTCTTCACTCCTTCGCTCTGCTGTCTCTTCGCTCCTTCGCTCCGCTGACTCTTCATTCCTTCACTCCGCTGTCTCTTCGCTCCTTCACTCCACTGTCTCTTCGCTCCTTCGCTCCGTGAGTCTCTTCGCTCCTTCACTCCGCTGTCTCTTCGCTCCTTCACTATGCTGACTCTTCGCTCCTTTGCTACGCTGTCACTTCACTCCTGCACTCCGCTGACGCTTCGTTCCTTCGCTCCGTGTGTGTCTTCGCTCCTTCACTCCGCAGTCTCTTCGCTCCTTCACTCCGCTGTCTCTTCGCTCCTTCACTCCGCTGACTCTTCGCTCCTTCGCTCCGTCTGTCTCTTCGCTCCTTCGCTCCGCTGACTCTTCGCTCCTTCACTCCCTGACTCTTCGCTCCTTCACTCCGCTGTCTCTTCGCTCCTTCACTCCGCTATCTCTTCGCTCCTTCACTCAGCTGACTCTTCGCTCCTTCACTCCGCTGACTCTTCGCTCCTTCACTCCGCTGTCTCTTCGCTCCCTCACTCCGCTGTCTCTTCACTCCTTCACTCTGCTGTCTCTTCGCTCCGCGTGTCTCTTCGCTCCTTCACTCCGCTGTCTCTTCGCTCCTTCACTCCGCTGTCTCTTCGCTCCTTCGCTCCGCTGTCTGTTTGCTCCCTCACTCCGTGTGTCTCTTCGCTCCTTCGCTCCGCTGTCTCTTCGCTCCTTCGCTCCGCTGACTCTTCGCTCCTTCGCTCCGCTGACTCTTCGCTCCTTCACTCCGCTGCTCTTCGCTCCTTCGCTCCGCTAACTCTTCGCTCCTTTGCTCCGATGTCTCTTCGCTCCTTTGCTCCGCTGACTCTTCGCTCCTTCGCTCCGCTGACTCTTCGCTCCTTTGCTCCGCTGTCTCTTCACTCCTTCACTCCGTTCTCTCTTCGCTCCTTCACTCCGCGTGTCTGTTCGCTCCTTCGCTCAGCTGACTCTTCGCTCCTTCACTCCGTGTGTCTCTTCGCTCCATCACTCTGTGTGTCTCGTCGCTCCTTCACTCCGCTGTCTCTTCGCTCCTTCGCTCCGCTGTCTCTGCGCTACTTCGCTCCCTGTGTCTCTTCACTCCTTCACTCCATGTGTCTCTTCGCTCCTTCACTCCGCTGACTCTTCGCTCCTTCACTCCGCTGTCTCTTCGCTCCTTTACTCCGCTGTCTCTTCATTCCTTCGCTCCGCGTGTCTCTTCGCTCCTTCGCTCCGTGTGTCTCTTCACTCCTTCACTCCGTGTGTCTCTTCGCTCCTTCACTCCGCTGACTCTTCACTCCTTCGCTCCGCTGTCTCTTCGCTCCTTCACTCCGCTGACTCTTCGCTCCTTCACTCCGCTGTCTCTTCGCTCCTTCACTCAGTGTGTCTCTTGGCTCCTTCACTCCGCTGACTCTTCGCTCCTTCGCTCCGCTGACTCTTCGCTCCTTCACTCCGCTGACTCTTCGCTCCTTCACTCCGCTGACTCTTCGCTCCTTCACTCCGCTGACTCTTCACTCCTTCGCTCCTCTGTCTCTTCGCTCCTTCACTTCGCTGACTCTTCGCTCCTTCACTCAGCTGTGTCTTCGCTCCTTCACTCCGTGTGTCTCTTCGCTCCTTCACTCCGCTGACTCTTCGCTCCTTCGCTCCGCTGTCTCTTCGCTCCTTCACTCCGCTGACTCTTCGCTCCTTCACTCTGCTGACTCTTCGTTCCTTCACTAAGTGTGTCTCTTCGCTCCTTCGCTCCGCTGACTCTTCGCTCCTTCGCTCCGTGTGTCTCTTCGTTCCTTCGCTCTGCTGTCTCTTCGCTCCTTCGCTCCGCTGACTCTTCGTTCCTTCACTCCGCTGTCTCTTCGCTCCTTCACTCCACTGTCTCTTCGCTCCTTCGCTCCGTGAGTCTCTTCGCTCCTTCGCTGCGCTGTCTCTTCGCTCCTTCACTATGCTGACTCTTCGCTCCTTTGCTACGCTGTCTCTTCGCTCCTGCACTCCGCTGACGCTTCGTTCCTTCGCCCCGTGTGTGTCTTCGCTCCTTCACTCCGCATTCTCTTCACTCGTTCACTCCGCTGTCTCTTCGCTCCTTCACTCCGTGTGTCTCCTCACTCCTTCGCTCCGCTGACTCTTCGCTCCTTCGCTCCCCTGTCTCTTCGCTCCTTCGCTCCGCTGACTCTTCGTTCCTTCGCTCCGCTGTCTCTTCGCTCCCTAACTCCACTGTCTCTTCGCTCCTTCGCTCCGTGTGTCTCTTCGCTCCTTCACTCCGCTGTCTCTTCGCTCCTTCACTACGCTGACTCTTCGCTCCTTTGCTACGCTGTCTCTTCGCTCCTGCACTCCGCTGACGCTTCGTTCCTTTGCTCCGTGTGTGTCTTCGCTCCTTCACTCCGCAGTCTCTTCGCTCCTTCTCTCCGCTGTCTCTTCGCTCCTTCACTCCGCTGTCTCTTCGCTCCTTCACTCCCTGACTCTTCGCTCCTTCACTCCGCTGTCTCTTCGCTCCTTCACTCTGCTGTCTCCTCGCTCCTTCGCTCCGCTGACTCTTCGCTCCTTCACTCCCTGACTCTTCGCTCCTTCACTCCGCTGTCTCTTCGCTCCTTCACTCTGCTGTCTCTTCGCTCCTTCACTCTGCTGACTCTTCGCTCCTTCACTCTGCTGACTCTCCGCTCCTTAACTCCGCAGTCTCTTCACTCCGCTGTCTCTTCGCTCCGCGTGTCTCTTCGCTCCTTCACTCCGCTGTCTCTTCGCTCCTTCACTCCGCTGTCTCTACGCTCCTTCGCCCCGCTGTCTCTTCGCTCCCTCACTCCGTGTGTCTCTTCGCTCCTTCGCTCCGCTGTCCCTTCGCTCCATCGCTCCGCTGACTCTTCACTTCTTCGCTCCGCTGTCTCTTCGCTCCTTCGCTCCGCTGTCTCTTCGCTCCTTCGCTCCGCTGAGTCTTCGCTCCTTCGCTCCACTGACTCTTCGCTCCTTCACTCCGCTGTCTCTTCGCTCCTTCACTCCGCTGTCTCTTCGCTCTTTCACTACACTGTCTCTTCTCTCCTTCGCTCCGTGTGTCTCTTCGCTCCATCACTCCGCTGTCTCTTCGCTCCTTCGCTCCGCTGTCTGTTCGCTCCTCTCCGCTGTCTATTCACTCCTTCGCTCCGCTGACTCTTCGAACCTTCGCTCCGCTGTCTCTTCGCTCCTTCGCTCCGCTGACTCTTCGCTCCTTCGCACCGCTGACTCTTCGCTAATTCGCTCCGCTGTCTCTTCACTCCTTCACTCCGCTGTCTCTTCGCTCCTTCACTCCGCGTGTCTCTTCGTTCCTTCGCTCCGCTGACTCTTCGCTCCTTCACTCCGTGTGTCTCTTCGCTCCTTCACTCCGCTGTCTCTTCGCTCCTTCGCTCCTCTGCCTCTTTGCTCCTTCTCTCCGTGTGTCTCTTCGCTCCATCACTCCGCTGACTCTTCGCTCCTTCACTTCACTGTCTCTTCGCTCCTTCACTCCGCTGTCTCTTCGTTCCTTCGCTCCACGTGTCTCTTCGCTCCTTCGCTCCGTGTGTCTCTTCGCTCCTTCGCTCCGTGTGTCTCTTCGCTACTTCACTCCGTGCGTCTCTTCGCTCCTTCACTCCGCTGTCTCTTCGCTCCTTCGCTCCTCTGTCTCTTTGCTCCTTCTCTCCGTGTGTCTCTTCGCTCCATCACTCCACTGTCTCTTCGCTCCTTCACTCCGCTGTCTCTTCGCTCCTTCGCTCCGCATGTCTCTTCGCTCCTTCGCTCCGTGTGTCTCTTCACTCCTTCGCTCTGCTGTCTCTTCGCTCCTTCGCTCCGCTGACTCTTCATTCCTTCACTCCGCTGTCTCTTCGCTCCTTCACTCCACTGTCTCTTCGCTCCTTCGCTCCGTGAGTCTCTTCGCTCCTTCACTCCGCTGTCTCTTCGCTCCTTCACTATGCTGACTATTCGCTCCTTTGCTAAGCTGTCACTTCGCTCCTGCACTCCGCTGACGCTTCGTTCCTTCGCTCCGTGTGTGTCTTCGCTCCTTCACTCCGCAGTCTCTTCGCTCCTTCACTCCGCTGTCTCTTCGCTCCTTCACTCCGCTGACTCTTCGCTCCTTCGCTCCGTCTGTCTCTTCGCTCCTTCGCTCCGCTGACTCTTCGCTCCTTCACTCCCTGACTCTTCGCTCCTTCACTCCGCTGTCTCTTCGCTCCTTCACTCCGCTATCTCTTCGCTCCTTCACTCAGCTGACTCTTCGCTCCTTCACTCCGCTGACTCTTCGCTCCTTCACTCCGCTGTCTCTTCGCTCCCTCACTCCGCTGTCTCTTCACTCCTTCACTCTGCTGTCTCTTCGCTCCGCGTGTCTCTTCGCTCCTTCACTCCGCTGTCTCTTCGCTCCTTCACTCCGCTGTCTCTTCGCTCCTTCGCTCCGCTGTCTGTTTGCTCCCTCACTCCGTGTGTCTCTTCGCTCCTTCGCTCCGCTGTCTCTTCGCTCCTTCGCTCCGCTGACTCTTCGCTCCTTCGCTCCGCTGACTCTTCGCTCCTTCACTCCGCTGCTCTTCGCTCCTTCGCTCCGCTAACTCTTCGCTCCTTTGCTCCGATGTCTCTTCGCTCCTTTGCTCCGCTGACTCTTCGCTCCTTCGCTCCGCTGACTCTTCGCTCCTTTGCTCCGCTGTCTCTTCACTCCTTCACTCCGTTCTCTCTTCGCTCCTTCACTCCGCGTGTCTGTTCGCTCCTTCGCTCAGCTGACTCTTCGCTCCTTCACTCCGTGTGTCTCTTCGCTCCATCACTCTGTGTGTCTCGTCGCTCCTTCACTCCGCTGTCTCTTCGCTCCTTCGCTCCGCTGTCTCTGCGCTACTTCACTCCCTGTGTCTCTTCACTCCTTCACTCCATGTGTCTCTTCGCTCCTTCACTCCGCTGACTCTTCGCTCCTTCACTCCGCTGTCTCTTCGCTCCTTTACTCCGCTGTCTCTTCATTCCTTCGCTCCGCGTGTCTCTTCGCTCCTTCGCTCCGTGTGTCTCTTCACTCCTTCACTCCGTGTGTCTCTTCGCTCCTTCACTCCGCTGACTCTTCACTCCTTCGCTCCGCTGTCTCTTCGCTCCTTCACTCCGCTGACTCTTCGCTCCTTCACTCCGCTGTCTCTTCGCTCCTTCACTCAGTGTGTCTCTTGGCTCCTTCACTCCGCTGACTCTTCGCTCCTTCGCTCCGCTGACTCTTCGCTCCTTCACTCCGCTGACTCTTCGCTCCTTCACTCCGCTGTCTCTTCGCTCCTTCACTCCGTGTGTCTCTTCGCTCCTTCACTCCGCTGACTCTTCGCTCCTTCTCTCCGCTGTCTCTTCACTCCTTCACTCCGCTGTCTCTTCGCTCCGCGTGTCTCTTCGCTCCTTCACTCCGCTGTCTCTTCGCTCCTTCACTCCGCTGTCTCTTCGCTCCTTCGCTCCGCTGACTCTTCGCTCCTTCACTCCGCTGACTCTTCGCTCCTTCGCTCCGCTGACTCTTCGCTCCTTCACTCCGCTGACTCTTCGCTCCTTCACTCCGCTGTCTCTTCGCTCCCTCACTCCGTTCTCTCTTCGCTCCTTCACTCCGCGTGTCTGTTCGCTCCTTCGCTCAGCTGACTCTTCGCTCCTTCACTCCGTGTGTCTCTTCGCTCCATCACTCTGTGTGTCTCTTCGCTCCTTCACTCCGCTGTCTCTTCGCTCCTTCGCTCCGCTGTCTCTGCGCTACTTCGCTCCATGTGTCTCTTCACTCCTTCGCTCCATGTGTCTCTTCGCTCCTTCACTCCGCCGACTCTTCGCTCCTTCACTCCGCTGTCTCTTCGCTCCTTCACTCCACTGTCTCTTCGTTCCTTCGCTCCGCGTGTCTCTTCGCTCCTTCGCTCCGTGTGTCTCTTCACTCCTTCACTCCGTGTGTCTCTTCGCTCCTTCACTCCGCTGACTCTTCACTCCTTCGCTCCGCTGTCTCTTTGCTCCTTCACTCCGCTGACTCTTCGCACCTTCACTCCGCTGTCTCTTCGCTCCTTCACTCCGTGTGTCTCTTGGCTCCTTCACTCCGCTGACTCTTCGCTCCTTCGCTCCGCTGTCTCTTCGCTCCTTCACTCCGCTGACTCTTCGCTCCTTCACTCCGCTGTCTCTTCGCTCCTTCACTCCGTGTGTCTCTTCGCTCCTTCACTCCGCTGACTCTTCGCTCCTTCTCTCCGCTGTCTCTTCACTCCTTCACTCCGCTGTCTCTTCGCTCCGCGTGTCTCTTCGCTCCTTCACTCCGCTGTCTCTTCGCTCCTTCACTCCGCTGTCTCTTCGCTCCTTCGCTCCGCTGTCTGTTCGCTCCCTCACTCCGTGTGTCTCTTCGCTCCGCTGTCTCTTCGCTCCTTCGCTCCGCTGACTCTTCGCTCCTTCGCTCCGCTGACTCTTCGCTCCTTCACTCCGCTGTCTCTTCGCTCCTTCGCTCCGCTAACTCTTCGCTCCTTCGCTACGCTGTCTCTTCGCTCCTTCACTATGCTGACTCTTCGCTCCTTTGCTACGCTGTCTCTTCGCTCCTGCACTCCGCTGACGCTTCGTTCCTTCGCCCCGTGTGTGTCTTCGCTCCTTCACTCCGCATTCTCTTCACTCGTTCACTCCGCTGTCTCTTCGCTCCTTCACTCCGTGTGTCTCCTCACTCCTTCGCTCCGCTGACTCTTCGCTCCTTCGCTCCGCTGTCTCTTCGCTCCTTCGCTCCGCTGACTCTTCGTTCCTTCGCTCCGCTGTCTCTTCGCTCCCTAACTCCACTGTCTTTTCGCTCCTTCGCTCCGTGTGTCTCTTCGCTCCTTCACTCCGCTGTCTCTTCGCTCCTTCACTACGCTGACTCTTCGCTCCTTTGCTACGCTGTCTCTTCGCTCCTGCACTCCGCTGACGCTTCGTTCCTTTGCTCCGTGTGTGTCTTCGCTCCTTCACTCCGCTGTCTCTTCGCTCCTTCACTCCGCTGTCTCTTCGCTCCTTCACTCCGCTGACTCTTCGCTCCTTCACTCCCTGACTCTTCGCTCCTTCACTCCGCTGTCTCTTCGCTCCTTCACTCTGCTGTCTCCTCGCTCCTTCGCTCCGCTGACTCTTCGCTCATTCACTCCCTGACTCTTCGCTCCTTCACTCCGCTGTCTCTTCGCTCCTTCACTCTGCTGTCTCTTCGCTCCTTCACTCCGCTGACTCTTCGCTCCTTCACTCTGCTGACTCTCCGCTCCTTAACTCCGCAGTCTCTTCACTCCGCTGTCTCTTCGCTCCGCGTGTCTCTTCGCTCCTTCACTCCGCTGTCTCTTCGCTCCTTCACTCCGCTGTCTCTACGCTCCTTCGCCCCGCTGTCTCTTCGCTCCCTCACTCCGTGTGTCTCTTCGCTCCTTCGCTCCGCTGTCCCTTCGCTCCATCGCTCCGCTGACTCTTCACTTCTTCGCTCCGCTGTCTCTTCGCTCCTTCGCTCCGCTGTCTCTTCGCTCCTTCGCTCCGCTGAGTCTTCGCTCCTTCGCTCCACTGACTCTTCGCTCCTTCACTCCGCTGTCTCTTCGCTCCTTCACTCCGCTGTCTCTTCGCTCCTTCACTACACTGTCTCTTCGCTCCTTCGCTCCGTGTGTCTCTTCGCTCCATCACTCCGCTGTCTCTTCGCTCCTTCGCTCCGCTGTCTGTTCGCTCCTCTCCGCTGTCTATTCACTCCTTCGCTCCGCTGACTCTTCGAACCTTCGCTCCGCTGTCTCTTCGCTCCTTCGCTCCGCTGACTCTTCGCTCCTTCGCACCGCTGACTCTTCGCTAATTCGCTCCGCTGTCTCTTCACTCCTTCACTCCGCTGTCTCTTCGCTCCTTCACTCCGCGTGTCTCTTCGTTCCTTCGCTCCGCTGACTCTTCGCTCCTTCACTCCGTGTGTCTCTTCGCTCCTTCACTCCGCTGTCTCTTCGCTCCTTCGCTCCTCTGCCTCTTTGCTCCTTCTCTCCGTGTGTCTCTTCGCTCCATCACTCCGCTGACTCTTCGCTCCTTCACTTCACTGTCTCTTCGCTCCTTCACTCCGCTGTCTCTTCGTTCCTTCGCTCCACGTGTCTCTTCGCTCCTTCGCTCCGTGTGTCTCTTCGCTCCTTCGCTCCGTGTGTCTCTTCGCTACTTCACTCCGTGCGTCTCTTCGCTCCTTCACTCCGCTGTCTCTTCGCTCCTTCGCTCCTCTGTCTCTTTGCTCCTTCTCTCCGTGTGTCTCTTCGCTCCATCACTCCACTGTCTCTTCGCTCCTTCACTCCGCTGTCTCTTCGCTCCTTCGCTCCGCATGTCTCTTCGCTCCTTCGCTCCGTGTGTCTCTTCACTCCTTCGCTCTGCTGTCTCTTCGCTCCTTCGCTCCGCTGACTCTTCATTCCTTCACTCCGCTGTCTCTTCGCTCCTTCACTCCACTGTCTCTTCGCTCCTTCGCTCCGTGAGTCTCTTCGCTCCTTCACTCCGCTGTCTCTTCGCTCCTGCACTATGCTGACTCTTCGCTCCTTTGCTACGCTGTCACTTCGCTCCTGCACTCCGCTGATGCTTCGTTCCTTCGCTCCGTGTGTGTCTTCGCTCCTTCACTCCGCAGTCTCTTCGCTCCTTCACTCCGCTGTCTCTTCGCTCCTTCACTCCGCTGACTCTTCGCTCCTTCGCTCCGTCTGTCTCTTCGCTCCTTCGCTCCGCTGACTCTTCGCTCCTTCACTCCCTGACTCTTCGCTCCTTCACTCCGCTGTCTCTTCGCTCCTTCACTCCGCTATCTCTTCGCTCCTTCACTCAGCTGACTCTTCGCTCCTTCACTCCGCTGACTCTTCGCTCCTTCACTCCGCTGTCTCTTCGCTCCCTCACTCCGCTGTCTCTTCACTCCTTCACTCTGCTGTCTCTTCGCTCCGCGTGTCTCTTCGCTCCTTCACTCCGCTGTCTCTTCGCTCCTTCACTCCGCTGTCTCTTCGCTCCTTCGCTCCGCTGTCTGTTTGCTCCCTCACTCCGTGTGTCTCTTCGCTCCTTCGCTCCGCTGTCTCTTCGCTCCTTCGCTCCGCTGACTCTTCGCTCCTTCGCTCCGCTGACTCTTCGCTCCTTCACTCCGCTGCTCTTCGCTCCTTCGCTCCGCTAACTCTTCGCTCCTTTGCTCCGATGTCTCTTCGCTCCTTTGCTCCGCTGACTCTTCGCTCCTTCGCTCCGCTGACTCTTCGCTCCTTTGCTCCGCTGTCTCTTCACTCCTTCACTCCGTTCTCTCTTCGCTCCTTCACTCCGCGTGTCTGTTCGCTCCTTCGCTGAGCTGACTCTTCGCTCCTTCACTCCGTGTGTCTTTTCGCTCCATCACTCTGTGTGTCTCGTCGCTCCTTCACTCCGCTGTCTCTTCGCTCCTTCGCTCCGCTGTCTCTGCGCTACTTCGCTCCCTGTGTCTCTTCACTCCTTCACTCCATGTGTCTCTTCGCTCCTTCACTCCGCTGACTCTTCGCTCCTTCACTCCGCTGTCTCTTCGCTCCTTTACTCCGCTGTCTCTTCATTCCTTCGCTCCGCGTGTCTCTTCGCTCCTTCGCTCCGTGTGTCTCTTCACTCCTTCACTCCGTGTGTCTCTTCGCTCCTTCACTCCGCTGACTCTTCACTCCTTCGCTCCGCTGTCTCTTCGCTCCTTCACTCCGCTGACTCTTCGCTCCTTCACTCCGCTGTCTCTTCGCTCCTTCACTCAGTGTGTCTCTTGGCTCCTTCACTCCGCTGACTCTTCGCTCCTTCGCTCCGCTGACTCTTCGCTCCTTCACTCCGCTGACTCTTCGCTCCTTCACTCCGCTGTCTCTTCGCTCCTTCACTCCGTGTGTCTCTTCGCTCCTTCACTCCGCTGACTCTTCGCTCCTTCTCTCCGCTGTCTCTTCACTCCTTCACTCCGCTGTCTCTTCACTCCGCGTGTCTCTTCGCTCCTTCACTCCGCTGTCTCTTCGCTCCTTCACTCCGCTGTCTCTTCGCTCCTTCGCTCCGCTGTCTGTTTGCTCCCTCACTCCGTGTGTCTCTTCGCTCCGCGTGTCTCTTCGCTCCTTCACTCCGCTGTCTCTTCGCTCCTTCACTCCGCTGTCTCTTCGCTCCTTCGCTTCGCTGTCTGTTTGCTCCCTCACTCCGTGTGTCTCTTCGCTCCTTCGCTCCACTGTCTCTTCGCTCCTTCGCTCCGCTGACTCTTCGCTCCTTCGCTCCGCTGACTCTTCGCTCCTTCACTCCGCTGTCTCTTCGCTCCTTCGCTCTGCTAACTCTTCGCTCCTTTGCTCCGTTGTCTCTTCGCTCCTTTGCTCCGCTGACTCTTCGCTCCTTCGCTCCGCTGACTCTTCGCTCCTTTGCTCCGCTGTCTCTTCACTCCTTCACTCCATTCTCTCTTCGCTCCTTCACTCCGCGTGTCTGTTCGCTCCTTCGCTCAGCTGACTCTTCGCTCCTTCACTCCGTGTGTCTCTTCGCTCCATCACTCTGTGTGTCTCTTCGCTCCTTCACTCCGCTGTCTCTTCGCTCCTTCGCTCCGCTGTCTCTGCGCTACTTCGCTCCGTGTGTCTCTTCACTCCTTCGCTCCATGTGTCTCTTCGCTCCTTCACTCCGCCGACTCTTCGCTCCTTCACTCCGCTGTCTCTTCGCTCCTTCACTCCACTGTCTCTTCGTTCCTTCGCTCCGCGTGTCTCTTCGCTCCTTCGCTCCGTGTGTCTCTTCACTCCTTCACTCCGTGTGTCTCTTCGCTCCTTCACTCCGCTGACTCTTCACTCCTTCGCTCCGCTGTCTCTTCGCTCCTTCACTCCGCTGACTCTTCGCACCTTCACTCCGCTGTCTCTTCGCTCCTTCACTCCGTGTGTCTCTTGGCTCCTTCACTCCGCTGACTCTTCGCTCCTTCGCTCCGCTGTCTCTTCGCTCCTTCACTCCGCTGACTCTTCGCTCCTTCACTCCGCTGTCTCTTCGCTCCTTCACTCCGTGTGTCTCTTCGCTCCTTCACTCCGCTGACTCTTCGCTCCTTCTCTCCGCTGTCTCTTCACTCCTTCACTCCGCTGTCTCTTCGCTCCGCGTGTCTCTTCGCTCCTTCACTCCGCTGTCTCTTCGCTCCTTCACTCCGCTGTCTCTTCGCTCCTTCGCTCCGCTGTCTGTTCGCTCCCTCACTCCGTGTGTCTCTTCGCTCCGCTGTCTCTTCGCTCCTTCGCTCCGCTGACTCTTCGCTCCTTCGCTCCGCTGACTCTTCGCTCCTTCACTCCGCTGTCTCTTCGCTCCTTCGCTCCGCTAACCCTTCGCTCCTTTGCTCCGCTGTCTCTTCACTCCTTCACTCCGCTCTCTCTTCGCTCCTTCACTCCGCGTGTCTGTTCGCTCCTTCGCTCAGCTGACTCTTCGCTCCTTCACTCCGTGTGTCTCTTCGCTCCATCACTCTGTGTGTCTCTTCGCTCCTTCACTCCGCTGTCTCTTCGCTCCTTCGCTCCGCTGTCTCTGCGCTACTTCGCTCCGTGTGTCTCTTCACTACTTCGCTCCATGTGTCTCTTCGCGCCTTCACTCCGCTGACTATTTGCTCCTTCACTCCGCTGTCTCTTCGCTCCTTCACTCCGCTGTCTCTTCGTTCCTTCGCTCCGCGTGTCTCTTCGCTCCTTCGCTCCGTGTGTCTCTTCACTCCTTCACTCCGTGTGTCTCTTCGCTCCATCACTCCGCTGACTCTTCACTCCTTCGCTCCGCTGTCTCTTCGCTCCTTCACTCCGCTGACTCTTCGCTCCTTCACTCCGCTGTCTCTTTGCTCCTTCACTCCGTGTGTCTCTTCGCTCCTTCACTCCACCTACTCTTCGCTCCTTCGCTCCGCTGTCTCTTCGCTCCTTCACTCCGCTGACTCTTTGCTCCTTCACTCCGCTGACTCTTCGCTCCGTCACTAAGTGTGTCTCTTCGCTCCTTCGCTCCGCTGACTCTTCGCTCCTTCGCTCCGTGTGTCTCTTCGCTCCTTCACTCCGCTGTCTCTTCGTTACTTCACTCCGCTGTCTCCTCGCTCCTTCACTCTGCTGTCTCTTCGCTCCTTCACTCCGCTGTCTCTTCATTCCTTCACTCCGCTGACTCTTCGTTCCTTCACCCCACTGTCTCTTAGCTCCTTCACTCCGCTGTCTCTTTGCTCCTTCGCTCTGTGTGTCCCTTCGCTCCTTCACTCCGTGTGTCTCCTCACTCCTTCGCTCCGCTGACTCTTCGCTCCTTCGCTCCGCTGTCTCTTCGCTCCTTCACTCCGCTGACTCTTCGTTCCTTCGCTCCGCTGTCTCTTCGCTCCTTCACTCCACTGTCTCTTCGCTCCTTCGCTCCGTGTGTCTCTTCGCTCCTTCACTGCGCTGTCTCTTCGCTCCTTCACTACGCTGACTCTTCGCTCCTTTGCTACGCTGTCTCTTCGCTCCTGCACTCCGCTGACGCTTCGTTCCTTCGCTCCGTGTGTGTCTTCGCTCCTTCACTCCGCAGTCTCTTCGCTCCTTCACTCCGCTGTCTCTTCGCTCCTTCGCTCCGCTGTCTGTTCGCTCCCTCACTCCGTG
Organism: Scyliorhinus torazame; assembly: GCF_047496885.1. NCBI lineage: Eukaryota > Metazoa > Chordata > Chondrichthyes > Carcharhiniformes > Scyliorhinidae > Scyliorhinus > Scyliorhinus torazame. Next base: position 259,783,368 of record NC_092716.1, read on the forward strand.
TGTCTCTTCGCTCCTTCGCTCCGCTGTCTCTTCGCTCCTTCGCTCCGCTGACTCTTCGCTCCTTCGCTCCGCTGACTCTTCGCTCCTTCACTCCGCTGTCTCTTCGCTCCTTCGCTCCGCTAACTCTTCGCTCCTTTGCTCCGATGTCACTTCGCTCCTTCGCTCCGCTGACTCTTCGCTCCTTCGCTCCGCTGACTCTTCGCTCCTTTGCTCCGCTGTCTCTTCGCTCCTTCACTCCGTGTGTCTCTTTGCTCCATCACTCTGTGTGTCTCTTCGCTCCTTCACTCCGCTGTCTCTTCGCCCCTTCGCTCAGCTGACTCTTCGCTCCTTCACTCCGTGTGTCTCTTCGCTCCATCACTCTGTGTGTCTCTTCGCTCCTTCACTCCGCTGTCTCTTCGCTCCTTCGCTCCGCTGTCTCTGCGCTACTTCGCTCCGTGTGTCTCTTCACTCCTTCGCTCCATGTGTCTCTTCGCTCCTTCACTCCGCTGACTCTTCGCTCCTTCACTCCGCTGTCTCTTCGCTCCTTCACTCCGCTGTCTCTTCGTTCCTTCGCTCCGCGTGTCTCTTCGCTCCTTCGCTCCGTGTGTCTCTTCACTCCTTCGCTCCGTGTGTCTCTTCGCTCCTTCACTCCGCTGAATCTTCACTCCTTCGCTCCGCTGTCTCTTCGCTCCTTCACTCCGCTGACTCTTCGCTCCTTCACTCCGCTGTCTCTTCGCTCCTTCACTCCGTGTGTCTCTTGGCTCCTTCACTCCGCTGACTCTTCGCTCCTTCGCTCCGCTGTCTCTACGCTCCTTCACTCCGCTGACTTTTCGCTCCTTCACTCCGCTGTCTCTTCGCTCCTTCACTCCGTGTGTCTCTTCGCTCCTTCACTCCGCTGACTCTTCGCTCCTTCACTCCGCTGTCTCTTCACTCCTTCACTCCGCTGTCTCTTCGCTCCGCGTGTCTCTTCGCTCCTTCACTCCGCTGTCTCTTCGCTCCTTCACTCCGCTGACTCTTCGCTCCTTCGCTCCGCTGTCTCTTCGCTCCTTCACTCCGCTGACTTTTCGCTCCTTCACTCCGCTGTCTCTTCGCTCCTTCACTCCGTGTGTCTCTTCGCTCCTTCACTCCGCTGACTCTTCGCTCCTTCGCTCCGCCGTCTCTTCACTCCTTCACTCCGCTGTCTCTTCGCTCCGCGTGTCTCTTCGCTCCTTCGCTCCGCTAACTCTTCGCTCCTTTGCTCCGATATCTCTTCGCTCCTTCGCTCCGCTGACTCTTCGCTCCTTCGCTCCGCTGATTCTTCGCTCCTTCGCTCCGCTGTCTCTTCACTCCTTCACTCCGCTCTCTCTTCGCTCCTTCACTCCGCGTGTCTGTTCGCTCCTTCGCTCAGCTGACTCTTCGCTCCTTCACTCCGTGTGTCTCTTCGCTCCGTCACTCTGTGTGTCTCTTCGCTCCTTCACTCCGCTGTCTCTTCGCTCCTTCGCTCCGCTGTGTCTGTGCTACTTCGCTCCGTGTGTCTCTTCACTACTTCGCTCCATGTGTCTCTTCGCTCCTTCACTCCGCTGACTCTTCGCTCCTTCACACCGCTGTCTCTTCGCTCCTTCACTCCGCTGTCTCTTCATTCCTTCGCTCCGCGTGTCTCTTCGCTCCTTCGCTCCGTGTGTCTCTTCACTCCTTCACTCCGTGTGTCTCTTCGCTCCTTCACTCCGCTGACTCTTAACTCCTTCGCTCCGCTGTCTCTTCGCTCCTTCACTCCGCTGACTCTTCGCTCCTTCACTCCGCTGTCTCTTTGCTCCTTCACTCCGTGTGTCTCTTCGCTCCTTCACTCCGCTGACTCTTCGCTCCTTCGCTCCGCTGTCTCTTCGCTCCTTCACTCCGCTGACTCTTTGCTCCTTCACTCCGCTGACTCTTCGCTCCTTCACTCAGTGTGTCTCTTCGCTCCTTCACTCCGCTGTCTCTTCACTCCTTCGCTCTGTGTGTCCCTTCGCTCCTTCACTCCGTGTGTCTCCTCACTCCTTCGCTCCGCTGACCCTTCGCTCCTTCGCTCCGCTGTCTCTTCGCTCCTTCGCTCCGCTGACTCTTCGTTCCTTCGCTCCGCTGTCTCTTCGCTCCTTCACTCCACTGTCTCTTCGCTCCTTCGCTCCGTGTGTCTCTTCGCTCCTTCACTCCGCTGTCTCCTCGCTCCTTCACTACGCTGACTCTTCGCTCCTTTGCTACGCTGTCTCTTTGCTCCTGCACTCCGCTGACGCTTCGTTCCTTCGCTCCGTGTGTGTCTTCGCTCCATCACTCCGCAGTCTCTTCGCTCCTTCACTCCGCTGTCTCTTCGCTCCTTCACTCCGCTGACTCTTCGCTCCTTCGCTCCGTGTGTCTCTTCGCTCCTTCGCTCCGCTGACTCTTCGCTCCTTCACTCCCTGACTCTTCGCTCCTTCACTCCGCTGTCTCTTCGCTCCTTCACTCTGCTGTCTCTTCGCTCCTACACTCCGCTGACTCTTCGCTCCTTCACTCCCTGACTCTTCGCTCCTTCACTCCGCTGTCTCTTCGCTCCTTCACTCTGCTGTCTCTTCGCTCCTTCACTCCGCTGACTCTTCGCTCCTTCACTCCGCTGACTCTTCGCTCCTTAACTCCGCAGTCTCTTCACTCCTTCACTTCGCTGTCTCTTCGCTCCGCGTGTCTCTTCGCTCCTTCACTCCGCTGTCTCTTCGCTCATTCACTCCGCTGTCTCTTCGCTCCTTCGCTCCGCTGTCTCTTCTCTCCCTCACTCCGAGTGTCTCTTCGCTCCTTCGCTCCGCTGTCCCTTCGCTCCATCGCTCCGCTGACTCTTCACTTCTTCGCTCCGCTGTCGCTTCGCTCCTTCGCTCCGCTGTCTCTTCGCTCCTTCGCTCCGCTGACTCTTCGCTCCTTCGCTCCACTGACTCTTCGCTCCTTCACTCCGCTGTCTCTTCGCTCCTTCGCTCCGCTGACTCTTTGTTCCTTCACTCCGCTGTCTCTTCGCTCCTTCACTCCACTGTCTCTTCGCTCCTTCGCTCCGTGTGTCTCTTCGCTCCGTCACTCCGCTGTCTCTTCGCTCCTTCGCTCCGCTGTCTGTTCGCTCCTTCGCTCCGCTGTCTATTCGCTCCTTCGCTCCGCTGACTCTTCGAACCTTCGCTCCGCTGTCTCTTCGCTCCTTCGCTCCGCTGACTCTTCGCTCCTTCGCTCCGCTGACTCTTCGCTAATTCGCTCCGCTGTCTCTTCACTCCTTCAATCCGCTGTCTCTTCGCTCCTTCACTCCGCGTGTCTCTTCGTTCCTTCGCTCCGCTGACTCTTCGCTCCTTCATTCCGTGTGTCTCTTCACTCCTTCACTCCGCTGTCTCTTCGCTCCTTCGCTCCTCTGTCTCTTTGCTCCTTCTCTCCGTGTGTCTCTTAGCTCCATCACTCCACCATCCCTTCGCTCCTTCACTCCGCTGTCTCTTCGCTCCTTCGCTCCACATGTCTCTTCGCTCCTTCGCTCCGTGTGTCTCTTCGCTCCTTCACTCCGCTGACTCTTCGCTCCTTCACTCCACTGTCTCTTCGCTCCTTCACTCCGCTGTCTCTTCGTTCCTTCGCTCCACGTGTCTCTTCGCTCCTTCGCTCCGTGTGTCTCTTCGCTCCTTCACTCCGCTGTCTCTTCGTTACTTCACTCCGCTGTCTCCTCGCTCCTTCACTCTGCTGTCTCTTCGCTCCTTCACTCCGCTGTCTCTTCATTCCTTCACTCCGCTGACTCTTCGTTCCTTCACTCCACTGTCTCTTCGCTCCTTCACTCCGCTGTCTCTTTGCTCCTTCGCTCTGTGTGTCCCTTCACTCCTTCACTCCGTGTGTCTCCTCACTCCTTCGCTCCGCTGACTCTTCGCTCCTTCGCTCCGCTGTCTCTTCGCTCCTTCGCTCCGCTGACTCTTCGTTCCTTCGCTCCGCTGTCTCTTCGCTCCTTCACTCCACTGTCTCTTCGCTCCTTCGCTCCGTGTGTCTCTTCGCTCCTTCACTCCGCTGTCTCTTCGCTCCTTCACTACGCTGACTCTTCGCTCCTTTGCTACGCTGTCTCTTCGCTCCTGCACTCCGCTGACGCTTCGTTCCTTCGCTCCGTGTGTTTCTTCGCTCCTTCACTCCGCAGTCTCTTCGCTCCTTCACTCCGCTGTCTCTTCGCTCCTTCGCTCCGCTGTCTGTTCGCTCCCTCACTCCGTGTGTCTCTTCGCTCCTTCGCTCCGCTGTCTCTTCGCTCCTTCGCTCCGCTGACTCTTCGCTCCTTCGCTCCGCTGACTCTTCGCTCCTTCACTCCGCTGTCTCTTCGCTCCTTCGCTCCGCTAACTCTTCGCTCCTTTGCTCCGATGTCTCTTCGCTCCTTCGCTCCGCTGACTCTTCGCTCCTTCGCTCCGCTGACTCTTCGCTCCTTTGCTCCGCTGTCTCTTCGCTCCTTCACTCCGTTCTCTCTTCGCTTCTTCACTCCGCGTGTCTGTTCGCTCCTTCGCTCAGCTGACTCTTCGCTCCTTCACTCCGTGTGTCTCTTCGCTCCATCACTCTGTGTGTCTCTTCGCTCCTTCACTCCGCTGTCTCTTCGCTCCTTCGCTCCGCAGTCTCTGCGCTACTTCGCTCCGTGTGTCTCTTCACTCCTTCGCTCCATGTGTCTCTTCGCTCCTTCACTCCGCTGACTCTTCGCTCCTTCACTCCGCTGTCTCTTCGCTCCTTCACTCCGCTGTCTCTTCGTTCCTTCGCTCCGCGTGTCTCTTCGCTCCTTCGCTCCGTGTGTCTCTTCACTCCTTCACTCCGTGTGTCTCTTCGCTCCTTCACTCCGCTGAATCTTCACTCCTTCGCTCCGCTGTCTCTTCGCTCCTTCACTCCGCTGACTCTTCGCTCCTTCACTCCGCTGTCTCTTCGCTCCTTCACTCCGTGTGTCTCTTGGCTCCTTCACTCCGCTGACTCTTCGCTCCTTCGCTCCGCTGTCTCTTCGCTCCTTCACTCCGCTGACACTTCGCTCCTTCACTCCGCTGTCTCTTCGCTCCTTCACTCCGTGTGTCTCTTCGCTCCTTCACTCCGCTGACTCTTCGCTCCTTCACTCCGCTGTCTCTTCACTCCTTCACTCCGCTGTCTCTTCGCTCCGCGTGTCTCTTCGCTCCTTCACTCCGCTGTCTCTTCGCTCCTTCACTCCGCTGTCTCTTCGCTCCTTCGCTCCGCTGTCTGTTCGCTCCCTCACTCCGTGTGTCTCTTCGCTCCGCTAACTCTTCGCTCCTTTGCTCCGATGTCTCTTCGCTCCTTCGCTCCGCTGACTCTTCGCTCATTCGCTCCGCTGATTCTTCGCTCCTTCGCTCCGCTGTCTCTTCACTCCTTCACTCCGCTCTCTCTTCGCTCCTTCACTCCGCGTGTCTGTTCGCTCCTTCGCTCAGCTGACTCTTCGCTCCTTCACTCCGTGTGTCTCTTGGCTCCGTCACTCCGTGTGTCACTTCGCTCCTTCGCTCCGCTGTCTCTTCGCTCCTTCGCTCCGCTGACTCTTCGCTCCTTCGCTCCGCTGACTCTTCGCTCCTTCACTCCGCTGTCTCTTCGCTCCTTCGCTCCGCTAACTCTTCGCTCCTTTGCTCCGATGTCTCTTCGCTCCTTCGCTCCGCTGACTCTTCGCTCCTTCGCTCCGCTGACTCTTCGCTCCTTTGCTCCGCTGTCTCTTCGCTCCTTCACTCCGTGTGTCTCTTCGCTCCATCACTCTGTGTGTCTCTTCGCTCCTTCACTCCGCTGTCTCTTCGCTCCTTCGCTCAGCTGACTCTTCGCTCCTTCACTCCGTGTGTCTCTTCGCTCCATCACTCTGTGTGTCTCTTCGCTCCTTCACTCCGCTGTCTCTTCGCTCCTTCGCTCCGCTGTCTCTGCGCTACTTCGCTCCGTGTGTCTCTTCACTCCTTCGCGCCATGTGTCTCTTCGCTCCTTCACTCCGCTGACTCTTCGCTCCTTCACTCCGCTGTCTCTTCGCTCCTTCACTCCGCTGTCTCTTCGTTCCTTCGCTCCGCGTGTCTCTTCGCTCCTTCGCTCCGTGTGTCTCTTCACTCCTTCACTCCGTGTGTCTCTTCGCTCCTTCACTCCGCTGAATCTTCACTCCTTCGCTCCGCTGTCTCTTCGCTCCTTCACTCCGCTGACTCTTCGCTCCTTCACTCCGCTGTCTCTTCGCTCCTTCACTCCGTGTGTCTCTTGGCTCCTTCACTCCGCTGACTCTTCGCTCCTTCGCTCCGCTGTCTCTTCGCTCCTTCACTCCGCTGACTTTTCGCTCCTTCACTCCGCTGTCTCTTCGCTCCTTCACTCCGTGTGTCTCTTCGCTCCTTCACTCCGCTGACTCTTCGCTCCTTCGCTCCGCTGTCTCTTCACTCCTTCACTCCGCTGTCTCTTCGCTCCGCGTGTCTCTTCGCTCCTTCACTCCGCTGTCTCTTCGCTCCTTCACTCCGCTGTCTCTTCGCTCCTTCGCTCCGCTGTCTGTTCGCTCCCTCACTCCGTGTGTCCCTTCGCTCCGCTGTCTCTTCGCTCCTTCGCTCCGCTGACTCTTCGCTCCTTCGCTCCGCTGACTCTTCGCTCCTTCACTCCGCTGTCTCTTCGCTCCTTCGCTCCGCTAACTCTTTGCTCCTTTGCTCCGATGTCTCTTCGCTCCTTCGCTCCGCTGACTCTTCGCTCCTTCGCTCCGCTGATTCTTCGCTCCTTCGCTCCGCTGTCTCTTCACTCCTTCACTCCGCTCTCTCTTCGCTCCTTCACTCCGCGTGTCTGTTCGCTCCTTCCCTCAGCTGACTCTTCGCTCCTTCACTCCGTGTGTCTCTTCGCTCCGTCACTCTGTGTGTCTCTTCGCTCCTTCACTCCGCTGTCTCTTCGCTCCTTCGCTCCGCTGTCTCTGTGCTACTTCGCTCCGTGTGTCTCTTCAGTACTTCGCTCCATGTGTCTCTTCGCTCCTTCACTCCGCTGACTCTTCGCTCCTTCACTCCGCTGTCTCTTCGCTCCTTCACTCCGCTGTCTCTTCATTCCTTCGCTCCGCGTGTCTCTTCGCTCCTTCGCTCCGTGTGTCTCTTCACTCCTTCACTCCGTGTGTCTCTTCGCTCCTTCACTCCGCTGACTCTTAACTCCTTCGCTCCGCTGTCTCTTCGCTCCTTCACTCCGCTGACTCTTCGCTCCTTCACTCCGCTGTCTCTTTGCTCCTTCACTCCGCTGTCTCTTTGCTCCTTCACTCCGTGTGTCTCTTCGCTCCTTCACTCCGCTGACTCTTCGCTCCTTCGCTCCGCTGACTCTTCGCTCCTTCACTAAGTGTGTCTCTTCGCTCCTTCACTCCGCTGTCTCTTCACTCCTTCGCTCTGTGTGTCCCTTCGCTCCTTCACTCCGTGTGTCTCCTCACTCCTTCGCTCCGCTGACCCTTCGCTCCTTCGCTCCGCTGTCTCTTCGCTCCTTCGCTCCGCTGACTCTTCGTTCCTTCGCTCCGCTGTCTCTTCGCTCCTTCACTCCACTGTCTCTTCGCTCCTTCGCTCCGTGTGTCTCTTCGCTCCTTCACTCCGCTGTCTCCTCGCTCCTTCACTACGCTGACTCTTCGCTCCTTTGCTACGCTGTCTCTTTGCTCCTGCACTCCGCTGACGCTTCGTTCCTTCGCTCCGTGTGTGTCTTCGCTCCATCACTCCGCAGTCTCTTCGCTCCTTCACTCCGCTGTCTCTTCGCTCCTTCACTCCGCTGACTCTTCGCTCCTTCGCTCCGTGTGTCTCTTCGCTCCTTCGCTCCGCTGACTCTTCGCTCCTTCACTCCCTGACTCTTCGCTCCTTCACTCCGCTGTCTCTTCGCTCCTTCACTCTGCTGTCTCTTCGCTCCTTCACTCCGCTGACTCTTCGCTCCTTCACTCCCTGACTCTTCGCTCCTTCACTCCGCTGTCTCTTCGCCCCTTCACTCTGCTGTCTCTTCGCTCCTTCACTCCGCTGACTCTTCGCTCCTTCACTCCGCTGACTCTTCGCTCCTTAACTCCGCAGTCTCTTCACTCCTTCACTTCGCTGTCTCTTCGCTCCGCGTGTCTCTTCGCTCCTTCACTCCGCTGTCTCTTCGCTCATTCACTCCGCTGTCTCTTCGCTCCTTCGCTCCGCTGTCTCTTCTCTCCCTCACTCCGAGTGTCTCTTCGCTCCTTCGCTCCGCTGTCCCTTCGCTCCATCGCTCCGCTGACTCTTCACTTCTTCGCTCCGCTGTCTCTTCGCTCCTTCGCTCCGCTGTCTCTTCGCTCCTTCGCTCCGCTGACTCTTCGCTCCTTCGCTCCACTGACTCTTCGCTCCTTCACTCCGCTGTCTCTTCGCTCCTTCGCTCCGCTGACTCTTTGTTCCTTCACTCCGCTGTCTCTTCGCTCCTTCACTCCACTGTCTCTTCGCTCCTTCGCTCCGTGTGTCTCTTCGCTCCGTCACTCCGCTGTCTCTTCGCTCCTTCGCTCCGCTGTCTGTTCGCTCCTTCGCTCCGCTGTCTATTCGCTCCTTCGCTCCGCTGACTCTTCGAACCTTCGCTCCGCTGTCTCTTCGCTCCTTCGCTCCGCTGACTCTTCGCTCCTTCGCTCCGCTGACTCTTCGCTAATTCGCTCCGCTGTCTCTTCACTCCTTCAATCCGCTGTCTCTTCGCTACTTCACTCCGCGTGTCTCTTCGTTCCTTCGCTCCGCTGACTCTTCGCTCCTTCATTCCGTGTGTCTCTTCACTCCTTCACTCCGCTGTCTCTTCGCTCCTTCGCTCCTCTGTCTCTTTGCTCCTTCTCTCCGTGTGTCTCTTAGCTCCATCACTCCACCATCCCTTCGCTCCTTCACTCCGCTGTCTCTTCGCTCCTTCGCTCCACATGTCTCTTCGCTCCTTCGCTCCGTGTGTCTCTTCGCTCCTTCACTCCGCTGACTCTTCGCTCCTTCACTCCACTGTCTCTTCGCTCCTTCACTCCGCTGTCTCTTCGTTTCTTCGCTCCACGTGTCTCTTCGCTCCTTCGCTCCGTGTGTCTCTTCGCTCCTTCACTCCGCTGTCTCTTCGTTACTTCACTCCGCTGTCTCCTCGCTCCTTCACTCTGCTGTCTCTTCGCTCCTTCACTCCGCTGTCTCTTCATTCCTTCACTCCGCTGACTCTTCGTTCCTTCACTCCACTGTCTCTTCGCTCCTTCACTCCGCTGTCTCTTTGCTCCTTCGCTCTGTGTGTCCCTTCACTCCTTCACTCCGTGTGTCTCCTCACTCCTTCGCTCCGCTGACTCTTCGCTCCTTCGCTCCGCTGTCTCTTCGCTCCTTCGCTCCGCTGACTCTTCGTTCCTTCGCTCCGCTGTCTCTTCGCTCCTTCACTCCACTGTCTCTTCGCTCCTTCGCTCCGTGTGTCTCTTCGCTCCTTCACTCCGCTGTCTCTTCGCTCCTTCACTACGCTGACTCTTCGCTCCTTTGCTACGCTGTCTCTTCGCTCCTGAACTCCGCTGACGCTTCGTTCCTTCGCTCCGTGTGTGTCTTCGCTCCTTCACTCCGCAGTCTCTTCGCTCCTTCACTCCGCTGTCTCTTCGCTCCTTCGCTCCGCTGTCTGTTCGCTCCCTCACTCCGTGTGTCTCTTCGCTCCTTCGCTCCGCTGTCTCTTCGCTCCTTCGCTCCGCTGACTCTTCGCTCCTTCGCTCCGCTGACTCTTCGCTCCTTCACTCCGCTGTCTCTTCGCTCCTTCGCTCCGCTAACTCTTCGCTCCTTTGCTCCGATGTCTCTTCGCTCCTTCGCTCCGCTGACTCTTCGCTCCTTCGCTCCGCTGACTCTTCGCTCCTTTGCTCCGCTGTCTCTTCGCTCCTTCACTCCGTTCTCTCTTCGCTTCTTCACTCCGCGTGTCTGTTCGCTCCTTCACTCCGCTGTCTCTTCGCTCCTTCGCTCCGCTGACTCTTCGCTCCTTCACTCCGCTGTCTCTTCGCTCCTTCACTCCGCTGTCTCTTCGTTCCTTCGCTCCGCGTGTCTCTTCGCTCCTTCGCTCCGTGTGTCTCTTCACTCCTTCACTCCGTGTGTCTCTTCGCTCCTTCACTCCGCTGAATCTTCACTCCTTCGCTCCGCTGTCTCTTCGCTCCTTCACTCCGCTGACTCTTCGCTCCTTCACTCCGCTGTCTCTTCGCTCCTTCACTCCGTGTGTCTCTTGGCTCCTTCACTCCGCTGACTCTTCGCTCCTTCGCTCCGCTGTCTCTTCGCTCCTTCACTCCGCTGACACTTCGCTCCTTCACTCCGCTGTCTCTTCGCTCCTTCACTCCGTGTGTCTCTTCGCTCCTTCACTCCGCTGACTCTTCGCTCCTTCACTCCGCTGTCTCTTCACTCCTTCACTCCGCTGTCTCTTCGCTCCGCGTGTCTCTTCGCTCCTTCACTCCGCTGTCTCTTCGCTCCTTCACTCCGCTGTCTCTTCGCTCCTTCGCTCCGCTGTCTGTTCGCTCCCTCACTCCGTGTGTCTCTTCGCTCCGCTGTCTCTTCGCTCCTTCGCTCCGCTGACTCTTCGCTCCTTCGCTCCGCTGACTCTTCGCTCCTTCACTCCGCTGTCTCTTCGCTCCTTCGCTCCGCTAACTCTTCGCTCCTTTGCTCCGATGTCTCTTCGCTCCTTCGCACCACTGACTCTTCACTCCTTCGCTCCGCTGATTCTTCGCTCCTTCGCTCCGCTGTCTCTTCACTCCTTCACTCCGCTCTCTCTTCGCTCCTTCACTCCGTGTGTCTGTTCGCTCCTTCGCTCAGCTGACTCTTCGCTCCTTCACTCCGTGTGTCTCTTCGCTCCGTCACTCTGTGTGTCTCTTCGCTCCTTCACTCCGCTGTCTCTTCGCTCCTTCGCTCCGCTGTCTCTGCGCTACTTCGCTCCGTGTGTCTCTTCACTACTTCGCTCCATGTGTCTCTTCGCTCCTTCACTCCGCTGACTCTTCGCTCCTTCACTCCGCTGTCTCTTCGCTCCTTCACTCCGCTGTCTCTTCGCTCCTTCGCTCCGCTGTCTCTGCGCTACTTCGCTCCGTGTGTCTCTTCACTCCTTCGCTCCATGTGTCTCTTCGCTCCTTCACTCCGCTGACTCTTCGCTCCTTCACTCCGCTGTCTCTTCGCTCCTTCACTCCGCTGTCTCTTCGTTCCTTCGCTCTGCGTGTCTCTTCGCTCCTTTACTCCGTGTGTCTCTTCACTCCTTCACTCCGTGTGTCTCTTCGCTCCTTCACTCCGCTGAATCTTCACTCCTTCGCTCCGCTGTCTCTTCGCTCCTTCACTCCGCTGACTCTTCGCTCCTTCACTCCGCTGTCTCTTCGCTCCTTCACTCCGTGTGTCTCTTCGCTCCTTCGCTCCGTGTGTCTCTTCACTCCTTCACTCCGTGTGTCTCTTCGCTCCTTCACTCCGCTTACTCTTAACTCCTTCGCTCCGTTGTCTCTTCGCTCCTTCACTCCGCTGACTCTTCGCTCCTTCACTCCGCTGTCTCTTTGCTCCTTCACTCCGTGTGTCTCTTCGCTCCTTCACTCCGCTGACTCTTCGCTCCTTCGCTCCGCTGTCTCTTCGCTCCTTCACTCCGCTGACTCTTTGCTCCTTCACTCCGCTGACTCTTCGCTCCTTCACAAAGTGTGTCTCTTCGCTCCTTCACTCCGCTGTCTCTTCGCTCCTTCGCTCTGTGTGTCCCTTCGCTCCTTCACTCCGTGTGTCTCCTCACTCCTTCGCTCCGCTGACCCTTCGCTCCTTCGCTCCGCTGTCTCTTCGCTCCTTCGCTCCGCTGACTCTTCGTTCCTTCGCTCCGCTGTCTCTTCGCTCCTTCACTCCACTGTCTCTTCGCTCCTTCGCTCCGTGTGTCTCTTCGCTCCTTCACTCCGCTGTCTCTTCGCTCCTTCACTACGCTGACTCTTCGCTCCTTTGCTACGCTGTCTCTTCGCTCCTGCACTTCGCTGACGCTTCGTTCCTTCGCTCCGTGTGTGTCTTCGCTCCATCACTCCGCAGTCTCTTCGCTCCTTCACTCCGCTGTCTCTTCGCTCCTTCACTCCGCTGACTCTTCGCTCCTTCGCTCCGTGTGTCTCTTCGCTCCTTCGCTCCGCTGACTCTTCGCTCCTTCACTCCCTGACTCTTCGCTCCTTCACTCCGCTGTCTCTTCGCTCCTTCACTCTGCTGTCTCTTCGCTCCTTCACTCCGCTGACTCTTCGCTCCTTCACTCCCTGACTCTTCGCTCCTTCACTCCGCTGTCTCTTCGCTCCTTCACTCTGCTGTCTCTTCGCTCCTTCACTCCGCTGACTCTTCGCTCCTTCACTCCGCTGACTCTTCGCTCCTTAACTCCGCAGTCTCTTCACTCCTTCACTTCGCTGTCTCTTCGCTCAGCGTGTCTCTTCGCTCCTTCACTCCGCTGTCTCTTCGCTCATTCACTCCGCTGTCTCTTCGCTCCTTCGCTCCGCTGTCTCTTCTCCCCCTCACTCCGTGTGTCTCTTCGCTCCTTCGCTCCGCTGTCCCTTCGCTCCATCGCTCCGCTGAATCTTCACTTCTTCGCTCCGCTGTCTCTTCGCTCCTTCGCTCCGCTGTCTCTTCGCTCCTTCGCTCCGCTGACTCTTCGCTCCTTCGCTCCACTGACTCTTCGCTCCTTCACTCCGCTGTCTCTTCGCTCCGCTGACTCTTTGTTCCTTCACTCCGCTGTCTCTTCGCTCCTTCACTCCACTGTCTCTTCGCTCCTTCGCTCCGTGTGTCTCTTCGCTCCGTCACTCCGCTGTCTCTTCGCTCCTTCGCTCCGCTGTCTGTTCGCTCCTTCGCTCCGCTGTCTATTCGCTCCTTCGCTCCGCTGACTCTTCGAACCTTCACTCCGCTGTCTCTTCGCTCCTTCGCTCCGCTGACTCTTCGCTCCTTCGCTCCGCTGACTCTTCGCTCCTTCGCTCCGCTGACTCTTCGCTAATTCGTTCCGCTGTCTCTTCACTCCTTCAATCCGCTGTCTCTTCGCTCCTTCACTCCGCGTGTCTCTTCGTTCCTTCGCTCCGCTGACTCTTCGCTCCTTCATTCCGTGTGTCTCTTCACTCCTTCACTCCGCTGTCTCTTTGCTCCTTCGCTCCTCTGTCTCTTTGCTCCTTCTCTCCGTGTGTCTCTTAGCTCCATCACTCCACCATCCCTTCGCTCCTTCACTCCGCTGTCTCTTCGCTCCTTCGCTCCACATGTCTCTTCGCTCCTTCGCTCCGTGTGTCTCTTCGCTCCTTCACTCCGCTGACTCTTCGCTCCTTCACTCCACTGTCTCTTCGCTCCTTCACTCCGCTGTCTCTTCGTTCCTTCGCTCCACGTGTCTCTTCGCTCCTTCGCTCCGTGTGTCTCTTCGCTCCTTCACTCCGCTGTCTCTTCGTTACTTCACTCCGCTGTCTCCTCGCTCCTTCACTCTGCTGTCTCTTCGCTCCATCACTCCGCTGTCTCTTCATTCCTTCACTCCGCTGACTCTTCGTTCCTTCACTCCACTGTCTCTTCGCTCCTTCACTCCGCTGTCTCTTTGCTCCTTCGCTCTGTGTGTCCCTTCGCTCCTTCACTCCGTGTGTCTCCTCACTCCTTCGCTCCGCTGACTCTTCGCTCCTTCGCTCCGCTGTCTCTTCGCTCCTTCGCTCCGCTGACTCTTCGTTCCTTCGCTCCGCTGTCTCTTCGCTCCTTCACTCCACTGTCTCTTCGCTCCTTCGCTCCGTGTGTCTCTTCGCTCCTTCACTCCGCTGACTCTTCGCTCCTTCGCTCCGCTGTCTCTTCACTCCTTCACTCCGCTGTCTCTTCGCTCCGCGTGTCTCTTCGCTCCTTCACTCCGCTGTCTCTTCGCTCCTTCACTCCGCTGACTCTTCGCTCCTTCGCTCCGCTGTCTCTTCGCTCCTTCACTCCGCTGACTTTTCGCTCCTTCACTCCGCTGTCTCTTCGCTCCTTCACTCCGTGTGTCTCTTCGCTCCTTCACTCCGCTGACTCTTCGCTCCTTCGCTCCGCTGTCTCTTCACTCCTTCACTCCGCTGTCTCTTCGCTCCGCGTGTCTCTTCGCTCCTTCGCTCCGCTAACTCTTCGCTCCTTTGCTCCGATGTCTCTTCGCTCCTTCGCTCCGCTGACTCTTCGCTCCTTCGCTCCGCTGATTCTTCGCTCCTTCGCTCCGCTGTCTCTTCACTCCTTCACTCCGCTCTCTCTTCGCTCCTTCACTCCGCGTGTCTGTTCGCTCCTTCGCTCAGCTGACTCTTCGCTCCTTCACTCCGTGTGTCTCTTCGCTCCGTCACTCTGTGTGTCTCTTCGCTCCTTCACTCCGCTGTCTCTTCGCTCCTTCGCTCCGCTGTCTCTGTGCTACTTCGCTCCGTGTGTCTCTTCACTACTTCGCTCCATGTGTCTCTTCGCTCCTTCACTCCGCTGACTCTTCGCTCCTTCACTCCGCGTGTCTCTTCGCTCCTTCGCTCCGTGTGTCTCTTCACTCCTTCACTCCGTGTGTCTCTTCGCTCCTTCACTCCGCTGACTCTTAACTCCTTCGCTCCGCTGTCTCTTCGCTCCTTCACTCCGCTGACTCTTCGCTCCTTCACTCCGCTGTCTCTTTGCTCCTTCACTCCGTGTGTCTCTTCGCTCCTTCACTCCGCTGACTCTTCGCTCCTTCGCTCCGCTGTCTCTTCGCTCCTTCACTCCGCTGACTCTTTGCTCCTTCACTCCGCTGACTCTTCGCTCCTTCACTAAGTGTGTCTCTTCGCTCCTTCACTCCGCTGTCTCTTCACTCCTTCGCTCTGTGTGTCCCTTCGCTCCTTCACTCCGTGTGTCTCCTCACTCCTTCGCTCCGCTGACCCTTCGCTCCTTCGCTCCGCTGTCTCTTCGCTCCTTCGCTCCGCTGACTCTTCGTTCCTTCGCTCCGCTGTCTCTTCGCTCCTTCACTCCACTGTCTCTTCGCTCCTTCGCTCCGTGTGTCTCTTCGCTCCTTCACTCCGCTGTCTCCTCGCTCCTTCACTACGCTGACTCTTCGCTCCTTTGCTACGCTGTCTCTTTGCTCCTGCACTCCGCTGACGCTTCGTTCCTTCGCTCCGTGTGTGTCTTCGCTCCATCACTCCGCAGTCTCTTCGCTCCTTCACTCCGCTGTCTCTTCGCTCCTTCACTCCGCTGACTCTTCGCTCCTTCGCTCCGTGTGTCTCTTCGCTCCTTCGCTCCGCTGACTCTTCGCTCCTTCACTCCCTGACTCTTCGCTCCTTCACTCCGCTGTCTCTTCGCTCCTTCACTCTGCTGTCTCTTCGCTCCTTCACTCCGCTGACTCTTCGCTCCTTCACTCCCTGACTCTTCGCTCCTTCACTCCGCTGTCTCTTCGCTCCTTCACTCTGCTGTCTCTTCGCTCCTTCACTCCGCTGACTCTTCGCTCCTTCACTCCGCTGACTCTTCGCTCCTTAACTCCGCAGTCTCTTCACTCCTTCACTTCGCTGTCTCTTCGCTCCGCGTGTCTCTTCGCTCCTTCACTCCGCTGTCTCTTCGCTCATTCACTCCGCTGTCTCTTCGCTCCTTCGCTCCGCTGTCTCTTCTCTCCCTCACTCCGAGTGTCTCTTCGCTCCTTCGCTCCGCTGTCCCTTCGCTCCATCGCTCCGCTGACTCTTCACTTCTTCGCTCCGCTGTCGCTTCGCTCCTTCGCTCCGCTGTCTCTTCGCTCCTTCGCTCCGCTGACTCTTCGCTCCTTCGCTCCACTGACTCTTCGCTCCTTCACTCCGCTGTCTCTTCGCTCCTTCGCTCCGCTGACTCTTTGTTCCTTCACTCCGCTGTCTCTTCGCTCCTTCACTCCACTGTCTCTTCGCTCCTTCGCTCCGTGTGTCTCTTCGCTCCGTCACTCCGCTGTCTCTTCGCTCCTTCGCTCCGCTGTCTGTTCGCTCCTTCGCTCCGCTGTCTATTCGCTCCTTCGCTCCGCTGACTCTTCGAACCTTCGCTCCGCTGTCTCTTCGCTCCTTCGCTCCGCTGACTCTTCGCTCCTTCGCTCCGCTGACTCTTCGCTAATTCGCTCCGCTGTCTCTTCACTCCTTCAATCCGCTGTCTCTTCGCTCCTTCACTCCGCATGTCTCTTCGTTCCTTCGCTCCGCTGACTCTTCGCTCCTTCATTCCGTGTGTCTCTTCACTCCTTCACTCCGCTGTCTCTTCGCTCCTTCGCTCCTCTGTCTCTTTGCTCCTTCTCTCCGTGTGTCTCTTAGCTCCATCACTCCACCATCCCTTCGCTCCTTCACTCCGCTGTCTCTTCGCTCCTTCGCTCCACATGTCTCTTCGCTCCTTCGCTCCGTGTGTCTCTTCGCTCCTTCACTCCGCTGACTCTTCGCTCCTTCACTCCACTGTCTCTTCGCTCCTTCACTCCGCTGTCTCTTCGTTCCTTCGCTCCACGTGTCTCTTCGCTCCTTCGCTCCGTGTGTCTCTTCGCTCCTTCACTCCGCTGTCTCTTCGTTACTTCACTCCGCTGTCTCCTCGCTCCTTCACTCTGCTGTCTCTTCGCTCCTTCACTCCGCTGTCTCTTCATTCCTCCACTCCGCTGACTCTTCGTTCCTTCACTCCACTGTCTCTTCGCTCCTTCACTCCGCTGTCTCTTTGCTCCTTCGCTCTGTGTGTCCCTTCACTCCTTCACTCCGTGTGTCTCCTCACTCCTTCGCTCCGCTGACTCTTCGCTCCTTCGCTCCGCTGTCTCTTCGCTCCTTCGCTCCGCTGACTCTTCGTTCCTTCGCTCCGCTGTCTCTTCGCTCCTTCACTCCACTGTCTCTTCGCTCCTTCGCTCCGTGTGTCTCTTCGCTCCTTCACTCCGCTGTCTCTTCGCTCCTTCACTACGCTGACTCTTCGCTCCTTTGCTACGCTGTCTCTTCGCTCCTGCACTCCGCTGACGCTTCGTTCCTTCGCTCCGTGTGTGTCTTCGCTCCTTCACTCCGCAGTCTCTTCGCTCCTTCACTCCGCTGTCTCTTCGCTCCTTCGCTCCGCTGTCTGTTCGCTCCCTCACTCCGTGTGTCTCTTCGCTCCTTCGCTCCGCTGTCTCTTCGCTCCTTCGCTCCGCTGACTCTTCGCTCCTTCGCTCCGCTGACTCTTCGCTCCTTCACTCCGCTGTCTCTTCGCTCCTTCGCTCCGCTAACTCTTCGCTCCTTTGCTCCGATGTCTCTTCGCTCCTTCGCTCCGCTGACTCTTCGCTCCTTCGCTCCGCTGACTCTTCGCTCCTTTGCTCCGCTGTCTCTTCGCTCCTTCACTCCGTTCTCTCTTCGCTTCTTCACTCCGCGTGTCTGTTCGCTCCTTCGCTCAGCTGACTCTTCGCTCCTTCACTCCGTGTGTCTCTTCGCTCCATCACTCTGTGTGTCTCTTCGCTCCTTCACTCCGCTGTCTCTTCGCTCATTCGCTCCGCAGTCTCTGCGCTACTTCGCTCCGTGTGTCTCTTCACTCCTTCGCTCCATGTGTCTCTTCGCTCCTTCACTCCGCTGACTCTTCGCTCCTTCACTCCGCTGTCTCTTCGCTCCTTCACTCCGCTGTCTCTTCGTTCCTTCGCTCCGCGTGTCTCTTCGCTCCTTCGCTCCGTGTGTCTCTTCACTCCTTCACTCCGTGTGTCTCTTCGCTCCTTCACTCCGCTGAATCTTCACTCCTTCGCTCCGCTGTCTCTTCGCTCCTTCACTCCGCTGACTCTTCGCTCCTTCACTCCGCTGTCTCTTCGCTCCTTCACTCCGTGTGTCTCTTGGCTCCTTCACTCCGCTGACTCTTCGCTCCTTCGCTCCGCTGTCTCTTCGCTCCTTCACTCCGCTGACACTTCGCTCCTTCACTCCGCTGTCTCTTCGCTCCTTCACTCCGTGTGTCTCTTCGCTCCTTCACTCCGCTGACTCTTCGCTCCTTCACTCCGCTGTCTCTTCACTCCTTCACTCCGCTGTCTCTTCGCTCCGCGTGTCTCTTCGCTCCTTCACTCCGCTGTCTCTTCGCTCCTTCACTCCGCTGTCTCTTCGCTCCTTCGCTCCGCTGTCTGTTCGCTCCCTCACTCCGTGTGTCTCTTCGCTCCGCTGTCTCTTCGCTCCTTCGCTCCGCTGACTCTTCGCTCCTTCGCTCCGCTGACTCTTCGCTCCTTCACTCCGCTGTCTCTTCGCTCCTTCGCTCCGCTAACTCTTCGCTCCTTTGCTCCGATGTCTCTTCGCTCCTTCGCTCCGCTGACTCTTCGCTCCTTCGCTCCGCTGATTCTTCGCTCCTTCGCTCCGCTGTCTCTTCACTCCTTCACTCCGCTCTCTCTTCGCTCCTTCACTCCGCGTGTCTGTTCGCTCCTTCGCTCAGCTGACTCTTCGCTCCTTCACTCCGTGTGTCTCTTCGCTCCGTCACTCCGTGTGTCTCTTCGCTCCTTCGCTCCGCTGTCTCTTCGCTCCTTCGCTCCGCTGACTCTTCGCTCCTTCGCTCCGCTGACTCTTCGCTCCTTCACTCCGCTGTCTCTTCGCTCCTTCGCTCCGCTAACTCTTCGCTCCTTTGCTCCGATGTCTCTTCGCTCCTTCGCTCCGCTGACTCTTCGCTCCTTCGCTCCGCTGACTCTTCGCTCCTTTGCTCCGCTGTCTCTTCGCTCCTTCACTCCGTGTGTCTCTTCGCTCCATCACTCTGTGTGTCTCTTCGCTCCTTCACTCCGCTGTCTCTTCGCTCCTTCGCTCAGCTGACTCTTCGCTCCTTCACTCCGTGTGTCTCTTCGCTCCATCACTCTGTGTGTCTCTTCGCTCCTTCACTCCGCTGTCTCTTCGCTCCTTCGCTCCGCTGTCTCTGCGCTACTTCGCTCCGTGTGTCTCTTCACTCCTTCGCGCCATGTGTCTCTTCGCTCCTTCACTCCGCTGACTCTTCGCTCCTTCACTCCGCTGTCTCTTCGCTCCTTCACTCCGCTGTCTCTTCGTTCCTTCGCTCCGCGTGTCTCTTCGCTCCTTCGCTCCGTGTGTCTCTTCACTCCTTCACTCCGTGTGTCTCTTCGCTCCTTCACTCCGCTGAATCTTCACTCCTTCGCTCCGCTGTCTCTTCGCTCCTTCACTCCGCTGACTCTTCGCTCCTTCACTCCGCTGTCTCTTCGCTCCTTCACTCCGTGTGTCTCTTGGCTCCTTCACTCCGCTGACTCTTCGCTCCTTCGCTCCGCTGTCTCTTCGCTCCTTCACTCCGCTGACTTTTCGCTCCTTCACTCCGCTGTCTCTTCGCTCCTTCACTCCGTGTGTCTCTTCGCTCCTTCACTCCGCTGACTCTTCGCTCCTTCGCTCCGCTGTCTCTTCACTCCTTCACTCCGCTGTCTCTTCGCTCCGCGTGTCTCTTCGCTCCTTCACTCCGCTGTCTCTTCGCTCCTTCACTCCGCTGTCTCTTCGCTCCTTCGCTCCGCTGTCTGTTCGCTCCCTCACTCCGTGTGTCCCTTCGCTCCGCTGTCTCTTCGCTCCTTCGCTCCGCTGACTCTTCACTCCTTCGCTCCGCTGACTCTTCGCTCCTTCACTCCGCTGTCTCTTCGCTCCTTCGCTCCGCTAACTCTTTGCTCCTTTGCTCCGATGTCTCTTCGCTCCTTCGCTCCGCTGACTCTTCGCTCCTTCGCTCCGCTGATTCTTCGCTCCTTCGCTCCGCTGTCTCTTCACTCCTTCACTCCGCTCTCTCTTCGCTCCTTCACTCCGCGTGTCTGTTCGCTCCTTCCCTCAGCTGACTCTTCGCTCCTTCACTCCGTGTGTCTCTTCGCTCCGTCACTCTGTGTGTCTCTTCGCTCCTTCACTCCGCTGTCTCTTCGCTCCTTCGCTCCGCTGTCTCTGTGCTACTTCTCTCCGTGTGTCTCTTCAGTACTTCGCTCCATGTGTCTCTTCGCTCCTTCACTCCGCTGACTCTTCGCTCCTTCACTCCGCTGTCTCTTCGCTCCTTCACTCCGCTGTCTCTTCATTCCTTCGCTCCGCGTGTCTCTTCGCTCCTTCGCTCCGTGTGTCTCTTCACTCCTTCACTCCGTGTGTCTCTTCGCTCCTTCACTCCGCTGACTCTTAACTCCTTCGCTCCGCTGTCTCTTCGCTCCTTCACTCCGCTGACTCTTCGCTCCTTCACTCCGCTGTCTCTTTGCTCCTTCACTCCGTGTGTCTCTTCGCTCCTTCACTCCGCTGACTCTTCGCTCCTTCGCTCCGCTGTCTCTTCGCTCCTTCACTCCGCTGACTCTTTGCTCCTTCACTCCGCTGACTCTTCGCTCCTTCACTAAGTGTGTCTCTTCGCTCCTTCACTCCGCTGTCTCTTCACTCCTTCGCTCTGTGTGTCCCTTCGCTCCTTCACTCCGTGTGTCTCCTCACTCCTTCGCTCCGCTGACCCTTCGCTCCGCTGTCTCTTCGCTCCTTCGCTCCGCTGACTCTTCGTTCCTTCGCTCCGCTGTCTCTTCGCTCCTTCACTCCACTGTCTCTTCGCTCCTTCGCTCCGTGTGTCTCTTCGCTCCTTCACTCCGCTGTCTCCTCGCTCCTTCACTACGCTGACTCTTCGCTCCTTTGCTACGCTGTCTCTTTGCTCCTGCACTCCGCTGACGCTTCGTTCCTTCGCTCCGTGTGTGTCTTCGCTCCATCACTCCGCAGTCTCTTCGCTCCTTCACTCCGCTGTCTCTTCGCTCCTTCACTCCGCTGACTCTTCGCTCCTTCGCTCCGTGTGTCTCTTCGCTCCTTCGCTCCGCTGACTCTTCGCTCCTTCACTCCCTGACTCTTCGCTCCTTCACTCCGCTGTCTCTTCGCTCCTTCACTCTGCTGTCTCTTCGCTCCTTCACTCCGCTGACTCTTCGCTCCTTCACTCCCTGACTCTTCGCTCCTTCACTCCGCTGTCTCTTCGCCCCTTCACTCTGCTGTCTCTTCGCACTTTCACTCCGCCGACTCTTCGCTCCTTCACTCCGCTGACTCTTCGCTCCTTAACTCCGCAGTCTCTTCACTCCTTCACTTCGCTGTCTCTTCGCTCCGCGTGTCTCTTCGCTCCTTCACTCCGCTGTCTCTTCGCACATTCACTCCGCTGTCTCTTCGCTCCTTCGCTCCGCTGTCTCTTCTCTCCCTCACTCCGAGTGTCTCTTCGCTCCTTCGCTCCGCTGTCCCTTCGCTCCATCGCTCCGCTGACTCTTCACTTCTTCGCTCCGCTGTCTCTTCGCTCCTTCGCTCCGCTGTCTCTTCGCTCCTTCGCTCCGCTGACTCTTCGCTCCTTCGCTCCACTGACTCTTCGCTCCTTCACTCCGCTGTCTCTTCGCTCCTTCGCTCCGCTGACTCTTTGTTCCTTCACTCTGCTGTCTCTTCGCTCCTTCACTCCACTGTCTCTTCGCTCCTTCGCTCCGTGTGTCTCTTCGCTCCGTCACTCCGCTGTCTGTTCGCTCCTTCGCTCCGCTGTCTATTCGCTCCTTCGCTCCGCTGACTCTTCGAACCTTCGCTCCGCTGTCTCTTCGCTCCTTCGCTCCGCTGACTCTTCGCTCCTTCGCTCCGCTGACTCTTCGCTAATTCGCTCCGCTGTCTCTTCACTCCTTCAATCCGCTGTCTCTTCGCTCCTTCACTCCGCGTGTCTCTTCGTTCCTTCGCTCCGCTGACTCTTCGCTCCTTCATTCCGTGTGTCTCTTCACTCCTTCACTCCGCTGTCTCTTCGCTCCTTCGCTCCTCTGTCTCTTTGCTCCTTCTCTCCGTGTGTCTCTTAGCTCCATCACTCCACCATCCCTTCGCTCCTTCACTCCGCTGTCTCTTCGCTCCTTCGCTCCACATGTCTCTTCGCTCCTTCGCTCCGTGTGTCTCTTCGCTCCTTCACTCCGCTGACTCTTCGCTCCTTCACTCCACTGTCTCTTCGCTCCTTCACTCCGCTGTCTCTTCGTTTCTTCGCTCCACGTGTCTCTTCGCTCCTTCGCTCCGTGTGTCTCTTCGCTCCTTCACTCCGCTGTCTCTTCGTTACTTCACTCCGCTGTCTCCTCGCTCCTTCACTCTGCTGTCTCTTCGCTCCTTCACTCCGCTGTCTCTTCATTCCTTCACTCCGCTGACTCTTCGTTCCTTCACTCCACTGTCTCTTCGCTCCTTCACTCCGCTGTCTCTTTGCTCCTTCGCTCTGTGTGTCCCTTCACTCCTGCACTCCGTGTGTCTCCTCACTCCTTCGCTCCGCTGACTCTTCGCTCCTTCGCTCCGCTGTCTCTTCGCTCCTTCGCTCCGCTGACTCTTCGTTCCTTCGCTCCGCTGTCTCTTCGCTCCTTCACTCCACTGTCTCTTCGCTCCTTCGCTCCGTGTGTCTCTTCGCTCCTTCACTCCGCTGTCTCTTCGCTCCTTCACTACGCTGACTCTTCGCTCCTTTGCTACGCTGTCTCTTCGCTCCTGAACTCCGCTGACGCTTCGTTCCTTCGCTCCGTGTGTGTCTTCGCTCCTTCACTCCGCAGTCTCTTCGCTCCTTCACTCCGCTGTCTCTTCGCTCCTTTGCTCCGCTGTCTGTTCGCTCCCTCACTCCGTGTGTCTCTTCGCTCCTTCGCTCCGCTGTCTCTTCGCTCCTTCGCTCCGCTGACTCTTCGCTCCTTCGCTCCGCTGACTCTTCGCTCCTTCACTCCGCTGTCTCTTCGCTCCTTCGCTCCGCTAACTCTTCGCTCCTTTGCTCCGATGTCTCTTCGCTCCTTCGCTCCGCTGACTCTTCGCTCCTTCGCTCCGCTGACTCTTCGCTCCTTTGCTCCGCTGTCTCTTCGCTCCTTCACTCCGTTCTCTCTTCGCTTCTTCACTCCGCGTGTCTGTTCGCTCCTTCGCTCAGCTGACTCTTCGCTCCTTCACTCCGTGTGTCTCTTCGCTCCATCACTCTGTGTGTCTCTTCGCTCCTTCACTCCGCTGTCTCTTCGCTCCTTCGCTCCGCAGTCTCTGCGCTACTTCGCTCCGTGTGTCTCTTCACTCCTTCGCTCCATGTGTCTCTTCGCTCCTTCACTCCGCTGACTCTTCGCTCCTTCACTCCGCTGTCTCTTCGCTCCTTCACTCCGCTGTCTCTTCGTTCCTTCGCTCCGCGTGTCTCTTCGCTCCTTCGCTCCGTGTGTCTCTTCACTCCTTCACTCCGTGTGTCTCTTCGCTCCTTCACTCCGCTGAATCTTCACTCCTTCGCTCCGCTGTCTCTTCGCTCCTTCACTCCGCTGACTCTTCGCTCCTTCACTCCGCTGTCTCTTCGCTCCTTCACTCCGTGTGTCTCTTGGCTCCTTCACTCCGCTGACTCTTCGCTCCTTCGCTCCGCTGTCTCTTCGCTCCTTCACTCCGCTGACACTTCGCTCCTTCACTCCGCTGTCTCTTCGCTCCTTCACTCCGTGTGTCTCTTCGCTCCTTCACTCCGCTGACTCTTCGCTCCTTCACTCCGCTGTCTCTTCACTCCTTCACTCCGCTGTCTCTTCGCTCCGCGTGTCTCTTCGCTCCTTCACTCCGCTGTCTCTTCGCTCCTTCACTCCGCTGTCTCTTCGCTCCTTCGCTCCGCTGTCTGTTCGCTCCCTCACTCCGTGTGTCTCTTCGCTCCGCTGTCTCTTCGGTCCTTCGCTCCGCTGACTCTTCGCTCCTTCGCTCCGCTGACTCTTCGCTCCTTCACTCCGCTGTCTCTTCGCTCCTTCGCTCCGCTAACTCTTCGCTCCTTTGCTCCGATGTCTCTTCGCTCCTTCGCTCCGCTGACTCTTCACTCCTTCGCTCCGCTGATTCTTCGCTCCTTCGCTCCGCTGTCTCTTCACTCCTTCACTCCGCTCTCTCTTCGCTCCTTCACTCCGCGTGTCTGTTCGCTCCTTCGCTCAGCTGACTCTTCGCTCCTTCACTCCGTGTGTCTCTTCGCTCCGTCACTCTGTGTGTCTCTTCGCTCCTTCACTCCGCTGTCTCTTCGCTCCTTCGCTCCGCTGTCTCTGCGCTACTTCGCTCCGTGTGTCTCTTCACTACTTCGCTCCATGTGTCTCTTCGCTCCTTCACTCCGCTGACTCTTCGCTCCTTCACTCCGCTGTCTCTTCGCTCCTTCACTCCGCTGTCTCTTCGCTCCTTCGCTCCGCTGTCTCTGCGCTACTTCGCTCCGTGTGTCTCTTCACTCCTTCGCTCCATGTGTCTCTTCGCTCCTTCACTCCGCTGACTCTTCGCTCCTTCACTCCGCTGTCTCTTCGCTCCTTCACTCCGCTGTCTCTTCGTTCCTTCGCTCTGCGTGTCTCTTCGCTCCTTTACTCCGTGTGTCTCTTCACTCCTTCAGTCCGTGTGTCTCTTCGCTCCTTCACTCCGCTGAATCTTCACTCCTTCGCTCCGCTGTCTCTTCGCTCCTTCACTCCGCTGACTCTTCGCTCCTTCACTCCGCTGTCTCTTCGCTCCTTCACTCCGTGTGTCTCTTCGCTCCTTCGCTCCGTGTGTCTCTTCACTCCTTCACTCCGTGTGTCTCTTCGCTCCTTCACTCCGCTTACTCTTAACTCCTTCGCTCCGTTGTCTCTTCGCTCCTTCACTCCGCTGACTCTTCGCTCCTTCACTCCGCTGTCTCTTTGCTCCTTCACTCCGTGTGTCTCTTCGCTCCTTCACTCCGCTGACTCTTCGCTGCTTCGCTCCGCTGTCTCTTCGCTCCTTCACTCCGCTGACTCTTTGCTCCTTCACTCCGCTGACTCTTCGCTCCTTCACAAAGTGTGTCTCTTCGCTCCTTCACTCCGCTGTCTCTTCGCTCCTTCGCTCTGTGTGTCCCTTCGCTCCTTCACTCCGTGTGTCTCCTCACTCCTTCGCTCCGCTGACCCTTCGCTCCTTCGCTCCGCTGTCTCTTCGCTCCTTCGCTCCGCTAACTCTTCGCTCCTTTGCTCCGATGTCTCTTCGCTCCTTCGCTCCGCTGACTCTTCACTCCTTCGCTCCGCTGATTCTTCGCTCCTTCGCTCCGCTGTCTCTTCACTCCTTCACTCCGCTCTCTCTTCGCTCCTTCACTCCGCGTGTCTGTTCGCTCCTTCGCTCAGCTGACTCTTCGCTCCTTCACTCCGTGTGTCTCTTCGCTCCGTCACTCTGTGTGTCTCTTCGCTCCTTCACTCCGCTGTCTCTTCGCTCCTTCGCTCCGCTGTCTCTGCGCTACTTCGCTCCGTGTGTCTCTTCACTACTTCGCTCCATGTGTCTCTTCGCTCCTTCACTCCGCTGACTCTTCGCTCCTTCACTCCGCTGTCTCTTCGCTCCTTCACTCCGCTGTCTCTTCGCTCCTTCGCTCCGCTGTCTCTGCGCTACTTCGCTCCGTGTGTCTCTTCACTCCTTCGCTCCATGTGTCTCTTCGCTCCTTCACTCCGCTGACTCTTCGCTCCTTCACTCCGCTGTCTATTCGCTCCTTCACTCCGCTGTCTCTTCGTTCCTTCGCTCTGCGTGTCTCTTCGCTCCTTTACTCCGTGTGTCTCTTCACTCCTTCACTCCGTGTGTCTCTTCGCTCCTTCACTCCGCTGAATCTTCACTCCTTCGCTCCGCTGTCTCTTCGCTCCTTCACTCCGCTGACTCTTCGCTCCTTCACTCCGCTGTCTCTTCGCTCCTTCACTCCGTGTGTCTCTTCGCTCCTTCGCTCCGTGTGTCTCTTCACTCCTTCACTCCGTGTGTCTCTTCGCTCCTTCACTCCGCTTACTCTTAACTCCTTCGCTCCGTTGTCTCTTCGCTCCTTCACTCCGCTGACTCTTCGCTCCTTCACTCCGCTGTCTCTTTGCTCCTTCACTCCGTGTGTCTCTTCGCTCCTTCACTCCGCTGACTCTTCGCTCCTTCGCTCCGCTGTCTCTTCGCTCCTTCACTCCGCTGACTCTTTGCTCCTTCACTCCGCTGACTCTTCGCTCCTTCACAAAGTGTGTCTCTTCGCTCCTTCACTCCGCTGTCTCTTCGCTCCTTCGCTCTGTGTGTCCCTTCGCTCCTTCACTCCGTGTGTCTCCTCACTCCTTCGCTCCGCTGACCCTTCGCTCCTTCGCTCCGCTGTCTCTTCGCTCCTTCGCTCCGCTGACTCTTCGTTCCTTCGCTCCGCTGTCTCTTCGCTCCTTCACTCCACTGTCTCTTCGCTCCTTCGCTCCGTGTGTCTCTTCGCTCCTTCACTCCGCTGTCTCTTCGCTCCTTCACTACGCTGACTCTTCGCTCCTTTGCTACGCTGTCTCTTCGCTCCTGCACTTCGCTGACGCTTCGTTCCTTCGCTCCGTGTGTGTCTTCGCTCCATCACTCCGCAGTCTCTTCGCTCCTTCACTCCGCTGTCTCTTCGCTCCTTCACTCCGCTGACTCTTCGCTCCTTCGCTCCGTGTGTCTCTTCGCTCCTTCGCTCCGCTGACTCTTCGCTCCTTCACTCCCTGACTCTTCGCTCCTTCACTCCGCTGTCTCTTCGCTCCTTCACTCTGCTGTCTCTTCGCTCCTTCACTCCGCTGACTCTTCGCTCCTTCACTCCCTGACTCTTCGCTCCTTCACTCCGCTGTCTCTTCGCTCCTTCACTCTGCTGTCTCTTCGCTCCTTCACTCCGCTGACTCTTCGCTCCTTCACTCCGCTGACTCTTCGCTCCTTAACTCCGCAGTCTCTTCACTCCTTCACTTCGCTGTCTCTTCGCTCAGCGTGTCTCTTCGCTCCTTCACTCCGCTGTCTCTTCGCTCATTCACTCCGCTGTCTCTTCGCTCCTTCGCTCCGCTGTCTCTTCTCTCCCTCACTCCGTGTGTCTCTTCGCTCCTTCGCTCCGCTGTCCCTTCGCTCCATCGCTCCGCTGAATCTTCACTTCTTCGCTCCGCTGTCTCTTCGCTCCTTCGCTCCGCTGTCTCTTCGCTCCTTCGCTCCGCTGACTCTTCGCTCCTTCGCTCCACTGACTCTTCGCTCCTTCACTCCGCTGTCTCTTCGCTCCGCTGACTCTTTGTTCCTTCACTCCGCTGTCTCTTCGCTCCTTCACTCCACTGTCTCTTCGCTCCTTCGCTCCGTGTGTCTCTTCGCTCCGTCACTCCGCTGTCTCTTCGCTCCTTCGCTCCGCTGTCTGTTCGCTCCTTCGCTCCGCTGTCTATTCGCTCCTTCGCTACGCTGACTCTTCGAACCTTCGCTCCGCTGTCTCTTCGCTCCTTCGCTCCGCTGACTCTTCGCTCCTTCGCTCCGCTGACTCTTCGCTAATTCGTTCCGCTGTCTCTTCACTCCTTCAATCCGCTGTCTCTTCGCTCCTTCACTCCGCGTGTCTCTTCGTTCCTTCGCTCCGCTGACTCTTCGCTCCTTCATTCCATGTGTCTCTTCACTCCTTCACTCCGCTGTCTCTTTGCTCCTTCGCTCCTCTGTCTCTTTGCTCCTTCTCTCCGTGTGTCTCTTAGCTCCATCACTCCACCATCCCTTCGCTCCTTCACTCCGCTGTCTCTTCGCTCCTTCGCTCCACATGTCTCTTCGCTCCTTCGCTCCGTGTGTCTCTTCGCTCCTTCACTCCGCTGACTCTTCGCTCCTTCACTCCACTGTCTCTTCGCTCCTTCACTCCGCTGTCTCTTCGTTCCTTCGCTCCACGTGTCTCTTCGCTCCTTCGCTCCGTGTGTCTCTTCGCTCCTTCACTCCGCTGTCTCTTCGTTACTTCACTCCGCTGTCTCCTCGCTCCTTCACTCTGCTGTCTCTTCGCTCCATCACTCCGCTGTCTCTTCATTCCTTCACTCCGCTGACTCTTCGTTGCTTCACTCCACTGTCTCTTCGCTCCTTCACTCCGCTGTCTCTTTGCTCCTTCGCTCTGTGTGTCCCTTCGCTCCTTCACTCCGTGTGTCTCCTCACTCCTTCGCTCCGCTGACTCTTCGCTCCTTCGCTCCGCTGTCTCTTCGCTCCTTCGCTCCGCTGACTCTTCGTTCCTTCGCTCCGCTGTCTCTTCGCTCCTTCACTCCACTGTCTCTTCGCTCCTTCGCTCCGTGTGTCTCTTCGCTCCTTCACTCCGCTGTCTCTTCGCTCCTTCACTACGCTGACTCTTCGCTCCTTTGCTACGCTGTCTCTTCGCTCCTGCACTCCGCTGACGCTTTGTTCCTTCGCTCCGTGTGTGTCTTCGCTCCTTCACTCCGCAGTCTCTTCGCTCCTTCACTCCGCTGTCTCTTCGCTCCTTCGCTCCGCTGTCTGTTCGCTCCCTCACTCCGTGTGTCTCTTCGCTCCTTCGCTCCGCTGTCTCTTCGCTCCTTCGCTCCGCTGACTCTTCGCTCCTTCGCTCCGCTGACTCTTCGCTCCTTCACTCCGCTGTCTCTTCGCTCCTTCGCTCCGCTAACTCTTCGCTCCTTTGCTCCGATGTCTCTTCGCTCCTTCGCTCCGCTGACTCTTCGCTCCTTCGCTCCGCTGACTCTTCGCTCCTTTGCTCCGCTGTCTCTTCGCTCCTTCACTCCGTTCTCTCTTCGCTTCTTCACTCCGCGTGTCTGTTCGCTCCTTCGCTCAGCTGACTCTTCGCTCCTTCACTCCGTGTGTCTCTTCGCTCCATCACTCTGTGTGTCTCTTCGCTCCTTCACTCCGCTGTCTCTTCGCTCCGCTGTCTCTGCGCTACTTCGCTCCGTGTGTCTCTTCAATCCTTCGCTCCATGTGTCTCTTCGCTCCTTTACTCCGCTGACTCTTCGCTCCTTCACTCCGCTGTCTCTTCGCTCCTTCACTCCGCTGTCTCTTCGTTCCTTCGCTCCGCGTGTCTCTTCGCTCCTTCGCTCCGTGTGTCTCTTCACTCCTTCACTCCGTGTGTCTCTTCGCTCCTTCACTCCGCTGAATCTTCACTCCTTCGCTCCGCTGTCTCTTCGCTCCTTCACTCCGCTGACTCTTCGCTCCTTCACTCCGCTGTCTCTTCGATCCTTCACTCCGTGTGTCTCTTGGCTTCTTCACTCCGCTGCCTCTTCGCTCCTTCTCTCCGCTGTCTCTTCACTCCTTCACTCCGCTGACGCTTCGCTCCTTCACTCCGCTGTCTCTTCGCTCCTTCACTCCGTGTGTCTCTTCGCTCCTTCACTCCGCTGACTCTTCGCTCCTTCACTCCGCTGTCTCTTCACTCCTTCACTCCGCTGTCTCTTCGCTCCGCGTGTCTCTTCGCTCCTTCACTCCGCTGTCTCTTCGCTCCTTCACTCCGCTGTCTCTTCGCTCCTTCGCTCCGCTGTCTGTTCGCTCCCTCACTCCGTGCGTCTCTTCGCTCCGCTGTCTCTTCGCTCCTTCGCTCCGCTGACTCTTCGCTCCTTCGCTCCGCTGACTCTTCGCTCCTTTGCTCCGATGTCTCTTCGCTCCTTCGCTCCGCTGACTCTTCGCTCCTTCGCTCCGCTGATTCTTCGCTCCTTCGCTCCGCTGTCTCTTCACTCCTTCACTCCGCTCTCTCTTCGCTCCTTCACTCCGCGTGTCTGTTCGCTCCTTCGCTCAGCTGACTCTTCGCTCCTTCACTCCGTGTGTCTCTTCGCTCCGTCACTCTGTGTGTCCCTTCGCTCCTTCACTCCGCTGTCTCTTCGCTCCTTCGCTCCGCTGTCTCTGCGCTACTTCGCTCCGTGTGTCTCTTCACTACTTCGCTCCATGTGTCTCTTCGCTCCTTCACTCCGCTGACTCTTCGCTCCTTCACTCCGCTGTCTCTTCGCTCCTTCACTCCGCTGTCTCTTCATTCCTTCGCTCCGCGTGTCTCTTCGCTCCTTCGCTCCGTGTGTCTCTTCACTCCTTCACTCCGTGTGTCTCTTCGCTCCTTCACTCCGCTGACTCTTAACTCCTTCGCTCCGCTGTCTCTTCGCTCCTTCACTCCGCTGACTCTTCGCTCCTTCACTGGGCTGTCTCTTTGCTCCTTCACTCCGTGTGTCTCTTCGCTCCTTCACTCCGCTGACTCTTCGCTCCTTCGCTCCGCTGTCTCTTCGCTCCTTCACACCGCTGACTCTTTGCTCCTTCACTCCGCTGACTCTTCGCTCCTTCACTAAGTGTGTCTCTTCGCTCCTTCACTCCGCTGTCTCTTCGCTCCTTCGCTCTGTGTGTCCCTTCGCTCCTTCACTCGGTGTGTCTCCTCACTCCTTCGCTCCGCTGACCCTTCGCTCCTTCGCTCCGCTGTCTCTTCGCTCCTTCGCTCCGCTGACTCTTCGTTCCTTCGCTCCGCTGTCTCTTCGCTCCTTCACTCCACTGTCTCTTCGCTCCGTGTGTCTCTTCGCTCCTTCACTCCGCTGTCTCTTCGCTCCTTCACTACGCTGACTCTTCGCTCCTTTGCTACGCTGTCTCTTCGCTCCTGCACTCCGCTGACGCTTCGTTCCTTCGCTCCGTGTGTGTCTTCGCTCCATCACTCCGCAGTCTCTTCGCTCCTTCACTCCGCTGTCTCTTCGCTCCTTCACTCCGCTGACTCTTCGCTCCTTCGCTCCGTGTGTCTCTTCGCTCCTTCGCTCCGCTGACTCTTCGCTCCTTCACTCCCTGACTCTTCGCTCCTTCACTCCGCTGTCTCTTCGCTCCTTCACTCTGCTGTCTCTTCGCTCCTTCACTCCGCTGACTCTTCGCTCCTTCACTCCCTGACTCTTCGCTCCTTCACTCCGCTGTCTCTTCGCTCCTTCACTCTGCTGTCTCTTCGCTCCTTCACTCCGCTGACTCTTCGTTCCTTCACTCCGCTGACTCTTCGCTCCTTAACTCCGCAGTCTCTTCACTCCTTCACTTCGCTGTCTCTTCGCTCCGCGTGTCTCTTCGCTCCTTCACTCCGCTGTCTCTTCGCTCATTCACTCCGCTGTCTCTTCGCTCCTTCGCTCCGCTGTCTCTTCTCTCCCTCACTCCGTGTGTCTCTTCGCTCCTTCGCTCCGCTGTCCCTTCGCTCCATCGCTCCGCTGACTCTTCACTTCTTCGCTCCGCTGTCTCTTCGCTCCTTCGCTCCGCTGTCTCTTCGCTCCTTCGCTCCGCTGACTCTTCGCTCCTTCGCTCCACTGACTCTTCGCTCCTTCACTCCGCTGTCTCTTCGCTCCTTCGCTCCGCTGACTCTTTGTTCCTTCACTCCGCTGTCTCTTCGCTCCTTCACTCCACTGTCTCTTCGCTCCTTCGCTCCATGTGTCTCTTCGCTCCGTCACTCCGCTGTCTCTTCGCTCCTTCGCTCCGCTGTCTGTTCGCTCCTTCGCTCCGCTGTCTATTCGTTCCGCTGACTCTTCGAACCTTCGCTCCGCTGTCTCTTCGCTCCTTCGCTCCGCTGACTCTTCGCTCCTTCGCTCCGCTGACTCTTCGCTAATTCGCTCCGCTGTCTCTTCACTCCTTCAATCCGCTGTCTCTTCGCTCCTTCACTCTGCGTATCTCTTCGTTCCTTCGCTCCGCTGACTCTTCGCTCCTTCATTCCGTGTGTCTCTTCACTCCTTCACTCCGCTGTCTCTTCGCTCCTTCGCTCCTCTGTCTCTTTGCTCCTTCTCTCCGTGTGTCTCTTAGCTCCATCACTCCACCATCCCTTCGCTCCTTCACTCCGCTGTCTCTTCGCTCCTTCGCTCCACATGTCTCTTCGCTCCTTCGCTCCGTGTGTCTCTTCGCTCCTTCACTCCGCTGACTCTTCGCTCCTTCACTCCACTGTCTCTTCGCTCCTTCACTCCGCTGTCTCTTCGTTCCTTCGCTCCACGTGTCTCTTCGCTCCTTCGCTCCGTGTGTCTCTTCGCTCCTTCGCTCCGTGTGTCTCTTCGCTCCTTCACTCCTTGTGTCTCTTCGCTCCTTCACTCCGCTGTCTCTTCGCTCCTTCACTCCGCTGTCTCTTCGTTCCTTCGCTCCGCATGTCTCTTCGCTCCTTCGCTCCGTGTGTCTCTTCACTCCTTCGCTCCGTGTGTCTCTTCACTCCTTCACTCCGTGTGTCTCTTCGCTCCTTCACTCCGCTGACTCTTCACTCCTTCGCTCCGCTGTCTCTTCGCTCCTTCACTCCGCTGTCTCTTTGCTCCTTCACTCCGTGTGTCTCTTCGCTCCTTCACTCCGCTGACTCTTCGCTCCGCTGTCTCTTTGCTCCTTCACTCCGCTGACTCTTTGCTCCTTCACTCCGCTGACTCTTCGCTCCTTCACTAAGTGTGTCTCTTCGCTCCTTCACTCCGCTGTCTCTTCGCTCCTTCGCTCTGTGTGTCCCTTCGCTCCTTCACTCGGTGTGTCTCCTCACTCCTTCGCTCCGCTGACCCTTCGCTCCTTCGCTCCGCTGTCTCTTCGCTCCTTCGCTCCGCTGACTCTTCGTTCCTTCGCTCCGCTGTCTCTTCGCTCCTTCACTCCACTGTCTCTTCGCTCCGTGTGTCTCTTCGCTCCTTCACTCCGCTGTCTCTTCGCTCCTTCACTACGCTGACTCTTCGCTCCTTTGCTACGCTGTCTCTTCGCTCCTGCACTCCGCTGACGCTTCGTTCCTT
Organism: Scyliorhinus torazame; assembly: GCF_047496885.1. Taxonomy (NCBI): domain Eukaryota; kingdom Metazoa; phylum Chordata; class Chondrichthyes; order Carcharhiniformes; family Scyliorhinidae; genus Scyliorhinus; species Scyliorhinus torazame. The sequence goes on from NC_092716.1 coordinate 259,815,396, forward strand.
CGCTCCGTGTGTGTCTTCGCTCCATCACTCCGCAGTCTCTTCGCTCCTTCACTCCGCTGTCTCTTCGCTCCTTCACTCCGCTGACTCTTCGCTCCTTCGCTCCGTGTGTCTCTTCGCTCCTTCGCTCCGCTGACTCTTCGCTCCTTCACTCCCTGACTCTTCGCTCCTTCACTCCGCTGTCTCTTCGCTCCTTCACTCTGCTGTCTCTTCGCTCCTTCACTCCGCTGACTCTTCGCTCCTTCACTCCCTGACTCTTCGCTCCTTCACTCCGCTGTCTCTTCGCTCCTTCACTCTGCTGTCTCTTCGCTCCTTCACTCCGCTGACTCTTCGTTCCTTCACTCCGCTGACTCTTCGCTCCTTAACTCCGCAGTCTCTTCACTCCTTCACTTCGCTGTCTCTTCGCTCCGCGTGTCTCTTCGCTCCTTCACTCCGCTGTCTCTTCGCTCATTCACTCCGCTGTCTCTTCGCTCCTTCGCTCCGCTGTCTCTTCTCTCCCTCACTCCGTGTGTCTCTTCGCTCCTTCGCTCCGCTGTCCCTTCGCTCCATCGCTCCGCTGACTCTTCACTTCTTCGCTCCGCTGTCTCTTCGCTCCTTCGCTCCGCTGTCTCTTCGCTCCTTCGCTCCGCTGACTCTTCGCTCCTTCGCTCCACTGACTCTTCGCTCCTTCACTCCGCTGTCTCTTCGCTCCTTCGCTCCGCTGACTCTTTGTTCCTTCACTCCGCTGTCTCTTCGCTCCTTCACTCCACTGTCTCTTCGCTCCTTCGCTCCATGTGTCTCTTCGCTCCGTCACTCCGCTGTCTCTTCGCTCCTTCGCTCCGCTGTCTGTTCGCTCCTTCGCTCCGCTGTCTATTCGTTCCGCTGACTCTTCGAACCTTCGCTCCGCTGTCTCTTCGCTCCTTCGCTCCGCTGACTCTTCGCTCCTTCGCTCCGCTGACTCTTCGCTAATTCGCTCCGCTGTCTCTTCACTCCTTCAATCCGCTGTCTCTTCGCTCCTTCACTCTGCGTATCTCTTCGTTCCTTCGCTCCGCTGACTCTTCGCTCCTTCATTCCGTGTGTCTCTTCACTCCTTCACTCCGCTGTCTCTTCGCTCCTTCGCTCCTCTGTCTCTTTGCTCCTTCTCTCCGTGTGTCTCTTAGCTCCATCACTCCACCATCCCTTCGCTCCTTCACTCCGCTGTCTCTTCGCTCCTTCGCTCCACATGTCTCTTCGCTCCTTCGCTCCGTGTGTCTCTTCGCTCCTTCACTCCGCTGACTCTTCGCTCCTTCACTCCACTGTCTCTTCGCTCCTTCACTCCGCTGTCTCTTCGTTCCTTCGCTCCACGTGTCTCTTCGCTCCTTCGCTCAGTGTGTCTCTTCGCTCCTTCGCTCCGTGTGTCTCTTCGCTCCTTCACTCCTTGTGTCTCTTCGCTCCTTCACTCCGCTGTCTCTTCGCTCCTTCACTCCGCTGTCTCTTCGTTCCTTCGCTCCGCATGTCTCTTCGCTCCTTCGCTCCGTGTGTCTCTTCACTCCTTCGCTCCGTGTGTCTCTTCACTCCTTCACTCCGTGTGTCTCTTCGCTCCTTCACTCCGCTGACTCTTCACTCCTTCGCTCCGCTGTCTCTTCGCTCCTTCACTCCGCTGTCTCTTTGCTCCTTCACTCCGTGTGTCTCTTCGCTCCTTCACTCCGCTGACTCTTCGCTCCGCTGTCTCTTTGCTCCTTCACTCCGCTGACTCTTTGCTCCTTCACTCCGCTGACTCTTCGCTCCTTCACTAAGTGTGTCTCTTCGCTCCTTCACTCCGCTGTCTCTTCGCTCCTTCGCTCTGTGTGTCCCTTCGCTCCTTCACTCCGTGTGTCTCCTCACTCGTTCGCTCCGCTGACTCTTCGCTCCTTCGCTCCGCTGTCTCTTCGCTCCTTCGCTCCGCTGACTCTTCGTTCCTTCGCTCCGCTGTCTCTTCGCTCCTTCACTCCACTGTCTCTTCGCTCCTTCGCTCCGTGTGTCTCTCCGCTCCTTCACTCCGCTGTCTCTTCGCTCCTTCACTACGCTGACTCTTCGTTCCTTTGCTACGCTGTCTCTTCGCTCCTTCACTCCGCTGACTCTTCGCTCCTTCGCTCCGTGTGTCTCCTCGCTCCTTCGCTCCGCTGACTCTTCGCTCCTTCACTCCCTGACTCTTCGCTCCTTCACTCCGCTGTCTCTTCGCTCCTTCACTCTGCTGTCTCTTCGCTCCTTCACTCCGCAGTCTCTTCGCTCCTTCACTCCGCTGTCTCTTCGCTCCTTCACTCCGCTGACTCTTCGCTCCTTCGCTCCGTGTGTCTCCTCGCTCCTTCGCTCCGCTGACTCTTCGCTCCTTCACTCCCTGACTCTTCGCTCCTTCACTCCGCTGTCTCTTCGCTCCTTCACTCTGCTGTCTCTTCGCTCCTTCACTCCACAGACTCTTCGCTCCTTCACTCCGCTGACTCTTCGCTCCTTAACTCCGCAGTCTCTTCACTCCTTCACGTCGCTGTCTCTTCGCTCCGCGTGTCTCTTCGCTCCTTCACTCCGCTGTCTCTTCGCTCCTTCACTCCGCTGTCTCTTCGCTCCTTCGCTCCGCTGTCTCTTCTCTCCCACACTCCGTGTGTCTCTTCGCTCCCTCGCTCCGCTGTCCCTTCGCTCCATCGCTCCGCTGACGCTTCACTTCTTCGCTCCGCTGTCTCTTCGCTCCTTCGCTCCGCTGTCTCTTCGCTCATTCGCTCCGCTGACTCTTCGCTCCTTCGCTCCACTGACTCTTCGCTCCTTCACTCCGCTGTCTCTTCGCTTCTTCGCTCCGCTGACTCTTTGTTCCTTCACTCCGCTGTCTCTTCGCTCCTTCACTCCACTGTCTCTTCGCTCCTTCGCTCCGTGTGTCTCTTCGCTCCGTCACTCCGCTGTCTCTTCGCTCCTTCGCTCCGCTGTCTGTTCGCTCCTTCGCTCCGCTGTCTATTCGCTCCTTCGCTCCGCTGACTGTTCGAACCTTCGCTCCGCTGTCTCTTCGCTCCTTCGCTCCGCTGACTCTTCGCTCCTTCGCTCCGCTGACTCTTCGCTAATTCGCTCCGCTGTCTCTTCACTCCTTCAATCCGCTGTCTCTTCGCTCCTTCACTCCGCGTGTCTCTTCGTTCCTTCGCTCCGCTGACTCTTCGCTCCTTCATTCCGTGTGTCTCTTCGCTCCTTCACTCCGCTGTCTCTTCGCTCCTTTGCTCCTCTGTCTCTTTGCTCCTTCTCTCCGTGTGTCTCTTCGCTCCATCACTCCACCATCCCTTCGCTCCTTCACTCCGCTGTCTCTTCGCTCCTTCACTACGCTGACTCTTCGCTCCTTTGCTACGCTGTCTCTTCGCTCCTGCACTCCGCTGACTCTTCGTTCCTTCGCTCCGTGTGTGTCTTCGCTCCATCACTCCGCAGTCTCTTCGCTCCTTCACTCCGCTGTCTCTTCGCTCCTTCACTCCGCTGACTCTTCGCTCCTTCGCTCCGTGTGTCTCTTCGCTCCTTCGCTCCGCTGACTCTTCGCTCCTTCACTCCCTGACTCTTCGCTCCTTCACTCCGCTGTCTCTTCGCTCCTTCACTCTGCTGTCTCTTCGCTCCTTCACTCCGCTGACTCTTCGCTCCTTCACTCCCTGACTCTTCGCTCCTTCACTCCGCTGTCTCTTCGCTCCTTCACCCTGCTGTCTCTTCGCTCCTTCACTCCGCTGACTCTTCGCTCCTTCACTCCGCTGACTCTTCGCTCCTTAACTCCGCAGTCTCTTCACTCCTTCACTTCGCTGTCTCTTCGCTCCGCGTGTCTCTTCGCTCCTTCACTCCGCTGTCTCTTCGCTCATTCACTCCGCTGTCTCTTCGCTCCTTCGCTCCGCTGTCTCTTCTCTCCCTCACTCCGTGTGTCTCTTCGCTCCTTCGCTCCGCTGTCCATTCGCTCCATCGCTCCGCTGACTCTTCACTTCTTCGCTCCGCTGTCTCTTCGCTCCTTCGCTCCGCTGTCTCTTCGCTCCTTCGCTCCGCTGACTCTTCGCTCCTTCGCTCCACTGACTCTTCGCTCCTTCACTCCGCTGTCTCTTCGCTCCTTCGCTCCGCTGACTCTTTGTTCCTTCACTCCGCTGTCTCTTCGCTCCTTCACTCCACTGTCTCTTCGCTCCTTCGCTCCGTGTGTCTCTTCGCTCCGTCACTCTGCTGTCTCTTCGCTCCTTCGCTCCGCTGTCTGTTCGCTCCTTCGCTCCGCTGTCTATTCGCTCCTTCGCTCCGCTGACTCTTCGAACCTTCGCTCCGCTGTCTCTTCGCTCCTTCGCTCCGCTGACTCTTCGCTCCTTCGCTCCGCTGACTCTTCGCTAATTCGCTCCGCTGTCTCTTCACTCCTTCAATCCGCTGTCTCTTCGCTCCTTCACTCCGCGTGTCTCTTCGTTCCTTCGCTCCGCTGACTCTTCGCTCCTTCATTCCGTGTGTCTCTTCACTCCTTCACTCCGCTGTCTCTTCGCTCCTTCGCTCCTCTGTCTCTTTGCTGCTTCTCTCCGTGTGTCTCTTAGCTCCATCACTCCACCATCCCTTCGCTCCTTCACTCCGCTGTCTCTTCGCTCCTTCGCTCCACATGTCTCTTCGCTCCTTCGCTCCGTGTGTCTCTTCGCTCCTTCACTCCGCTGACTCTTCGCTCCTTCACTCCACTGTCTCTTCGCTCCTTCACTCCGCTGTCTCTTCGTTCCTTCGCTCCACGTGTCTCTTCGCTCCTTCGCTCCGTGTGTCTCTTCGCTCCTTCGCTCCGTGTGTCTCTTCGCTCCTTCACTCCTTGTGTCTCTTCGCTCCTTCACTCCGCTGTCTCTTCGCTCCTTCACTCCGCTGTCTCTTCGTTCCTTCGCTCCGCATGTCTCTTCGCTCCTTCGCTCCGTGTGTCTCTTCACTCCTTCACTCCGTGTGTCTCTTCGCTCCTTCACTCCACTGTCTCTTCGCTCCTTCGCTCCGTGTGTCTCTTCGCTCCTTCACTCCGCTGTCTCTTCGCTCCTTCACTACGCTGACTCTTCGCTCCTTTGCTACGCTGTCTCTTCGCTCCTGCACTCCGCTGACGCTTCGTTCCTTCGCTCCGTGTGTGTCTTCGCTCCATCACTCCGCAGTCTCTTCGCTCCTTCACTCCTCTGTCTCTTCGCTGCTTCACTCCGCTGACTCTTCGCTCCTTCGCTCCGTGTGTCTCTTCGCTCCTTCGCTCCGCTGACTCTTCGCTCCTTCACTCCCTGACTCTTCGCTCCTTCACTCCGCTGTCTCTTCGCTCCTTCACTCTGCTGTCTCTTCGCTCCTTCACTCCGCTGACTCTTCGCTCCTTCACTCCCTGACTCTTCGCTCCTTCACTCCGCTGTCTCTTCGCTCCTTCACTCTGCTGTCTCTTCGCTCCTTCACTCCGCTGACTCTTCGCTCCTTCACTCCGCTGACTCTTCGCTCCTTAACTCCGCAGTCTCTTCACTCCTTCACTTCGCTGTCTCTTCGCTCCGCGTGTCTCTTCGCTCCTTCACTCCGCTGTCTCTTCGCTCATTCACTCCGCTGTCTCTTCGCTCCTTCGCTCCGCTGTCTCTTCTCTCCCTCACTCCGTGTGTCTCTTCGCTCCGCTGTCCCTTCGCTCCATCGCTCCGCTGACTCTTCACTTCTTCGCTCCGCTGTCTCTTCGCTCCTTCGCTCCGCTGTCTCTTCGCTCCTTCGCTCCGCTGACTCTTCGCTCCTTCGCTCCACTGACTCTTCGCTCCTTCACTCCGCTGTCTCTTCGCTCCTTCGCTCCGCTGACTCTTTGTTCCTTCACTCCGCTGTCTCTTCGCTCCTTCACTCCACTGTCTCTTCGCTCCTTCGCTCCGTGTGTCTCTTCGCTCCGTCACTCCGCTGTCTCTTCGCTCCTTCGCTCCGCTGTCTGTTCGCTCCTTCGCTCCGCTGTCTATTCGCTCCTTCGCTCCGCTGACTCTTCGAACCTTCGCTCCGCTGTCTCTTCGCTCCTTCGCCCCGCTGACTCTTCGCTCCTTCGCTCCGCTGACTCTTCGCTAATTCGCTCCGCTGTCTCTTCACTCCTTCAATCCGCTGTCTCTTCGCTCCTTCACTCCGCGTGTCTCTTCGTTCCTTCGCTCCGCTGACTCTTCGCTCCTTCATTCCGTGTGTCTCTTCACTCCTTCACTCCGCTGTCTCTTCGCTCCTTCGCTCCACATGTCTCTTCGCTCCTTTGCTCCGTGTGTCTCTTCGCTCCTTCACTCCGCTGACTCTTCGCTCCTTCACTCCACTGTCTCTTCGCTCCTTCACTCCGCTGTCTCTTCGTTCCTTCGCTCCACGTGTCTCTTCGCTCCTTCGCTCCGTGTGTCTCTTCGCTCCTTCGCTCCGTGTGTCTCTTCGCTCCTTCACTCCTTGTGTCTCTTCGCTCCTTCACTCCGCTGTCTCTTCGCTCCTTCACTCCGCTGTCTCTACGTTCCTTCGCTCCGCATGTCTCTTCGCTCCTTCGCTCCGTGTGTCTCTTCACTCCTTCACTCCGTGTGTCTCTTCGCTCCTTCACTCCGCTGACTCTTCACTCCTTCGCTCCGCTGTCTCTTCGCTCCTTCACTCCGCTGTCTCTTTGCTCCTTCACTCCGTGTGTCTCTTCGCTCCTTCACTCCGCTGACTCTTTGTTCCTTCACTCCGCTGTCTCTTCGCTCCTTCACTCCACTGTCTCTTCGCTCCTTCGCTCCGTGTGTCTCTTCGCTCCGTCACTCCGCTGTCTCTTCGCTCCTTCGCTCCGCTGTCTGTTCGCTCCTTCGCTCCGCTGTCTATTCGCTCCTTCGCTCCGCTGACTCTTCGAACCTTCACTCCGCTGTCTCTTCGCTCCTTCGCTCCGCTGACTCTTCGCTCCTTCGCTCCGCTGACTCTTCGCTAATTCGCTCCGCTGTCTCTTCACTCCTTCAATCCGCTGTCTCTTCGCTCCTTCACTCCGCGTGTCTCTTCGTTCCTTCGCTCCGCTGACTCTTCGCTCCTTCATTCCGTGTGTCTCTTCACTCCTTCACTCCGCTGTCTCTTCGCTCCTTCGCTCCTCTGTCTCTTTGCTCCTTCTCTCCGTGTGTCTCTTAGCTCCATCACTCCACCATCCCTTCGCTCCTTCACTCCGCTGTCTCTTCGCTCCTTCGCTCCACATGTCTCTTCGCTCCTTCGCTCCGTGTGTCTCTTCGCTCCTTCACTCCGCTGACTCTTCGCTCCTTCACTCCACTGTCTCTTCGCTCCTTCACTCCGCTGTCTCTTCGTTCCTTCGCTCCACGTGTCTCTTCGCTCCTTCGCTCCGTGTGTCTCTTCGCTCCTTCGCTCCGTGTGTCTCTTCGCTCCTTCACTCCTTGTGTCTCTTCGCTCCTTCACTCCGCTGTCTCTTCGCTCCTTCACTCCGCTGTCTCTACGTTCCTTCGCTCCGCATGTCTCTTCGCTCCTTCGCTCCGTGTGTCTCTTCACTCCTTCACTCCGTGTGTCTCTTCGCTCCTTCACTCCGCTGACTCTTCACTCCTTCGCTCCACTGTCTCTTCGCTCCTTCACTCCGCTGTCTCTTTGCTCCTTCACTCCGTGTGTCTCTTCGCTCCTTCACTCCGCTGACTCTTCGCTCCGCTGTCTCTTCGCTCCTTCACTCCGCTGACTCTTTGCTCCTTCACTCCGCTGACTCTTCGCTCCTTCACTAAGTGTGTCTCTTCGCTCCTTCACTCCGCTGTCTCTTCGCTCCTTCGCTCTGTGTATCCCTTCGCTCCTTCACTCCGTGTGTCTCTTCGCTCCTTCACTCCGCTGACTCTTCGCTCCTTCACTCCACTGTCTCTTCGCTCCTTCGCTCCGCTGTCTCTTCGCTCCTTCGCTCCGCTGACTCTTCGTTCCTTCGCTCCGCTGTCTCTTCGCTCCTTCACTCCACTGTCTCTTCGCTCCTTCGCTCCGTGTGTCTCTCCGCTCCTTCACTCCGCTGTCTCTTCGCTCCTTCACTACGCTGACTCTTCGCTCCTTTGCTACGCTGTCTCTTCGCTCCTGCACTCTGCTGACGCTTCGTTCCTTCGCTCCGTGTGTGTCATCGCTCCTTCACTCCGCAGTCTCTTCGCTCCTTCACTCCGCTGTCTCTTCGCTCCTTCACTCCGCTGACTCTTCGCTCCTTCGCTCCGTGTGTCTCCTCGCTCCTTCGCTCCGCTGACTCTTCGCTCCTTCACTCCGACTCTTCGCTACTTCACTCCGCTGTCTCTTCGCTCCTTCACTCTGCTGTCTCTTCGCTCCTTCACTCCACAGACTCTTCGCTCCTTCACTCCGCTGACTCTTCGCTCCTTAACTCCGCAGTCTCTTCACTCCTTCACGTCGCTGTCTCTTCGCTCCGCGTGTCTCTTCGCTCCTTCACTCCGCTGTCTCTTCGCTCCTTCACTCCGCTGTCTCTTCGCTCCTTCGCTCCGCTGTCTCTTCTCTCCCACACTCCGTGTGTCTCTTCGCTCCTTCGCTCCGCTGTCCCTTCGCTCCATCGCTCCGCTGACTCTTCACTTCTTCGCTCCGCTGTCTCTTCGCTCCTTCGCTCCGCTGTCTCTTCGCTCCTTCGCTCCGCTGACTCTTCGCTCCTTCGCTCCACTGATTCTTCGCTCCTTCACTCCGCTGTCTCTTCGCTCCTTCGCTCCGCTGACTCTTTGTTCCTTCACTCCGCTGTCTCTTCGCTCCTTCACTCCACTGTCTCTTCGCTCCTTCGCTCCGTGTGTCTCTTCGCTCCGTCACTCCGCTGTCTCTTCGCTCCTTCACTCCACTGTCTCTTCGCTCCTTCGCTCCGTGTGTCTCTTCGCTCCGTCACTCCGCTGTCTGTTCGCTCCTTCGCTCCGCTGTCTGTTCGCTCCTTCGCTCCGCTGTCTATTCGCTCCTTCGCTCCGCTGACTCTTCGAACCTTCGCTCCGCTGTCTCTTCGCTCCTTCGCTCCGCTGACTCTTCGCTCCTTCGCTCCGCTGACTCTTCGCTAATTCGCTCCGCTGTCTCTTCACTCCTTCAATCCGCTGTCTCTTCGCTCCTTCACTCCGCGTGTCTCTTCGTTCCTTCGCTCCGCTGACTCTTCGCTCCTTCATTCCGTGTGTCTCTTCACTCCGCTGTCTCTTCGCTCCTTCGCTCCTCTGTCTCTTTGCTCCTTCTCTCCGTGTGTCTCTTAGCTCCATCACTCCACCATCCCTTCGCTCCTTCACTCCGCTGTCTCTTCGCTCCTTCGCTCCACATGTCTCTTCGCTCCTTCGCTCCGTGTGTCTCTTCGCTCCTTCACTCCGCTGACTCTTCGCTCCTTCACTCCACTGTCTCTTCGCTCCTTCACTCCGCTGTCTCTTCGTTCCTTCGCTCCACGTGTCTCTTCGCTCCTTCGCTCCGTGTGTCTCTTCGCTCCTTCGCTCCGTGTGTCTCTTCGCTCCTTCACTCCTTGTGTCTCTTCGCTCCTTCACTCCGCTGTCTCTTCGCTCCTTCACTCCGCTGTCTCTTCGTTCCTTCGCTCCGCATGTCTCTTCGCTCCTTCGCTCCGTGTGTCTCTTCACTCCTTCACTCCGTGTGTCTCTTCGCTCCTTCACTCCGCTGACTCTTCACTCCTTCACTCCGTGTGTCTCTTCGCTCCTTCACTCCGCTGAACCTTCGCTCCTTCGCTCCGCTTTCTCTTCGCTCCTTCACTCCGCTGACTCTTTGCTCCTTCACTCCGCTGACTCTTCGCTCCTTCACTAAGTGTGTCTCTTCGCTCCTTCACTCCGCTGTCTCTTCGCTCCTTCGCTCTGTGTGTCCCTTCGCTCCTTCACTCCGTGTGTCTCCTCACTCCTTCGCTCCACTGACTCTTCGCTCCTTCGCTCCGCTGTCTCTTCGCTCCTTCGCTCCGCTGACTCTTCGTTCCTTCGCTCCGCTGTCTCTTCGCTCCTTCACTCCACTGTCTCTTCGCTCCTTCGCTCCGTGTGTCTCTCCGCTCCTTCACTCCGCTGTCTCTTCGCTCCTTCACTACGCTGACTCTTCGCTCCTTTGCTACTCTGTCTCTTCGCTCCTGCACTCCGCTGACGCTTCGTTCCTTCGCTCCGTGTGTGTCTTCGCTCCTTCACTCCGCAGTCTCTTCGCTCCTTCACTCCGCTGTCTCTTCGCTCCTTCACTCCGCTGACTCTTCGCTCCTTCGCTCCGTGTGTCTCCTCGCTCCTTCGCTCCGCTGACTCTTCGCTCCTTCACTCCCTGACTCTTCGCTCCTTCACTCCGCTGTCTCTTCGCTCCTTCACTCTGCTGTCTCTTCGCTCCTTCACTCCGCAGACTCTTCGCTCCTTCACTCCGCTGACTCTTCGCTCCTTAACTCCGCAGTCTCTTCACTCCTTCACTTCGCTGTCTCTTCGCTCCGCGTGTCCCTTCGCTCCTTCACTCCGCTGTCTCTTCGCTCCTTCGCTCCGCTGTCCCTTCGCTCCATCGCTCCGCTGACTCTTCACTTCTTCGCTCCGCTGTCTCTTCGCTCCTTCGCTCCGCTGTCTCTTCGCTCCTTCGCTCCGCTGACTCTTCGCTCCTTCGCTCCACTGACTCTTCGCTCCTTCACTCCGCTGTCTCTTCGCTCCTTCGCTCCGCTGACTCTTTGTTCCTTCACTCCGCTGTCTCTTCGCTCCTTCACTCCACTGTCTCTTCGCTCCTTCGCTCCGTGTGTCTCTTCGCTCCGTCACTCCGCTGTCTCTTCGATCCTTCGCTCTGCTGTCTGTTCGCTCCTTCGCTCCGCTGTCTATTCGCTCCTTCGCTCCGCTGACTCTTCGAACCTTCGCTCCGTGTCTCTTCGCTCCTTCGCTCCGCTGACTCTTCGCTCCTTCGCTCCGCTGACTCTTCGCTAATTCGCTCCGCTGTCTCTTCACTCCTTCAATCCGCTGTCTCTTCGCTCCTTCACTCCGCGTGTCTCTTCGTTCCTTCGCTCCGCTGACTCTTCGCTCCTTCATTCCGTGTGTCTCTTCGCTCCTTCACTCCGCTGTCTCTTCGCTCCTTCGCTCCTCTGTCTCTTTGCTCCTTCTCTCCGTGTGTCTCTTCGCTCCATCACTCCACCATCCCTTCGCTCCATCACTCCGCTGTCTCTTCGCTCTTTCGCTCCACATGTCTCTTCGCTCCTTCGCTCCGTGTGTCTCTTCGCTCCTTCACTCCGCTGACTCTTCGCTCCTTCACTCCACTGTCTCTTCGCTCCTTCACTCCGCTGTCTCTTCGTTCCTTCGCTCCACGTGTCTCTTCGCTCCTTCGCTCCGTGTGTCTCTTCGCTCCTTCGCTCCGTGTGTCTCTTCGCTCCTTCACTCCTTGTGTCTCTTCGCTCCTTCACTCCGCTGTCTCTTCGCTCCTTCGCTCCTCTGTCTCTTTGCTCCTTCTCTCCGTGTGTCTCTTCGCTCCATCACTCCACTGTCTCTTCGCTCCTTCACTCCGCTGTCTCTTCGCTCCTTCGCTCCGCATGTCTCTTCGCTCCTTCGCTCCGTGTGTCTCTTCGCTCCTTCGCTCCGCTGTCTCTTCGCTCCTTCACTCCACTGTATCTTCGCTCCTTCGCTCCGTGTGTCTCTTCGCTCCTTCACTCCGCTGTCTCTTCGCTCCTTCACGACGCTGACTCTTCGCTCCTTTGCTACGCTGTCTCTTCGCTCCTGCACTCCGCTGACGCTTCGTTCCTTCGCTCCGTGTTTGTCTTCGCTCCTTCACTCCGCAGTCTCTTCGCTCCTTCACTCCGCTATCTCTTCGCTCCTTCACTCCGCTGACTCTTCGCTCCTTCGCTCCGTGTGTCTCTTCGCTCCTTCGCTCCGCTGACTCTTCTCTCCTTCACTCCCTGACTCTTCGCTCCTTCACTCCGCTGTCTCTTCGCTCCTTCACTCTGCTGTCTCTTCGCTCCTTCACTCCACTGTCTCTTCGCTCCTTCACTCCGCTGACTCTTCGCTCCTTAACTCCGCTGTCTCTTCACTCCTTCACTCCGCTGTCTCTTTGCTCCGCGTGTCTCTTCGCTCCTTCACTCCGCTGTCTCTTCGCTCCTTCACTCCGCTCTCTCTTCGCTCCTTAATTCCGCTGTCTCTTCACTCCTTCACTACGCTGTCTCTTCGCTCCTTCGCTCCGCTGTCTCTTCGCTCCCTCACTCCGTGTGTCTCTTCGCTCCTTCGCTCCACTGACTCTTCGCTCCTTCACTCCCTCACTCTTCACTCCTTCGCTCCGCTGACTCTTCGCTCCTTCGCTCCGCTGATTCTTCGCTCCTTTGCTCCGCTGTCTCTTCACTCCTTCACTCCGCTCTCTCTTCGCTCCTTCACTCCGCGTGTCTGTTCGCTCCTTCGCTCAGCTGACTCTTCGCTCCTTCACTCCGTGTGTCTCTTAGCTCCATCACTCTGTGTGTCTCTTCGCTCCTTCACTCCGCTGTCTCTTTACTCCTTCGCTCCGCTGTCTCTGCGCTACTTCGCTCCGTGTGTCTCTTCACTCCTTCGCTCCATGTGTCTCTTCGCTCCTGCACTCCGCTGACTCTTCGCTCCTTCACTCTGCTGTCTCTTCGCTCCTTCGCTCCGTGTGTCTCTTCACTCCTTCACTCCGTGTGTCTCTCCGATCCTTCACTCCGCTGACTTTTCACTCCTTCGCTCCGCTGTCTCTTCGCTCCTTCATTCCGCTGACTCTTCGCTCCTTCACTCCGCTGTCTCTTCGCTCCTTCACTCCGTCTGTCTCTTCGCTCCTTCACTCCGCTGACTCTTCGCTCCTTCGCTCCGCTGTCTCTTCGCTCCTTCACTCCGCGGACTCTTTGCTCCTTCACTCCGCTGACTCTTCGCTCCTTCACTAAGTGTGTCTCTTCGCTCCTTCGCTCCGCTGACTCTTCGCTCCTTCGCTCCGTGTGTCTCTTCGCTCCTTCACTCCGCTGTCTCTTCGTTACTTCACTCCGCTGTCTACTCGCTCCTTCACTCTGCTGTCTCTTCGCTCCTTCACTCCGCTGTCTCTTCATTCCTTCACTCCGCTGACTCTTCGTTCCTTCACTCCACTGTCTCTTCGCTCCTTCACTCCGCTGTCTCTTCACTCCTTCGCTCCGTGTGTCCCTTCGCTCCTTCACTCCGTGTGTCTCCTCACTCCTTCGCTCCGCTGACTCTTCGCTCCTTCGCTCCGCTGTCTCTTCGCTCCTTCGCTCCGCTGACTCTTCGTTCCTTCGCTCCGCTGTCTCTTCGCTCCTTCACTCCACTGTCTCTTCGCTCCTTCGCTCCGTGTGTCTCTTCGTTCCTTCACTCCGCTGTCTCTTCGCTCCTTCACTACGCTGACTCTTCGCTCCTTTGCTACGCTGTCTCTTCGCTCCTGCACTCCGCTGACGCTTCTTTCCTTCGCTCCGTGTGTTTCTTCGCTCCTTCACTCCGCAGTCTCTTCGCTCCTTCACTCCGCTGTCTCTTCGCTCCTTCACTCCGCTGACTCTTCGCTCCTTCGCTCCGTGTGTTTCTTCGCTCCTTCGCTCCGCTGACTCTTCGCTCCTTCACTCCCTGACTCTTCGCTCCTTCACTCCGCTGTCTCTTCGCTCCTTCACTCTGCTGTCTCTTCGCTCCTTCACTCCGCTGACACTTCGCTCCTTCACTCCGCTGACTCTTCGCTCCTTAACTCCGCAGTCTCTTCACTCCTTCACTTCGCTGTCTCTTCGCTCCGCGTGTCTCTTCGCTCCCTCACTCCGCTGTCTCTTCGCTCCTTCACTCCGCTGTCTCTTCGCTCCTTTGCTCCGCTGTCTCTTCTCTCCCTCACCCCGTGTGTCTCTTCGCTCCGCTGTCCCTTCGCTCCATCGCTCCGCTGACTCTTCACTTCTTCGCTCCGCTGTCTCTACGCTCTTTCGCTCCGCTGTCTCTTCACTCCTTCGCTGCGCTGACTCTTCGCTCTTTCGCTCCACTGACTCTTCGCTCCTTCACTCCGCTGTCTCTTCGCTCCTTCGCTCCGCTGTCTGTTCGCTCCTTCGCTCCGCTGTCTATTCGCTCCATCGCTCCGCTGACTCTTCGAACCTTCGCTCCGCTGTCTCTTCGCTCCTTCGCTCCGCTGACTCTTCGCTCCTTCACTCCGTGTGTCTCTTCGCTCCTTTACTCCGCTGTCTCTTCGCTCCTTCGCTCCTCTGTCTCTTTGCTCCTTCTCTCCGTGTGTCTCTTCGCTCCATCACTCCACTGTCCCTTCGCTCCTTCACTCCGCTGTCTCTTCGCTCCTTCGCTCCACATGTCTCTTCGCTCCTTCGCTCCGTGTGTCTCTTCGCTCCTTCACTCCGCTGACTCTTCGCTCCTTCACTCCACTGTCTCTTCGCTCCTTCGCTCCACTGTCTCTTCGTTCCTTCGCTCCACGTGTCTCTTCGCTCCTTCGCACCGTGTGTCTCTTCGCTCCTTCGCTCCGTGTGTCTCTTCGTTCCTTCACTCCATGTGTCTCTTCGCTCCTTCACTCCGCTGTCTCTTCGCTCCTTCGCTCCTCTGTCTCTTTGCTCCTTCTCTCCGTGTGTCTCTTCGCTCCATCACTCCACTGTCTCTTCGCTCCTTCACTCCGCTGACTCTTCGCTCCTTCACTCCGTGTGTCTCTTCGCTCCATCACCCTGTGTGTCTCTTCGCTCCTTCACTCCGCTGTCTCTTTACTCCTTCGCTCCGCTGTCTCTGCGCTACTTCGCTCCGTGTGTCTCTTCACTCCTTCGCTCCATGTGTCTCTTCGCTCCTTCACTCCGCTGACTCTTCGCTCCTTCACTCCGCTGTCTCTTCGCTCCTTCACTCCGCTGTCTCTTCGAACCTTCGCTCCGCGTGTCTCTTCGCTCCTTCGCTCCGTGTGTCTCTTCACTCCTTCACTCCGTGTGTCTCTTCGCTCCTTCACTCCGCTGACTCTTCACTCCTTCGCTCCGCTGTCTCTTCGCTCCTTCACTCCGCTGACTCTTCGCTCCTTCACTCCGCTGTCTCTTCGCTCCTTCACTCCGTCTGTCTCTTCGCTCCTTCACTCCGCTGACTCTACGCTCCTTCGCTCCGCTGTCTCTTCGTTCCTTCACTCCGCTGACTCTTTGCTCCTTCACTCCGCTGACTCTTCGCTCCTTCACTAAGTGTGTCTCTTCGCTCCTTCGCTCCGCTGACTCTTCGCTCCTTTGCTCCGTGTGTCTCTTCGCTCCTTCACTCCGCTGTCTCTTCGTTACTTCACTCCGCTGTCTCCTCGCTCCTTCACTCTGCTGTCTCTTCGCTCCTTCACTCCGCTGTCTCTTCATTCCTTCACTCCGCTGACTCTTCGTTCCTTCACTCCACTGTCTCTTCGCTCCTTCACTCCGCTGTCTCTTCGCTCCTTCGCTCCGTGTGTCCCTTCGCTACTTCACTCCGTGTGTCTCCTCACTCCTTCGCTCCGCTGACTCTTCGTTCCTTCGCTCCGCTGTCTCTTCGCTCCTTCGCTCCGCTGACTCTTCGTTCCTTCGCTCCGCTGTCTCTTCGCTCCTTCACTCCACTGTCTCTTCGCTCCTTCGCTCCGTGTGTCTCTTTGCTCCTTCACTCCGCTGTCTCTTCGCTCCTTCACTACGCTGACTCTTCGCTCCTTTGCTACGCTGTCTCTTCGCTCCTGCACTCCGCTGACGCTTCTTTCCTTCGCTCCGTGTGTTTCTTCGCTCCTTCACTCCGCAGTCTCTTCGCTCGTTCACTCCGCTGTCTCTTCGCTCCTTCACTCCGCTGACTCTTCGCTCCTTCGCTCTGTGTGTTTCTTCGCTCCTTCGCTCCGCTGACTCTTCGCTTCTTCACTCCCTGACTCTTCGCTCCTTCACTCCGCTGTCTCTTCGCTCCTTCACTCTGCTGACTCTTCACTCCTTCACTCCGCTGACTCTTCGCTCCTTCACTCCGCTGACTCTTCGCTCCTTAACTCCGCAGTCTCTTCACTCCTTCACTTCGCTGTCTCTTCGCTCCGCGTGTCTCTTCGCTCCTTCACTCCGCTGTCTCTTCGCTCCTTCACTCCGCTGTCTCTTCGCTCCTTCGCTCCGCTGTCTCTTCTCTCCCTCACTCCGTGTGTCCCTTCGCTCCTTCGCTCCGCTGTCCCTTTGCTCCATCGCTCCGCTGACTCTTCACTTCTTCGCTCCACTGTCTCTTCGCTCTTTCGCTCCGCTGTCTCTTCGCTCCTTCGCTCCGCTGACTGTTCGCTCCTTCACTCCACTGACTCTTCGCTCCTTCACTCCGCTGTCTCTTCGCTCCTTCGCTCCGCTGACTCATTGTTCCTTCACTCCGCTGTCTCTTCGCTCCTTCACTCCACTGTCTCTTCGCTCCTTCGCTCCGTGTGTCTCTTCGCTCCGTCACTCCGCTGTCTCTTCGCTCCTTCGCTCCGCTGTCTGTTCGCTCCTTCGCTCCGCTGTCTATTCGCTCCTTCGCTCCGCTGACTCTTCGAACCTTCGCTCCGCTGTTTCTTCGCTCCTTCGCTCCGCTGACTCTTCGCTCCTTCGCTCCGCTGACTCTTCGCTAATTCGCTCCGCTGTCTCTTCACTCCTTCACTCCGCTGTCTCTTCGCTCCTTCACTCCGCGTGTCTCTTCGTTCCTTCGCTCCGCTGACTCTTCGCTCCTTCACTCCGTGTGTCTCTTCGCTCCTTCACTCCGCTGTCTCTTCGCTCCTTCGCTCCTCTGTCTCTTTGCTCCTTCTCTCCGTGTGTCTCTTCGCTCCATCACTCCACTGTCCCTTCGCTCCTTCGCTCCTCTGTCTCTTTGCTCCTTCTCTCCGTGTGTCTCTTCGCTCCATCACTCCACTGTCTCTTCGCTCCTTCACTCCGCTGTCTCTTCGCTCCGCATGTCTCTTCGCTCCTTCGCTCCGTGTGTCTCTTCGCTCCTTCGCTCTGCTGTTCCTTCGCTCCTTCGCTCGGCTGACTCTTCGTTCCTTCACTCCGCTGTCTCTTCGCTCCTTCACTCGACTGTCTCTTCACTCCTTTGCTCTGTGTGTCTCTTCGCTCCTTCACTCCGCTGTTTCTTCGCTCCTTCACTACGCTGACTCTTCGCTCCTTTGCTACGCTGTCTCTTCGCTCCTGCACCCCGCTGACGCTTCGTTCCTTCGCTTCGTGTGTGTCTTCGCTCGTTCACTCCGCAGTCTCTTCACTCCTTCACTCCGCTATCTCTTCGCTCCTTCACTCCGCTGACTCTTCGCTCCTTCGCTCCGTCTGTCTCTTCGCTCCTTCGCTCCGCTGACTCTTCGCATCTTCACTCCCTGACTCTTCGCTCCTTCACTCCGCTGTCTCTTCGCTCCTTCACTCTGCTGTCTCTTCGCTCCTTCACTCCGCTGACTCTTCGCTCCTTCACTCCGCTGACTCTTCGCTCCTTAACTCCGCTGTCTCTTCACTCCTTCACTCCGCTGTCTCTACGCTCCGCGTGTCTCTTCGCTCCTTCACTCCGCTGTCTCTTCGCTCCTTCACTCCGCTGTCTCTTCGCTCCTTCGCTCCGCTGTCTCTTCACTCCCTCACTCCGTGTGCCTCTTCGCTCCCTCACTCCGCTGACTCTTCGCTCCTTAACTCCGCTCTCTCTTCACTCCTTCACTCCGCTGTCTCTTCGCTCCTTCGCTCCGCTGTCTCTTCGCTCCCTCACTCCGTGTGTCTCTTCGCTCCTTCGCTCCACTGACTCTTCGCTCCTTCACTCCACTGTCTCTTCGCTCCTTCACTCCGCTGACTCTTCGATCCTTCACTCCGCTGACTCTTCGCTCCTTCACTCCGCTGTCTCTTCACTCCTTCACTCCGCTGTCTCTTCGCTCCGCGTGTCTCTTCGCTCCTTCACTCCGCTGTCTCTTCGCTCCTTCACTCCGCTGTTTCTTCGCTCCTTCGCTCCGCTGTCTGTTCGCTCCCTCACTCCGTGTGTCTCTTCGCTCCTTCGCTCCGCTGTCTCTTCGCTCCTTCGCTCCGCTGACTCTTCGCTCCTTCGCTCCGCTGACTCTTCGCTCCTTCACTCCGCTGTCTCTTCACTCCTTCACTCCGCTCTCTCTTCGCTCCTTCACTCAGCATGTCTGTTCGCTGCTTCGCTCAGCTGACTCTTCGCTCCTTCACTCCGTGTGTCTCTTCGCTCCATCACTCTGTGTGTCTCGTCGCTCCTTCACTCCGCTGTCTCTTCGCTCCGCTGTCTCTGCGCTACTTCGCTCCGTGTGTCTCTTCACTCCTTCGCTCCATGTGTCTCTTCGCTCCTTCACTCCGCTGACTCTTCGCTCCTTCACTCCGCTGTCTCTTCGCTCCTTCACTCCGCTGTCTCTTCGTTCCTTCGCTCCGCGTGTCTCTTCGCTCCTTTGCTCCGTGTGTCTCTTCACTCCTTCACTCCGTGTGTCTCTTCGCGCCTTCACTGCGCTGACTCTTCACTCCTTCGCTCCGCTGTCTCTTCGCTCCTTCACTCCGCTGACTCTTCGCTCCTTCACTCCGCTGTCTCTTCGCTCCGCGTGTCACATCGCTCCTTCACTCCGCTGTCTCTTCGCTCATTCACTCCGCTGTCTCTTCGCTCCATCACTCCGCTGTCTCTTCGTTCCTTCGCTCTGCGTGTCTCTTCGCTCCTTCGCTCCGTGTGTCTCTTCACTCCTTCATTGCGTGTGTCTCTTCGCGCCTTCACTGCGCTGACTCTTCACTCCTTCGCTCCGCTGTCTCTTCGCTCATTCACTCCGCTGACTCTTCGCTCCTTCGCTCCGCTGTCTCTTCGCTCCCTCACTCCGTGTGTCTCTTCGCTCCTTCTCTCCACTGACTCTTCGCTTCTTAACTCCGCTGTCTCTTCACTCCTTCACTCCGCTGTCTCTTCGCTCCTGCGCTCCGCTGACTCTTCGCTCCCTCACTCCGTGTGTCTCTTCGCTCCTTCGCTCCACTGACTCTTCGCTCCTTCACTCCCTGACTCTTCGCTCCTTCACTCCGCTGTCTCTTCGCTCCTTCACTCCGCTGTCTCTTCGCTCCTTCACTCCGCTGACTCTTCGCTCCTTCACTCCGCTGTCTCTTCGCTCCTTCACTCTGCTGTCTCTTCACTCCTTCACTCCGCTGTCTCTTCGCTCCGCATGTCTCTTCGCTCCTTCACTCCCTGACTCTTCGCTCCTTCACTCCGCTGTCTCTTCGCTCCTTCACTCCGCTGTCTCTTCGCTCCTTCACTCTGCTGACTCTTCGCTCCTTCACTCCGCTGACTCTTCGCTCCTTCACTCCGCTGTCTCTTCACTGCTTCACTCTGCTGTCTCTTCGCTCCGCGTGTATCTTCGCTCCTTCACTCCGCTGTCTCTTCGCTCCTTCACTCCGCTGTCTGTTCGCTCCCTCACTCCGTGTGTCCCTTCGCTCCTTCGCTCCGCTGTCTCTTCGCTCCTTCGCTCCGCTGACTCTTCGCTCCTTCGCTCCGCTGACTCTTCGCTCCTTCACTCCGCTGTCTCTTCGCTCCTTCGCTCCGCTAACTCTTCGCTCCTTTGCTCCGATGTCTCTTCGCTCCTTCGCTCCAATCACTCTTCGCTCCTTCGCTCAGCTGACTCTTCGCTCCTTCGCTCCGCTGTCTCTTCACTCCTTCACTCCGCTCTCTCTTCGCTCCTTCACTCAGCGTGTCTGTTCGCTCCTTCGCTCAGCTGACTCTTCACTCCTTCACTCCGTGTGTCTCTTCGCTCCATCACTCTGTGTGTCTCGTCGCTCCTTCACTCCGCTGTCTCTTCGCTCCGCTGTCTCTGCGCTACTTCGCTCCGTGTGTCTCTTCACTCCTTCGCTCCATGTGTCTCTTCGCTCCTTCACTCCGCTGACTCTTCGCTCCTTCACTCCGCTGTCTCTTCGCTCCTTCACTCCGCTGTCTCTTCGTTCCTTCGCTCAGCAAGTCTCTTCGCTCCTTTGCTCCGTGTGTCTCTTCACTCCTTCACTCCGTGTGTCTCTTCGCGCCTTCACTGCGCTGACTCTTCACTCCTTCGCTCCGCTGTCTATTCGCTCCTTCACTCCGCTGACTCTTCGCTCCTTCACTCCGCTGTCTCTTCGCTCCGCGTGTCACATCGCTCCTTCACTCCGCTGTCTCTTCGCTCATTCACTCCGCTGTCTCTTCGCTCCTTCGCTACGCTGTCTCTTCGCTCCCTCACTCCGTGTGTCTCTTCGCTCCTTGTCTCCACTGACTCTTCGCTCCTTAACTCCGCTGTCTCTTCACTCCTTCACTCCGCTGTCTCTTCGCTCCTGCGCTCCGCTGACTCTTCGCTCCCTCACTCTGTGTGTCTCCTCGCTCCTTCGCTCCACTGACACTTCGCTCCTTCACTCCCTGACTCTTCGCTCCTTCACTCCCTGACTCTTCGCTCCTTCACTCCGCTGTCTCTTCGCTCCTTCACTCTGCTGTCTCTTCGCTCCTTCACTCCGCTGACTCTTCGCTCCTTCACTCCGCTGACTCTTCGCTCCTTAACTCCGCTGTCTCTTCACTCCTTCACTCCGCTGTCTCTACGCTCCGCGTGTCTCTTCGCTCCTTCACTCCGCTGTCTCTTCGCTCCTTCACTCCGCTGTCTCTTCGCTCCTTCGCTCCGCTGTCTCTTCACTCCCTCACTCCGTGTGCCTCTTCGCTCCCTCACTCCGCTGACTCTTCGCTCCTTAACTCCGCTCTCTCTTCACTCCTTCACTCCGCTGTCTCTTCGCTCCTTCGCTCCGCTGTCTCTTCGCTCCCTCACTCCGTGTGTCTCTTCGCTCCTTCGCTCCACTGACTCTTCGCTCCTTCACTCCACTGTCTCTTCGCTCCTTCACTCCGCTGACTCTTCGATCCTTCACTCCGCTGACTCTTCGCTCCTTCACTCCGCTGTCTCTTCACTCCTTCACTCCGCTGTCTCTTCGCTCCGCGTGTCTCTTCGCTCCTTCACTCCGCTGTCTCTTCGCTCCTTCACTCCGCTGTTTCTTCGCTCCTTCGCTCCGCTGTCTGTTCGCTCCCTCACTCCGTGTGTCTCTTCGCTCCTTCGCTCCGCTGTCTCTTCGCTCCTTCGCTCCGCTGACTCTTCGCTCCTTCGCTCCGCTGACTCTTCGCTCCTTCACTCCGCTGTCTCTTCACTCCTTCACTCCGCTCTCTCTTCGCTCCTTCACTCAGCATGTCTGTTCGCTGCTTCGCTCAGCTGACTCTTCGCTCCTTCACTCCGTGTGTCTCTTCGCTCCATCACTCTGTGTGTCTCGTCGCTCCTTCACTCCGCTGTCTCTTCGCTCCGCTGTCTCTGCGCTACTTCGCTCCGTGTGTCTCTTCACTCCTTCGCTCCATGTGTCTCTTCGCTCCTTCACTCCGCTGACTCTTCGCTCCTTCACTCCGCTGTCTCTTCGCTCCTTCACTCCGCTGTCTCTTCGTTCCTTCGCTCCGCGTGTCTCTTCGCTCCTTTGCTCCGTGTGTCTCTTCACTCCTTCACTCCGTGTGTCTCTTCGCGCCTTCACTGCGCTGACTCTTCACTCCTTCGCTCCGCTGTCTCTTCGCTCCTTCACTCCGCTGACTCTTCGCTCCTTCACTCCGCTGTCTCTTCGCTCCGCGTGTCACATCGCTCCTTCACTCCGCTGTCTCTTCGCTCCGCTGTCTCTGCGCTACTTCGCTCCGTGTGTCTCTTCACTCCTTCGCTCCATGTGTCTCTTCGCTCCTTCACTCCGCTGACTCTTCGCGCCTTCACTGCGCTGACTCTTCACTCCTTCGCTCCGCTGTCTCTTCGCTCATTCACTCCGCTGACTCTTCGCTCCTTCGCTCCGCTGTCTCTTCGCTCCCTCACTCCGTGTGTCTCTTCGCTCCTTCTCTCCACTGACTCTTCGCTTCTTAACTCCGCTGTCTCTTCACTCCTTCACTCCGCTGTCTCTTCGCTCCTGCGCTCCGCTGACTCTTCGCTCCCTCACTCCGTGTGTCTCTTCGCTCCTTCGCTCCACTGACTCTTCGCTCCTTCACTCCCTGACTCTTCGCTCCTTCACTCCGCTGTCTCTTCGCTCCTTCACTCCGCTGTCTCTTCGCTCCTTCACTCCGCTGACTCTTCGCTCCTTCACTCCGCTGTCTCTTCGCTCCTTCACTCTGCTGTCTCTTCACTCCTTCACTCCGCTGTCTCTTCGCTCCGCATGTCTCTTCGCTCCTTCACTCCCTGACTCTTCGCTCCTTCACTCCGCTGTCTCTTCGCTCCTTCACTCCGCTGTCTCTTCGCTCCTTCACTCTGCTGACTCTTCGCTCCTTCACTCCGCTGACTCTTCGCTCCTTCACTCCGCTGTCTCTTCACTGCTTCACTCTGCTGTCTCTTCGCTCCGCGTGTATCTTCGCTCCTTCACTCCGCTGTCTCTTCGCTCCTTCACTCCGCTGTCTGTTCGCTCCCTCACTCCGTGTGTCCCTTCGCTCCTTCGCTCCGCTGTCTCTTCGCTCCTTCGCTCCGCTGACTCTTCGCTCCTTCGCTCCGCTGACTCTTCGCTCCTTCACTCCGCTGTCTCTTCGCTCCTTCGCTCCGCTAACTCTTCGCTCCTTTGCTCCGATGTCTCTTCGCTCCTTCGCTCCAATCACTCTTCGCTCCTTAGCTCAGCTGACTCTTCGCTCCTTCGCTCCGCTGTCTCTTCACTCCTTCACTCCGCTCTCTCTTCGCTCCTTCACTCAGCGTGTCTGTTCGCTCCTTCGCTCAGCTGACTCTTCACTCCTTCACTCCGTGTGTCTCTTCGCTCCATCACTCTGTGTGTCTCGTCGCTCCTTCACTCCGCTGTCTCTTCGCTCCGCTGTCTCTGCGCTACTTCGCTCCGTGTGTCTCTTCACTCCTTTGCTCCATGTGTCTCTTCGCTCCTTCACTCCGCTGACTCTTCGCTCCTTCACTCCGCTGTCTCTTCGCTCCTTCACTCCGCTGTCTCTTCGTTCCTTCGCTCAGCAAGTCTCTTCGCTCCTTTGCTCCGTGTGTCTCTTCACTCCTTCACTCCGTGTGTCTCTTCGCGCCTTCACTGCGCTGACTCTTCACTCCTTCGCTCCGCTGTCTATTCGCTCCTTCACTCCGCTGACTCTTCGCTCCTTCACTCCGCTGTCTCTTCGCTCCGCGTGTCACATCGCTCCTTCACTCCGCTGTCTCTTCGCTCATTCACTCCGCTGTCTCTTCGCTCCTTCGCTACGCTGTCTCTTCGCTCCCTCACTCCGTGTGTCTCTTCGCTCCTTGTCTCCACTGACTCTTCGCTCCTTAACTCCGCTGTCTCTTCACTCCTTCACTCCGCTGTCTCTTCGCTCCTGCGCTCCGCTGACTCTTCGCTCCCTCACTCTGTGTGTCTCCTCGCTCCTTCGCTCCACTGACACTTCGCTCCTTCACTCCCTGACTCTTCGCTCCTTCACTCCGCTGTCTCTTCGCTCCTTCACTCCGCTGTCTCTTCGCTCCTTCACTCCGCTGACTCTTCGCTCCTTCACTCCGCTGTCTCTTCGCTCCTTCACTCTGCTGTCTCTTCACTCCTTCACTCCGCTGTCTCTTCGCTCCGCGTGTCTCTTCGCTCCTTCACTCCGCTGTCTCTTCGCTCCTTCATTCCGCTGTCTGTTCGCTTCTTCGCTCCGCTCTCTGTTCGCTCCCTCACTCCGTGTGTCTCTTCGCTCCTTCGGTCCGCTGACTCTTCGCTCCTTCACTCCGCTGTCTCTTCACTCCTTCGCTCACTAACTCTTCGCTCCTTTGCTCCGATGTCTCTTCGCTCCTTCGCTCCGCTGACTCTTCGCTCCTTCGCTCCGCTGACTCTTCGCTCCTTCGCTCCGCTGTCTCTTCACTCCTTCACTCCGCTCTCTATTCGCTCCTTCAGTCCGCGTGTCTGTTCGCTCCTTCGCTCAGCTGACTCTTCGCTCCTTCACTCCGTGTGTCTCTTCGCTCCATCACTCTGTGTGTCTCGTCGCTCCTTCACTCCGCTGGCTCTTCGCTCCTTCGCTCCGCTGTCTCTGCGCTACTTCGCTCCGTGTGTCTCTTCACTCCTTCGCTCCATGTGTCTCTTCGCTCCTTCACTCCGCTGACTCTTCACTCCTTCACTCCGCTGTCTCTTCGCTCCTTCACTCCGCTGTCTCTTTGTTCCTTCGCTCCGCGTGTCTCTTCGCTCCTTCGCTCCGTGTGTCTCTTCACTCCTTCACTCCGTGTGTCTCTTCGCTCCTTCACTCCGCTGACTATTCACTCCTTCGCTCCGCTGTCTCTTCGCTCCTTCACTCCGCTGACTCTTCGCTCCTTCACTCCGCTATCTCTTCGCTCCTTCACTCCGCGTGTCTCTTCGCTCCTTCACTCCGCTGTCTCTTCGCTCCTTCACTCCGCTGTCACTTCGCTCCCTCACTCCGTGTGTCTCTTCGCTCCTTCACTCCGCTGACTCTTCGCTCCTTAACTCCGCTGTCTCTTCGCTCCTTCACTCCGCTGTCTCTTCGCTCCTTCGCTCCGCTGTCTCTTCGCTCCCTCACTCCGTGTGTCTCTTCGCTCCTTCGCTCCACTGACTCTTCGCTCCTTCACTCCCTGACCCTTCGCACCTTCACTCCGCTGTCTCTTCGCTCCTTCACTCCGCTGTCTCTTCGCTCCTTCACTCCTCTGACTCTTCGCTCCTTCACTCCGCTGACTCTTTGCTCCTTCACTCCGCTGTCTCTTCAATCCTTCACTCCGCTGTCTCTTCGCTCCGCGTGTCTCTTCGCTCCTTCACTCCGCTGTCTCTTCGCTCCTTCACTCCGCTGTCTCTTCGCTCCTTCGCTCCGCTGTCTGTTCGCTCCCTCACTCCGTGTGTCTCTTCGCTCCTTCGCTCCGCTGTCTCTTCGCTCCTTCGCTCCGCTGACTCTTCGCTCGTTCGCTCCGCTGACTCTTCGCTCCTTCGCTCCGCTGACTCTTCGCTCCGCTGACTCTTCGCTCCTTCGCTCCGCTGTCTCTTCACTCCTTCACTCCGCTCTCTCTTCGCTCCTTCACTCAGCGTGTCTGTTCGCTCCTTCGCTCAACTGACTCTTCGCTCCTTCACTCCGTGTGTCTCTTCGCTCCATCACTCTGTGTGTCTCGTCGTATCTTTACTCCGCTGTCTCTTCGCTCCTTCGCTCCGCTGTCTCTGCGCTACTTCGCTCCGTGTGTCTCTTCACTCCTTCGCTCCGTGTGTCTCTTCACTCCTTCACTGCGTGTGTCTCTTCGCGCCTTCACTCCGCTGTCTCTTCCTTCCTTCGCTCCGCGTGTCTCTTCGCTCCTTCGCTCCGTGTGTCTCTTCACTCCTTCACTCCGTGTGTCTCTTCGCGCCTTCACTGCGCTGACTCTTCACTCCTTCGCTCCGCTGTCTCTTCGCTCCTTCACTCCGCTAACTCTTCGCTCCTTCACTCCGCTGTCTCTGCGCTCCGCGTGTCTCTTCGCTCCTTCACTCCGCTGTCTCTTCGCTCCTTCACTCCGCTGTCTCTTCGCTCCTTCGCTCCGCTGTCTCTTCGCTCCCTCACTCCGTGTGTCTCTTCGCTCCTTCTCTGCACTGACTCTTCGCTCCTTAACTCCGCTGTCTCTTCACTCCTTCACTCCGCTGTCTCTTCGCTCCTGCGCTCCGCTGTCTCTTCGCTCCCTCACTCCGTGTGTCTCTTCGCTCCTTCGCTCCACTGACTCTTCGCTCCTTCACCCCCTGACTCTTCGCTCCTTCACTCCGCTGTCTCTTCGCTCCTTCACTCCGCTGTCTCTTCGCTCCTTCACTCCGCTGACTCTTCGCTCCTTCACTCCGCTGTCTCTTCGCTCCTTCACTCCGCTGTCTCTTCACTCCTTCACTCCGCTGTCTCTTCGCTCCGCGTGTCTCTTCGCTCCTTCACTCCGCTGTCTCTTCGCTCCTTCACTCCGCTGTCTGTTCGCTTCTTCGCTCCGCTGTCTGTTCGCTCCCTCACTCCGTGTGTCTCTTCGCTCCTTCGCTCCGCTGTCTCTTCGCTCCTTCGCTCCGCTGACTCTTCGCTCCTTCCGTCCGCTGACTCTTCGCTCCTTCACTCCGCTGTCTCTTCGCTCCTTCGCTCGCTAACTCTTCGCTCCTTCACTCCGCTGTCTCTTCATTCCTTCACTCCGCTGACTCTTCGTTCCTTCACTCCTCTGTCTCTTCGCTCCTTCACTCCGCTGTCTCTTCGCTCCTTCGCTCCGTGTGTCCCTTCGCTCCTTCACTCCGTGTGTCTCTTCACGCCTTCGCTCCGCTGACTCTTTGCTCCTTCGCTCCGCTGTCTCTTCGCTCCTTCGCTCCGCTGACTCTTCGTTCCTTCACTCCGCTGTCTCTTCACTCCCTCACTGCGCTGTCTCTTCGTTCCTTCACTCCGCTGTCTCTTCACTCCCTCACTCCGCTGTCTCTTCGCTCCTGCGCTCCGCTGTCTCTTCGCTCCCTCACTCCGTGTGTCTCTTCGCTCCTTCGCTCCACTGACTCTTCGCTCCTTCACTCCCTGACTCTTCGCTCCTTCACTCCGCTGTCTCTTCGCTCCTTCACTCCGCTGTCTCTTCGCTCCTTCACTCCGCTGACTCTTCGCTCCTTCACTCCGCTGTCTCTTCGCTCCTTCACTCCGCTGTCTCTTCACTCCTTCACTCCGCTGTCTCTTCGCTCCGCGTGTCTCTTTGCTCCTTCGCTCCGCTGTCTCTTCGCTCCTTCGCTCCGCTGACTCTTCGTTCCTTCACTCCGCTGTCTCTTCACTCCCTCACTCCGCTGTCTCTTCGCTCCTGCGCTCCGCTGTCTCTTCGCTCCCTCACTCCGTGTGTCTCTTCGCTCCTTCGCTCCACTGACTCTTCGCTCCTTCACTCCCTGACTCTTCGCTCCTTCACTCCGCTGTCTCTTCGCTCCTTCACTCCGCTGTCTCTTCGCTCCTTCACTCCGCTGACTCTTCGCTCCTTCACTCCGCTGTCTCTTCGCTCCTTCACTCCACTGTCTCTTCACTCCTTCACTCCGCTGTCTCTTCGCTCCGCGTGTCTCTTCGCTCCTTCACTCCGCTGTCTCTTCGCTCCTTCACTCCACTGTCTCTTCGCTCCTTCGCTCCGTGTGTCTCTTCGCTCCGTCACTCCGCTGTCTCTTCGCTCCTTCGCTCCGCTGTCTGTTCGCTCCTTCGCTCCACTGTGTATTCGCTCCTTCGCTCCGCTGACTCTTCGAACCTTCGCTCTGCTGTCTCTCCACTCCTTCGCTCCGCTGACTCTTCGCTCCTTCGCTCCACTGACTCTTCGCTAATTCGCTCCGCTGTCTCTTCACACCTTCACTCCGCTGTCTCTTCGCTCCTTCACTCCGCGTGTCTCTTCGTTCCTTCGCTCCGCTGACTCTTCGCTCCTTCACTCCGTGTGTCTCTTCGCTCCTTCACTCCGCTGTCACTTCGCTCCTTCGCTCCTCTGTCTCTTTGCTCCTTCTCTCCGTGTGTCTCTTCGCTCCATCACTCCACTGTCTCTTCGCTCCTTCACTCCGCTGTCTCTTCGCTCCTTCTCTCCGCATGTCTCTTCGCTCCTTCGCTCCGTGTGTCTCTTCGCTCCTTCACTCCGCTGACTCTTCGCTCCTTCACTCCACTGTCTCTTCGCTCCTTCACTCCGCTGTCTCTTCGTTCCTTCGCTCCACGTGTCTCTTCGCTCCTTCGCTCGGTGTGTCTCTTCGCTCCTTCGCTCCGTGTGTCTCTTCGCTCCTTCACTCCATGTGTCTCTTCGCTCCTTCGCTCCACTGACTCTTCGCTCCTTCGCTCCGCTGTCTCTTTGCTCCTTCACTCCGCTGACTCTTCGTCCCTTCACTTCGCTGTCTCTTCGCTCCTTCACTCCGCAGTCTCTTCGCTCCTTCGCTCCGCTGTCTCTTCGCTCCTTCGCTCCGCTGTCTGTTCGCTCCTTCACTCCACTGTGTATTCGCTCCTTCGCTCCGCTGACTCTTCGAACCTTCGCTCTGCTGTCTCTCCACTCCTTCGCTCCGCTGACTCTTCGCTCCTTCGCTCCGCTGACTCTTCGCTAATTCGCTCCGCTGTCTCTTCACTCCTTCACTCCGCTGTCTCTTCGCTCCTTCACTCCGCGTGTCTCTTCGTTCCTTCGCTCCGCTGACTCTTCGCTCCTTCACTCCGTGTGTCTCTTCGCTCCTTCACTCCGCTGTCACTTCGCTCCTTCGCTCCTCTGTCTCTTTGCTCCTTCTCTCCGTGTGTCTCTTCGCTCCATCACTCCACTGTCTCTTCGCTCCTTCACTCCGCTGTCTCTTCGCTCCTTCTCTCCGCATGTCTCTTCGCTCCTTCGCTCCGTGTGTCTCTTCGCTCCTTCACTCCGCTGACTCTTCGCTCCTTCACTCCACTGTCTCTTCGCTCCTTCACTCCGCTGTCTCTTCGTTCCTTCGCTCCACGTGTCTCTTCGCTCCATCGCTCGGTGTGTCTCTTCGCTCCTTCGCTCCGCGTGTCTCTTCGCTCCTTCACTCCATGTGTCTCTTCGCTCCTTCGCTCCACTGACTCTTCGCTCCTTCGCTCCGCTGTCTCTTTGCTCCTTCACTCCGCTGACTCTTCGTCCCTTCACTTCGCTGTCTCTTCGCTCCTTCACTCCGCAGTCTCTTCGCTCCTTCGCTCCGCTGTCTCTTCGCTCCTTCGCTCCGCTGTCTGTTCGCTCCTTCGCTCCACTGTGTATTCGCTCCTTCGCTCCGCTGACTCTTCGAACCTTCGCTCTGCTGTCTCTCCACTCCTTCGCTCCGCTGACTCTTCGCTCCTTCGCTCCGCTGACTCTTCGCTAATTCGCTCCGCTGTCTCTTCACTCCTTCACTCCGCTGTCTCTTCGCTCCTTCACTCCGCGTGTCTCTTCGTTCCTTCGCTCCGCTGACTCTTCGCTCCTTCACTCCGTGTGTCTCTTCGCTCCTTCACTCCGCTGTCTCTTCGCTCCTTCGCTCCTCTGTCTCTTTGCTCCTTCTCTCCGTGTGTGTCTTCGCTCCATCACTCCACTGTCTCTTCGCTCCTTCACTCCGCTGTCTCTTCGCTCCTTCACTCCGCGTGTCTCTTCGTTCCTTCGCTCCGCTGACTCTTCGCTCCTTCACTCCGTGTGTCTCTTCGCTCCTTCACTCCGCTGTCTCTTCGCTCCTTCGCTCCTCTGTCTCTTTGCTCCTTCTCTCCGTGTGTGTCTTCGCTCCATCACTCCACTGTCTCTTCGCTCCTTCACTCCGCTGTCTCTTCGCTCCTTATCTCCGCATGTCTCTTCGCTCCTTCGCTCCGTGTGTCTCTTCGCTCCTTCACTCCGCTGACTCTTCGCTCCTTCACTCCACTGTCTCTTCGCTCCTTCACTCCGCTGTCTCTTCGTTCCTTCGCTCCACGTGTCTCTTCGCTCCTTCGCTCGGTGTGTCTCTTCGCTCCTTCGCTCCGTGTGTCTCTTCGCTCCTTCACTCCATGTGTCTCTTCGCTCCTTCACTCCTCTGACTCTTCGCTCCTTCACTCCGCTGACTCTTTGCTCCTTCACTCCGCTGTCTCTTCAATCCTTCACTCCGCTGTCTCTTCGCTCCGCGTGTCTCTTCGCTCCTTCACTCCGCTGTCTCTTCGCTCCTTCACTCCGCTGTCTCTTCGCTCCTTCGCTCCGCTGTCTGTTCGCTCCCTCACTCCGTGTGTCTCTTCGCTCCTTCGCTCCGCTGTCTCTTCGCTCCTTCGCTCCGCTGACTCTTCGCTCGTTCGCTCCGCTGACTCTTCGCTCCTTCGCTCCGCTGACTCTTCGCTCCGCTGACTCTTCGCTCCTTCACTCCGCTGTCTCTTCACTCCTTCACTCCGCTCTCTCTTCGCTCCTTCACTCAGCGTGTCTGTTCGCTCCTTCGCTCAACTGACTCTTCGCTCCTTCACTCCGTGTGTCTCTTCGCTCCATCACTCTGTGTGTCTCGTCGTATCTTCACTCCGCTGTCTCTTCGCTCCTTCGCTCCGCTGTCTCTGCGCTACTTCGCTCCGTGTGTCTCTTCACTCCTTCGCTCCGTGTGTCTCTTCACTCCTTCACTCCGTGTGTCTCTTCGCGCCTTCACTCCGCTGTCTCTTCCTTCCTTCGCTCCGCGTGTCTCTTCGCTCCTTCGCTCCGTGTGTCTCTTCACTCCTTCACTCCGTGTGTCTCTTCGCGCCTTCACTGCGCTGACTCTTCACTCCTTCGCTCCGCTGTCTCTTCGCTCCTTCACTCCGCTAACTCTTCGCTCCTTCACTCCGCTGTCTCTGCGCTCCGCGTGTCTCTTCGCTCCTTCACTCCGCTGTCTCTTCGCTCCTTCACTCCGCTGTCTCTTCGCTCCTTCGCTCCGCTGTCTCTTCGCTCCCTCACTCCGTGTGTCTCTTCGCTCCTTCTCTGCACTTACTCTTCGCTTCTTAACTCCGCTGTCTCTTCACTCCTTCACTCCGCTGTCTCTTCGCTCCTGCGCTCCGCTGTCTCTTCGCTCCCTCACTCCGTGTGTCTCTTCGCTCCTTCGCTCCACTGACTCTTCGCTCCTTCACCCCCTGACTCTTCGCTCCTTCACTCCGCTGTCTCTTCGCTCCTTCACTCCGCTGTCTCTTCGCTCCTTCACTCCGCTGACTCTTCGCTCCTTCACTCCGCTGTCTCTTCGCTCCTTCACTCCGCTGTCTCTTCACTCCTTCACTCCGCTGTCTCTTCGCTCCGCGTGTCTCTTCGCTCCTTCACTCCGCTGTCTCTTCGCTCCTTCACTCCGCTGTCTGTTCGCTTCTTCGCTCCGCTGTCTGTTCGCTCCCTCACTCCGTGTGTCTCTTCGCTCCTTCGCTCCGCTGTCTCTTCGCTCCTTCGCTCCGCTGACTCTTCGCTCCTTCCGTCCGCTGACTCTTCGCTCCTTCACTCCGCTGTCTCTTCGCTCCTTCGCTCGCTAACTCTTCGCTCCTTCACTCCGCTGTCTCTTCATTCCTTCACTCCGCTGACTCTTCGTTCCTTCACTCCTCTGTCTCTTCGCTCCTTCACTCCGCTGTCTCTTCGCTCCTTCGCTCCGTGTGTCCCTTCGCTCCTTCACTCCGTGTGTCTCTTCACGCCTTCGCTCCGCTGACTCTTTGCTCCTTCGCTCCGCTGTCTCTTCGCTCCTTCGCTCCGCTGACTCTTCGTTCCTTCACTCCGCTGTCTCTTCACTCCCTCACTGCGCTGTCTCTTCGTTCCTTCACTCCGCTGTCTCTTCACTCCCTCACTCCGCTGTCTCTTCGCTCCTGCGCTCCGCTGTCTCTTCGCTCCCTCACTCCGTGTGTCTCTTCGCTCCTTCGCTCCACTGACTCTTCGCTCCTTCACTCCCTGACTCTTCGCTCCTTCACTCCGCTGTCTCTTCGCTCCTTCACTCCGCTGTCTCTTCGCTCCTTCACTCCGCTGACTCTTCGCTCCTTCACTCCGCTGTCTCTTCGCTCCTTCACTCCGCTGTCTCTTCACTCCTTCACTCCGCTGTGTCTTCGCTCCGCGTGTCTCTTTGCTCCTTCGCTCCGCTGTCTCTTCGCTCCTTCGCTCCGCTGACTCTTCGTTCCTTCACTCCGCTGTCTCTTCACTCCCTCACTCCGCTGTCTCTTCGCTCCTGCGCTCCGCTGTCTCTTCGCTCCCTCACTCCGTGTGTCTCTTCGCTCCTTCGCTCCACTGACTCTTCGCTCCTTCACTCCCTGACTCTTCGCTCCTTCACTCCGCTGTCTCTTCGCTCCTTCACTCCGCTGTCTCTTCGCTCCTTCACTCCGCTGACTCTTCGCTCCTTCACTCCGCTGTCTCTTCGCTCCTTCACTCCGCTGTCTCTTCACTCCTTCACTCCGCTGTCTCTTCGCTCCGCGTGTCTCTTCGCTCCTTCACTCCGCTGTCTCTTCGCTCCTTCACTCCACTGTCTCTTCGCTCCTTCGCTCCGTGTGTCTCTTCGCTTCGTCACTCCGCTGTCTCTTCGCTCCTTCGCTCCGCTGTCTGTTCGCTCCTTCGCTCCACTGTGTATTCGCTCCTTCGCTCCGCTGACTCTTCGAACCTTCGCTCTGCTGTCTCTCCACTCCTTCGCTCCGCTGACTCTTCGCTCCTTCGCTCCACTGACTCTTCGCTAATTCGCTCCGCTGTCTCTTCACACCTTCACTCCGCTGTCTCTTCGCTCCTTCACTCCGCGTGTCTCTTCGTTCCTTCGCTCCGCTGACTCTTCGCTCCTTCACTCCGTGTGTCTCTTCGCTCCTTCACTCCGCTGTCACTTCGCTCCTTCGCTCCTCTGTCTCTTTGCTCCTTCTCTCCGTGTGTCTCTTCGCTCCATCACTCCACTGTCTCTTCGCTCCTTCACTCCGCTGTCTCTTCGCTCCTTCTCTCCGCATGTCTCTTCGCTCCTTCGCTCCGTGTGTCTCTTCGCTCCTTCACTCCGCTGACTCTTCGCTCCTTCACTCCACTGTCTCTTCGCTCCTTCACTCCACTGTCTCTTCGTTCCTTCGCTCCACGTGTCTCTTCGCTCCTTCGCTCGGTGTGTCTCTTCGCTCCTTCGCTCCGTGTGTCTCTTCGCTCCGTCACTCCATGTGTCTCTTCGCTCCTTCGCTCCACTGACTCTTCGCTCCTTCGCTCCGCTGTCTCTTTGCTCCTTCACTCCGCTGACTCTTCGTCCCTTCACTTCGCTGTCTCTTCGCTCCTTCACTCCGCAGTCTCTTCGCTCCTTCGCTCCGCTGTCTCTTCGCTCCTTCGCTCCGCTGTCTGTTCGCTCCTTCACTCCACTGTGTATTCGCTCCTTCGCTCCGCTGACTCTTCGAACCTTCGCTCTGCTGTCTCTCCACTCCTTCGCTCCGCTGACTCTTCGCTCCTTCGCTCCGCTGACTCTTCGCTAATTCGCTCCGCTGTCTCTTCACTCCTTCACTCCGCTGTCTCTTCGCTCCTTCACTCCGCGTGTCTCTTCGTTCCTTCGCTCCGCTGACTCTTCGCTCCTTCACTCCGTGTGTCTCTTCGCTCCTTCACTCCGCTGTCACTTCGCTCCTTCGCTCCTCTGTCTCTTTGCTCCTTCTCTCCGTGTGTCTCTTCGCTCCATCACTCCACTGTCTCTTCGCTCCTTCACTCCGCTGTCTCTTCGCTCCTTCTCTCCGCATGTCTCTTCGCTCCTTCGCTCCGTGTGTCTCTTCGCTCCTTCACTCCGCTGACTCTTCGCTCCTTCACTCCACTGTCTCTTCGCTCCTTCACTCCGCTGTCTCTTCGTTCCTTCGCTCCACGTGTCTCTTCGCTCCTTCGCTCGGTGTGTCTCTTCGCTCCTTCGCTCCGCGTGTCTCTTCGCTCCTTCACTCCATGTGTCTCTTCGCTCCTTCGCTCCACTGACTCTTCGCTCCTTCGCTCCGCTGTCTCTTTGCTCCTTCACTCCGCTGACTCTTCGTCCCTTCACTTCGCTGTCTCTTCGCTCCTTCACTCCGCAGTCTCTTCGCTCCTTCGCTCCGCTGTCTCTTCGCTCCTTCGCTCCGCTGTCTGTTCGCTCCTTCGCTCCACTGTGTATTCGCTCCTTCGCTCCGCTGACTCTTCGAACCTTCGCTCTGCTGTCTCTCCACTCCTTCGCTCCGCTGACTCTTCGCTCCTTCGCTCCGCTGACTCTTCGCTAATTCGCTCCTCTGTCTCTTCACTCCTTCACTCCGCTGTCTCTTCGCTCCTTCACTCCGCGTGTCTCTTCGTTCCTTCGCTCCGCTGACTCTTCGCTCCTTCACTCCGTGTGTCTCTTCGCTCCTTCACTCCGCTGTCTCTTCGCTCCTTCGCTCCTCTGTCTCTTTGCTCCTTCTCTCCGTGTGTGTCTTCGCTCCATCACTCCACTGTCTCTTCGCTCCTTCACTCCGCTGTCTCTTCGCTCCTTATCTCCGCATGTCTCTTCGCTCCTTCGCTCCGTGTGTCTCTTCGCTCCTTCACTCCGCTGACTCTTCGCTCCTTCACTCCACTGTCTCTTCGCTCCTTCACTCCGCTGTCTCTTCGTTCCTTCGCTCCACGTGTCTCTTCGCTCCTTCGCTCGGTGTGTCTCTTCGCTCCTTCGCTCCGTGTGTCTCTTCGCTCCTTCACTCCATGTGTCTCTTCGCTCCTTCGCTCCGCTGTCTCTTCGCTCCTTCACTTTGCTGACTCTTCGTCCCTTCACTCCGCTGTCTCTTCGCTCCTTTAGTCCGCAGTCTCTTCGCTCCGATGTCTCTTCGCTCCTTCGATCCGCTGTCTCTTCGCTCCTTCGCTCCTTCGCTCCGCTGTCTCTTCGCTCCTTCACTCCGCTGTCTCTTCGTTCCTTCACTCCCTGACTCTTCGCTCCTTCGCTCCGTGTGTCTCTTCACTCCTACGCTCCGCTGTCTCTTCGCTCCTTCACTCCGCTGTCTCCTCGCTCCTTCGCTCCGTGTGTCTCTTCGCTCCTTCGCTCCGTGTGTCTCTTCGCTCCTTCGCTCCGTGACTCTTCGCTCCTTCACTCCGCTGTCTCTTCGCACCTTCGCTCCGCTGACTCTTCGTTCCTTCACTCCGCTGTCTCTTCGCTCCTTCACTCCGCAGTCTGTTCACTCCTTCGCTCCGTGTGTCTCTTCGCTCCTTCCCTCCGCTGTCTCTTCGCTCCGATGTCTCTTCGCTCCTTCGATCCGCTGTCTCTTCGCTCCTTCGCTCTGCTGTCTCTTCGCTCCTTCACTCCGCTGTCTCTTCGTTCCTTCACTCCCTGACTCTTCGCTCCTTCGCTCCGTGTGTCTCTTCACTCCTACGCTCCGCTGTCTCTTCGCTCCTTCACTCCGCTGTCTCCTCGCTCCTTCGCTCCATGTGTCTCCTCGCTCCTTCACTCCGTGTGTCTCTTCGCTCCTTCACTCCGCTGACTCCTCGCTCCTTCGCTCTGCTGTCTCTTCGCTCCTTCACTCCGCTGACTCTTCGCTCCTTCGCTCCGCTGTCTCTTCGTTCCTTCACTCCCTGTCTCTTCGCTCCTACGCTCCGCTGTCTCTTCGCTCCTTCACTCCGCTGACTCTTCGCTCCTTCGCTCCGTGTGTCTCTTCGCTCCTTCACTCCGCTGACTCTTCGCTCCTTCGCTCCGTGTGTCTCTTCGCTCCTTCACTCCGCTGTCTCTTCGTTACTTAACTCCGCTGTCTCCTCGCTCCTTCACTCCGCTGTCTCTTCGCTCCTTCACTCCGCAGTCTCTTCGCTCCTTCGCTCCGTGTGTCTCTTCGCTCCTTGACTCCGCTGTCTCTTCGCTCCTTCGCTCCACTGTCTCTTCGCTCCTTCGCTACGCTGTCTCTTCGCTCCTTCGCTCCGCTGTCTCTTCGTTCCTTCACTCCCTGTCTCTTCGCTCCTACGCTCCGCTGTCTCTTCGCTCCTTCACTCCGCTGTCTCCTCGCTCCTTCATTCCATGTGTCTCCTCGCTCCTTCACTCCGTGTGTCTCTTCGCTCCTTCACTCCGCTATCTCCTCGCTCCTTCGCTCCGCTGTCTCTTCGCTCCTTCACTCCGCTGACTCTACGCTCCTTCACTCCGCTGTCTCTTCGCTCCTTCACTCCGTGTGTCTCTTCGCTCCTTCACTCCGCTGACTCATCGCTCCTTTCCTCCGCTGTCTATTCGCTCCTTCACTCCGCTGACTCTTCGCTCCTTCAATACGCTGACTCTTCGTTCCTTCACTAAATGTGTCTCTTCGCTCCTTCGCTCCGCTGACTCTTCACTCCTTCACTCCGTGTGTCTCTTCGCTCCTTACTCCGCTGTCTCTTCGTTACTTAACTCCGCTGTCTCCTCGCTCCTTCACTCCACTGTCTCTTCGCTCCTTCACTCCGCTGACTCTTCATTCCTTCACTCCGCGGACTCTTCGTTCCTTCAATCCGCTGTCTCTTCGCTCCTTCACTCCGCTGTCTCTTCGCTCCTTCGCCCCGCTGTCTATTCGCTCCTTCGCTCCATGTGTCCCTTCGCTCCTTCACTCCGTGTGTCTCTTCACTCCTTTGCTCCGCTGACTCTTCGCTCCTTCGCTCTGCTGTCTCTTCGCTCCTTCGCTCCGCTGGCTCTTCATTCCTTCACTCCGCTGTCTCTTCGCTCCTTCACTCCACTGTCTCTTCGCTCCTTCACTCCGCTGTCTCTTCGCTCCTTCGCTCCGCATGTCTCTTCGCTCCTTCGCTCCGTGTGTCTCTTCGCTCCTTCACTCCGCTGACTCTTCGCAACTTCACTCCGCTGTATTTTCGCTCCTTCGCTCCGTGTGTCTCTTCGCTCCTTCACTCCGTGTGTCTCTTCGCTCCTTCGCTCCGTGACTCTTCGCTCCTTCACTCCACTGTCACTTTGCTCCTTCGCTCCGCTGTCTCTTCGTTCCTTCGCTCCACTATCTCTTCGCTCCTTCGCTCCGCTGACCCTTCGCTCCTTCGCTCCGCTGTCTCTTCGCTCCTTCACTCCGCTGCCTCTTTGTTCCTTCACTCCCTGACTCTTCGCTCCTTCGCTCCGTGTGTCTCTTCGCTCCTACGCTCCGCTGTCTCTTCGCTCCTTCACTCCGCTGTCTCCTCGCTCCTTCACTCCGCTGTCTCTTCACTCCTTCGCTCCACTGTCTCTTCGCTCCTTCACTCCGCTGTCTCTTCGCTCCTTCGCTCCGCATGTCTCTTCGCTCCTTCGCTCCGTTTGTCTCTTCGCTCCTTCACTCCGCTGACTCTTCGCAACTTCACTCCGCTGTATTTTCGCTCCTTCGCTCCGTGTGTCTCTTCGCTCCTTCACTCCGTGTGTCTCTTCGCTCCTTCGCTCCGTGACTCTTCGCTCCTTCACTCCACTGTAGTTTTGCTCCTTCGCTCCGCTGTCTCTTCGCTCCTTCGCTCCACTATCTCTTCGCTCCTTCGCTCCGCTGACCCTTCGCTCCTTCGCTCCGCTGTCTTTTCGTTCCTTCTCTCCCTGACTCTTCGCTCCTTCGCTCCGCTGTCTCTTCACTCCTTCGCTCCGCTGTCTCTTCGCTCCTTCACTCCGCTGCCTCTTTGTTCCTTCACTCCCTGACTCTTCGCTCCTTCGCTCCGTGTGTCTCTTCGCTCCTACGCTCCGCTGTCTCTTCCCTCCTTCACTCCGCTGTCTCCTCGCTCCTTCGCTCCATGTGTCTCCTCGCTCCTTCACTCCGTGTGTCTCTTCGCTCCTTCACTCTGCTGTCTCTTCGCTCCTTCACTCCGCTGTCTCTTCACTCCTTCGCTCCGCTGTCTCTTCACTCCTTCGCTCCGCTGTCTCTTCGCTCCTTCGCTCCGCTGTCTCTTCTCTCCTTCACTCCGCTGTCTCCTCGCTCCTTAGCTCCGTGTGTCTCTTCGCTCCGTGTGTCTCTTCGCTCCTTCGCTTCGCAGTCTCTTCGCTCCTTCACACCGCTGTCTCTTCGCTCCTTCGCTCCGTGTGTCTCCTCGCTCCTTCGCTCCGTGTGTATCTTCGCTCCGTCACTCCGCTGACTCTTCGCTCCTTCGCTCCGTGTGTCTCTTCGCTACTTCACTCCGCTGACTCTTCGCTCCTTCGCTCCGCTGTCTCTTCGCTTCTTCACTCCGTGTGTCTCTTCACTCCTGCGCTCAGCTGTCTCTTCGCTCCTTCACTCCGCTGACTCTTCGCTCCTTCGCTCCGCTGTCTCTTCGTTTCTTCACTCCTCTGTCTCTTCGTTCCTTCACTCCGCTGTCTCTTCGCTCCTTCGCCCCGTGTCTCTCTTCGTTCCTTCACTCCGTGTGTCTCTTCGCTCCTTCACTCCGCTGTCTCTTCGCTCCTTCACTCCGCTGTCTCTTCGCTCCTTCACTCCGCTGACTCATCGCTTCTTCGCCCCGCTGTCTCTTCGCTCCTTCACTCCCTGTGTCTCTTCGCTCCTGCGCTCAGCTGTCTCTTCGCTCCTTCACTCCGCTGACTCTTCGCTCCTTCGCTCTGCTGACTCTTCGCTCCTTCGCTCCGCTGTCTCTTCGCTCCTTCACTCCACTGTCTCTTCGTTCCTTCACTCCGCTGTCTCTTCGTTCCTTCACTCCGCTGTCTCTTCGCTCCTTCGCCCCGAGTGTCTCTTTGTTCCTTCACTCCGCGTGTCTCTTCGTTCCTTCAATCCGCTGTCTCTTCGCTCCGCGTGTCTCTTCGCTCCTTCACTTCGCTGACTCTTCGCTCCTTCGCTCCGCGTGTCTCTTCGCTCCTTCGCTCCGCGTGTCTCTTCGCTCCTTCGCTCCGTGTGTCTCTTCGCTCCTTCACTCCCTGACTCTTCGCTCCTTCACTCCGCTGTCTCTTCGCTCCTTCGCTCCATCTGTCTCTTCACTCCTTCACTCCCTGACTCTTCGGTCCTTCACTCCGCTGTCTCTTCGCTCCTTCACTCTGCTGTCTCTTCTCTCCTTCACTCAACTCACTCTTCGTTCCTTCACTCCGCTGTCTCTTCGCTCCTTCACTCTGCTGTCTCTTCGTTCCTTCGCTCCGTGTGCCTCTTCGCTCCTTCACTCCGTGTGTCTCTTCGCTCCTTCGCTCCATGACTCTTCGCTCCTTCACTCCGCTGTCTCTTCGCTCCTTCGCTCCGCTGACTCTTCGTTCCTTGACACAGCTGTCTCTTCGCTCCTTCACTCCGCATTCTCTTTGCTCCATTGCTCCGTGTGTCTCTTCGCTCCTTCACACCGCTGTCTCTTTGCTCCTTCGCTCCACTGTCTAGTCGCTCCTTCGCTCCGCTGTTTCTTCACTCCTTCGCTCCGCTGTCTCTTCGCTCCTTCGCTCCGTGTGTCTCTTCGCTCCTTCCCTCCACTGTCTCTTCGCTCCTTCACTCCGCTGTCTCTTCGCTCCTTCGCTCAGCTGACTCTTCGTTCTTTGACTCCGCTGTCTCTTTGCTCCTTCACTCGGTGTGTCTCCTCGCTCCTTCACTCCGTGTGTCTCTTCGCGCCTTCGCTCCGCATGTCTCTTCGTTCCTTCGCTCCGCTGACTCTTCGCTCCTTCACTCCGTGTGTCTCTTCGCTCCTTAACTCCGTGTGTCTCTTCGCTCCTTCACTCCGCTGTGTCTTCGCTCCTTCGCTCCTCTGTCTCTTTGCTCCTTCGCTCCGTGTGTCTCTTCGCTCCATCACTCCGCTGTCTCTTCGCTCCTTCCCTCCGCTGTCTCTTCGCTCCTTAGCTCCGCATGTCTCTTCGCTCCTTCGCTCCGTGTGTCTCTTCGCTCCTTCACTCCGCTGACTCTTCGCTCCTTCACTCCGCAGTCTCTTCGCTCCTTCGCTCCGCTGACTCTTCGTTCCTTCTCTCCGCTGTCTCTTTGCTCCTTCACTCCGCAGTCTCTTCGCTCCATCGCTCCGTGTGTCTCTTCGCACCTTCACACCGCTGTCTCTTTGCTCCTTCGCTCCACTGTCTCTTCGCTCCTTCGCTCCGCTGTCTCTTCACTCCTTCGCTCCGCTGTCTCTTCGCTCCTTCGCTCCGTATGTCTCTTCGCTCCTTCCCTCCGCTGTCTCTTCGCTCCTTCGCTCCGTGTGTCTCTTCGCTCCTTCGCTCCGTGTGTCTCTTCGCTCCTTCGCTCCGTGTGTCTCTTCGCTCCTTCACTCCGCTGACTCTTCGCTCCTTCACTCCGCTGTCTCTACGCTCCTTCGCTCCGCTGACTCTTCGTTCCTTGACTCCGCTGTCTCTTTACTCCTTCACTCCGCAGTCTCTTCGCTCCATTGCTCCGTGTGTCTCTTCGCACCTTCACACCGCTGTCTCTTTGCTCCTTCGCTCCACTGTCTCTTCGCTCCTTCGCTCCGCTGTCTCTTCGCTCCTTCGCTCCGCTGTCTCTTCGCTCCTTCGCTCCGTATGTCTCTTCGCTCCTTCCCTCCGCTGTCTCTTCGCTCCTTCACTCCGTTGTCTCTTCGCTCCTTTGTTCCGTGTGTCTCTTCGCTCCTTCGCTCGGTGTGTCTCTTTGCTCTGTCGCTCCGCTGTCGCTCCGCTGACTCTTTGCTCCTTCGTTCCGCTGTCTCTTCGCTCCTTCACTCCGCTGTCTCTTCGATCCTTCACTCCGCTTTCTCTTCGCTCCTTCACTCCGCTGTCTCTTCGCTCCTTCACTCCGCTGTCTCTTCATTCCTTCACTCCGTCGTCTCTTCGTTCCTTCACTCCGCTGTCACTTCGCTCCTTCACTCCGCTGTCTCTTCGCACCTTCGCTCCGTGTGTCTCATCGCTCCTTCGCTCCGTGTGTCTCTTCGCTCCTTCCCTCCGCTGTCTCTTCGCTCCTTCACTCCGCTGTCTCTACGCTCCTTCGCTCCATGTGTCTCTTCGCTCCTTCACTCCGTGTGTCTCTTCACTCCTTCACTCCGTGTGTCTCTTCACTCCTTCGCTCCGCTGACTCTTCGCTCCTTCGCTCCGCTGTCTCTTCGCTCCTTCGCTCCGCTGACTCTTCGTTCCTTCACTCCGCTGTCTCTTCGCTCCTTCACTCCACTGTCTCTTCGCTCCTTCGCTCCGTGTGTATCTTCACTCCTTCACTCCGCTGTCTCTTCGCTCCTTCGCTCCGCTGTCTCTTCGCTCCTTCGCTCCGGTGACTCTTCGCTCCTTCACTCCGTGTGTCTCTTCGCTCCTTAACTCCGTGTGTCTCTTCGCTCCTTCACTCCGCTGTGTCTTCGCTCCTTCGCTCCTCTGTCTCTTTGCTCCTTCGCTCCGTGTGTCTCTTCGCTCCATAACTCCGCTGTCTCTTCGCTCTTTCACTCCGCTGTCTCTTCGCTCCTTCGCTCCGTGTGTCTCTTCGCTCCTTCACTCCGTGTGTCTCTTCGCCCCTTCGCTCCGTGACTCTTCGCTCCTTCACTCCACTGTCTCTTCGCTCCTTCGCTCCGCTGACTCTTCGTTCCGTGACTCCGCTGTCTCTTCGCTCCTTCACTCCGCAGTCTGTTTGCTCCTTCGCTCCGTGTGTCTCTTCGCTCCTTCACTCCGCTGTCTCTTTGCTCCTTCGCTCCACTGTCTCTTCGCTCCTTCGCTCCGATGTCTCTTCGCTCCATCGCTCCGCTGTCTCTTCGCTCCTTCGCTCCGTGTGACTCTTCGCTCCTTCCCTCCACTGTCTCTTCGCTCCTTCGCTCCGCTGTCTCTTCGCTCCTTCGCTCCGCTGTCTCTTCGTTCCTTCTCTCCCTGACTCTTCGCTCCTTCGCGCCGTGTGTCTCTTCGCTCCTACGCTCCGCTGTCTCTTCGCTCCTTCACTCCGCTGTCTCCTCGCTCCTTCGCTCCATGTGTCTACTCGCTCCTTGACTCCGTGTCTCTTCGCTCCTTCACTCCGCTGTCTCTTCGCTCCTTCACTCCGCTGTCTCTTCACTCCTTCTCTCCGCTGTCTCTTCGCTCCTTCGCTCCGCTGTCTCTTCGCTCCTTCGCTCTGCTGTCTCTTCGCTCCTTCACTCCGCTGTCTCCTCGCTCCGTGTGTCTCTTCGCTCCGTGTGTCTCTTCGCTCCTTCGCTTCGCTGTCTCTTCGCTCCTTCACTCCGCTGTCTCTTCGCTCCTTCGCTCCGTGTGTCTCCTCGCTCCTTCGCTCCGCGTGTCTCTTCGCTCCGTCACTCCACTGACTCTTCGCTCCTTCGCTCCGCTGACTTTTCGCTCCTTAACTCCGCTGTCTCTTCGCTCCTTCACTCCGCTTTCTCATCGCTCCTTCACTCCGCTGTCTCTTCGCTCCTTCACTCCGCTGTCTCTTCGTTCCTTCACTCCGCTGTCTCTTCGCTCTTTCACTCCGCTGTCTCATCGCTCCTTCGCTCTGTGTGTCTCCTCGCTCCTTCGCTCCGTGTGTCTCTTCGCTCCTTCACTCCGCTGACTCTTCGCTCATTCGCTCCGCTGTCTCTTCGCTCCTTCACTCCGCTGTCTCTTTGCTCCTTCGCTCGGCTGTCTCTTCGCTCCTTCGCTCCGCTGTCTCTTCGCTCCTTCACTCCGCTGTCTCTTCGCTCCTTCATTCCGCTGTCTCTACGCTCCTTCACTCCGTGTGTCTCTTCGCTCCTTCACTCCGCTGTCTCTTCGCTCCTTCACTCCGCTGTCTCTTCACTCCTTCGCTCCGCTGTCTTTTCACTCCTTCGCTCCGCTGTCTCTTCGCTCCTTCGCTCCGCTGTCTCTTCTCTCCTTCACTCCGCTGTCTCCTCGCTCCTTAGCTCCGTGTGTCTCTTCGCTCTGTGTGTCTCTTCGCTCCTTCGCTTCGCAGTCTCTTCGCTCCTTCACTCCGCTGTCTCTTCGCTCCTTCACTCCGCTGTCTCTTCGATCCTTCACTCCGCTTTCTCTTCGCTCCTTCACTCCGCTGTCTCTTCGCTCCTTCACTCCGCTGTCTCTTCATTCCTTCACTCCGTAGTCTCTTCGTTCCTTCACTCCGCTGTCACTTCGCTCCTTCACTCCGCTGTCTCTTCGCACCTTCGCTCCGTGTGTCTCATCGCTCCTTCGCTCCGTGTGTCTCTTCGCTCCTTCCCTCCGCTGTCTCTTCGCTCCTTCACTCCGCTGTCTCTACGCTCCTTCGCTACATGTGTCTCTTCGCTCCTTCACTCCGTGTGTCTCTTCACTCCTTCACTCCGTGTGTCTCTTCACTCCTTCGCTCCGCTAACTCTTCGCTCCTTCGCTCCGCTGTCTCTTCGCTCCTTCGCTCCGCTGACTCTTCGTTCCTTCACTCCGCTGTCTCTTCGCTCCTTCACTCCACTGTCTCTTCGCTCCTTCGTTCCGTGTGTCTCTTCACTCCTTCACTCCGCTGTCTCTTCGCTCCTTCGCTCCGCTGTCTCTTCGCTCCTTCGCTCCGGTGACTCTTCGCTCCGCTGACTCTTCGCTAATTCGCTCCGCTGTCTCTTCACTCCTTCACTCCGCTGTCTCTTCGCTCCTTC
This sequence comes from Scyliorhinus torazame, assembly GCF_047496885.1. NCBI lineage: Eukaryota > Metazoa > Chordata > Chondrichthyes > Carcharhiniformes > Scyliorhinidae > Scyliorhinus > Scyliorhinus torazame. The sequence goes on from NC_092716.1 coordinate 259,857,678, forward strand.
ACTCCGCATGTCTCTTCGTTCCTTCGCTCCGCTGACTCTTTGCTCCTTCACTCCGTGTGTCTCTTCGCTCCTTAACTCCGTGTGTCTCTTCGCTCCTTCACTCCGCTGTGTCTTCGCTCCTTCGCTCCTCTGTCTCTTTGCTCCTTCGCTCCGTGTGTCTCTTCGCTCCATAACTCCGCTGTCTCTTCGCTCCTTCACTCCGCTGTCTCTTCGCTCCTTCGCTCCGTGTGTCTCTTCGCTCCTTCACTCCGTGTGTCTCTTCGCCCCTTCGCTCCGTGACTCTTCGCTCCTTCACTCCACTGTCTCTTCGCTCCTTCGCTCCGCTGACTCTTCGTTCCGTGACTCCGCTGTCTCTTCGCTCCTTCACTCCGCAGTCTGTTTGCTCCTTCGCTCCGTGTGTCTCTTCGCTCCTTCACTTCGCTGTCTCTTTGCTCCTTCGCTCCACTGTCTCTTCGCTCCTTCGCTCCGATGTCTCTTCGCTCCATCGCTCCGCTGTCTCTTCGCTCCTTCGCTCCGTGTGACTCTTCGCTCCTTCCCTCCACTGTCTCTTCGCTCCTTCGCTCCGCTGTCTCTTCGCTCCTTCGCTCCGCTGTCTCTTTGTTCCTTCTCTCCCTGACTCTTCGCTCCTTCGCTCCGCTGTCTCTTCGCTCCTTCGCTCCGCTGCCTCTTCGCTCCTTCACTCCGCTGTCTCTTCGTTCCTTCACTCCCTGACTCTTCGCTCCTTCGCGCCGTGTGTCTCTTCGCTCCTACGCTCCGCTGTCTCTTCGCTCCTTCACTCCGCTGTCTCCTCGCTCCTTCGCTCCATGTGTCTACTCGCTCCTTGACTCCGTGTCTCTTCGCTCCTTCACTCCGCTGTCTCTTCGCTCCTTCACTCCGCTGTCTCTTCACTCCTTCTCTCCGCTGTCTCTTCGCTCCTTCGCTCCGCTGTCTCTTCGCTCCTTCGCTCTGCTGTCTCTTCGCTCCTTCACTCCGCTGTCTCCTCGCTCCGTGTGTCTCTTCGCTCCGTGGGTCTCTTCGCTCCTTCGCTTCGCTGTCTCTTCGCTCCTTCACTCCGCTGTCTCTTCGCTCCTTCGCTCCGTGTGTTTCCTCGCTCCTTCGCTCCGTGTGTCTCTTCGCTCCGTCACTCCGCTGACTCTTCGCTCCTTCGCTCCGCTGTCTTTTCGCTCCTTAACTCCGCTTTCTCTTCGCTCCTTCACTCCGCTTTCACATCGCTCCTTCACTCCGCTGTCTCTTCGCTCCTTCACTCCGCTGTCTCTTCGTTCCTTCACTCCGCTGTCTCTTCGCTCTTTCACTCCGCTGTCTCATCGCTCCTTCGCTCTGTGTGTCTCCTCGCTCCTTCGCTCCGTGTGTCTCTTCGCTCCTTCACTCCGCTGACTCTTCGCTCATTCGCTCCGCTGTCTCTTCGCTCCTTCACTCCGCTGTCTCTTTGCTCCTTCGCTCGGCTGTCTCTTCGCTCCTTCGCTCCGCTGTCTCTTCGCTCCTTCACTCCGCTGTCTCTTCGCTCCTTCATTCCGCTGTCTCTACGCTCCTTCACTCCGTGTGTCTCTTCGCTCCTTCACTCCGCTGTCTCTTCGCTCCTTCACTCCGCTGTCTCTTCACTCCTTCGCTCCGCTGTCTCTTCACTCCTTCGCTCCGCTGTCTCTTCGCTCCTTCGGTCCGCTGTCTCTTCTCTCCTTCACTCCGCTGTCTCCTCGCTCCTTAGCTCCGTGTGTCTCTTCGCTCTGTGTGTCTCTTCGCTCCTTCGCTTCGCAGTCTCTTCGCTCCTTCACTCCGCTGTCTCTTCGCTCCTTCGCTCCGTGTGTCTCCTCGCTCCTTCGCTCCGTGTATCTTCGCTCCGTCACTCCGCTGTCTCTTCGCTCCTTCACTCCGCTGTCTCTTTGCTCCTTCGCTCGGCTGTCTCTTCGCTCCTTCGCTCCGCTGTCTCTTCGCTCCTTCACTCCGCTGTCTCTTCGCTCCTTCATTCCGCTGTCTCTACGCTCCTTCACTCCGTGTGTCTCTTCGCTCCTTCACTCCGCTGTCTCTTCGCTCCTTCACTCCGCTGTCTCTTCACTCCTTCGCTCCGCTGTCTTTTCACTCCTTCGCTCCGCTGTCTCTTCGCTCCTTCGCTCCGCTGTCTCTTCTCTCCTTCACTCCGCTGTCTCCTCGCTCCTTAGCTCCGTGTGTCTCTTCGCTCTGTGTGTCTCTTCGCTCCTTCGCTTCGCAGTCTCTTCGCTCCTTCACTCCGCTGTCTCTTCGCTCCTTCACTCCGCTGTCTCTTCGATCCTTCACTCCGCTTTCTCTTCGCTCCTTCACTCCGCTGTCTCTTCGCTCCTTCACTCCGCTGTCTCTTCATTCCTTCACTCCGTAGTCTCTTCGTTCCTTCACTCCGCTGTCACTTCGCTCCTTCACTCCGCTGTCTCTTCGCACCTTCGCTCCGTGTGTCTCATCGCTCCTTCGCTCCGTGTGTCTCTTCGCTCCTTCCCTCCGCTGTCTCTTCGCTCCTTCACTCCGCTGTCTCTACGCTCCTTCGCTACATGTGTCTCTTCGCTCCTTCACTCCGTGTGTCTCTTCACTCCTTCACTCCGTGTGTCTCTTCACTCCTTCGCTCCGCTAACTCTTCGCTCCTTCGCTCCGCTGTCTCTTCGCTCCTTCGCTCCGCTGACTCTTCGTTCCTTCACTCCGCTGTCTCTTCGCTCCTTCACTCCACTGTCTCTTCGCTCCTTCGTTCCGTGTGTCTCTTCACTCCTTCACTCCGCTGTCTCTTCGCTCCTTCGCTCCGCTGTCTCTTCGCTCCTTCGCTCCGGTGACTCTTCGCTCCGCTGACTCTTCGCTAATTCGCTCCGCTGTCTCTTCACTCCTTCACTCCGCTGTCTCTTCGCTCCTTCACTCCGCATGTCTCTTCGTTCCTTCGCTCCGCTGACTCTTTGCTCCTTCACTCCGTGTGTCTCTTCGCTCCTTAACTCCGTGTGTCTCTTCGCTCCTTCACTCCGCTGTGTCTTCGCTCCTTCGCTCCTCTGTCTCTTTGCTCCTTCGCTCCGTGTGTCTCTTCGCTCCATAACTCCGCTGTCTCTTCGCTCCTTCACTCCGCTGTCTCTTCGCTCCTTCGCTCCGTGTGTCTCTTCGCTCCTTCACTCCGTGTGTCTCTTCGCCCCTTCGCTCCGTGACTCTTCGCTCCTTCACTCCACTGTCTCTTCGCTCCTTCGCTCCGCTGACTCTTCGTTCCGTGACTCCGCTGTCTCTTCGCTCCTTCACTCCGCAGTCTGTTTGCTCCTTCGCTCCGTGTGTCTCTTCGCTCCTTCACTTCGCTGTCTCTTTGCTCCTTCGCTCCACTGTCTCTTCGCTCCTTCGCTCCGATGTCTCTTCGCTCCATCGCTCCGCTGTCTCTTCGCTCCTTCGCTCCGTGTGACTCTTCGCTCCTTCCCTCCACTGTCTCTTCGCTCCTTCGCTCCGCTGTCTCTTCGCTCCTTCGCTCCGCTGTCTCTTTGTTCCTTCTCTCCCTGACTCTTCGCTCCTTCGCTCCGCTGTCTCTTCGCTCCTTCGCTCCGCTGCCTCTTCGCTCCTTCACTCCGCTGTCTCTTCGTTCCTTCACTCCCTGACTCTTCGCTCCTTCGCGCCGTGTGTCTCTTCGCTCCTACGCTCCGCTGTCTCTTCGCTCCTTCACTCCGCTGTCTCCTCGCTCCTTCGCTCCATGTGTCTACTCGCTCCTTGACTCCGTGTCTCTTCGCTCCTTCACTCCGCTGTCTCTTCGCTCCTTCACTCCGCTGTCTCTTCACTCCTTCTCTCCGCTGTCTCTTCGCTCCTTCGCTCCGCTGTCTCTTCGCTCCTTCGCTCTGCTGTCTCTTCGCTCCTTCACTCCGCTGTCTCCTCGCTCCGTGTGTCTCTTCGCTCCGTGGGTCTCTTCGCTCCTTCGCTTCGCTGTCTCTTCGCTCCTTCACTCCGCTGTCTCTTCGCTCCTTCGCTCCGTGTGTTTCCTCGCTCCTTCGCTCCGTGTGTCTCTTCGCTCCGTCACTCCGCTGACTCTTCGCTCCTTCGCTCCGCTGTCTTTTCGCTCCTTAACTCCGCTTTCTCTTCGCTCCTTCACTCCGCTTTCACATCGCTCCTTCACTCCGCTGTCTCTTCGCTCCTTCACTCCGCTGTCTCTTCGTTCCTTCACTCCGCTGTCTCTTCGCTCTTTCACTCCGCTGTCTCATCGCTCCTTCGCTCTGTGTGTCTCCTCGCTCCTTCGCTCCGTGTGTCTCTTCGCTCCTTCACTCCGCTGACTCTTCGCTCATTCGCTCCGCTGTCTCTTCGCTCCTTCACTCCGCTGTCTCTTTGCTCCTTCGCTCGGCTGTCTCTTCGCTCCTTCGCTCCGCTGTCTCTTCGCTCCTTCACTCCGCTGTCTCTTCGCTCCTTCATTCCGCTGTCTCTACGCTCCTTCACTCCGTGTGTCTCTTCGCTCCTTCACTCCGCTGTCTCTTCGCTCCTTCACTCCGCTGTCTCTTCACTCCTTCGCTCCGCTGTCTCTTCACTCCTTCGCTCCGCTGTCTCTTCGCTCCTTCGGTCCGCTGTCTCTTCTCTCCTTCACTCCGCTGTCTCCTCGCTCCTTAGCTCCGTGTGTCTCTTCGCTCTGTGTGTCTCTTCGCTCCTTCGCTTCGCAGTCTCTTCGCTCCTTCACTCCGCTGTCTCTTCGCTCCTTCGCTCCGTGTGTCTCCTCGCTCCTTCGCTCCGTGTATCTTCGCTCCGTCACTCCGCTGACTCTTCGCTCCTTCGCTCCGTGTGTCTCTTCACTCCTTCGCTCCGCTAACTCTTCGCTCCTTCGCTCCGCTGTCTCTTCGCTCCTTCGCTCCGCTGACTCTTCGTTCCTTCACTCCGCTGTCTCTTCGCTCCTTCACTCCACTGTCTCTTCGCTCCTTCGCTCCGTGTGTCTCTTCACTCCTTCACTCCGCTGTCTCTTCGCTCCTTCGCTCCGCTGTCTCTTCGCTCCTTCGCTCCGGTGACTCTTCGCTCCGCTGACTCTTCGCTAATTCGCTCCGCTGTCTCTTCACTCCTTCACTCCGCTGTCTCTTCGCTCCTTCACTCCGCATGTCTCTTCGTTCCTTCGCTCCGCTGACTCTTTGCTCCTTCACTCCGTGTGTCTCTTCGCTCCTTAACTCCGTGTGTCTCTTCGCTCCTTCACTCCGCTGTGTCTTCGCTCCTTCGCTCCTCTGTCTCTTTGCTCCTTCGCTCCGTGTGTCTCTTCGCTCCATAACTCCGCTGTCTCTTCGCTCCTTCACTCCGCTGTCTCTTCGCTCCTTCGCTCCGTGTGTCTCTTCGCTCCTTCACTCCGTGTGTCTCTTCGCCCCTTCGCACCGTGACTCTTCGCTCCTTCACTCCACTGTCTCTTCGCTCCTTCGCTCCGCTGACTCTTCGTTCCGTGACTCCGCTGTCTCTTCGCTCCTTCACTCCGCAGTCTGTTTGCTCCTTCGCTCCGTGTGTCTCTTCGCTCCTTCACTTCGCTGTCTCTTTGCTCCTTCGCTCCACTGTCTCTTCGCTCCTTCGCTCCGATGTCTCTTCGCTCCATCGCTCCGCTGTCTCTTCGCTCCTTTGCTCCGTGTGACTCTTCGCTCCTTCCCTCCACTGTCTCTTCGCTCCTTCGCTCCGCTGTCTCTTCGCTCCTTCGCTCCGCTGTCTCTTCGTTCCTTCTCTCCCTGACTCTTCGCTCCTTCGCTCCGCTGTCTCTTCGCTCCTTCGCTCCGCTGCCTCTTCGCTCCTTCACTCCGCTGTCTCTTCGTTCCTTCACTCCCTGACTCTTCGCTCCTTCGCGCCGTGTGTCTCTTCGCTCCTACGCTCCGCTGTCTCTTCGCTCCTTCACTCCGCTGTCTCCTCGCTCCTTCGCTCCATGTGTCTACTCGCTCCTTGACTCCGTGTCTCTTCGCTCCTTCACTCCGCTGTCTCTTCGCTCCTTCACTCCGCTGTCTCTTCACTCCTTCTCTCCGCTGTCTCTTCGCTCCTTCGCTCCGCTGTCTCTTCGCTCCTTCGCTCTGCTGTCTCTTCGCTCCTTCACTCCGCTGTCTCCTCGCTCCGTGTGTCTCTTCGCTCCGTGTGTCTCTTCGCTCCTTCGCTTCGCTGTCTCTTCGCTCCTTCACTCCGCTGTCTCTTCGCTCCTTCGCTCCGTGTGTCTCCTCGCTCCTTCGCTCCGTGTGTCTCTTCGCTCCGTCACTCCGCTGACTCTTCGCTCCTTCGCTCCGCTGTCTTTTCGCTCCTTAACTCCGCTTTCTCTTCGCTCCTTCACTCCGCTTTCACATCGCTCCTTCACTCCACTGTCTCTTCGCTCCTTCACTCCGCTGTCTCTTCGTTCCTTCACTCCGCTGTCTCTTCGCTCTTTCACTCCGCTGTCTCATCGCTCCTTCGCTCTGTGTGTCTCCTCGCTCCTTCGCTCCGTGTGTCTCTTCGCTCCTTCACTCCGCTGACTCTTCGCTCATTCGCTCCGCTGTCTCTTCGCTCCTTCACTCCGCTGTCTCTTTGCTCCTTCGCTCGGCTGTCTCTTCGCTCCTTCGCTCCGCTGTCTCTTCGCTCCTTCACTCCGCTGTCTCTTCGCTCCTTCATTCCGCTGTCTCTACGCTCCTTCACTCCGTGTGTCTCTTCGCTCCTTCACTCCGCTGTCTCTTCGCTCCTTCACTCCGCTGTCTCTTCACTCCTTCGCTCCGCTGTCTCTTCACTCCTTCGCTCCGCTGTCTCTTCGCTCCTTCGGTCCGCTGTCTCTTCTCTCCTTCACTCCGCTGTCTCCTCGCTCCTTAGCTCCGTGTGTCTCTTCGCTCTGTGTGTCTCTTCGCTCCTTCGCTTCGCAGTCTCTTCGCTCCTTCACTCCGCTGTCTCTTCGCTCCTTCGCTCCGTGTGTCTCCTCGCTCCTTCGCTCCGTGTATCTTCGCTCCGTCACTCCGCTGACTCTTCGCTCCTTCGCTCCGTGTGTCTCTTCGCTACTTCACTCCGCTGACTCTTCGCTCCTTCGCTCCGCTGTCTCTTCGCTTCTTCACTCCGTGTGTCTCTTCGCTCCTGCGCTCAGCTGTCTATTCGCTCCTTCACTCCGCTGACTCTTCGCTCCTTCGCTCCGCTGTTTCTTCGTTTCTTCACTCCGCTGTCTCTTCGTTCCTTCACTCCGCTGTCTCTTCGCTCCTTCGCCCCGTGTCTCTCTTCGTTCCTTCACTCCGTGTGTCTCTTCGCTCCTTCACTCCGCTGTCTCTTCGCTCCTTCACTCCGCTGTCTCTTCGCTCCTTCACTCCGCTGACTCATCGCTTCTTCGCCCCGCTGTCTCTTCGCTCCTTCACTCCCTGTGTCTCTTCGCTCCTGCGCTCAGCTGTCTCTTCGCTCCTTCACTCCGCTGACTCTTCGCTCCTTCGCTCCTTCGCTCTGCTGTCTCTTCGCTCCTTCGCTCCGCTGTCTCTTCGCTCCTTCACTCCACTGTCTCTTCGTTCCTTCACTCCGCTGTCTCTTCGTTCCTTCACTCCGCTGTCTCTTCGCTCCTTCGCCCCGCGTGTCTCTTTGTTCCTTCACTCCGCGTGTCTCTTCGTTCCTTCAATCCGCTGTCTCTTCGCTCCGCGTGTCTCTTCGCTCCTTCACTTCGCTGACTCTTCGCTCCTTCGCTCCGCGTGTCTCTTCGCTCCTTCGCTCCGCGTGTCTCTTCGCTCCTTCGCTCCGTGTGTCTCTTCGCTCCTTCACTCCCTGACTCTTCGCTCCTTCACTCCGCTGTCTCTTCGCTCCTTCGCTCCATCTGTCTCTTCACTTCTTCACTCCCTGACTCTTCGCTCCTTCACTCCGCTGTCTCTTCGCTCCTTCACTCTGCTGTCTCTTCTCTCCTTCACTCAACTCACTCTTCGTTCCTTCACTCCGCTGTCTCTTCGCTCCTTCACTCTGCTGTCTCTTCGTTCCTTCGCTCCGTGTGTCTCTTCGCTCCTTCACTCCGTGTGTCTCTTCGCTCCTTCGCTCCATGACTCTTCGCTCCTTCACTCCGCTGTCTCTTCGCTCCTTCGCTCCGCTGACTCTTCGTTCCTTGACACAGCTGTCTCTTCGCTCCTTCACTCCGCATTCTCTTTGCTCCATTGCTCCGTGTGTCTCTTCGCTCCTTCACACCGCTGTCTCTTTGCTCCTTCGCTCCACTGTCTAGTCGCTCCTTCGCTCCGCTGTCTCTTCACTCCTTCGCTCCGCTGTCTCTTCGCTCCTTCGCTCCGTGTGTCTCTTCGCTCCTTCCCTCCGCTGTCTCTTCGCTCCTTCACTCCGCTGTCTCTTCGCTCCTTCGCCCGCTGACTCTTCGTTCTTTGACTCCGCTGGCTCTTTGCTCCTTCACTCGGTGTGTCTCCTCGCTCCTTCGCTCCGTGTGTCTCTTCGCGCCTTCACTCCGCATGTCTCTTCGTTCCTTCGCTCCGTTGACTCTTCGCTCCTTCACTCCGTGTGTCTCTTCGCTCCTTAACTCCGTGTGTCTCTTCGCTCCTTCACTCCGCTGTGTCTTCGCTCCTTCGCTCCTCTGTCTCTTTGCTCCTTCGCTCCGTGTGTCTCTTCGCTCCATCACTCCGCTGTCTCTTCGCTCCTTCACTCCGCTGTCTCTTCGCTCCTTCGCTCCGCATGACTCTTCGCTCCTTCGCTCCGCTGTCTCTTCGCTCCTTCACTCCCTGTGTCTCTTCGCTCCTGCGCTCAGCTGTCTCTTCGCTCCTTCACTCCGCTGACTCTTCGCTCCTTCGCTCTGCTGTCTCTTCGCTCCTTCGCTCCGCTGTCTCTTCGCTCCTTCACTCCACTGTCTCTTCGTTCCTTCACTCCGCTGACTCTTCGCTCCTTCGCTCCGCTGTCTTTTCGCTCCTTAACTCCGCTTTCTCTTCGCTCCTTCACTCCGCTTTCACATCGCTCCTTCACTCCGCTGTCTCTTCGCTCCTTCACTCCGCTGTCTCTTCGTTCCTTCACTCCGCTGTCTCTTCGCTCTTTCACTCCGCTGTCTCATCGCTCCTTCGCTCTGTGTGTCTCCTCGCTCCTTCGCTCCGTGTGTCTCTTCGCTCCTTCACTCCGCTGACTCTTCGCTCATTCGCTCCGCTGTCTCTTCGCTTCTTCACTCCGCTGTCTCTTTGCTCCTTCGCTCGGCTGTCTCTTCGCTCCTTCGCTCCGCTGTCTCTTCGCTCCTTCACTCCGCTGTCTCTTCGCTCCTTCATTCCGCTGTCTCTACGCTCCTTCACTCCGTGTGTCTCTTCGCTCCTTCACTCCGCTGTCTCTTCGCTCCTTCACTCCGCTGTCTCTTCACTCCTTCGCTCCGCTGTCTCTTCACTCCTTCGCTCCGCTGTCTCTTCGCTCCTTCGGTCCGCTGTCTCTTCTCTCCTTCACTCCGCTGTCTCCTCGCTCCTTAGCTCCGTGTGTCTCTTCGCTCTGTGTGTCTCTTCGCTCCTTCGCTTCGCAGTCTCTTCGCTCCTTCACTCCGCTGTCTCTTCGCTCCTTCGCTCCGTGTGTCTCCTCGCTCCTTCGCTCCGTGTATCTTCGCTCCGTCACTCCGCTGACTCTTCGCTCCTTCGCTCCGTGTGTCTCTTCGCTACTTCAATCCGCTGACTCTTCGCTCCTTCACTCCGCTGTCTCTTCGCTTCTTCACTCCGTGTGTCTCTTCGCTCCTGCGCTCAGCTGTCTATTCGCTCCTTCACTCCGCTGACTCTTCGCTCCTTCGCTCCGCTGTTTCTTCGTTTCTTCACTCCGCTGTCTCTTCGTTCCTTCACTCCGCTGTCTCTTCGCTCCTTCGCCCCGTGTCTCTCTTCGTTCCTTCACTCCGTGTGTCTCTTCGCTCCTTCACTCCGCTGTCTCTTCGCTCCTTCACTCCGCTGTCTCTTCGCTCCTTCACTCCGCTGACTCATCGCTTCTTCGCCCCGCTGTCTCTTCGCTCCTTCACTCCCTGTGTCTCTTCGCTCCTGCGCTCAGCTGTCTCTTCGCTCCTTCACTCCGCTGACTCTTCGCTCCTTCGCTCCTTCGCTCTGCTGTCTCTTCGCTCCTTCGCTCCGCTGTCTCTTCGCTCCTTCACTCCACTGTCTCTTCGTTCCTTCACTCCGCTGTCTCTTCGTTCCTTCACTCCGCTGTCTCTTCGCTCCTTCGCCCCGCGTGTCTCTTTGTTCCTTCACTCCGCGTGTCTCTTCGTTCCTTCAATCCGCTGTCTCTTCGCTCCGCGTGTCTCTTCGCTCCTTCACTTCGCTGAATCTTCGCTCCTTCGCTCCGCGTGTCTCTTCGCTCCTTCGCTCCGCGTGTCTCTTCGCTCCTTCGCTCCGTGTGTCTCTTCGCTCCTTCACTCCCTGACTCTTCGCTCCTTCACTCCGCTGTCTCTTCGCTCCTTCGCTCCATCTGTCTCTTCACTTCTTCACTCCCTGACTCTTCGCTCCTTCACTCCGCTGTCTCTTCGCTCCTTCACTCTGCTGTCTCTTCTCTCCTTCACTCAACTCACTCTTCGTTCCTTCACTCCGCTGTCTCTTCGCTCCTTCACTCTGCTGTCTCTTCGTTCCTTCGCTCCGTGTGTCTCTTCGCTCCTTCACTCCGTGTGTCTCTTCGCTCCTTCGCTCCATGACTCTTCGCTCCTTCACTCCGCTGTCTCTTCGCTCCTTCGCTCCGCTGACTCTTCGTTCCTTGACACAGCTGATCTTCGCTCCTTCACTCCGCATTCTCTTTGCTCCATTGCTCCGTGTGTCTCTTCGCTCCTTCACACCGCTGTCTCTTTGCTCCTTCGCTCCACTGTCTAGTCGCTCCTTCGCTCCGCTGTCTCTTCACTCCTTCGCTCCGCTGTCTCTTCGCTCCTTCGCTCCGTGTGTCTCTTCGCTCCTTCCCTCCGCTGTCTCTTCGCTCCTTCACTCCGCTGTCTCTTCGCTCCTTCGCCCGCTGACTCTTCGTTCTTTGACTCCGCTGTCTCTTTGCTCCTTCACTCGGTGTGTCTCCTCGCTCCTTCGCTCCGTGTGTCTCTTCGCGCCTTCACTCCGCATGTCTCTTCGTTCCTTCGCTCCGTTGACTCTTCGCTCCTTCACTCCGTGTGTCTCTTCGCTCCTTAACTCCGTGTGTCTCTTCGCTCCTTCACTCCGCTGTGTCTTCGCTCCTTCGCTCCTCTGTCTCTTTGCTCCTTCGCTCCGTGTGTCTCTTCGCTCCATCACTCCGCTGTCTCTTCGCTCCTTCACTCCGCTGTCTCTTCGCTCCTTCGCTCCGCATGACTCTTCGCTCCTTCGCTCCGCTGTCTCTTCGCTCCTTCACTCCCTGTGTCTCTTCGCTCCTGCGCTCAGCTGTCTCTTCGCTCCTTCACTCCGCTGACTCTTCGCTCCTTCGCTCTGCTGTCTCTTCGCTCCTTCGCTCCGCTGTCTCTTCGCTCCTTCACTCCACTGTCTCTTCGTTCCTTCACTCCGCTGTCTCTTCGTTCCTTCACTCCGCTGTCTCTTCGCTCCTTCGCCCCGCGTGTCTCTTTGTTCCTTCACTCCGCGTGTCTCTTCGTTCCTTCAATCCGCTGTCTCTTCGCTCCGCGTGTCTCTTCGCTCCTTCACTTCGCTGACTCTTCGCTCCTTCGCTCCGCGTGTCTCTTCGCTCCTTCGCTCCGCGTGTCTCTTCGCTCCTTCGCTCCGTGTGTCTCTTCGCTCCTTCACTCCCTGACTCTTCGCTCCTTCACTCAGCTGTCTCTTCGCTCCTTCGCTCCATCTGTCTCTTCACTCCTTCACTCCCTGACTCTTCGCTCCTTCACTCCGCTGTCTCTTCGCTCCTTCACTCTGCTGTCTCTTCTCTCCTTCACTCAACTCACTCTTCGTTCCTTCACTCCGCTGTCTCTTCGCTCCTTCACTCTGCTGTCTCTTCGTTCCTTCGCTCCGTGTGTCTCTTCGCTCCTTCACTCCGTGTGTCTCTTCGCTCCTTCGCTCCGCTGACTCTTCGTTCCTTGACACAGCTGTCTCTTCGCTCCTTCACTCCGCATTCTCTTTGCTCCATTGCTCCGTGTGTCTCTTCGCTCCTTCACACCGCTGTCTCTTTGCTCCTTCGCTCCACTGTCTAGTCGCTCCTTCGCTCCGCTGTCTCTTCACTCCTTCGCTCCGCTGTCTCTTCGCTCCTTCGCTCCGTGTGTCTCTTCGCTCCTTCCCTCCGCTGTCTCTTCGCTCCTTCACTCCGCTGTCTCTTCGCTCCTTCGCCCGCTGACTCTTCGTTCTTTGACTCCGCTGTCTCTTTGCTCCTTCACTCGGTGTGTCTCCTCACTCTTTCGCTCCGTGTGTCTCTTCGCGCCTTCACACCGCATGTCTCTTCGTTCCTTCGCTCCGCTGACTCTTCGCTCCTTCACTCCGTGTGTCTCTTCGCTCCTTAACTCCGTGTGTCTCTTCGCTCCTTCACTCCGCTGTGTCTTCGCTCCTTCGCTCCTCTGTCTCTTTGCCCCTTCGCTCCGTGTGTCTCTTCGCTCCATCACTCCGCTGTCTCTTCGCTCCTTCACTCCGCTGTCTCTTCGCTCCTTCGCTCCGCATGACTCTTCGCTCCTTCGCTCCGTGTGTCTCTTCGCTCCGTCACTCCGCAGTCTCTTCGCTCCTTCGCTCCGCTGACTCTTCGTTCCTTCTCTCCGCTGTCTCTTTGCTCCTTCACTCCGCAGTCTCTTCGCTGCATCGCTCCGTGTGTCTCTTCGCACCTTCACACCGCTGTCTCTTTGCTCCTTCGCTCCACTGTCTCTTCGCTCCTTCGCTCCGCTGTCTCTTCACTCCTTCGCTCCGCTGTCTCTTCGCTCCTTAACTCCGTGTGTCTCTTCGCTCCTTCACTCCGCTGTGTCTTCGCTCCTTCGCTCCTCTGTCTCTTTGCTCCTTCGCTCCGTGTGTCTCTTCGCTCCATCACTCCGCTGTCTCTTCGCTCCTTCACTCCGCTGTCTCTTCGCTCCTTCGCTCCGCATGACTCTTCGCTCCTTCGCTCCGCTGTCTCTTCGCTCCTTCACTCCCTGTGTCTCTTCGCTCCTGCGCTCAGCTGTCTCTTCGCTCCTTCACTCCGCTGACTCTTCGCTCCTTCGCTCTGCTGTCTCTTCGCTCCTTCGCTCCGCTGTCTCTTCGCTCCTTCACTCCACTGTCTCTTCGTTCCTTCACTCCGCTGTCTCTTCGTTCCTTCACTCCGCTGTCTCTTCGCTCCTTCGCCCCGCGTGTCTCTTTGTTCCTTCACTCCGCGTGTCTCTTCGTTCCTTCAATCCGCTGTCTCTTCGCTCCGCGTGTCTCTTCGCTCCTTCACTTCGCTGACTCTTCGCTCCTTCGCTCCGCGTGTCTCTTCGCTCCTTCGCTCCGCGTGTCTCTTCGCTCCTTCGCTCCGTGTGTCTCTTCGCTCCTTCACTCCCTGACTCTTCGCTCCATCACTCCGCTGTCTCTTCGCTCCTTCGCTCCATCTGTCTCTTCACTCCTTCACTCCCTGACTCTTCGCTCCTTCACTCCGCTGTCTCTTCGCTCCTTCACTCTGCTGTCTCTTCTCTCCTTCACTCAACTCACTCTTCGTTCCTTCACTCCGCTGTCTCTTCGCTCCTTCACTCTGCTGTCTCTTCGTTCCTTCGCTCCGTGTGTCTCTTCGCTCCTTCACTCCGTGTGTCTCTTCGCTCCTTCGCTCCGCTGACTCTTCGTTCCTTGACACAACTGTCTCTTCGCTCCTTCACTCCGCATTCTCTTTGCTCCATTGCTCCGTGTGTCTCTTCGCTCCTTCACACCGCTGTCTCTTTGCTCCTTCGCTCCACTGTCTAGTCGCTCCTTCGCTCCGCTGTCTCTTCACTCCTTCGCTCCGCTGTCTCTTCGCTCCTTCGCTCCGTGTGTCTCTTCGCTCCTTCCCTCCGCTGTCTCTTCGCTCCTTCACTCCGCTGTCTCTTCGCTCCTTCGCCCGCTGACTCTTCGTTCTTTGACTCCGCTGTCTCTTTGCTCCTTCACTCGGTGTGTCTCCTCGCTCTTTCGCTCCGTGTGTCTCTTCGCGCCTTCACACCGCATGTCTCTTCGTTCCTTCGCTCCGCTGACTCTTCGCTCCTTCACTCCGTGTGTCTCTTCGCTCCTTAACTCCGTGTGTCTCTTCGCTCCTTCACTCCGCTGTGTCTTCGCTCCTTCGCTTCTCTGTCTCTTTGCCCCTTCGCTCCGTGTGTCTCTTCGCTCCATCACTCCGCTGTCTCTTCGCTCCTTCGCTCCGTGTGTCTCTTCGCTCCTTCACTCCGCTGACTCTTCGCTCCTTCACTCCGCAGTCTCTTCGCTCCTTCGCTCCGCTGACTCTTCGTTCCTTCTCTCCGCTGTCTCTTTGCTCCTTCACTCCGCAGTCTCTTCGCTCCATCGCTCCGTGTGTCTCTTCGCACCTTCACACCGCTGTCTCTTTGCTCCTTCGCTCCACTGTCTCTTCGCTCCTTCGCTCCGCTGTCTCTTCACTCCTTCGCTCCGCTGTCTCTTCGCTCCTTCGCTCCGTATGTCTCTTCGCTCCTTCCCTCCGCTGTCTCTTCGCTTCTTCGCTCCGTGTGTCTCTTCGCTCCTTCGCTCCGTGTGTCTCTTCGCTCCTTCGCTCCGTGTGTCTCTTCGCTCCTTCACTCCGCTGACTCTTCGCTCCTTCACTCCGCTGTCTCTTCGCTCCTTCGCTCCGCTGACTCTTCGTTCCTTGACTCCGCTGTCTCTTTGCTCCTTCACTCCGCAGTCTCTTCGCTCCATCGCTCCGTGTGTCTCTTCGCACCTTCACACCGCTGTCTCTTTGCTCCTTCGCTCCACTGTCTCTTCGCTCCTTCGCTCCGCTGTCTCTTCGCTCCTTCGCTCCGCTGTCTCTTCGCTCCTTCGCTCCGTATGTCTCTTCGCTCCTTCCCTCCGCTGTCTCTTCGCTCCTTCACTCCGTTGTCTCTTCGCTCCTTTGTTCCGTGTGTCTCTTCGCTCCTTCGCTCGGTGTGTCTCTTCGCTCTGTCGCTCCGCTGACTCTTCGCTCCTTCGCTCCGCTGTCTCTTCGCTCCTTCACTCCGCTGTCTCTTCGATCCTTCACTCCGCTTTCTCTTCGCTCCTTCACTCCGCTGTCTCTTCGCTCCTTCACTCCGCTGTCTCTTCATTCCTTCACTCCGTAGTCTCTTCGTTCCTTCACTCCGCTGTCACTTCGCTCCTTCACTCCGCTGTCTCTTCGCACCTTCGCTCCGTGTGTCTCATCGCTCCTTCGCTCCGTGTGTCTCTTCGCTCCGTCGCTCCGCTGACTCTTCGCACCTTCGCTCCGCTGCCTCTTCGCTCCTTCACTACGCTGTCTGTTCGCTCCTTCCCTCCGCTGTCTCTTCGCTCCTTCACTCCGCTGTCTCTACGCTCCTTCGCTACATGTGTCTCTTCGCTCCTTCACTCCGTGTCTCTCTTCACTCCTTCACTCCGTGTGTCTCTTCACTCCTTCGCTCCGCTGACTCTTCGCTCCTTCGCTCCGCTGTCTCTTCGCTCCTTCGCTCCGCTGACTCTTCGTTCCTTCACTCCGCTGTCTCTTCGCTCCTTCACTCCACTGTCTCTTCGCTCCTTCGCTCCGTATGTCTCTTCACTCTTTCACTCCGCTGTCTCTTCGCTCCTTCGCTCCGCTGTCTCTTCGCTCCGTCGCTCCGGTGACTCTTCGCTCCGCTGACTCTTCGCTAATTCGCTCCACTGTCTCTTCACTCCTTCACTCCGCTGTCTCTTTGCTCCTTCACTCCGTGTGTCTCTTCGCTCCTTAACTCCGTGTGTCTCCTCGCTCCTTCGCTCCGTGTATCTTCGCTCCGTCACTCCGCTGACTCTTCGCTCCTTCGCTCCGTGTGTCTCTTCGCTACTTCACTCCGTGTGTCTCTTCGCTCCTGCGCTCAGCTGTCTCTTCGCTCCTTCACTCCGTGTGTCTCTTCGCTCCTTCGCTCCGCTGTTTCTTCGTTTCTTCACTCCGCTGTCTCTTTGTTCCTTCACTCCGCTGTCTCTTCGCTCCTTCGCCCGTGTCTCTCTTCGTTCCTTCACTCCGTGTGTCTCTTCGCTCCTTCACTCCGCTGTCTCTTCGCTCCTTCACTCCGCTGTCTCTTCGCTCCTTCACTCCGCTGACTCATCGCTTCTTCGCCCCGCTGTCTCTTCGCTCCTTCACTCCCTGTGTCTCTTCGCTCCTGCGCTCAGCTGTCTCTTCGCTCCTTCACTCCGCTGACTCTTCGCTCCTTCGCTCTGCTGTCTCTTCGCTCCTTCGCTCCGCTGTCTCTTCGCTCCTTCACTCCACTGTCTCTTCGTTCCTTCACTCCGCTGTCTCTTCGTTCCTTCACTCCGCTGTCTCTTCGCTCCTTCGCCCCGCGTGTCTCTTTGTTCCTTCACTCCGCGTGTCTCTTCGTTCCTTCAATCCGCTGTCTCTTCGCTCCGCGTGTCTCTTCGCTCCTTCACTTCGCTGACTCTTCGCTCCTTCGCTCCGCGTGTCTCTTCGCTCCTTCGCTCCGCGTGTCTCTTCGCTCCTTCGCTCCGTGTGTCTCTTCGCTCCTTCACTCCCTGACTCTTCGCTCCTTCACTCCGCTGTCTCTTTGCTCCTTCGCTCCATCTGTCTCTTCACTCCTTCACTCCCTGACTCTTCGCTCCTTCACTCCGCTGTCTCTTCGCTCCTTCACTCTGCTGTCTCTTCTCTCCTTCACTCAACTCACTCTTCGTTCCTTCACTCCGCTGTCTCTTCGCTCCTTCACTCTGCTGTCTCTTCGTTCCTTCGCTCCGTGTGTCTCTTCGCTCCTTCACTCCGTGTGTCTCTTCGCTCCTTCGCTCCATGACTCTTCGCTCCTTCACTCCGCTGTCTCTTCGCTCCTTCGCTCCGCTGACTCTTCGTTCCTTGACACAGCTGTCTCTTCGCTCCTTCACTCCGCATTCTCTTTGCTCCATTGCTCCGTGTGTCTCTTCGCTCCTTCACACCGCTGTCTCTTTGCTCCTTCGCTCCACTGTCTAGTCGCTCCTTCGCTCCGCTGTCTCTTCACTCCTTCGCTCCGCTGTCTCTTCGCTCCTTCGCTCCGTGTGTCTCTTCGCTCCTTCCCTCCGCTGTCTCTTCGCTCCTTCACTCCGCTGTCTCTTCGCTCCTTCGCTCCGCTGACTCTTCGTTCTTTGACTCCGCTGTCTCTTTGCTCCTTCACTCGGTGTGTCTCCTCGCTCCTTCGCTCCGTGTGTCTCTTCGCGCCTTCACTCCGCATGTCTCTTCGTTCCTTCGCTCCGCTGACTCTTCGCTCCTTCACTCCGTGTGTCTCTTCGCTCCTTAACTCCGTGTGTCTCTTCGCTCCTTCACTCCGCTGTGTCTTCGCTCCTTCGCTCCTCTGTCTCTTTGCTCCTTCGCTCCGTGTGTCTCTTCGCTCCATCACTCCGCTGTCTCTTCGCTCCTTCACTCCGCTGTCTCTTCGCTCCTTCGCTCCGCATGTCTCTTCGCTCCTTCGCTCCGTGTGTCTCTTCGCTCCTTCACTCCGCTGACTCTTCGCTCCTTCACTCCGCAGTCTCTTCGCTCCTTCGCTCCGCTGACTCTTCGTTCCTTCTCTCCGCTGTCTCTTTGCTCCTTCACTCCGCAGTCTCTTCGCTCCATCGCTCCGTGTGTCTCTTCGCACCTTCACACCGCTGTCTCTTTGCTCCTTCGCTCCACTGTCTCTTCGCTCCTTCGCTCCGCTGTCTCTTCACTCCTTCGCTCCGCTGTCTCTTCGCTCCTTCGCTCCGTATGTCTCTTCGCTCCTTCCCTCCGCTGTCTCTTCGCTCCTTCGCTCCGTGTGTCTCTTCGCTCCTTCGCTCCGTGTGTCTCTTCGCTCCTTCGCTCCGTGTGTCTCTTCGCTCCTTCACTCCGCTGACTCTTCGCTCCTTCACTCCGCTGTCTCTTCGCTCCTTCGCTCCGCTGACTCTTCGTTCCTTGACTCCGCTGTCTCTTTGCTCCTTCACTCCGCAGTCTCTTCGCTCCATCGCTCCGTGTGTCTCTTCGCACCTTCACACCGCTGTCTCTTTGCTCCTTCGCTCCACTGTCTCTTCGCTCCTTCGCTCCGCTGTCTCTTCGCTCCTTCGCTCCGCTGTCTCTTCGCTCCTTCGCTCCGTATGTCTCTTCGCTCCTTCCCTCCGCTGTCTCTTCGCTCCTTCACTCCATTGTCTCTTCGCTCCTTTGTTCCGTGTGTCTCTTCGCTCCTTCGCTCGGTGTGTCTCTTCGCTCCTTCACTCCGCTGTCTCTTCGCTCCTTCACTCCGCTGTCTCTTCGATCCTTCACTCCGCTTTCTCTTCGCTCCTTCACTCCGCTGTCTCTTCGCTCCTTCACTCCGCTGTCTCTTCATTCCTTCACTCCGTAGTCTCTTCGTTCCTTCACTCCGCTGACTCTTCGCTCCTTCGCTCCGCTGTCTCTTCGCTCCTTCACTCCGCTGTCTCTTCGATCCTTCACTCCGCTTTCTCTTCGCTCCTTCACTCTGCTGTCTCTTCGCTCCTTCACTCCGTAGTCTCTTCGTTCCTTCACTCCGCTGTCACTTCGCTCCTTCACTCCGCTGTCTCTTCGCACCTTCGCTCCGTGTGTCTCATCGCTCCTTCGCTCCGTGTGTCTCTTCGCTCCGTCGCTCCGCTGACTCTTCGCACCTTCGCTCCGCTGCCTCTTCGCTCCTTCACTACGCTGTCTCTTCGCTCCTTCCCTCCGCTGTCTCTTCGCTCCTTCACTCCGCTGTCTCTACGCTCCTTCGCTACATGTGTCTCTTCGCTCCTTCACTCCGTGTGTCTCTTCACTCCTTCACTCCGTGTGTCTCTTCACTCCTTCGCTCCGCTGACTCTTCGCTCCTTCGCTCCGCTGTCTCTTCGCTCCTTCGCTCCGCTGACTCTTCGTTCCTTCACTCCGCTGTCTCTTCGCTCCTTCACTCCACTGTCTCTTCGCTCCTTCGCTCCGTATGTCTCTTCACTCCTTCACTCCGCTGTCTCTTCGCTCCTTCGCTCCGCTGTCTCTTCGCTCCTTCGCTCCGGTGACTCTTCGCTCCGCTGACTCTTCGCTAATTCGCTCCGCTGTCTCTTCACTCCTTCACTCCGCTGTCTCTTCGCTCCTTCACTCCGCATGTCTCTTCGTTCCTTCGCTCCGCTGACTATTTGCTCCTTCACTCCGTGTGTCTCTTCGCTCCTTAACTCCGTGTGTCTCTTCGCTCCTTCACTCCGCTGTGTCTTCGCTCCTCTGTCTCTTTGCTCCTTCGCTCCGTGTGTCTCTTCGCTCCATAACTCCGCTGTCTCTTCGCTCCTTCACTCCGCTGTCTCTTCGCTCCTTCGCTCCGTGTGTCTCTTCGCTCCTTCACTCCGTGTGTCTCTTCGCCCCTTCGCTCCGTGACTCTTCGCTCCTTCACTCCACTGTCTCTTCGCTCCTTCGCTCCGCTGACTCTTCGTTCCGTGACTCTGCTGTCTCTTCGCTCCTTCGCTCCGCTGTCTCTTCGCTCCTTCACTCCGCTGTCTCTTCGTTCCTTCACTCCCTGACTCTTCGCTCCTTCGCGCCGTGTGTCTCTTCGCTCCTACGCTCCGCTGTCTCTTCGCTCCTTCACTCCGCTGTCTCCTCGCTCCTTCGCTCCATGTGTCTACTCGCTCCTTCACTCCGTGTCTCTTCGCTCCTTCACTCCACTGTCTCTTCGCTCCTTCACTCCGCTGTCTCTTCACTCCTTCTCTCCGCTGTCTCTTCGCTCCTTCGCTCCGCTGTCTCTTCGCTCCTTCGCTCTGCTGTCTCTTCGCTCCTTCACTCCGCTGTCTCCTCGCTCCGTGTGTCTCTTCGCTCCGTGTGTCTCTTCGCTCCTTCGCTTCGCTGTCTCTTCGCTCCTTCACTCCGCTGTCTCTTCGCTCCTTCGCTCCGTGTGTCTCCTCGCTCCTTCGCTCCGTGTGTCTCTTCGCTCCGTCACTCCGCTGACTCTTCGCTCCTTCGCTCCGCTGTCTTTTCGCTCCTTAACTCCGCTGTCTCTTCGCTCCTTCACTCCGCTTTCTCATCGCTCCTTCACACCGCTGTCTCTTCGCTCCATAACTCCGCTGCCTCTTCGCTCCTTCACTCCGCTGTCTCTTCGCTCCTTCGCTCCGTGTGTCTCTTCGCTCCTTCACTCCGTGTGTCTCTTCGCCCCTTCGCTCCGTGACTCTTCGCTCCTTCACTCCACTGTCTCTTCGCTCCTTCGCTCCGCTGACTCTTCGTTCCGTGACTCTGCTGTCTCTTCGCTCCTTCGCTCCGCTGTCTCTTCGCTCCTTCACTCCGCTGTCTCTTCGTTCCTTCACTCCCTGACTCTTCGTTCCTTCGCGCCGTGTGTCTCTTCGCTCCTACGCTCCGCTGTCTCTTCGCTCCTTCACTCCGCTGTCTCCTCGCTCCTTCGCTCCATGTGTCTACTCGCTCCTTCACTCCGTGTCTCTTCGCTCCTTCACTCCACTGTCTCTTCGCTCCTTCACTCCGCTGTCTCTTCACTCCTTCTCTCCGCTGTCTCTTCGCTCCTTCGCTCCGCTGTCTCTTCGCTCCTTCGCTCTGCTGTCTCTTCGCTCCTTCACTCCGATGTCTCCTCGCTCCGTGTGTCTCTTCGCTCCGTGTGTCTCTTCGCTCCTTCGCTTCGCTGTCTCTTCGCTCCTTCACTCCGCTGTCTCTTCGCTCCTTCGCTCCGTGTGTCTCCTCGCTCCTTCGCTCCGTGTGTCTCTTCGCTCCGTCACTCCGCTGACTCTTCGCTCCTTCGCTCCGCTGTCTTTTCGCTCCTTAACTCCGCTGTCTCTTCGCTCCTTCACTCCGCTTTCTCATCGCTCCTTCACTCCGCTGTCTCTTCGCTCCTTCACTCCGCTGTCTCTTCGTTCCTTCACTCCGCTGTCTCTTCGCTCTTTCACTCCGCTGTCTCATCGCTCCTTCGCTCTGTGTGTCTCCTCGCTCCTTCGCTCCGTGTGTCTCTTCGCTCCTTCACTCCGCTGACTCTTCGCTCATTCGCTCCGCTGTCTCTTAGCTCCTTCACTCCGCTGTCTCTTCGCTCCTTCGCTCGGCTGTCTCTTCGCTCCTTCGCTCCGCTGTCTCTTCGCTCCTTCACTCCGCTGTCTCTTCGCTCCTTCATTCCGCTGTCTCTACGCTACTTCACTCCGTGTGTCTCTTCGCTCCTGCGCTCAGCTGTCTCTTCGCTCCTTCACTCCGCTGACTCTTCGCTCCTTCGCTCCGCTGTCTCTTCGTTTCTTCACTCCGCTGTCTCTTCGCTCCTTCGCTCCGTATGTCTCTTCGCTCCTTCCCTCCGCTGTCTCTTCGCTCCTTCACTCCGCTGTCTCTTCGCTCCTTCACTCCGCAGTCTCTTCGCTCCATCGCTCCGTGTGTCTCTTCGCACCTTCACACCGCTGTCTCTTTGCTCCTTCGCTCCACTGTCTCTTCGCTCCTTCGCTCCGCTGTCTCTTCGCTCCTTCGCTCCGCTGTCTCTTCGCTCCTTCGCTCCGTATGTCTCTTCGCTCCTTCCCTCCGCTGTCTCTTCGCTCCTTCACTCCGTTGTCTCTTCGCTCCTTTGTTCCGTGTGTCTCTTCGCTCCTTCGCTCGGTGTGTCTCTTCGCTCTGTCGCTCCGCTGACTCTTCGCTCCTTCGCTCCGCTGTCTCTTCGCTCCTTCACTCCGCTGTCTCTTCGATCCTTCACTCCGCTTTCTCTTCGCTCCTTCACTCCACTGTCTCTTCGCTCCTTCACTCCGCTGTCTCTTCATTCCTTCACTCCGTAGTCTCTTCGTTCCTTCACTCCGCTGTCACTTCGCTCCTTCACTCCGCTGTCTCTTCGCACCTTCGCTCCGTGTGTCTCATCGCTCCTTCGCTCCGTGTGTCTCTTCGCTCCGTCGCTCCGCTGACTCTTCGCACCTTCGCTCCGCTGCCTCTTCGCTCCTTCACTACGCTGTCTCTTCGCTCCTTCCCTCCGCTGGCTCTTCGCTCCTTCACTCCGCTGTCTCTACGCTCCTTCGCTACATGTGTCTCTTCGCTCCTTCACTCCGTGTGTCTCTTCACTCCTTCACTCCGTGTGTCTCTTCACTCCTTCGCTCCGCTGACTCTTCGCTCCTTCGCTCCGCTGTCTCTTCGCTCCTTCGCTCCGCTGACTCTTCGTTCCTTCACTCCGCTGTCTCTTCGCTCCTTCACTCCACTGTCTCTTCGCTCCTTCGCTCCGTATGTCTCTTCACTCCTTCACTCCGCTGTCTCTTCGCTCCTTCGCTCCGCTGTCTCTTCGCTCCTTCGCTCCGGTGACTCTTCGCTCCGCTGACTCTTCGCTAATTCGCTCCGCTGTCTCTTCACTCCTTCACTCCGCTGTCTCTTCGCTCCTTCACTCCGCATGTCTCTTCGTTCCTTCGCACCGCTGACTATTTGCTCCTTCACTCCGTGTGTCTCTTCGCTCCTTAACTCCGCTGTCTCTTCGTTCCTTCACTCCGCTGTCTCTTCGCTCCTTCGCTCCGTGTGTCTCTTCGCTCCTTCACTCCGTGTGTCTCTTCGCCCCTTCGCTCCGTGACTCTTCGCTCCTTCACTCCACTGTCTCTTCGCTCCTTCGCTCCGCTGTCTCTTCGTTCCGTGACTCTGCTGTCTCTTCGCTCCTTCGCTCCGCTGTCTCTTCGCTCCTTCACTCCGCTGTCTCTTCGTTCCTTCACTCCCTGACTCTTCGCTCCTTCGCGACGTGTGTCTCTTCGCTCCTACGCTCCGCTGTCTCTTCGCTCCTTCACTCCGCTGTCTCCTCGCTCCTTCGCTCCATGTGTCTACTCGCTCCTTCACTCCATGTCTCTTCGCTCCTTCACTCCACTGTCTCTTCGCTCCTTCACTCCGCTGTCTCTTCACTCCTTCTCTCCGCTGTCTCTTCGCTCCTTCGCTCCGCTGTCTCTTCGCTCCTTCGCTCTGCTGTCTCTTCGCTCCTTCACTCCGCTGTCTCCTCGCTCCGTGTGTCTCTTCGCTCCGTGTGTCTCTTCGCTCCTTCGCTTCGCTGTCTCTTCGCTCCTTCACTCCGCTGTCTCTTCGCTCCTTCGCTCCGTGTGTCTCCTCGCTCCTTCGCTCCGTGTGTCTCTTCGCTCCGTCACTCCGCTGACTCTTCGCTCCTTCACTCCGCTTTCTCATCGCTCCTTCACTCCGCTGTCTCTTCGCTCCTTCACTCCGCTGTCTCTTCGTTCCTTCACTCCGCTGTCTCTTCGCTCTTTCACTCCGCTGTCTCATCGCTCCTTCGCTCTGTGTGTCTCCTCGCTCCTTCGCTCCGTGTGTCTCTTCGCTCCTTCACTCCGCTGACTCTTCGCTCATTCGCTCCGCTGTCTCTTAGCTCCTTCACTCCGCTGTCTCTTCGCTCCTTCGCTCGGCTGTCTCTTCGCTCCTTCGCTCCGCTGTCTCTTCGCTCCTTCACTCCGCTGTCTCTTCGCTCCTTCATTCCGCTGTCTCTACGCTCCTTCACTCCGTGTGTCTCATCGCTCCTGCGCTCAGCTGTCTCTTCGCTCCTTCACTCCGCTGACTCTTCGCTCCTTCGCTCCGCTGTCTCTTCGTTTCTTCACTCCGCTGTCTCTTCGGTCCTTCACTCCGCTGTCTCTTCGCTCCTTCGCCCCGCGTGTCTCTTCGTTCCTTCACTCCGTGTGTCTCTTCGCTCCTTCACTCCGCTGTCTCTTCGCTCCTTCACTCCGCTGTCTCTTCGCTCCTTCACTCCGCTGACTCATCGCTCCTTCGCTCCGCTGTCTCTTCGCTCCTTCACTCCCTGTGTCTCTTCGCTCCTGCGCTCAGCTGTCTCTTCGCTCCTTCACTCCGCTGACTCTTCGCTCCTTCGCTCTGCTGTCTCTTCGCTCCTTCGCTCCGCTGTCTCTTCACTCCTTCACTCCGCTGTCTCTTCGTTCCTTCACTCCGCTGTCTCTTTGTTCCTTCACTCCGCTGTCTCTTCGTTCCTTCACTACGCGTGTCTCTTCGCTCCTTCACTCCGCTGTCTCTTCGTTCCTTCACTCCCTGAATCTTCACTCCTTCGCGGCGTGTGTCTCTTCGCTCCTACGCTCCGCTGTCTCTTCGCTCCTTCACTCCGCTGTCTCCTCGCTCCTTTGCTCCATGTGTCTCCTCGCTCCTTCACTCCGTGTGTCTCTTCGCTCCTTCACTCCGCTGTCTCTTCGCTCCTTCACTCCGCTGTCTCTTCACTCCTTCTCTCCGCTGTCTCTTCGCTCCATCGCTCCGCTGTCTCTTCGCTCCTTCGCTCTGCTGTCTCTTCGCTCATTCACTCCGCTGTCTCCTCGCTCCTTCGCTCCGTGTGTCTCCTCGCTCCGTGTGTCTCTTCGCTCCTTCGCTTCGCTGTCTCTTCGCTCCTTTACTCCGCTGTCTCTTCGCTCCTTCGCTCCGTGTGTCTCCTCGCTCCTTCGCTCCGTGTGTCTCTTCGCTCCGTCACTCCGCTTTCTCATCGGTCCTTCACTCCGCTGTCTCTTCGCTCCTTCACTCCGCTGTCTCTTCGTTCCTTCACTCCGCTGTCTCTTCGCTCCTTCACTCCGCTGTCTCATCGCTCCTTCGCTGCGTGTGTCTCCTCGCTCCTTCGCTCCGTGTGTCTCTTCGCTCCTTCACTCCGCTGACTCTTCGCTCCTTCGCTCCGCTGTCTCTTCGCTCCTTCACTCCGCTGTCTCTTCGCTCCTTCGCTCGGCTGTCTCTTCGCTCCTTCGCTCCGCTGTCTCTTCGCTCCTTCACTCCGCTGTCTCTTCACTCCTTCTCTCCGCTGTCTCTTCGCTCCTTCGCTCCGCTGTCTCTTCGCTCCTTCGCTCCGCTGTCTCTTCGCTCCTTCGCTCCGTGTGTCTCCTCGCTCCTTCGCTCCGTGTGTCTCTTCGCTCCGTCACTCCGCTGACTCTTCGCTCCTTCGCACCGCTGTCTCTTCGCTCCTTCACTCCGCTGTATCTTCGCTCCTTCACTCCGCTTTCTCATCGCTCCTTCACTCCGCTGTCTCTTCGCTCCTTCACTCCGCTGTCTCTTCGTTCCTTCACTCCGCTGTCTCTTCGCTCCTTCACTCTGCTGTCTCATCGCTCCTTCGCTCCGTGTGTCTCCTCGCTCCTTCGCTCCGTGTGTCTCTTCGCTCGTTCACTCCGCAGACTCTTCGCTCCTTCGCTCCGCTGTCTCTTCGCTCCTTCACTCCGCTGTCTCTTCGCTCCTTCGCTCGGCTGTCTCTTCGCTCCTTCGCTCCGCTGTCTCTTCGCTCCTTCACTCCGCTGTCTCTTCGCTCCTTCATTCCGCTGTCTCTACGCTCCTTCACTCCGTGTGTCTCTTCGCTCCTGCGCTCAGCTGTCTCTTCGCTCCTTCACTCCGCTGACTCTTCGCTCCTTCGCTCCGCTGTCTCTTCGTTTCTTCACTTTGCTGTCTCTTCGTTCCTTCGCTCCGTGTGTCTCTTCGCTCCTTCACTCCGTGTGTCTCTTCGCTCCTTCACTCCGCTGTCTCTTCGCTCCGCTGACTCTTCGTTCCTTGACACAGCTGTCTCTTCGCTCCTTCACTCCACAGTCTCTTCGCTCCTTCGCTCCGTGTGTCTCTTCGCTCCTTCGCTCCGCTGTCTCTTCGTTTCTTCACTTTGCTGTCTCTTCGTTCCTTCGCTCCGTGTGTCTCTTCGCTCCTTCACTCCGTGTGTCTCTTCGCTCCTTCGCTCCGTGACTCTTCGCTCCTTCACTCCGCTGTCTCTTCGCTCCTTCGCTCCGCTGACTCTTCGTTCCTTGACACAGCTGTCTCTTCGCTCCTTCACTCCGCAGTCTCTTCGCTCCTTCGCTCCGTGTGTCTCCTCGCTCCTTCGCTCCGTGTGTCTCTTCGCTCCTTCACTCCGCTGACTCTTCGCTCCTTCGCTCCGCTGTCTCTTCGCTCCTTCACTCCGCTGTCTCTTCGCTCCTTCGCTCGGCTGTCTCTTCGCTCCTTCGCTCCGCTGTCTCTTCGCTCCTTCACTCCGCTGTCTCTTCGCTCCTTCATTCCGCTGTCTCTACGCTCCTTCACTCCGTGTGTCTCTTCGCTCCTGCACTCAGCTATCTCTTCGCTCCTTCACTCCGCTGTCTCTTCGTTCCTTCACTCCCTGACTCTTCGCTCCTTCGCGCCGTGTGTCTCTTCGCTCCTACGCTCCGCTGTCTCTTCGCTCCTTCACTCCGCTGTCTCCTCGCTCCTTCGCTCCATGTGTCTACTCGCTCCTTCACTCCGTGTCTCTTCGCTCCTTCACTCCACTGTCTCTTCGCTCCTTCACTCCGCTGTCTCTTCGCTCCTTCGCTCCGTGTGTCTCCTCGCTCCTTCGCTCCGTGTGTCTCTTCGCTCCGTCACTCCGCTGACTCTTCGCTCCTTCGCTCCGCTGTCTTTTCGCTCCT
This sequence comes from Scyliorhinus torazame, assembly GCF_047496885.1. Classification (NCBI taxonomy): domain Eukaryota; kingdom Metazoa; phylum Chordata; class Chondrichthyes; order Carcharhiniformes; family Scyliorhinidae; genus Scyliorhinus; species Scyliorhinus torazame. The sequence goes on from NC_092716.1 coordinate 259,883,792, forward strand.
TAACTCCGCTGTCTCTTCGCTCCTTCACTCCGCTTTCTCATCGCTCCTTCACTCCGCTGTCTCTTCGCTCCTTCACTCCGCTGTCTCTTCGTTCCTTCACTCCGCTGTCTCTTCGCTCTTTCACTCCGCTGTCTCATCGCTCCTTCGCTCTGTGTGTCTCCTCGCTCCTTCGCTCCGTGTGTCTCTTCGCTCCTTCACTCCGCTGACTCTTCGCTCATTCGCTCCGCTGTCTCTTCGCTCCTTCACTGCGCTGTCTCTTCGCTCCTTTACTCGGCTGTCTCTTCGCTCCTTCGCTCCGCTGTCTCTTCGCTCCTTCACTCTGCTGTCTCTTCGCTCCTTCACTCCGTAGTCTCTTCGTTCCTTCACTCCGCTGTCACTTCGCTCCTTCACTCCACTGTCTCTTCGCACCTTCGCTCCGTGTGTCTCATCGCTCCTTCGCTCCGTGTGTCTCTTCGCTCCGTCGCTCCGCTGACTCTTCGCACCTTCGCTCCGCTGCCTCTTCGCTCCTTCACTACGCTGTCTCTTCGCTCCTTCCCTCCGCTGTCTCTTCGCTCCTTCACTCCGCTGTCTCTACGCTCCTTCGCTACATGTGTCTCTTCGCTCCTTCACTCCGTGTGTCTCTTCACTCCTTCACTCCGTGTGTCTCTTCACTCCTTCGCTCCGCTGACTCTTCGCTCCTTCGCTCCGCTGTCTCTTCGCTCCTTCGCTCCGCTGACTCTTCGTTCCTTCACTCCGCTGTCTCTTCGCTCCTTCACTCCACTGTCTCTTCGCTCCTTCGCTCCGTATGTCTCTTCACTCCTTCACTCCGCTGTCTCTTCGCTCCTTCGCTCCGCTGTCTCTTCGCTCCTTCGCTCCGGTGACTCTTCGCTCCGCTGACTCTTCGCTAATTCGCTCCGCTGTCTCTTCACTCCTTCACTCCGCTGTCTCTTCGCTCCTTCACTCCGCATGTCTCTTCGTTCCTTCGCTCCGCTGACTATTTGCTCCTTCACTCCGTGTGTCTCTTCGCTCCTTAACTCCGTGTGTCTCTTCGCTCCTTCACTCCGCTGTGTCTTCGCTCCTCTGTCTCTTTGCTCCTTCGCTCCGTGTGTCTCTTCGCTCCATAACTCCGCTGTCTCTTCGCTCCTTCACTCCGCTGTCTCTTCGCTCCTTCGCTCCGTGTGTCTCTTCGCTCCTTCACTCCGTGTGTCTCTTCGCCCCTTCGCTCCGTGACTCTTCGCTCCTTCACTCCACTGTCTCTTCGCTCCTTCGCTCCGCTGACTCTTCGTTCCGTGACTCTGCTGTCTCTTCGCTCCTTCGCTCCGCTGTCTCTTCGCTCCTTCACTCCGCTGTCTCTTCGTTCCTTCACTCCCTGACTCTTCGCTCCTTCGCGCCGTGTGTCTCTTCGCTCCTACGCTCCGCTGTCTCTTCGCTCCTTCACTCCGCTGTCTCCTCGCTCCTTCGCTCCATGTGTCTACTCGCTCCTTCACTCCGTGTCTCTTCGCTCCTTCACTCCACTGTCTCTTCGCTCCTTCACTCCGCTGTCTCTTCACTCCTTCTCTCCGCTGTCTCTTCGCTCCTTCGCTCCGCTGTCTCTTCGCTCCTTCGCTCTGCTGTCTCTTCGCTCCTTCACTCCGATGTCTCCTCGCTCCGTGTGTCTCTTCGCTTCGCTGTCTCTTCGCTCCTTCACTCCGCTGTCTCTTCGCTCCTTCGCTCCGTGTGTCTCCTCGCTCCTTCGCTCCGTGTGTCTCTTCGCTCCGTCACTCCGCTGACTCTTCGCTCCTTCGCTCCGCTGTCTTTTCGCTCCTTAACTCCGCTGTCTCTTCGCTCCTTCACTCCGCTTTCTCATCGCTCCTTCACTCCGCTGTCTCTTCGCTCCTTCACTCCGCTGTCTCTTCGTTCCTTCACTCCGCTGTCTCTTCGCTCTTTCACTCCGCTGTCTCATCGCTCCTTCGCTCTGTGTGTCTCCTCGCTCCTTCGCTCCGTGTGTCTCTTCGCTCCTTCACTCCGCTGACTCTTCGCTCATTCGCTCCGCTGTCTCTTAGCTCCTTCACTCCGCTGTCTCTTCGCTCCTTCGCTCGGCTGTCTCTTCGCTCCTTCGCTCCGCTGTCTCTTCGCTCCTTCACTCCGCTGTCTCTTCGCTCCTTCATTCCGCTGTCTCTACGCTACTTCACTCCGTGTGTCTCTTCGCTCCTGCGCTCAGCTGTCTCTTCGCTCCTTCACTCCGCTGACTCTTCGCTCCTTCGCTCCGCTGTCTCTTCGTTTCTTCACTCCGCTGTCTCTTCGCTCCTTCGCTCCGTATGTCTCTTCGCTCCTTCCCTCCGCTGTCTCTTCGCTCCTTCACTCCGCTGTCTCTTCGCTCCTTCACTCCGCAGTCTCTTCGCTCCATCGCTCCGTGTGTCTCTTCGCACCTTCACACCGCTGTCTCTTTGCTCCTTCGCTCCACTGTCTCTTCGCTCCTTCGCTCCGCTGTCTCTTCGCTCCTTCGCTCCGCTGTCTCTTCGCTCCTTCGCTCCGTATGTCTCTTCGCTCCTTCCCTCCGCTGTCTCTTCGCTCCTTCACTCCGTTGTCTCTTCGCTCCTTTGTTCCGTGTGTCTCTTCGCTCCTTCGCTCGGTGTGTCTCTTCGCTCTGTCGCTCCGCTGACTCTTCGCTCCTTCGCTCCGCTGTCTCTTCGCTCCTTCACTCCGCTGTCTCTTCGATCCTTCACTCCGCTTTCTCTTCGCTCCTTCACTCCACTGTCTCTTCGCTCCTTCACTCCGCTGTCTCTTCATTCCTTCACTCCGTAGTCTCTTCGTTCCTTCACTCCGCTGTCACTTCGCTCCTTCACTCCGCTGTCTCTTCGCACCTTCGCTCCGTGTGTCTCATCGCTCCTTCGCTCCGTGTGTCTCTTCGCTCCGTCGCTCCGCTGACTCTTCGCACCTTCGCTCCGCTGCCTCTTCGCTCCTTCACTACGCTGTCTCTTCGCTCCTTCCCTCCGCTGGCTCTTCGCTCCTTCACTCCGCTGTCTCTACGCTCCTTCGCTACATGTGTCTCTTCGCTCCTTCACTCCGTGTGTCTCTTCACTCCTTCACTCCGTGTGTCTCTTCACTCCTTCGCTCCGCTGACTCTTCGCTCCTTCGCTCCGCTGTCTCTTCGCTCCTTCGCTCCGCTGACTCTTCGTTCCTTCACTCCGCTGTCTCTTCGCTCCTTCACTCCACTGTCTCTTCGCTCCTTCGCTCCGTATGTCTCTTCACTCCTTCACTCCGCTGTCTCTTCGCTCCTTCGCTCCGCTGTCTCTTCGCTCCTTCGCTCCGGTGACTCTTCGCTCCGCTGACTCTTCGCTAATTCGCTCCGCTGTCTCTTCACTCCTTCACTCCGCTGTCTCTTCGCTCCTTCACTCCGCATGTCTCTTCGTTCCTTCGCACCGCTGACTATTTGCTCCTTCACTCCGTGTGTCTCTTCGCTCCTTAACTCCGTGTGTCTCTTCGCTCCTTCACTCCGCTGTGTCTTCGCTCCTCTGTCTCTTTGCTCCTTCGCTCCGTGTGTCTCTTCGCTCCATAACTCCGCTGTCTCTTCGTTCCTTCACTCCGCTGTCTCTTCGCTCCTTCGCTCCGTGTGTCTCTTCGCTCCTTCACTCCGTGTGTCTCTTCGCCCCTTCGCTCCGTGACTCTTCGCTCCTTCACTCCACTGTCTCTTCGCTCCTTCGCTCCGCTGACTCTTCGTTCCGTGACTCTGCTGTCTCTTCGCTCCTTCGCTCCGCTGTCTCTTCGCTCCTTCACTCCGCTGTCTCTTCGTTCCTTCACTCCCTGACTCTTCGCTCCTTCGCGACGTGTGTCTCTTCGCTCCTACGCTCCGCTGTCTCTTCGCTCCTTCACTCCGCTGTCTCCTCGCTCCTTCGCTCCATGTGTCTACTCGCTCCTTCACTCCATGTCTCTTCGCTCCTTCACTCCACTGTCTCTTCGCTCCTTCACTCCGCTGTCTCTTCACTCCTTCTCTCCGCTGTCTCTTCGCTCCTTCGCTCCGCTGTCTCTTCGCTCCTTCGCTCTGCTGTCTCTTCGCTCCTTCACTCCGCTGTCTCCTCGCTCCGTGTGTCTCTTCGCTCCGTGTGTCTCTTCGCTCCTTCGCTTCGCTGTCTCTTCGCTCCTTCACTCCGCTGTCTCTTCGCTCCTTCGCTCCGTGTGTCTCCTCGCTCCTTCGCTCCGTGTGTCTCTTCGCTCCGTCACTCCGCTGACTCTTCGCTCCTTCACTCCGCTTTCTCATCGCTCCTTCACTCCGCTGTCTCTTCGCTCCTTCACTCCGCTGTCTCTTCGTTCCTTCACTCCGCTGTCTCTTCGCTCTTTCACTCCGCTGTCTCATCGCTCCTTCGCTCTGTGTGTCTCCTCGCTCCTTCGCTCCGTGTGTCTCTTCGCTCCTTCACTCCGCTGACTCTTCGCTCATTCGCTCCGCTGTCTCTTAGCTCCTTCACTCCGCTGTCTCTTCGCTCCTTCGCTCGGCTGTCTCTTCGCTCCTTCGCTCCGCTGTCTCTTCGCTCCTTCACTCCGCTGTCTCTTCGCTCCTTCATTCCGCTGTCTCTACGCTCCTTCACTCCGTGTGTCTCATCGCTCCTGCGCTCAGCTGTCTCTTCGCTCCTTCACTCCGCTGACTCTTCGCTCCTTCGCTCCGCTGTCTCTTCGTTTCTTCACTCCGCTGTCTCTTCGGTCCTTCACTCCGCTGTCTCTTCGCTCCTTCGCCCCGCGTGTCTCTTCGTTCCTTCACTCCGTGTGTCTCTTCGCTCCTTCACTCCGCTGTCTCTTCGCTCCTTCACTCCGCTGTCTCTTCGCTCCTTCACTCCGCTGACTCATCGCTCCTTCGCTCCGCTGTCTCTTCGCTCCTTCACTCCCTGTGTCTCTTCGCTCCTGCGCTCAGCTGTCTCTTCGCTCCTTCACTCCGCTGACTCTTCGCTCCTTCGCTCTGCTGTCTCTTCGCTCCTTCGCTCCGCTGTCTCTTCACTCCTTCACTCCGCTGTCTCTTCGTTCCTTCACTCCGCTGTCTCTTTGTTCCTTCACTCCGCTGTCTCTTCGTTCCTTCACTACGCGTGTCTCTTCGCTCCTTCACTCCGCTGTCTCTTCGTTCCTTCACTCCCTGAATCTTCACTCCTTCGCGGCGTGTGTCTCTTCGCTCCTACGCTCCGCTGTCTCTTCGCTCCTTCACTCCGCTGTCTCCTCGCTCCTTTGCTCCATGTGTCTCCTCGCTCCTTCACTCCGTGTGTCTCTTCGCTCCTTCACTCCGCTGTCTCTTCGCTCCTTCACTCCGCTGTCTCTTCACTCCTTCTCTCCGCTGTCTCTTCGCTCCATCGCTCCGCTGTCTCTTCGCTCCTTCGCTCTGCTGTCTCTTCGCTCATTCACTCCGCTGTCTCCTCGCTCCTTCGCTCCGTGTGTCTCCTCGCTCCGTGTGTCTCTTCGCTCCTTCGCTTCGCTGTCTCTTCGCTCCTTTACTCCGCTGTCTCTTCGCTCCTTCGCTCCGTGTGTCTCCTCGCTCCTTCGCTCCGTGTGTCTCTTCGCTCCGTCACTCCGCTTTCTCATCGGTCCTTCACTCCGCTGTCTCTTCGCTCCTTCACTCCGCTGTCTCTTCGTTCCTTCACTCCGCTGTCTCTTCGCTCCTTCACTCCGCTGTCTCATCGCTCCTTCGCTGCGTGTGTCTCCTCGCTCCTTCGCTCCGTGTGTCTCTTCGCTCCTTCACTCCGCTGACTCTTCGCTCCTTCGCTCCGCTGTCTCTTCGCTCCTTCACTCCGCTGTCTCTTCGCTCCTTCGCTCGGCTGTCTCTTCGCTCCTTCGCTCCGCTGTCTCTTCGCTCCTTCACTCCGCTGTCTCTTCACTCCTTCTCTCCGCTGTCTCTTCGCTCCTTCGCTCCGCTGTCTCTTCGCTCCTTCGCTCCGCTGTCTCTTCGCTCCTTCGCTCCGTGTGTCTCCTCGCTCCTTCGCTCCGTGTGTCTCTTCGCTCCGTCACTCCGCTGACTCTTCGCTCCTTCGCACCGCTGTCTCTTCGCTCCTTCACTCCGCTGTCTCTTCGCTCCTTCACTCCGCTTTCTCATCGCTCCTTCACTCCGCTGTCTCATCGCTCCTTCACTCCGCTGTCTCTTCGTTCCTTCACTCCGCTGTCTCTTCGCTCCTTCACTCTGCTGTCTCATCGCTCCTTCGCTCCGTGTGTCTCCTCGCTCCTTCGCTCCGTGTGTCTCTTCGCTCGTTCACTCCGCAGACTCTTCGCTCCTTCGCTCCGCTGTCTCTTCGCTCCTTCACTCCGCTGTCTCTTCGCTCCTTCGCTCGGCTGTCTCTTCGCTCCTTCGCTCCGCTGTCTCTTCGCTCCTTCACTCCGCTGTCTCTTCGCTCCTTCATTCCGCTGTCTCTACGCTCCTTCACTCCGTGTGTCTCTTCGCTCCTGCGCTCAGCTGTCTCTTCGCTCCTTCACTCCGCTGACTCTTCGCTCCTTCGCTCCGCTGTCTCTTCGTTTCTTCACTTTGCTGTCTCTTCGTTCCTTCGCTCCGTGTGTCTCTTCGCTCCTTCACTCCGTGTGTCTCTTCGCTCCTTCACTCCGCTGTCTCTTCGCTCCGCTGACTCTTCGTTCCTTGACACAGCTGTCTCTTCGCTCCTTCACTCCACAGTCTCTTCGCTCCTTCGCTCCGTGTGTCTCTTCGCTCCTTCGCTCCGCTGTCTCTTCGTTTCTTCACTTTGCTGTCTCTTCGTTCCTTCGCTCCGTGTGTCTCTTCGCTCCTTCACTCCGTGTGTCTCTTCGCTCCTTCGCTCCGTGACTCTTCGCTCCTTCACTCCGCTGTCTCTTCGCTCCTTCGCTCCGCTGACTCTTCGTTCCTTGACACAGCTGTCTCTTCGCTCCTTCACTCCGCAGTCTCTTCGCTCCTTCGCTCCGTGTGTCTCCTCGCTCCTTCGCTCCGTGTGTCTCTTCGCTCCTTCACTCCGCTGACTCTTCGCTCCTTCGCTCCGCTGTCTCTTCGCTCCTTCACTCCGCTGTCTCTTCGCTCCTTCGCTCGGCTGTCTCTTCGCTCCTTCGCTCCGCTGTCTCTTCGCTCCTTCACTCCGCTGTCTCTTCGCTCCTTCATTCCGCTGTCTCTACGCTCCTTCACTCCGTGTGTCTCTTCGCTCCTGCACTCAGCTATCTCTTCGCTCCTTCACTCCGCTGTCTCTTCGTTCCTTCACTCCCTGACTCTTCGCTCCTTCGCGCCGTGTGTCTCTTCGCTCCTACGCTCCGCTGTCTCTTCGCTCCTTCACTCCGCTGTCTCCTCGCTCCTTCGCTCCATGTGTCTACTCGCTCCTTCACTCCGTGTCTCTTCGCTCCTTCACTCCACTGTCTCTTCGCTCCTTCACTCCGCTGTCTCTTCGCTCCTTCGCTCCGTGTGTCTCCTCGCTCCTTCGCTCCGTGTGTCTCTTCGCTCCGTCACTCCGCTGACTCTTCGCTCCTTCGCTCCGCTGTCTTTTCGCTCCTTAACTCCGCTGTCTCTTCGCTCCTTCACTCCGCTTTCTCATCGCTCCTTCACTCCGCTGTCTCTTCGCTCCTTCACTCCGCTGTCTCTTCGTTCCTTCACTCCGCTGTCTCTTCGCTCTTTCACTCCGCTGTCTCATCGCTCCTTCGCTCTGTGTGTCTCCTCGCTCCTTCGCTCCGTGTGTCTCTTCGCTCCTTCACTCCGCTGACTCTTCGCTCATTCGCTCCGCTGTCTCTTCGCTCCTTCACTGCGCTGTCTCTTCGCTCCTTTACTCGGCTGTCTCTTCGCTCCTTCGCTCCGCTGTCTCTTCGCTCCTTCACTCCGCTGTCTCTTCGCTCCTTCATTCCGCTGTCTCTACGCTCCTTCACTCCGTGTGTCTCTTCGCTCCTGCGCTCAGCTGTCTCTTCGCTCCTTCACTCCGCTGACTCTTCGCTCCTTCGCTCCGCTGTCTCTTCGTTTCTTCACTTTGCTGTCTCTTCGTTCCTTCGCTCCGTGTGTCTCTTCGCTCCTTCACTCCGTGTGTCTCTTCGCTCCTGCGCTCAGCTGTCTCTTCGCTCCTTCACTCCGCTGACTCTTCGCTCCTTCGCTCCGCTGTCTCTTCGTTTCTTCACTCCGCTGTCTCTTCGGTCCTTCACTCCGCTGTCTCTTCGCTCCTTCGCCCCGCGTGTCTCTTCGTTCCTTCACTCCGTGTGTTTCTTCGCTACTTCACTCCGCTGTCTCTTCGCTCCTTCACTCCGCTGTCTCTTCGCTCCTTCACTCCGCTGACTCATCGCTCCTTCGCTCCGCTGTCTCTTCGCTCCTTCACTCCCTGTGTCTCTTCGCTCCTGCGCTCAGCTGTCTCTTCGCTCCTTCACTCCGCTGACTCTTCGCTCCTTCGCTCTGCTGTCTCTTCGCTCCTTCGCTCCGCTGTCTCTTCACTCCTTCACTCCGCTGTCTCTTCTTTCCTTCACTCCGCTGTCTCTTTGTTCCTTCACTCCGCTGTCTCTTCGTTCCTTCACTCCCTGAATCTTCGCTCCTTCGCGGCGTGTGTCTCTTCGCTCCTGCGCTCCGCTGTCTCTTCGCTCCTTCACTCCGCTGTCTCCTCGCTCCTTTGCTCCGTGTGTCTCCTCGCTCCTTCGCTCCGTGTGTCTCTTCGCTCCGTCTCTCCGCTTTCTCATCGCTCCTTCACTCCGCTGTCTCTTCGCTCCTTCACTCCGCTGTCTCTTCGTTCCTTCACTCCGCTGTCTCTTCGCTCCTTCACTCCGCTGTCTCATCGCTCCTTCGCTGCGTGTGTCTCCTCACTCCTTCGCTCCGTGTGTCTCTTCGCTCCTTCACTCCGCTGACTCTTCGCTCCTTCGCTCCGCTGTCTCTTCGCTCCTTCACTCCGCTGTCTCTTCGCTCCTTCGCTCGGCTGTCTCTTCGCTCCTTCGCTCCGCTGTCTCTTCGCTCCTTCACTCCGCTGTCTCTTCACTCCTTCTCTCCGCTGTCTCTTCGCTCCTTCGCTCCGCTGTCTCTTCGCTCCTTCGCTCCGCTGTCTCTTCGCTCCTTCGCTCCGTGTGTCTCCTCGCTCCTTCGCTCCGTGTGTCTCTTCGCTCCGTCACTCCGCTGACTCTTCGCTCCTTCGCACCGCTGTCTCTTCGCTCCTTCACTCCGCTGTCTCTTCGCTCCTTCACTCCGCTTTCTCATCGCTGCTTCACTCCGCTGTCTCTTCGCTCCTTCACTCCGCTGTCTCTTCGTTCCTTCACTCCGCTGTCTCTTCGCTCCTTCACTCTGCTGTCTCATCGCTCCTTCGCTCTGTGTGTCTCCTCGCTCCTTCGCTCCGTATGTCTCTTCGCTCGTTCACTCCGCTGACTCTTCGCTCCTTCGCTCCGCTGTCTCTTCGCTCCTTCACTCCGCTGTCTCTTCGCTCCTTCGCTCGGCTGTCTCTTCGCTCCTTCGCCCCGCTGTCTCTTCGCTCCTTCACTCCGCTGTCTCTTCGCTCCTTCATTCCGCTGTCTCTACGCTCCTTCACTCCGTGTGTCTCTTCGCTCCTGCGCTCAGCTGTCTCTTCGCTCCTTCACTCCGCTGACTCTTCGCTCCTTCGCTCCGCTGTCTCTTCGTTTCTTCACTTTGCTGTCTCTTCGTTCCTTCGCTCCGTGTGTCTCTTCGCTCCTTCACTCGGTGTGTCTCTTCGCTCCTTCGCTCCGTGACTCTTCGCTCCTTCACTCCGCTGTCTCTTCGCTCCTTCGCTCCGCTGACTCTTCGTTCCTTGACACAGCTGTCTCTTCGCTCCTTCACTCCACAGTCTGTTCGCTCCTTCGCTCCGTGTGTCTCTTCGCTCCTTCGCTCCGCTGTCTCTTCGTTTCTTCACTTTGCTGTCTCTTCGTTCCTTCGCTCCGTGTGTCTCTTCGCTCCTTCACTCCGTGTGTCTCTTCGCTCCTTCGCTCCGTGACTCTTCGCTCCTTCACTCCGCTGTCTCTTCGCTCCTTCGCTCCGCTGACTCTTCGTTCCTTGACACAGCTGTCTCTTCGCTCCTTCACTCCGCAGTCTCTTCGCTCCTTCGCTCCGTGTGTCTCCTCGCTCCTTCGCTCCGTGTGTCTCTTCGCTCCTTCACTCCGCTGACTCTTCGCTCCTTCGCTCCGCTGTCTCTTCGCTCCTTCACTCCGCTGTCTCTTCGCTCCTTCGCTCGGCTGTCTCTTCGCTCCTTCGCTCCGCTGTCTCTTCGCTCCTTCACTCCGCTGTCTCTTCGCTCCTTCATTCCGCTGTCTCTACGCTCCTTCACTCCGTGTGTCTCTTCGCTCCTGCACTCAGCTATCTCTTCGCTCCTTCACTCCGCTGACTCTTCGCTCCTTCGCTCCGCTGTCTCTTCGTTTCTTCACTCCGCTGTCTCTTCGTTCCTTCACTCCGCTGTCTCTTCGCTCCTTCACTCCGTGTGTCTCTTCGCTCCTTCACTCCGCTGTCTCTTCGCTCCTTCACTCCGCTGTCTCTTCGCTCCTTCACTCCGCTGACTCATCGCTCCTTCGCTCCTTCACTCCCTGTGTCTCTTCGCTCCTGCGCTCAGCTGTCTCTTCGCTCCTTCACTCCGCTGACTCTTCGCTCCTTCGCTCTGCTGTCTCTTCGCTCCTTCGCTCCGCTGTCTCTTCGCTCCTTCACTCCGCTGTCTCTTCGTTCCTTCACTCCGCTGTCTCTTCGTTCCTTCACTCCGCTGTCTCTTCGCTCCTTCGCCCCGCGTGTCTCTTTGTTCCTTCACTCCGCGTGTCTCTTCGTTCCTTCAATCCGCTGTCTCTTCGCTCCGCGTGTCTCTTCGCTCCTTCACTTCGCTGACTCTTCGCTCCTTCGCTCCGCGTGTCTCTTCGCTCCTTCGCTCCGTGTGTCTCTTCGCTCCCTCACTCCCTGACTCTTCGCTCCTTCACTCCGCTGTCTCTTCGCTCCCTCGCTCCATCTGTCTCTTCACTCCTTCTCTCCCTGACTCTTCGCTCCTTCACTCCGCTGTCTCTTCGCTCCTTCACTCTGCTGTCTCTTTGCTCCTTCAATCCGCTGACTGTTCGTTCCTTCACTCCGCTGTCTCTTCGCTCCTTCACTTTGCTGTCTCTTCGTTCCTTCGCTCCGTGTGTCTCTTCGCTCCTTCACTCCGTGTGTCTCTTCGCTCCTTCGCTCCGTGACTCTTCGCTCCTTCACTCCGCTGTCTCTTTGCTCCTTCAATCCGCTGACTGTTCGTTCCTTGACACAGCTGTCTCTTCGCTCCTTCACTCCGCAATCTCTTCGCTCCATCGCTCCATGTGTCTCTTCGCTCCTTCACACTGCTGTCTCTTTGCTCCTTCGCTCCACTGTCTAGTCGATCCTTCGCTCCGCTGTCTCTTCGCTCCTTCGCTCTGCTGTCTCTTCGCTCCTTCGCTCCGTGTGTCTCTTCGCTCCTTCCCTCCGCTGTCTCTTCGCTCCTTCGCTCCGTGTGTCTCCTCGCTCCTTCGCTCCGTGTGTCTGTTCGCTCCTTCACTCCGCATGTCTCTTCGTTCCTTCGATCCGCTGACTCTTCGCTCCTTCACTCCGTGTGTCTCTTCGCTCCTTAACTCCGTGTGTCTCTTCGCTCCTTCACTCCGCTGTGTCTTCGCTCCTTCGCTCCTCTGTCTCTTTGCTCTTTCGCTCCGTGTGTCTCTTCGCTCCATCACTCCGCTGTCTCTTCGCTCCTTCACTCCGCTGTCTCTTCGCTCCTTCGCTCCGCATGTCTCTTCGCTCATTCGCTCCGTGTGTCTCTTCGCTCCTTCACTCCGCTGACTCTTCGCTCCTTCACTCCGCTGTCTCTTCGCTCCTTCGCTCCGCTGACTCTTCGTTCCTTGACTCCGCTGTCTCTTTGCTCCTTCACTCCGCAGTCTCTTCGCTCCATTGCTCCGTGTGTCTCTTCGCTCCTTCACACCGCTTTCTCGTTGCTCCTTCGCTCCACTGTCTCTTCGCTCCTTCGCTCCGCTGTCTCTTCGCTCCTTCGCTCCGCTGTCTCTTCGCTCCTTCGTTCCGTATGTCTCTTCGCTCCTTCCCTCCGCTGTCTCTTCGCTCTTTCGCTCCGTGTGTCTCTTCGCTCCTTCGCTTCGCTGTCTCTTCGCTCCTTCACTCCGCTGTCTCTTCGCCTTCACACTGCTGTCTCTTTGCTCCTTCGCTCCACTGTCTAGTCGATCCTTCGCTCCGCTGTCTCTTCGCTCCTTCGCTCTGCTGTCTCTTCGCTCCTTCGCTTCGCTGTCTCTTCGCTCCTTCACTCCGCTGTCTCTTCGCTCCTTCGCTCCGTGTGTCTCCTCGCTCCTTCGCTCCGTGTGTCTGTTCGCGCCTTCACTCCGCATGTCTCTTCGTTCCTTCGCTCCGCTGACTCTTCGCTCCTTCACTCCGTGTGTCTCTTCGCTCCTTAACTCCGTGTGTCTCTTCGCTCCTTCACTCCGCTGTGTCTTCGCTCCTCTGTCTCTTTGCTCTTTCGCTCCGTGTGTCTCTTCGCTCCATCACTCCGCTGTCTCTTCGCTCCTTCACTCCGCTGTCTCTTCGCTCCTTCGCTCCGCATGTCTCTTCGCTCATTCGCTCGGTGTGTCTCTTCGCTCCTTCACTCCGCTGACTCTTCGCTCCTTCACTCCGCTGTCTCTTCGCTCCTTCGCTCCACTGACTCTTCGTTCCTTGACTCCGCTGTCTCTTTGCTCCTTCACTCCGCAGTCTCTTCGCTCCATTGCTCCGTGTGTCTCTTCGCTCCTTCACACCGCTTTCTCGTTGCTCCTTCGCTCCACTGTCTCTTCGCTCCTTCGCTCCGCTGTCTCTTCGCTCCTTCGCTCCGCTGTCTCTTCGCTCCTTCGTTCCGTATGTCTCTTCGCTCCTTCCCTCCGCTGTCTCTTCGCTCTTTCGCTCCGTGTGTCTCTTCGCTCCTTCGCTTCGCTGTCTCTTCGCTCCTTCACTCATCTGTCTCTTCGCTCCTTCGCTCCGTGTGTCTCTTCGCTCCTTCGCTCGGTGTGTCTCTTCGCTCCGTCGCTCCGCTGACTCTTCGCTCCTTCGCTCCGCTGTCTCTTCGCTCCTTCACTCCGCTGTCTCTTCGCTCCTTCACTCCTCTTTCTCTTCGCTCCTTCACTCCGCTGTCTCTTCGCTCCTTCACTCCGCTGTCTCTTCGTTCCTTCACTCCGTAGTCTCTTCGTTCCTTCACTCCACTGTCACTTCGCTCCTTCACTCCACTGTCTCTTCGCACCTTCGCTCCGTGTGTCTCCTCGCTCCTTCGCTCCGTGTGTCTCTTCGCTCCGTCGCTACGCTGACTCTTCGCTCCTTCGCTCTGCTGTCTCTTCGCTCCTTCACTCCGCTGTCTCTTCGTTCCTTCACTCCCTGACTCTTCGCTCCTTCGCGCCGTGTGTCTCTTCGCTCCTACGCTCCGCTGTCTCTTCGCTCCTTCACTCCGCTGTCTCCTCGCTCCATCGCTCCATGTGTCTACTCGCTCCTTCACTCCGTGTCTCTTCGCTCCTTCACTCCGCTGTCTCTTCGCTCCTTCACTCTGCTGTCTCTTCGCTCCTTCACTCCGCTGTCTCCTTGCTCCTTCGCTCCGTGTGTCTCTTCGCTCCGTGTGTCTCTTCGCTCCTTCGCTTCGCTGTCTCTTCGCTCCTTCACTCCGCTGTCTCTTCGCTCCTTCGCTCCGTGTGTCTCCTCGCTCCTTCGCTCCGTGTGTCTCTTCGCTCCGTCACTCCGCTGACTCTTCGCTCCTTCGCTCCTCTGTCTTTTCGTTCCTTAACTCCGCTGTCTCTTCGCTCCTTCACTCCGCTTTCTCATCGCTCCCTCACTCCGCTGTCTCTTCGCTCCTTCACTCCGCTGTCTCTTCGTTCCTTCACTCCGCTGTCTCTTCGCTCTTTCACTCCGCTGTCTCATCGCTCCTTCGCTCTGTGTGTCTCCTCGCTCCTTCGCTCCGTGTGTCTCTTCGCTCCTTCGCTCCGTGTGTCTCTTCGCTCCGTGTGTCTCTTCGCTCCTTCGCTTCGCTGTCTCTTCGCTCCTTCACTCCGCTGTCTCTTCGCTCCTTCGCTCCGTGTGTCTCCTCGCTCCTTCGCTCCGTGTTTCTCTTCGCTCCATCACTCCGCTGACTCTTCGCTCCTTCGCACCGCTGTCTCTTCGCTCCTTCACTCCGCTGTCTCTTCGCTCCTTCACTCCGCTTTCTCATCGCTCCTTCACTCCGCTGTCTCTTCGCTCTTTCACTCCGCTGTCTCTTCGCTCCTTCGCTTCGCTGTCTCTTCGCTCCTTCACTCCGCTGTCTCTTCGCTCCTTCGCTCCGTGTGTCTCCTCGCTCCTTCGCTCCGTGTGTCTCTTCGCTCCGTCACTCCGCTGACTCTTCGCTCCTTCGCTCCTCTGTCTTTTCGTTCCTTAACTCCGCTGTCTCTTCGCTCCTTCACTCCGCTTTCTCATCGCTCCCTCACTCCGCTGTCTCTTCGCTCCTTCACTCCGCTGTCTCTTCGTTCCTTCACTCCGCTGTCTCTTCGCTCTTTCACTCCGCTGTCTCATCGCTCCTTCGCTCTGTGTGTCTCCTCGCTCCTTCGCTCCGTGTGTCTCTTCGCTCCTTCGCTCCGTGTGTCTCTTCGCTCCGTGTGTCTCTTCGCTCCTTCGCTTCGCTGTCTCTTCGCTCCTTCACTCCGCTGTCTCTTCGCTCCTTCGCTCCGTGTGTCTCCTCGCTCCTTCGCTCCGTGTTTCTCTTCGCTCCATCACTCCGCTGACTCTTCGCTCCTTCGCACCGCTGTCTCTTCGCTCCTTCACTCCGCTGTCTCTTCGCTCCTTCACTCCGCTTTCTCATCGCTCCTTCACTCCGCTGTCTCTTCGCTCTTTCACTCCGCTGTCTCTTCGTTCCTTCAGTCCGCTGTCTCTTCGCTCCTTCACTCCGCTGTCTCATCGCTCCTTCGCTGCGTGTGTCTCCTCGCTCCTTCGCTCCGTGTGTCTCTTCGCTCCTTCACTCCGCTGACTCTTCGCTCCTTCGCTCCATCTGTCTCTTCACTCCTTCACTCCGCTGTCTCTTCGCTCCTTCGCTCGGCTGTCTCTTCGCTCCTTCGCTCCGCTGTCTCTTCGCTCCTTCACTCCGCTGTCTCTTCACTCCTTCTCTCCGCTGTCTCTTCGCTCCTTCGCTCCGCTGTCTCTTCGCTCCTTCACTCCGCTGTCTCTTCGCTCCTTCGCTCGGCTGTCTCTTCGCTCCTTCGCTCCGCTGTCTCTTCGCTCCTTCACTCCGCTGTCTCTTCACTCCTTCTCTCCGCTGTCTCTTCGCTCCGTCACTCCGCTGACTCTTCGCTCCTTCGCACCGCTGTCTCTTCGCTCCTTCACTCCGCTGTCTCTTCGCTCCTTCACTCCACTTTCTCATCGCTCCTTCACTCCGCTGTCTCTTCGCTCCTTCTCTCCGCTGTCTCTTCGTTCCTTCACTCCGCTGTCTCTTCGCTCCTTCACTCCGCTGTCTCATCGCTCCTTCGCTCCGTGTGTCTCCTCGCTCCTTCGCTCCGTGTGTCTCTTCGCTCGTTCACTCCGCTGACTCTTCACTCCTTCGCTCCGCTGTCTCTTCGCTCCTTCACTCCGCTGTCTCTTCGCTCCTTCGCTCGGCTGTCTCTTCGCTCCTTCGCTCCGCTGTCTCTTCGCTCCTTCACTCCGCTGTCTCTTCGCTCCTTCATTCCACTGTCTCTATGCTCCTTCACTCCGTGTGTCTCTTCGCTCCTGCGCTCAGCTGTCTCTTCGCTCCTTCACTCCGCTGACTATTCGCTCCTTCGCTCCGCTGTCTCTTCGTTTCTTCACTCCGCTGTCTCTTCGTTCCTTCACTCCGCTGTCTCTTCGCTCCTTCACTCCGTGTGTCTCTTCGCTCCTTCACTCCGCTGTCTCTTCGCTCCTTCACTCCGCTGTCTCTTCGCTCCTTCACTCCGCTGACTCATCGCTCCTTCGCTCCGCTGTCTCTTCGCTCCTTCACTCCCTGTGTCTCTTCGCTCCTGCTCTCAGCTGTCTCTTCGCTCCTTCACTCCGCTGACTCTTCGCTCCTTCGCTCTGCTGTCTCTTCGCTCCTTCGCTCCGCTGTCTCTTCGCTCCTTCACTCCGCTGTCTCTTCGTTCCTTCACTCCGCTGTCTCTTCGTTCCTTCACTCCGCTGTCTCTTCGCTCCTTCGCCCCACGTGTCTCTTTGTTCCTTCACTCCGCGTGTCACTTCGTTCCTTCAATCCACTGTCTCTTCGCTCCGCGTGTCTCTTCGCTCCTTCACTTCACTGACTCTTCGCTCCTTCGCTCCGCGTGTCTCTTCGCTCCTTCGCTCCGCGTGTCTCTTCGCTCCTTCGCTCCGTGTGTCTCTTCGCTCCTTCACTCCCTGACTCTTCGCTCCTTCACTCCGCTGTCTCTTCGTTCCTTCACTCCGCTGTCTCTTCGTTCCTTCACTCCGCTGTCTCTTCGCTCCTTCGCCCCACGTGTCTCTTTGTTCCTTCACTCCGCGTGTCTCTTCGTTCCTTCAATCCACTGTCTCTTCGCTCCGCGTGTCTCTTCGCTCCTTCGCTCCGCGTGTCTCTTCGCTCCTTCGCTCCGTGTGTCTCTTCGCTCCTTCACTCCCTGACTCTTCGCTCCTTCACTCCGCTGTCTCTTCGCTCCTTCGCTCCATCTGTCTCTTCACTCCTTCTCTCCCTGACTCTTCGCTCCTTCACTCCGCTGTCTCTTCGCTCCTTCACTCTGCTGTCTCTTTGCTCCTTCAATCCGCTGACTCTTCGTTCCTTCACTCCGCTGTCTCTTCGCTCCTTCACTTTGCTGTCTCTTCGTTCCTTCGCTCCGTGTGTCTCTTCGCTCCTTCACTCCGTGTGTCTCTTCGCTCCTTCGCTCCGTGACTCTTCGCTCCTTCACTCCGCTGTCTCTTCGCTCCTTCGCTCCGCTGACTCTTCGTTCCTTGACACAGCTTTCTCTTCGCTCCTTCACTCCGCAGTCTCTTCGCTCCTTCGCTCCGTGTGTCTCCTCGCTCCTTCGCTCCGTGTGTCTCTTCGCTCCTTCACTCCGCTGACTCTTCGCTCCTTCGCTCCGCTGTCTCTTCGCTCCTTCACTCCGCTGTCTCTTCGCTCCTTCGCTCGGCTGTCTCTTCGCTCCGCTGTCTCTACGCTTTTCACTCCGCTGTCTCTTCGCTCCTTCATTCCGCTGTCTCTACGCTCCTTCACTCCGTGTGTCTCTTCGCTCCTGCACACAGCTATCTCTTCGCTCCTTCACTCCGCTGACTCTTCGCTCCTTCGCTCCGCTGTCTCTTCGTTTCTTCACTCCGCTGTCTCTTCGTTCCTTCACTCCGCTGTCTCTTCGCTCCTTCACTCCATGTGTCTCTTCGCTCCTTCACTCCACTGTCTCTTCGCTCCTTCACTCCGCTGTCTCTTCGCTCCTTCACTCCGCTGACTCATCGCTCCTTCGCTCCGCTGTCTTTTCGCTCCTTCACTCCCTGTGTCTCTTCGCTCCTGCGCTCAGCTGTCTTTTCGCTCCTTCACTCCGCTGACTCTTCGCTCCTTCGCTCTGCTGTCTCTTCGCTCCGCTGTCTCTTCGCTCCTTCACTCCGCTGTCTCTTCGTTCCTTCACTCCGCTGTCTCTTCGTTCCATCACTCCGCTGTCTCTTCGCTCCTTCGCCCCGCGTGTCTCTTTGTTCCTTCACTCCGCGTGTCTCTTCGTTCCTTCAATCCGCTGTCTCTTCGCTCCGCGTGTCTCTTCGCTCCTTCACTTTGCTGACTCTTCGCTCCTTCGCTCCGCGTGTCTCTTCGCTCCTTCGCTCCGCGTGTCTCTTCGCTCCTTCGCTCCGTGTGTCTCTTCGCTCCTTCACTCCCTGACTCTTCGCTCCTTCACTCCGCTGTCTCTTCGCTCCCTCGCTCCATCTGTCTCTTCACTCCTTCTCTCCCTGACTCTTCGCTCCTTCACTCCGCTGTCTCTTCGCTCCTTCACTCTGCTGTCTCTTTGCTCCTTCAATCCGCTGACTCTTCGTTCCTTCACTCCGCTGTCTCTTCGCTCCTTCACTTTGCTGTCTCTTCGTTCCTTCGCTCCGTGTGTCTCTTCGCTCCTTCACTCCGTGTGTCTCTTCGCTCCTTCGCTCCGTGACTCTTCGCTCCTTCACTCCGCTGTCTCTTCGCTCCTTCGCTCCGCTGACTCTTCGTTCCTTGACACAGCTGTCTCTTCGCTCCTTCACTCCGCAGTCTCTTCGCTCCATCGCTCCATGTGTCTCTTCGCTCCTTCACACCGCTGTCTCTTTGCTCCTTCGCTCCACTGTCTAGTCGATCCTTCACTCCGCTGTCTCTTCGCTCCTTCGCTCTGCTGTCTCTTCGCTCCTTCGCTCCGTGTGTCTCTTCGCTCCTTCCCTCCGCTGTCTCTTCGCTCCTTCGCTCCGTGTATCTCTTTGCCTCTTCGCTTCGCTGTCTCTTCGCTCCTTCACTCCGCTGTCTCTTCGCTCCTTCGCTCCTGTGTCTCCTCGCTCCTTCGCTCCGTGTGTCTGTTCGCTCCTTCACTCCGCATGTCTCTTCGTTCCTTCGCTCCGCTGACTCTTCGCTCCTTCACTCCGTGTGTCTCTTCGCTCCTTAACTCCGTGTGTCTCTTCGCTCCTTCACTCCGCTGTGTCTTCGCTCCTTCGCTCCTCTGTCTCTTTGCTCTTTCGCTCCGTGTGTCTCTTCGCTCCATCACTCCGCTGTCTCTTCGCTCCTTCACTCCGCTGTCTCTTCGCTCCTTCGCTCCGCATGTCTCTTCGCTCCTTCGCTCCGTGTGTCTCTTCGCTCCTTCACTCCGCTGACTCTTCGCTCGTTCACTCCGCTGTCTCTTCGATCCTTCGCTCCGCTGACTCTTCGTTCCTTGACTCCGCTGTCTCTTTGCTCCTTCACTCCGCAGTCTCTTCGCTCCATTGCTCCGTGTGTCTCTTCGCTCCTTCACACCGCTTTCTCGTTGCTCCTTCGCTCCACTTTCTCTTCGCTCCTTCGCTCCGCTGTGTCTTCGCTCCTTCGCTCCGCTGTCTCTTCGCTCCTTCGTTCCGTATGTCTCTTCGCTCCTTCCCTCCGCTGTCTCTTCGCTCTTTCGCTCCGTGTGTCTCTTCGCTCCTTCGCTTCGCTGTCTCTTCGCTCCTTCACTCCGCTGTCTCTTCGCTCCTTCGCTCCGTGTGTCTCTTCGCTCCTTCGCTCGGTGTGTCTCTTCGCTCCGTCGCTCCGCTGACTCTTCGCTCCTTCGCTCCGCTGTCTCTTCGCTCCTTCACTCCGCTGTCTCTTCGCTCCTTCACTCCGCTTTCTCTTCGCTCCTTCACTCCGCTGTCTCTTCGCTCCTTCACTCCGCTGTCTCTTCGTTCCTTCACTCCGTAGTCTCTTCGTTCCTTCACTCCGCTGTCACTTCGCTCCTTCACTCCACTGTCTCTTCGCACCTTCGCTCCGTGTGTCTCCTCGCTCCTTCGCTCCGTGTGTCTCTTCGCTCCGTCGCTACGCTGACTCTTCGCTCCTTCGCTCCACTGTCTCTTCGCTCCTTCACTCCGCTGTCTCTTCGCTCCTTCGCTACGTGTGTCTCTTCACTCCATCACTCCGTGTCTCTTCGCTCCTTCACTCCGTGTGTCTCTTCACTCCTTCGCTCCGCTGACACTTCGCTCCTTCGCTCCGCTGTCTCTTCGCTCCTTCGCTCTGCTGACTCTTCGTTCCTTCACTCCGCTGTCTCTTCGCTCCTTCACTCCACTGTCTCTTCGCTCCTTCGCTCCGTGTGTCTCTTCACTCCTTCACTCCGCTGTCTCTTCGCTCCGCTGACTCTTCGCTCCTTCGCTCCGCTGTCTCTTCGCTCCTTCGCTCCGCTGTCTCTTCACCCCTTCGCTCCGGTGACTCTTCGCTCCGCTGACTCTTCGCTAATTCGCTCCGCTGTCTCTTCACTCCTTCACTCCGCTGTCTCTTCGCTCCTTCACTCCGCATGTCTCTTCGTTTCTTCGCTCCGCTGACTCTTTGCTCCTTCACTCCGTGTGTCTCTTCGCTCCTTAACTCCGTGTGTCTCTTCGCTCCTTCACTCCGCTGTGTCTTCGCTCCTTCGTTCCTCTTTCTCTTTGCTCCTTCGCTCCGTGTGTCTCTTCGCTCCATCACTCCACTGTCTTTTCGCTCCTTCACTCCGCTGTCTCTTCGCTCCGCATGTCTCTTCGCTCCTTCGCTCCGTGTGTCTCTTCGCTCTTCACTCCGCTGACTCTTCGCTCCTTCACTCCGCTGCCTCTTCGCTCCTTCACTCCGCTGTCTCTTCGTTCCTTCGCTCCGCGTGTCTCTTTGCTCCTTCGCTCCGTGTGTCTCTTCGCTCCTTCGCTCCGTGTGTCTCTTCGCTCCTTCACTCCATGTGTCTCTTCGCTCCTTCGCTCCACTGACTCTTCGCTCCTTCGCTCCGCTGTCTCTTCGCTCCTTCACTCCGCTGACTCTTCGTTCCTTCACTCCGCTGTCTCTTTGCTCCTTCACTCCGCTGTCTCTTCGCTCCTTCGCTCCGTGTGTCTCTTCGCTCCTTCACTCCGTGTGTCTCTTCGCTCCTTCGCTCCGTGACTCTTCGCTCCTTCACTCCACTGTCTCTTCGCTCCTTCGCTCCGCTGACTCTTCGTTCCGTGACTCCGCTGTCTCTTCGCTCCTTCACTCCGCAGTCTGTTCGCTCCTTCGCTCCGTGTGTCTCTTCGCTCCTTCACTCCACTGTCTCTTTGCTCCTTCGCTCCACTGTCTCTTCGCTACTTCGCTCCGCTGTCTCTTCGCTCCATCGCTCCGCTGTCTCTTCGCTCCTTCGCTCCGTGTGTCTCTTCGCTCCTTCCCCCCGCTGTCTCTTCGCTCCTTCGCTCCGCTGTCTCTTCGCTCCTTCGCTCCGCTGACTCTTCGCTCCTTCGCTCCGCTGTCTCTTCGTTCCTTCTCTCCCTGACTCTTCGCTCCTTCGCTCCGTTGTCTCTTCGCTCCTTCGCTCCGCTGTCTCTTCGCTCCTTCACTCCGCTGTCTCTTCGTTCCTTCACTCCCTGACTCTTCGCTCCTTCGCTCCGTGTGTCTCTTCGCTCCTACGCTCCGCTGTCTCTTCGATCCTTCACTCCGCTGTCTCCTCGCTCCTTCGCTCCCTGTGTCTCCTTGCTCCTTCACTCCATGTGTCTCTTTGCTCCTTCACTCCGCTGTCTCTTCGCTCCTTCTCTCCGCTGTCTCTTCGCTCCTTCGCTCCGCTGTCTCTTCGCTCCTTCGCTCCGCCGTCTCTTCGCTCCTTCACTCCGCTGTCTCCTCGCTCCTTCGCTCCGTGTGTCTCTTCGCTCCGTCTGTCTCTTCGCTCCTTCGCTTCGCTGTCTCTTCGCTCCTTCACTCCGCTGTCTCTTCGCTCCTTCGCTCCGTGTGTCTCCTCGCTCCTTCGCTCCTTGTGTCTCTTCGCTCTGTCACTCCGCTGACTCTTCGCTCCTTCGCTCCGCGGTCTCTTCGCTCCTTCACTCCGCTGTCTCTTCGCTCCTTCGCTCCGCTTTCTCAACGCTCCTTCACTCCGCTGTCTCTTCGCTCCTTCACTCCGCTGTCTCTTCGTTCCTTCACTCCGCTGTCTCATCGCTCCTTCGCTCCGTGTGTCTCTTCGCTCCGTCTGTCTCTTCGCTCCTTCGCTTCGCTGTCTCTTCGCTCCTTCACTCCGCTGTCTCTTCGCTCCTTCGCTCTGTGTGTCTCCTCGCTCCTTCGCTCCTTGTGTCTCTTCGCTCTGTCACTCCGCTGACTCTTCGCTCCTTCGCTCCGCGGTCTCTTCGCTCCTTCACTCCGCTGTCTCTTCGCTCCTTCGCTCCGCTTTCTCAACGCTCCTTCACTCCGCTGTCTCTTCGCTCCTTCGCTCCGCTTTCTCAACGCTCCTTCACTCCGCTGTCTCTTCGTTCCTTCACTCCGCTGTCTCTTCGTTCCTTCACTCCGCTGTCTCTTCGCTCCTTCACTCCGCTGTCTCTTTGCTCCTTCGCTCCGTGTGTCTCCTCGCTCCTTCGCTCCGTGTGTCTCTTCACTCCGTCACTCCGCTGACTCTTCGCTCCTTCGCTCCGCTGTCTCTTCGCTCCTTCACTCCGCTGTCTCTTCGCTCCTTCGCTCCGCTGTCTCTTCGCTCCTTCGCTCCGTGTGTTTCTTCGCTCCTGCGCTCAGCTGTCTCTTCGCTCCTTCACTTCGCTGACTCTTCGATCCTTCGCTCCGCTGTCTCTTCGCTCCTTCACTCCGCTGTCTCTTCGCTCCTTCACTCCGCTGTCTCTTCGTTCCTTCACTCCGCTGTCTCTTCGTTCCTTCAATCCGCTGTCTCTTCGCACCTTCGCTCCGTGTGTCTCCTCGCTCCTTCGCTCCGTGTGTCTCATCGCTCTGCTGACTCTTCGCTCCTTCGCTCCGCTGTCTCTTCGCTCCTTCGCTCCGCTGTCTCTTCTCTCCTTCGCTCGGCTGTCTCTTCGCTCCTTCCCTCCGCTGTCTCTTCGCTCCTTCACTCCGCTGTCTCTACGCTCCTTCGCTACGTGTGTCTCTTCGCTCCTTCACTCCGTGTGTCTCTTCGCTCCTTCACTCCGTGTGTCTCTTCACTCCTTCGCTCAGCTGACTCTTCGCTCCTTCGCTCCGCTGTCTCTTCGCTCCTTCGCTCCGCTGACTCTTCGTTCCTTCACTCCGCTGTCTCTTCGCTCCTTCACTCCGCTGTCTCTTCGCTCCTTCGCTCCGTGTGTCTCTTCACTCCTTCACTCCGCTGTCTCTTCGCTCCTTCACTCCGCTGTCTCTTCGCTCCTTCGCTCCGCTGACTCTTCGCTCCTTCGCTCCGCTGTCTCTTCGCTCCTTCGCTCCGCTGTCTCTTCGCTCCTTCGCTCCGTGTGTTTCTTCGCTCCTGCGCTCAGCTGTCTCTTCGCTCCTTCACTCCGTTGACTCTTCGATCCTTCGCTCCGCTGTCTCTTCGCTCCTTCACTCCGCTGTCTCTTCGCTCCTTCACTCCGCTGTCTCTTCGTTCCTACACTCCGCTGTCTCTTCGTTCCTTCAATCCACTGTCTCTTCGCACCTTCGCTCCGTGTGTCTCCTCGCTCCTTCGCTCCGTGTGTCTCTTCGCTCCGTCGCTCCGCTGACTCTTCGCTCCTTCGCTCCGCTGTCTCTTCGCTCCTTCACTCCGCTGTCTCTTCGCTCCTTCGCTCCGCTGTCTCTTCTCTCCTTCGCTCCGCTGTCTCTTCGCTCCTTCCCTCCGCTGTCTCTTCGCTCCTTCACTCCGCTGTCTCTACGCTCCTTCGCTACGTGTGTCTCTTCGCTCCTTCACTGCATGTGTCTCTTCGCTCCTTCGCTCCGCTGACTCTTCGCTCCTTCGCTCTGCTGTCTCTTCGCTCCTTCGCTCCGCTGTCTCTTCGCTCCTTCGCTCCATGTGTTTCTTCGCTCCTCTGCTCAGCTGTCTCTTCGCTCCTTCACTCCGATGACTCTTCGATCCTTCGCTCCGCTGTCTCTTCGCTCCTTCACTCCGCTGTCTCTTCGCTCCTTCACTCCGCTGTCTCTTCGTTCCTACACTCTGCTGTCTCTTCGTTCCTTCGCTCCGCCGTATCTTCGCTCCTTCACTCCGCTGTCTCCTCGCTCCTTCGCTCCGTGTGTCTCTTCGCTCCGTCTGTCTCTTCGCTCCTTCGCTTCGCTGTCTCTTCGCTCCTTCACTCCGCTGTCTCTTCGCTCCTTCGCTCCGTGTGTCTCCTCGCTCCTTCGCTCCTTGTGTCTCTTCGCTCTGTCACTCCGCTGACTCTTCGCTCCTTCGCTCCGCGGTCTCTTCGCTCCTTCACTCCGCTGTCTCTTCGCTCCTTCGCTCCGCTTTCTCAACGCTCCTTCACTCCGCTGTCTCTTCGCTCCTTCACTCCGCTGTCTCTTCGTTCCTTCACTCCGCTGTCTCATCGCTCCTTCGCTCCGTGTGTCTCTTCGCTCCGTCTGTCTCTTCGCTCCTTCGCTTCGCTGTCTCTTCGCTCCTTCACTCCGCTGTCTCTTCGCTCCTTCGCTCTGTGTGTCTCCTCGCTCCTTCGCTCCTTGTGTCTCTTCGCTCTGTCACTCCGCTGACTCTTCGCTCCTTCGCTCCGCGGTCTCTTCGCTCCTTCACTCCGCTGTCTCTTCGCTCCTTCGCTCCGCTTTCTCAACGCTCCTTCACTCCGCTGTCTCTTCGCTCCTTCGCTCCGCTTTCTCAACGCTCCTTCACTCCGCTGTCTCTTCGTTCCTTCACTCCGCTGTCTCTTCGTTCCTTCACTCCGCTGTCTCTTCGCTCCTTCACTCCGCTGTCTCTTTGCTCCTTCGCTCCGTGTGTCTCCTCGCTCCTTCGCTCCGTGTGTCTCTTCACTCCGTCACTCCGCTGACTCTTCGCTCCTTCGCTCCGCTGTCTCTTCGCTCCTTCACTCCGCTGGCTCTTCGCTCCTTCGCTCCGCTGTCTCTTCGCTCCTTCGCTCCGTGTGTTTCTTCGCTCCTGCGCTCAGCTGTCTCTTCGCTCCTTCACTCCACTGACTCTTCGATCCTTCGCTCCGCTGTCTCTTCACTCCTTCACTCCGCTGTCTCTTCGCTCCTTCACTCCGCTGTCTCTTCGTTCCTTCACTCCGCTGTCTCTTCGTTCCTTCAAGCCGCTGTCTCTTCGCACCTTCGCTCCGTGTGTCTCTTCGCTCCTTCGCTCCGTGTGTCTCATCGCTCCGCTGACTCTTCGCTCCTTCGCTCCGCTGTCTCTTCGCTCCTTCGCTCCGCTGTCTCTTCTCTCCTTCGCTCGGCTGTCTCTTCGCTCCTTCCCTCCTCTGTCTCTTCGCTCCTTCACTCCGCTGTCTCTACGCTCCTTCGCTACGTGTGTCTCTTCGCTCCTTCACTCCGTGTGTCTCTTCGCTCCTTCACTCCGTGTGTCTCTTCACTCCTTCGCTCAGCTGACTCTTCGCTCCTTCGCTCCGCTGTCTCTTCGCTCCTTCGCTCCGCTGACTCTTCGTTCCTTCACTCCGCTGTCTCTTCGCTCCTTCACTCCGCTGTCTCTTCGCTCCTTCGCTCCGTGTGTCTCTTCACTCCTTCACTCCGCTGTCTCTTCGCTCCGTCACTCCGCTGTCTCTTCGCTCCTTCGCTCCGCTGACTCTTCGCTCCTTCGCTCCGCTGTCTCTTCGCTCCTTCGCTCCGCTGTCTCTTCGCTCCTTCGCTCCGTGTGTTTCTTCGCTCCTTCACTCCGCTGTCTCTTCGCTCCTTCGCTCCGCTGACTCTTCGCTCCTTCGCTCCGCTGTCTCTTCGCTCCTTCGCTCCGTGTGTTTCTTCGCTCCTGCGCTCAGCTGTCTCTTCGCTCCTTCTCTCCGTTGACTCTTCGATCCTTCGCTCCGCTGTCTCTTCGCTCCTTCACTCCGCTGTCTCTTCGCTCCTTCACTCCGCTGTCTCTTCGTTCCTACACTCCGCTGTCTCTTCGTTCCTTCAATCCACTGTCTCTTCGCACCTTCGCTCCGTGTGTCTCCTCGCTCCTTCGCTCCGTGTGTCTCTTCGCTCCGTCGCTCCGCTGACTCTTCGCTCCTTCGCTCCGCTGTCTCTTCGCTCCTTCACTCCGCTGTCTCTTCGCTCCTTCGCTCCGCTGTCTCTTCTCTCCTTCGCTCCGCTGTCTCTTCGCTCCTTCCCTCCGCTGTCTCTTCGCTCCTTCACTCCGCTGTCTCTACGCTCCTTCGCTACGTGTGTCTCTTCGCTCCTTCACTGCATGTGTCTCTTCGCACCTTCGCTCCGCTGACTCTTCGCTCCTTCGCTCTGCTGTCTCTTCGCTCCTTCGCTCCGCTGTCTCTTCGCTCCTTCGCTCCATGTGTTTCTTCGCTCCTCTGCTCAGCTGTGTCTTCGCTCCTTCACTCCGATTACTCTTCGATCCTTCGCTCCGCTGTCTCTTCGCTCCTTCACTCCGCTGTCTCTTCGCTCCTTCACTCCGCTGTCTCTTCGTTCCTACACTCTGCTGTCTCTTCGTTCCTTCGCTCCGCCGTCTCTTCGCTCCTTCACTCCGCTGTCTCCTCGCTCCTTCGCTCCGTGTGTCTCTTCGCTCCGTCTGTCTCTTCGCTCCTTCGCTTCGCTGTCTCTTCGCTCCTTCACTCCGCTGTCTCTTCGCTCCTTCGCTCCGTGTGTCTCCTCGCTCCTTCGCTCCTTGTGTCTCTTCGCTCTGTCACTCCGCTGACTCTTCGCTCCTTCGCTCCGCGGTCTCTTCGCTCCTTCACTCCGCTGTCTCTTCGCTCCTTCGCTCCGCTTTCTCAACGCTCCTTCACTCCGCTGTCTCTTCGCTCCTTCACTCCGCTGTCTCTTCGTTCCTTCACTCCGCTGTCTCATCGCTCCTTCGCTCCGTGTGTCTCTTCGCTCCGTCTGTCTCTTTGCTCCTTCGCTTCGCTGTCTCTTCGCTCCTTCACTCCGCTGTCTCTTCGCTCCTTCGCTCTGTGTGTCTCCTCGCTCCTTCGCTCCTTGTGTCTCTTCACTCTGTCACTCCGCTGACTCTTCGCTCCTTCGCTCCGCGGTCTCTTCGCTCCTTCACTCCGCTGTCTCTTCGCTCCTTCGCTCCTCTTTCTCAACGCTCCTTCACTCCGCTGTCTCTTCGCTCCTTCGCTCCGCTTTCTCAACGCTCCTTCACTCCGCTGTCTCTTCGTTCCTTCACTCCGCTGTCTCTTCGTTCCTTCACTCCGCTGTCTCTTCGCTCCTTCACTCCGCTGTCTCTTTGCTCCTTCGCTCCGTGTGTCTCCTCGCTCCTTCGCTCCGTGTGTCTCTTCACTCCGTCACTCCGCTGACTCTTCGCTCCTTCGCTCCACTGTCTCTTCGCTCCTTCACTCCGCTGTCTCTTCGCTCCTTCGCTCCGCTGTCTCTTCGCTCCTTCGCTCCGTGTGTTTCTTCGCTCCTGCGCTCAGCTGTCTCTTCGCTCCTTCACTCCGCTGACTCTTCGATCCTTCGCTCCGCTGTCTCTTCGCTCCTTCACTCCGCTGTCTCTTCGCTCCTTCACTCCGCTGTCTCTTCGTTCCTTCACTCCGCTGTCTCTTCGTTCCTTCAATCCGCTGTCTCTTCGCACCTTCGCTCCGTGTGTCTCCTCGCTCCTTCGCTCCGTGTGTCTCATCGCTCCGCTGACTCTTCGCTCCTTCGCTCCGCTGTCTCTTCGCTCCTTCGCTCCGCTGTCTCTTCTCTCCTTCGCTCGGCTGTCTCTTCGCTCCTTCCCTCCTCTGTCTCTTCGCTCCTTCACTCCGCTGTCTCTTCGCTCCTTCACTCCGCTGTCTCTTCGTTCCTACACTCTGCTGTCTCTTCGTTCCTTCGCTCCGCCGTCTCTTCGCTCCTTCACTCCGCTGTCTCCTCGCTCCTTCGCTCCGTGTGTCTCTTCGCTCCGTCTGTCTCTTCGCTCCTTCGCTTCGCTGTCTCTTCGCTCCTTCACTCCGCTGTCTCTTCGCTCCTTCGCTCCGTGTGTCTCCTCGCTCCTTCGCTCCTTGTGTCTCTTCGCTCTGTCACTCCGCTGACTCTTCGCTCCTTCGCTCCGCGGTCTCTTCGCTCCTTCACTCCGCTGTCTCTTCGCTCCTTCGCTCCGCTTTCTCAACGCTCCTTCACTCCGCTGTCTCTTCGCTCCTTCACTCCGCTGTCTCTTCGTTCCTTCACTCCGCTGTCTCATCGCTCCTTCGCTCCGTGTGTCTCTTCGCTCCGTCTGTCTCTTTGCTCCTTCGCTTCGCTGTCTCTTCGCTCCTTCACTCCGCTGTCTCTTCGCTCCTTCGCTCTGTGTGTCTCCTCGCTCCTTCGCTCCTTGTGTCTCTTCGCTCTGTCACTCCGCTGACTCTTCGCTCCTTCGCTCCGCGGTCTCTTCGCTCCTTCACTCCGCTGTCTCTTCGCTCCTTCGCTCCTCTTTCTCAACGCTCCTTCACTCCGCTGTCTCTTCGCTCCTTCGCTCCGCTTTCTCAACGCTCCTTCACTCCGCTGTCTCTTCGTTCCTTCACTCCGCTGTCTCTTCGTTCCTTCACTCCGCTGTCTCTTCGCTCCTTCACTCCGCTGTCTCTTTGCTCCTTCGCTCCGTGTGTCTCCTCGCTCCTTCGCTCCGTGTGTCTCTTCACTCCGTCACTCCGCTGACTCTTCGCTCCTTCGCTCCACTGTCTCTTCGCTCCTTCACTCCGCTGTCTCTTCGCTCCTTCGCTCCGCTGTCTCTTCGCTCCTTCGCTCCGTGTGTTTCTTCGCTACTGCGCTCAGCTGTCTCTTCGCTCCTTCACTCCGCTGACTCTTCGATCCTTCGCTCCGCTGTCTCTTCGCTCCTTCACTCCGCTGTCTCTTCGCTCCTTCACTCCGCTGTCTCTTCGTTCCTTCACTCCGCTGTCTCTTCGTTCCTTCAATCCGCTGTCTCTTCGCACCTTCGCTCCGTGTGTCTCCTCGCTCCTTCGCTCCGTGTGTCTCATCGCTCCGCTGACTCTTCGCTCCTTCGCTCCGCTGTCTCTTCGCTCCTTCGCTCCGCTGTCTCTTCTCTCCTTCGCTCGGCTGTCTCTTCGCTCCTTCCCTCCGCTGTCTCTTCGCTCCTTCACTCCGCTGTCTCTACGCTCCTTCGCTACGTGTGTCTCTTCGCTCCTTCACTCCGTGTGTCTCTTCGCTCCTTCACTCCGTGTGTCTCTTCACTCCTTCGCTCAGCTGACTCTTCGCTCCTTCGCTCCGCTGTCTCTTCGCTCCTTCGCTCCGCTGACTCTTCGTTCCTTCACTCCGCTGTCTCTTCGCTCCTTCACTCCGCTGTCTCTTCGCTCCTTCGCTCCGTGTGTCTCTTCACTCCTTCACTCCGCTGTCTCTTCGCTCCTTCGCTCCGCTTTCTCAACGCTCCTTCACTCCGCTGTCTCTTCGCTACTTCGCTCCGCTTTCTCAACGCTCCTTCACTCCGCTGTCTCTTCGTTCCTTCACTCCGCTGTCTCTTCGTTCCTTCACTCCGCTATCTCTTCGCTCCTTCACTCCGCTGTCTCTTTGCTCCTTCGCTCCGTGTGTCTCCTCGCTCCTTCGCTCCGTGTGTCTCTTCACTCCGTCACTCCGCTGACTCTTCGCTCCTTCGCTCCGCTGTCTCTTCGCTCCTTCACTCCGCTGTCTCTTCGCTACTTCGCTCCGCTGTCTCTTCGCTCCTTCGCTCCGTGTGTTTCTTCGCTCCTGCGCTCAGCTGTCTCTTCGCTCCTTCACTCCACTGACTCTTCGATCCTTCGCTCCGCTGTCTCTTCACTCCTTCACTCCGCTGTCTCTTCGTTCCTTCACTCCGCTGTCTCTTCGTTCCTTCAAGCCGCTGTCTCTTCGCACCTTCGCTCCGTGTGTCTCTTCGCTCCTTCGCTCCGTGTGTCTCATCGCTCCGCTGACTCTTCGCTCCTTCGCTCCGCTGTCTCTTCGCTCCTTCGCTCCGCTGTCTCTTCTCTCCTTCGCTCGGCTGTCTCTTCGCTCCTTCCCTCCTCTGTCTCTTCGCTCCTTCTCTCCGCTGTCTCTACGCTCCTTCGCTACGTGTGTCTCTTCGCTCCTTCACTCCGTGTGTCTCTTCGCTCCTTCACTCCGTGTGTCTCTTCACTCCTTCGCTCAGCTGACTCTTCGCTCCTTCGCTCCGCTGTCTCTTCGCTCCTTCGCTCCGCTGACTCTTCGTTCCTTCACTCCGCTGTCTCTTCGCTCCTTCACTCCGCTGTCTCTTCGCTCCTTCGCTCCGTGTGTCTCTTCACTCCTTCACTCCGCTGTCTCTTCGCTCCGTCACTCCGCTGTCTCTTCGCTCCTTCGCTCCGCTGACTCTTCGCTCCTTCGCTCCGCTGTCTCTTCGCTCCTTCGCTCCGCTGTCTCTTCGCTCCTTCGCTCCGTGTGTTTCTTCGCTCCTTCACTCCGCTGTCTCTTCGCTCCTTCGCTCCGCTGACTCTTCGCTCCTTCGCTCCGCTGTCTCTTCGCTCCTTCGCTCCGTGTGTTTCTTCGCTCCTGCGCTCAGCTGTCTCTTCGCTCCTTCTCTCCGTTGACTCTTCGATCCTTCGCTCCGCTGTCTCTTCGCTCCTTCACTCCGCTGTCTCTTCGCTCCTTCACTCCGCTGTCTCTTCGTTCCTACACTCCGCTGTCTCTTCGTTCCTTCAATCCACTGTCTCTTCGCACCTTCGCTCCATGTGTCTCCTCGCTCCTTCGCTCCGTGTGTCTCTTCGCTCCGTCGCTCCGCTGACTCTTCGCTCCTTCGCTCCGCTGTCTCTTCGCTCCTTCACTCCGCTGTCTCTTCGCTCCTTCGCTCCGCTGTCTCTTCTCTCCTTCGCTCCGCTGTCTCTTCGCTCCTTCCCTCCGCTGTCTCTTCGCTCCTTCACTCCGCTGTCTCTACACTCCTTCGCTACGTGTGTCTCTTCGCTCCTTCACTGCATGTGTCTCTTCGCTCCTTCGCTCCGCTGACTCTTCGCTCCTTCGCTCTGCTGTCTCTTCGCTCCTTCGCTCCGCTGTCTCTTCGCTCCTTCGCTCCATGTGTTTCTTCGCTCCTCTGCTCAGCTGTGTCTTCGCTCCTTCACTCCGATTACTCTTCGATCCTTCGCTCCGCTGTCTCTTCGCTCCTTCACTCCGCTGTCTCTTCGCTCCTTCACTCCGCTGTCTCTTCGTTCCTACACTCTGCTGTCTCTTCGTTCCTTCGCTCCGCCGTCTCTTCGCTCCTTCACTCCGCTGTCTCCTCGCTCCTTCGCTCCGTGTGTCTCTTCGCTCCGTCTGTCTCTTCGCTCCTTCGCTTCGCTGTCTCTTCGCTCCTTCACTCCGCTGTCTCTTCGCTCCTTCGCTCCGTGTGTCTCCTCGCTCCTTCGCTCCTTGTGTCTCTTCGCTCTGTCACTCCGCTGACTCTTCGCTCCTTCGCTCCGCGGTCTCTTCGCTCCTTCACTCCGCTGTCTCTTCGCTCCTTCGCTCCGCTTTCTCAACGCTCCTTCACTCCGCTGTCTCTTCGCTCCTTCACTCCGCTGTCTCTTCGTTCCTTCACTCCGCTGTCTCATCGCTCCTTCGCTCCGTGTGTCTCTTCGCTCCGTCTGTCTCTTTGCTCCTTCACTTCGCTGTCTCTTCGCTCCTTCACTCCGCTGTCTCTTCGCTCCTTCGCTCTGTGTGTCTCCTCGCTCCTTCGCTCCTTGTGTCTCTTCGCTCTGTCACTCCGCTGACTCTTCGCTCCTTCGCTCCGCGGTCTCTTCGCTCCTTCACTCCGCTGTCTCTTCGCTCCTTCGCTCCTCTTTCTCAACGCTCCTTCACTCCGCTGTCTCTTCGCTCCTTCGCTCCGCTTTCTCAACGCTCCTTCACTCCGCTGTCTCTTCGTTCCTTCACTCCGCTGTCTCTTCGTTCCTTCACTCCGCTGTCTCTTCGCTCCTTCACTCCGCTGTCTCTTTGCTCCTTCGCTCCGTGTGTCTCCTCGCTCCTTCGCTCCGTGTGTCTCTTCACTCCGTCACTCCGCTGACTCTTCGCTCCTTCGCTCCACTGTCTCTTCGCTCCTTCACTCCGCTGTCTCTTCGCTCCTTCGCTCCGCTGTCTCTTCGCTCCTTCGCTCCGTGTGTTTCTTCGCTCCTGCGCTCAGCTGTCTCTTCGCTCCTTCACTCCGCTGACTCTTCGATCCTTCGCTCCGCTGTCTCTTCGCTCCTTCACTCCGCTGTCTCTTCGCTCCTTCACTCCGCTGTCTCTTCGTTCCTTCACTCCGCTGTCTCTTCGTTCCTTCAATCCGCTGTCTCTTCGCACCTTCGCTCCGTGTGTCTCCTCGCTCCTTCGCTCCGTGTGTCTCATCGCTCCGCTGACTCTTCGCTCCTTCGCTCCGCTGTCTCTTCGCTCCTTCGCTCCGCTGTCTCTTCTCTCCTTCGCTCGGCTGTCTCTTCGCTCCTTCCCTCCGCTGTCTCTTCGCTCCTTCACTCCGCTGTCTCTACGCTCCTTCGCTACGTGTGTCTCTTCGCTCCTTCACTCCGTGTGTCTCTTCGCTCCTTCACTCCGTGTGTCTCTTCACTCCTTCGCTCAGCTGACTCTTCGCTCCTTCGCTCCGCTGTCTCTTCGCTCCTTCGCTCCGCTGACTCTTCGTTCCTTCACTCCGCTGTCTCTTCGCTCCTTCACTCCGCTGTCTCTTCGCTCCTTCGCTCCGTGTGTCTCTTCACTCCTTCACTCCGCTGTCTCTTCGCTCCTTCACTCCGCTGTCTCTTCGCTCCTTCGCTCCGCTGACTCTTCGCTCCTTCGCTCCGCTGTCTCTTCGCTCCTTCGCTCCGCTGTCTCTTCGCTCCTTCGCTCCGTGTGTTTCTTCGCTCCTGCGCTCAGCTGTCTCTTCGCTCCTTCACTCCGTTGACTCTTCGATCCTTCGCTCCGCTGTCTCTTCGCTCCTTCACTCCGCTGTCTCTTCGCTCCTTCACTCCGCTGTCTCTTCGTTCCTACACTCCGCTGTCTCTTCGGTCCTTCAATCCACTGTCTCTTCGCTCCTTCGCTCCGCGGTCTCTTCGCTCCTTCACTCCGCTGTCTCTTCGCTCCTTCGCTCCGCTTTCTCAACGCTCCTTCACTCCGCTGTCTCTTCGCTCCTTCACTCCGCTGTCTCTTCGTTCCTTCACTCCGCTGTCTCATCGCTCCTTCGCTCCGTGTGTCTCTTCGCTCCGTCTGTCTCTTCGCTCCTTCGCTTCGCTGTCTCTTCGCTCCTTCACTCCGCTGTCTCTTCGCTCCTTCGCTCTGTGTGTCTCCTCGCTCCTTCGCTCCTTGTGTCTCTTCGCTCTGTCACTCCGCTGACTCTTCGCTCCTTCGCTCCGCGGTCTCTTCGCTCCTTCACTCCGCTGTCTCTTCGCTCCTTCGCTCCTCTTTCTCAACGCTCCTTCACTCCGCTGTCTCTTCGCTCCTTCGCTCCGCTTTCTCAACGCTCCTTCACTCCGCTGTCTCTTCGTTCCTTCACTCCGCTGTCTCTTCGTTCCTTCACTCCGCTGTCTCTTCGCTCCTTCACTCCGCTGTCTCTTTGCTCCTTCGCTCCGTGTGTCTCCTCGCTCCTTCGCTCCGTGTGTCTCTTCACTCCGTCACTCCGCTGACTCTTCGCTCCTTCGCTCCACTGTCTCTTCGCTCCTTCACTCCGCTGTCTCTTCGCTCCTTCGCTCCGCTGTCTCTTCGCTCCTTCGCTCCGTGTGTTTCTTCGCTACTGCGCTCAGCTGTCTCTTCGCTCCTTCACTCCGCTGACTCTTCGATCCTTCGCTCCGCTGTCTCTTCGCTCCTTCACTCCGCTGTCTCTTCGCTCCTTCACTCCGCTGTCTCTTCGTTCCTTCACTCCGCTGTCTCTTCGTTCCTTCAATCCGCTGTCTCTTCGCACCTTCGCTCCGTGTGTCTCCTCGCTCCTTCGCTCCGTGTGTCTCATCGCTCCGCTGACTCTTCGCTCCTTCGCTCCGCTGTCTCTTCGCTCCTTCGCTCCGCTGTCTCTTCTCTCCTTCGCTCGGCTGTCTCTTCGCTCCTTCCCTCCGCTGTCTCTTCGCTCCTTCACTCCGCTGTCTCTACGCTCCTTCGCTACGTGTGTCTCTTCGCTCCTTCACTCCGTGTGTCTCTTCGCTCCTTCACTCCGTGTGTCTCTTCACTCCTTCGCTCAGCTGACTCTTCGCTCCTTCGCTCCGCTGTCTCTTCGCTCCTTCGCTCCGCTGACTCTTCGTTCCTTCACTCCGCTGTCTCTTCGCTCCTTCACTCCGCTGTCTCTTCGCTCCTTCGCTCCGTGTGTCTCTTCACTCCTTCACTCCGCTGTCTCTTCGCTCCTTCGCTCCGCTTTCTCAACGCTCCTTCACTCCGCTGTCTCTTCGCTACTTCGCTCCGCTTTCTCAACGCTCCTTCACTCCGCTGTCTCTTCGTTCCTTCACTCCGCTGTCTCTTCGTTCCTTCACTCCGCTATCTCTTCGCTCCTTCACTCCGCTGTCTCTTTGCTCCTTCGCTCCGTGTGTCTCCTCGCTCCTTCGCTCCGTGTGTCTCTTCACTCCGTCACTCCGCTGACTCTTCGCTCCTTCGCTCCGCTGTCTCTTCGCTCCTTCACTCCGCTGTCTCTTCGCTACTTCGCTCCGCTGTCTCTTCGCTCCTTCGCTCCGTGTGTTTCTTCGCTCCTGCGCTCAGCTGTCTCTTCGCTCCTTCACTCCACTGACTCTTCGATCCTTCGCTCCGCTGTCTCTTCACTCCTTCACTCCGCTGTCTCTTCGTTCCTTCACTCCGCTGTCTCTTCGTTCCTTCAAGCCGCTGTCTCTTCGCACCTTCGCTCCGTGTGTCTCTTCGCTCCTTCGCTCCGTGTGTCTCATCGCTCCGCTGACTCTTCGCTCCTTCGCTCCGCTGTCTCTTCGCTCCTTCGCTCCGCTGTCTCTTCTCTCCTTCGCTCGGCTGTCTCTTCGCTCCTTCCCTCCTCTGTCTCTTCGCTCCTTCTCTCCGCTGTCTCTACGCTCCTTCGCTACGTGTGTCTCTTCGCTCCTTCACTCCGTGTGTCTCTTCGCTCCTTCACTCCGTGTGTCTCTTCACTCCTTCGCTCAGCTGACTCTTCGCTCCTTCGCTCCGCTGTCTCTTCGCTCCTTCGCTCCGCTGACTCTTCGTTCCTTCACTCCGCTGTCTCTTCGCTCCTTCACTCCGCTGTCTCTTCGCTCCTTCGCTCCGTGTGTCTCTTCACTCCTTCACTCCGCTGTCTCTTCGCTCCGTCACTCCGCTGTCTCTTCGCTCCTTCGCTCCGCTGACTCTTCGCTCCTTCGCTCCGCTGTCTCTTCGCTCCTTCGCTCCGCTGTCTCTTCGCTCCTTCGCTCCGTGTGTTTCTTCGCTCCTTCACTCCGCTGTCTCTTCGCTCCTTCGCTCCGCTGACTCTTCGCTCCTTCGCTCCGCTGTCTCTTCGCTCCTTCGCTCCGTGTGTTTCTTCGCTCCTGCGCTCAGCTGTCTCTTCGCTCCTTCTCTCCGTTGACTCTTCGATCCTTCGCTCCGCTGTCTCTTCGCTCCTTCACTCCGCTGTCTCTTCGCTCCTTCACTCCGCTGTCTCTTCGTTCCTACACTCCGCTGTCTCTTCGTTCCTTCAATCCACTGTCTCTTCGCACCTTCGCTCCATGTGTCTCCTCGCTCCTTCGCTCCGTGTGTCTCTTCGCTCCGTCGCTCCGCTGACTCTTCGCTCCTTCGCTCCGCTGTCTCTTCGCTCCTTCACTCCGCTGTCTCTTCGCTCCTTCGCTCCGCTGTCTCTTCTCTCCTTCGCTCCGCTGTCTCTTCGCTCCTTCCCTCCGCTGTCTCTTCGCTCCTTCACTCCGCTGTCTCTACACTCCTTCGCTACGTGTGTCTCTTCGCTCCTTCACTGCATGTGTCTCTTCGCTCCTTCGCTCCGCTGACTCTTCGCTCCTTCGCTCTGCTGTCTCTTCGCTCCTTCGCTCCGCTGTCTCTTCGCTCCTTCGCTCCATGTGTTTCTTCGCTCCTCTGCTCAGCTGTGTCTTCGCTCCTTCACTCCGATTACTCTTCGATCCTTCGCTCCGCTGTCTCTTCGCTCCTTCACTCCGCTGTCTCTTCGCTCCTTCACTCCGCTGTCTCTTCGTTCCTACACTCTGCTGTCTCTTCGTTCCTTCGCTCCGCCGTCTCTTCGCTCCTTCACTCCGCTGTCTCCTCGCTCCTTCGCTCCGTGTGTCTCTTCGCTCCGTCTGTCTCTTCGCTCCTTCGCTTCGCTGTCTCTTCGCTCCTTCACTCCGCTGTCTCTTCGCTCCTTCGCTCCGTGTGTCTCCTCGCTCCTTCGCTCCTTGTGTCTCTTCGCTCTGTCACTCCGCTGACTCTTCGCTCCTTCGCTCCGCGGTCTCTTCGCTCCTTCACTCCGCTGTCTCTTCGCTCCTT
This sequence comes from Scyliorhinus torazame, assembly GCF_047496885.1. NCBI lineage: Eukaryota > Metazoa > Chordata > Chondrichthyes > Carcharhiniformes > Scyliorhinidae > Scyliorhinus > Scyliorhinus torazame. The sequence continues at coordinate 259,919,299 of NC_092716.1, forward strand.
CGCTCCGCTTTCTCAACGCTCCTTCACTCCGCTGTCTCTTCGCTCCTTCACTCCGCTGTCTCTTCGTTCCTTCACTCCGCTGTCTCATCGCTCCTTCGCTCCGTGTGTCTCTTCGCTCCGTCTGTCTCTTTGCTCCTTCACTTCGCTGTCTCTTCGCTCCTTCACTCCGCTGTCTCTTCGCTCCTTCGCTCTGTGTGTCTCCTCGCTCCTTCGCTCCTTGTGTCTCTTCGCTCTGTCACTCCGCTGACTCTTCGCTCCTTCGCTCCGCGGTCTCTTCGCTCCTTCACTCCGCTGTCTCTTCGCTCCTTCGCTCCTCTTTCTCAACGCTCCTTCACTCCGCTGTCTCTTCGCTCCTTCGCTCCGCTTTCTCAACGCTCCTTCACTCCGCTGTCTCTTCGTTCCTTCACTCCGCTGTCTCTTCGTTCCTTCACTCCGCTGTCTCTTCGCTCCTTCACTCCGCTGTCTCTTTGCTCCTTCGCTCCGTGTGTCTCCTCGCTCCTTCGCTCCGTGTGTCTCTTCACTCCGTCACTCCGCTGACTCTTCGCTCCTTCGCTCCACTGTCTCTTCGCTCCTTCACTCCGCTGTCTCTTCGCTCCTTCGCTCCGCTGTCTCTTCGCTCCTTCGCTCCGTGTGTTTCTTCGCTCCTGCGCTCAGCTGTCTCTTCGCTCCTTCACTCCGCTGACTCTTCGATCCTTCGCTCCGCTGTCTCTTCGCTCCTTCACTCCGCTGTCTCTTCGCTCCTTCACTCCGCTGTCTCTTCGTTCCTTCACTCCGCTGTCTCTTCGTTCCTTCAATCCGCTGTCTCTTCGCACCTTCGCTCCGTGTGTCTCCTCGCTCCTTCGCTCCGTGTGTCTCATCGCTCCGCTGACTCTTCGCTCCTTCGCTCCGCTGTCTCTTCGCTCCTTCGCTCCGCTGTCTCTTCTCTCCTTCGCTCGGCTGTCTCTTCGCTCCTTCCCTCCGCTGTCTCTTCGCTCCTTCACTCCGCTGTCTCTACGCTCCTTCGCTACGTGTGTCTCTTCGCTCCTTCACTCCGTGTGTCTCTTCGCTCCTTCACTCCGTGTGTCTCTTCACTCCTTCGCTCAGCTGACTCTTCGCTCCTTCGCTCCGCTGTCTCTTCGCTCCTTCGCTCCGCTGACTCTTCGTTCCTTCACTCCGCTGTCTCTTCGCTCCTTCACTCCGCTGTCTCTTCGCTCCTTCGCTCCGTGTGTCTCTTCACTCCTTCACTCCGCTGTCTCTTCGCTCCTTCACTCCGCTGTCTCTTCGCTCCTTCGCTCCGCTGACTCTTCGCTCCTTCGCTCCGCTGTCTCTTCGCTCCTTCGCTCCGCTGTCTCTTCGCTCCTTCGCTCCGTGTGTTTCTTCGCTCCTGCGCTCAGCTGTCTCTTCGCTCCTTCACTCCGTTGACTCTTCGATCCTTCGCTCCGCTGTCTCTTCGCTCCTTCACTCCGCTGTCTCTTCGCTCCTTCACTCCGCTGTCTCTTCGTTCCTACACTCCGCTGTCTCTTCGGTCCTTCAATCCACTGTCTCTTCGCTCCTTCGCTCCGCGGTCTCTTCGCTCCTTCACTCCGCTGTCTCTTCGCTCCTTCGCTCCGCTTTCTCAACGCTCCTTCACTCCGCTGTCTCTTCGCTCCTTCACTCCGCTGTCTCTTCGTTCCTTCACTCCGCTGTCTCATCGCTCCTTCGCTCCGTGTGTCTCTTCGCTCCGTCTGTCTCTTCGCTCCTTCGCTTCGCTGTCTCTTCGCTCCTTCACTCCGCTGTCTCTTCGCTCCTTCGCTCTGTGTGTCTCCTCGCTCCTTCGCTCCTTGTGTCTCTTCGCTCTGTCACTCCGCTGACTCTTCGCTCCTTCGCTCCGCGGTCTCTTCGCTCCTTCACTCCGCTGTCTCTTCGCTCCTTCGCTCCGCTTTCTCAACGCTCCTTCACTCCGCTGTCTCTTCGCTACTTCGCTCCGCTTTCTCAACGCTCCTTCACTCCGTGTGTCTCTTCGCTCCTTCACTCCGTGTGTCTCTTCACTCCTTCGCTCAGCTGACTCTTCGCTCCTTCGCTCCGCTGTCTCTTCGCTCCTTCGCTCCGCTGACTCTTCGTTCCTTCACTCCGCTGTCTCTTCGCTCCTTCACTCCGCTGTCTCTTCGCTCCTTCGCTCCGTGTGTCTCTTCACTCCTTCACTCCGCTGTCTCTTCGCTCCGTCACTCCGCTGTCTCTTCGCTCCTTCGCTCCGCTGACTCTTCGCTCCTTCGCTCCGCTGTCTCTTCGCTCCTTCGCTCCGCTGTCTCTTCGCTCCTTCGCTCCGTGTGTTTCTTCGCTCCTTCACTCCGCTGTCTCTTCGCTCCTTCGCTCCGCTGACTCTTCGCTCCTTCGCTCCGCTGTCTCTTCGCTCCTTCGCTCCGTGTGTTTCTTCGCTCCTGCGCTCAGCTGTCTCTTCGCTCCTTCACTCCGTTGACTCTTCGATCCTTCGCTCCGCTGTCTCTTCGCTCCTTCAATCCACTGTCTCTTCGCACCTTCGCTCCGTGTGTCTCCTCGCTCCTTCGCTCCGTGTGTCTCTTCGCTCCGTCGCTCCGCTGACTCTTCGCTCCTTCGCTCCGCTGTCTCTTCGCTCCTTCACTCCGCTGTCTCTTCGCTCCTTCGCTCCGCTGTCTCTTCTCTCCTTCGCTCCGCTGTCTCTTCGCTCCTTCCCTCCGCTGTCTCTTCGCTCCTTCACTCCGCTGTCTCTACGCTCCTTCGCTACGTGTGTCTCTTCGCTCCTTCACTGCATGTGTCTCTTCGCTCCTTCGCTCCGCTGACTCTTCGCTCCTTCGCTCTGCTGTCTCTTCGCTCCTTCGCTCCGCTGTCTCTTCGCTCCTTCGCTCCATGTGTTTCTTCGCTCCTCTGCTCAGCTGTCTCTTCGCTCCTTCACTCCGATTACTCTTCGATCCTTCGCTCCGCTGTCTCTTCGCTCCTTCACTCCGCTGTCTCTTCGCTCCTTCACTCCGCTGTCTCTTCGTTCCTACACTCTGCTGTCTCTTCGTTCCTTCGCTCCGCCGTCTCTTCGCTCCTTCACTCCGCTGTCTCCTCGCTCCTTCGCTCCGTGTGTCTCTTCGCTCCGTCTGTCTCTTCGCTCCTTCGCTTCGCTGTCTCTTCGCTCCTTCACTCCGCTGTCTCTTCGCTCCTTCGCTCCGTGTGTCTCCTCGCTCCTTCGCTCCTTGTGTCTCTTCGCTCTGTCACTCCGCTGACTCTTCGCTCCTTCGCTCCGCGGTCTCTTCGCTCCTTCACTCCGCTGTCTCTTCGCTCCTTCGCTCCGCTTTCTCAACGCTCCTTCACTCCGCTGTCTCTTCGCTCCTTCACTCCGCTGTCTCTTCGTTCCTTCACTCCGCTGTCTCATCGCTCCTTCGCTCCGTGTGTCTCTTCGCTCCGTCTGTCTCTTTGCTCCTTCGCTTCGCTGTCTCTTCGCTCCTTCACTCCGCTGTCTCTTCGCTCCTTCGCTCTGTGTGTCTCCTCGCTCCTTCGCTCCTTGTGTCTCTTCGCTCTGTCACTCCGCTGACTCTTCGCTCCTTCGCTCCGCGGTCTCTTCGCTCCTTCACTCCGCTGTCTCTTCGCTCCTTCGCTCCGCTTTCTCAACGCTCCTTCACTCCGCTGTCTCTTCGCTCCTTCGCTCCGCTTTCTCAACGCTCCTTCACTCCGCTGTCTCTTCGTTCCTTCACTCCGCTGTCTCTTCGTTCCTTCACTCCGCTGTCTCTTCGCTCCTTCACTCCGCTGTCTCTTTGCTCCTTCGCTCCGTGTGTCTCCTCGCTCCTTCGCTCCGTGTGTCTCTTCACTCCGTCACTCCGCTGACTCTTCGCTCCTTCGCTCCACTGTCTCTTCGCTCCTTCACTCCGCTGTCTCTTCGCTCCTTCGCTCCGCTGTCTCTTCGCTCCTTCGCTCCGTGTGTTTCTTCGCTCCTGCGCTCAGCTGTCTCTTCGCTCCTTCACTCCGCTGACTCTTCGATCCTTCGCTCCGCTGTCTCTTCGCTCCTTCACTCCGCTGTCTCTTCGCTCCTTCACTCCGCTGTCTCTTCGTTCCTTCACTCCGCTGTCTCTTCGTTCCTTCAATCCGCTGTCTCTTCGCACCTTCGCTCCGTGTGTCTCCTCGCTCCTTCGCTCCGTGTGTCTCATCGCTCCGCTGACTCTTCGCTCCTTCGCTCCGCTGTCTCTTCGCTCCTTCGCTCCGCTGTCTCTTCTCTCCTTCGCTCGGCTGTCTCTTCGCTCCTTCCCTCCGCTGTCTCTTCGCTCCTTCACTCCGCTGTCTCTACGCTCCTTCGCTACGTGTGTCTCTTCGCTCCTTCACTCCGTGTGTCTCTTCGCTCCTTCACTCCGTGTGTCTCTTCACTCCTTCGCTCAGCTGACTCTTCGCTCCTTCGCTCCGTTGTCTCTTCGCTCCTTCGCTCCGCTGACTCTTCGTTCCTTCACTCCGCTGTCTCTTCGCTCCTTCACTCCGCTGTCTCTTCGCTCCTTCGCTCCGTGTGTCTCTTCACTCCTTCACTCCGCTGTCTCTTCGCTCCTTCACTCCGCTGTCTCTTCGCTCCTTCGCTCCGCTGACTCTTCGCTCCTTCGCTCCGCTGTCTCTTCGCTCCTTCGCTCCGCTGTCTCTTCGCTCCTTCGCTCCGTGTGTTTCTTCGCTCCTGCGCTCAGCTGTCTCTTCGCTCCTTCACTCCGTTGACTCTTCGATCCTTCGCTCCGCTGTCTCTTCGCTCCTTCACTCCGCTGTCTCTTCGCTCCTTCACTCCGCTGTCTCTTCGTTCCTACACTCCGCTGTCTCTTCGTTCCTTCAATCCACTGTCTCTTCGCACCTTCGCTCCGTGTGTCTCCTCGCTCCTTCGCTCCGTGTGTCTCTTCGCTCCGTCACTCCGCTGACTCTTCGCTCCTTCGCTCCGCTGTCTCTTCGCTCCTTCACTCCGCTGTCTCTTCGCTCCTTCGCTCCGTGTGTCTCTTCACTCCTTCACTCCGCTGTCTCTTCGCTCCGTCACTCCGCTGTCTCTTCGCTCCTTCGCTCCGCTGACTCTTCGCTCCTTCGCTCCGCTGTCTCTTCGCTCCTTCGCTCCGCTGTCTCTTCGCTCCTTCGCTCCGTGTGTTTCTTCGCTCCTTCACTCCGCTGTCTCTTCGCTCCTTCGCTCCGCTGACTCTTCGCTCCTTCGCTCCGCTGTCTCTTCGCTCCTTCGCTCCGTGTGTTTCTTCGCTCCTGCGCTCAGCTGTCTCTTCGCTCCTTCTCTCCGTTGACTCTTCGATCCTTCGCTCCGCTGTCTCTTCGCTCCTTCACTCCGCTGTCTCTTCGCTCCTCCACTCCGCTGTCTCTTCGTTCCTACACTCCGCTGTCTCTTCGTTCCTTCAATCCACTGTCTCTTCGCACCTTCGCTCCGTGTGTCTCCTCGCTCCTTCGCTCCGTGTGTCTCTTCGCTCCGTCGCTCCGCTGACTCTTCGCTCCTTCGCTCCGCTGACTCTTCGCTCCTTCACTCCGCTGTCTCTTCGCTCCTTCGCTCCGCTGTCTCTTCTCTCCTTCGCTCCGCTGTCTCTTCGCTCCTTCCCTCCGCTGTCTCTTCGCTCCTTCACTCCGCTGTCTCTACGCTCCTTCGCTACGTGTGTCTCTTCGCTCCTTCACTGCATGTGTCTCTTCGCTCCTTCGCTCCGCTGACTCTTCGCTCCTTCGCTCTGCTGTCTCTTCGCTCCTTCGCTCCGCTGTCTCTTCGCTCCTTCGCTCCATGTGTTTCTTCGCTCCTCTGCTCAGCTGTGTCTTCGCTCCTTCACTCCGATTACTCTTCGATCCTTCGCTCCGCTGTCTCTTCGCTCCTTCACTCCACTTTCTCTTCGCTCCTTCACTCCGCTGTCTCTTCGTTCCTACACTCTGCTGTCTCTTCGTTCCTTCGCTCCGCCGTCTCTTCGCTCCTTCACTCCGCTGTCTCCTCGCTCCTTCGCTCCGTGTGTCTCTTCGCTCCGTCTGTCTCTTCGCTCCTTCGCTTCGCTGTCTCTTCGCTCCTTCACTCCGCTGTCTCTTCGCTCCTTCGCTCCGTGTGTCTCCTCGCTCCTTCGCTCCTTGTGTCTCTTCGCTCTGTCACTCCGCTGACTCTTCGCTCCTTCGCTCCGCGGTCTCTTCGCTCCTTCACTCCGCTGTCTCTTCGCTCCTTCGCTCCGCTTTCTCAACGCTCCTTCACTCCGCTGTCTCTTCGCTCCTTCACTCCGCTGTCTCTTCGTTCCTTCACTCCGCTGTCTCATCGCTCCTTCGCTCCGTGTGTCTCTTCGCTCCGTCTGTCTCTTTGCTCCTTCGCTTCGCTGTCTCTTCGCTCCTTCACTCCGCTGTCTCTTCGCTCCTTCGCTCTGTGTGTCTCCTCGCTCCTTCGCTCCTTGTGTCTCTTCGCTCTGTCACTCCGCTGACTCTTCGCTCCTTCGCTCCGCGGTCTCTTCGCTCCTTCACTCCGCTGTCTCTTCGCTCCTTCGCTCCTCTTTCTCAACGCTCCTTCACTCCGCTGTCTCTTCGCTCCTTCGCTCCGCTTTCTCAACGCTCCTTCACTCCGCTGTCTCTTCGTTCCTTCACTCCGCTGTCTCTTCGTTCCTTCACTCCGCTGTCTCTTCGCTCCTTCACTCCGCTGTCTCTTTGCTCCTTCGCTCCGTGTGTCTCCTCGCTCCTTCGCTCCGTGTGTCTCTTCACTCCGTCACTCCGCTGACTCTTCGCTCCTTCGCTCCACTGTCTCTTCGCTCCTTCACTCCGCTGTCTCTTCGCTCCTTCGCTCCGCTGTCTCTTCGCTCCTTCGCTCCGTGTGTTTCTTCGCTCCTGCGCTCAGCTGTCTCTTCGCTCCTTCACTCCGCTGACTCTTCGATCCTTCGCTCCGCTGTCTCTTCGCTCCTTCACTCCGCTGTCTCTTCGCTCCTTCACTCCGCTGTCTCTACGCTCCTTCGCTACGTGTGTCTCTTCGCTCCTTCACTCCGTGTGTCTCTTCGCTCCTTCACTCCGTGTGTCTCTTCACTCCTTCGCTCAGCTGACTCTTCGCTCCTTCGCTCCGCTGTCTCTTCGCTCCTTCGCTCCGCTGACTCTTCGTTCCTTCACTCCGCTGTCTCTTCGCTCCTTCACTCCGCTGTCTCTTCGCTCCTTCGCTCCGTGTGTCTCTTCACTCCTTCACTCCGCTGTCTCTTCGCTCCTTCACTCCGCTGTCTCTTCGCTCCTTCGCTCCGCTGACTCTTCGCTCCTTCGCTCCGCTGTCTCTTCGCTCCTTCGCTCCGCTGTCTCTTCGCTCCTTCGCTCCGTGTGTTTCTTCGCTCCTGCGCTCAGCTGTCTCTTCGCTCCTTCACTCCGTTGACTCTTCGATCCTTCGCTCCGCTGTCTCTTCGCTCCTTCACTCCGCTGTCTCTTCGCTCCTTCACTCCGCTGTCTCTTCGTTCCTACACTCCGCTGTCTCTTCGTTCCTTCAATCCACTGTCTCTTCGCTCCTTCGCTCCGCGGTCTCTTCGCTCCTTCACTCCGCTGTCTCTTCGCTCCTTCGCTCCGCTTTCTCAACGCTCCTTCACTCCGCTGTCTCTTCGCTCCTTCACTCCGCTGTCTCTTCGTTCCTTCACTCCGCTGTCTCATCGCTCCTTCGCTCCGTGTGTCTCTTCGCTCCGTCTGTCTCTTCGCTCCTTCGCTTCGCTGTCTCTTCGCTCCTTCACTCCGCTGTCTCTTCGCTCCTTCGCTCTGTGTGTCTCCTCGCTCCTTCGCTCCTTGTGTCTCTTCGCTCTGTCACTCCGCTGACTCTTCGCTCCTTCGCTCCGCGGTCTCTTCGCTCCTTCACTCCGCTGTCTCTTCGCTCCTTCGCTCCGCTTTCTCAACGCTCCTTCACTCCGCTGTCTCTTCGCTACTTCGCTCCGCTTTCTCAACGCTCCTTCACTCCGCTGTCTCTTCGTTCCTTCACTCCGCTGTCTCTTCGTTCCTTCACTCCGCTGTCTCTTCGCTCCTTCACTCCGCTGTCTCTTTGCTCCTTCGCTCCGTGTGTCTCCTCGCTCCTTCGCTCCGTGTGTCTCTTCACTCCGTCACTCCGCTGACTCTTCGCTCCTTCGCTCCGCTGTCTCTTCGCTCCTTCACTCCGCTGTCTCTTCGCTCCTTCGCTCCGCTGTCTCTTCACTCCTTCGCTCCGTGTGTTTCTTCGCTCCTGCGCTCAGCTGTCTCTTCGCTCCTTCACTCCACTGACTCTTCGATCCTTCGCTCCGCTGTCTCTTCACTCCTTCACTCCGCTGTCTCTTCGCTCCTTCACTCCGCTGTCTCTTCGTTCCTTCACTCCGCTGTCTCTTCGTTCCTTCAATCCGCTGTCTCTTCGCACCTTCGCTCCGTGTGTCTCCTCGCTCCTTCGCTCCGTGTGTCTCATCGCTCCGCTGACTCTTGGCTCCTTCGCTCCGCTGTCTCTTCGCTCCTTCGCTCCGCTGTCTCTTCTCTCCTTCGCTCGGCTGTCTCTTCGCTCCTTCCCTCCTCTGTCTCTTCGCTCCTTCACTCCGCTGTCTCTACGCTCCTTCGCTACGTGTGTCTCTTCGCTCCTTCACTCCGTGTGTCTCTTCGCTCCTTCACTCCGTGTGTCTCTTCACTCCTTCGCTCAGCTGACTCTTCGCTCCTTCGCTCCGCTGTCTCTTCGCTCCTTCGCTCCGCTGACTCTTCGTTCCTTCACTCCGCTGTCTCTTCGCTCCTTCACTCCGCTGTCTCTTCGCTCCTTCGCTCCGTGTGTCTCTTCACTCCTTCACTCCGCTGTCTCTTCGCTCCGTCACTCCGCTGTCTCTTCGCTCCTTCGCTCCGCTGACTCTTCGCTCCTTCGCTCCGCTGTCTCTTCGCTCCTTCGCTCCGCTGTCTCATCGCTCCTTCGCTCCGTGTGTCTCTTCGCTCCGTCTGTCTCTTTGCTCCTTCGCTTCGCTGTCTCTTCGCTCCTTCACTCCGCTGTCTCTTCGCTCCTTCGCTCTGTGTGTCTCCTCGCTCCTTCGCTCCTTGTGTCTCTTCGCTCTGTCACTCCGCTGACTCTTCGCTCCTTCGCTCCGCGGTCTCTTCGCTCCTTCACTCCGCTGTCTCTTCGCTCCTTCGCTCCTCTTTCTCAACGCTCCTTCACTCCGCTGTCTCTTCGCTCCTTCGCTCCGCTTTCTCAACGCTCCTTCACTCCGCTGTCTCTTCGTTCCTTCACTCCGCTGTCTCTTCGTTCCTTCACTCCGCTGTCTCTTCGCTCCTTCACTCCGCTGTCTCTTTGCTCCTTCGCTCCGTGTGTCTCCTCGCTCCTTCGCTCCGTGTGTCTCTTCACTCCGTCACTCCGCTGACTCTTCGCTCCTTCGCTCCACTGTCTCTTCGCTCCTTCACTCCGCTGTCTCTTCGCTCCTTCGCTCCGCTGTCTCTTCGCTCCTTCGCTCCGTGTGTTTCTTCGCTCCTGCGCTCAGCTGTCTCTTCGCTCCTTCACTCCGCTGACTCTTCGATCCTTCGCTCCGCTGTCTCTTCGCTCCTTCACTCCGCTGTCTCTTCGCTCCTTCACTCCGCTGTCTCTTCGTTCCTTCACTCCGCTGTCTCTTCGTTCCTTCAATCCGCTGTCTCTTCGCACCTTCGCTCCGTGTGTCTCCTCGCTCCTTCGCTCCGTGTGTCTCATCGCTCCGCTGACTCTTCGCTCCTTCGCTCCGCTGTCTCTTCGCTCCTTCGCTCCGCTGTCTCTTCTCTCCTTCGCTCGGCTGTCTCTTCGCTCCTTCCCTCCGCTGTCTCTTCGCTCCTTCACTCCGCTGTCTCTACGCTCCTTCGCTACGTGTGTCTCTTCGCTCCTTCACTCCGTGTGTCTCTTCGCTCCTTCACTCCGTGTGTCTCTTCACTCCTTCGCTCAGCTGACTCTTCGCTCCTTCGCTCCGCTGTCTCTTCGCTCCTTCGCTCCGCTGACTCTTCGTTCCTTCACTCCGCTGTCTCTTCGCTCCTTCACTCCGCTGTCTCTTCGCTCCTTCGCTCCGTGTGTCTCTTCACTCCTTCACTCCGCTGTCTCTTCGCTCCTTCACTCCGCTGTCTCTTCGCTCCTTCGCTCCGCTGACTCTTCGCTCCTTCGCTCCGCTGTCTCTTCGCTCCTTCGCTCCGCTGTCTCTTCGCTCCTTCGCTCCGTGTGTTTCTTCGCTCCTGCGCTCAGCTGTCTCTTCGCTCCTTCACTCCGTTGACTCTTCGATCCTTCGCTCCGCTGTCTCTTCGCTCCTTCACTCCGCTGTCTCTTCGCTCCTTCACTCCGCTGTCTCTTCGTTCCTACACTCCGCTGTCTCTTCGTTCCTTCAATCCACTGTCTCTTCGCTCCTTCGCTCCGCGGTCTCTTCGCTCCTTCACTCCGCTGTCTCTTCGCTCCTTCGCTCCGCTTTCTCAACGCTCCTTCACTCCGCTGTCTCTTCGCTCCTTCACTCCGCTGTCTCTTCGTTCCTTCACTCCGCTGTCTCATCGCTCCTTCGCTCCGTGTGTCTCTTCGCTCCGTCTGTCTCTTCGCTCCTTCGCTTCGCTGTCTCTTCGCTCCTTCACTCCGCTGTCTCTTCGCTCCTTCGCTCTGTGTGTCTCCTCGCTCCTTCGCTCCTTGTGTCTCTTCGCTCTGTCACTCCGCTGACTCTTCGCTCCTTCGCTCCGCGGTCTCTTCGCTCCTTCACTCCGCTGTCTCTTCGCTCCTTCGCTCCGCTTTCTCAACGCTCCTTCACTCCGCTGTCTCTTCGCTACTTCGCTCCGCTTTCTCAACGCTCCTTCACGCCGCTGTCTCTTCGTTCCTTCACTCCGCTGTCTCTTCGTTCCTTCACTCCGCTGTCTCTTCGCTCCTTCACTCCGCTGTCTCTTTGCTCCTTCGCTCCGTGTGTCTCCTCGCTCCTTCGCTCCGTGTGTCTCTTCACTCCGTCACTCCGCTGACTCTTCGCTCCTTCGCTCCGCTGTCTCTTCGCTACTTCACTCCGCTGTCTCTTCGCTCCTTCGCTCCGCTGTCTCTTCGCTCCTTCGCTCCGTGTGTTTCTTCGCTCCTGCGCTCAGCTGTCTCTTCGCTCCTTCACTCCACTGACTCTTCGATCCTTCGCTCCGCTGTCTCTTCACTCCTTCACTCCGCTGTCTCTTCGCTCCTTCACTCCGCTGTCTCTTCGTTCCTTCACTCCGCTGTCTCTTCGTTCCTTCAATCCGCTGTCTCTTCGCACCTTCGCTCCGTGTGTCTCCTCGCTCCTTCGCTCCGTGTGTCTCATCGCTCCGCTGACTCTTCGCTCCTTCGCTCCGCTGTCTCTTCGCTCCTTCGCTCCGCTGTCTCTTCTCTCCTTCGCTCGGCTGTCTCTTCGCTCCTTCCCTCCTCTGTCTCTTCGCTCCTTCACTCCGCTGTCTCTACGCTCCTTCGCTACGTGTGTCTCTTCGCTCCTTCACTCCGTGTGTCTCTTCGCTCCTTCACTCCGTGTGTCTCTTCACTCCTTCGCTCAGCTGACTCTTCGCTCCTTCGCTCCGCTGTCTCTTCGCTCCTTCGCTCCGCTGACTCTTCGTTCCTTCACTCCGCTGTCTCTTCGCTCCTTCACTCCGCTGTCTCTTCGCTCCTTCGCTCCGTGTGTCTCTTCACTCCTTCACTCCGCTGTCTCTTCGCTCCGTCACTCCGCTGTCTCTTCGCTCCTTCGCTCCGCTGACTCTTCGCTCCTTCGCTCCGCTGTCTCTTCGCTCCTTCGCTCCGCTGTCTCTTCGCTTCTTCGCTCCGTGTGTTTCTTCGCTCCTTCACTCCGCTGTCTCTTCGCTCCTTCGCTCCGCTGACTCTTCGCTCCTTCGCTCCGCTGTCTCTTCGCTCCTTCGCTCCGTGTGTTTCTTCGCTCCTGCGCTCAGCTGTCTCTTCGCTCCTTCACTCCGTTGACTCTTCGATCCTTCGCTCCGCTGTCTCTTCGCTCCTTCAATCCACTGTCTCTTCGCACCTTCGCTCCGTGTGTCTCCTCGCTCCTTCGCTCCGTGTGTCTCTTCGCTCCGTCGCTCCGCTGACTCTTCGCTCCTTCGCTCCGCTGTCTCTTCGCTCCTTCACTCCGCTGTCTCTTCGCTCCTTCGCTCCGCTGTCTCTTCTCTCCTTCGCTCCGCTGTCTCTTCGCTCCTTCCCTCCGCTGTCTCTTCGCTCCTTCACTCCGCTGTCTCTACGCTCCTTCGCTACGTGTGTCTCTTCGCTCCTTCACTGCATGTGTCTCTTCGCTCCTTCGCTCCGCTGACTCTTCGCTCCTTCGCTCTGCTGTCTCTTCGCTCCTTCGCTCCGCTGTCTCTTCGCTCCTTCGCTCCATGTGTTTCTTCGCTCCTCTGCTCAGCTGTCTCTTCGCTCCTTCACTCCGATTACTCTTCGATCCTTCGCTCCGCTGTCTCTTCGCTCCTTCACTCCGCTGTCTCTTCGCTCCTTCACTCCGCTGTCTCTTCGTTCCTACACTCTGCTGTCTCTTCGTTCCTTCGCTCCGCCGTCTCTTCGCTCCTTCACTCCGCTGTCTCCTCGCTCCTTCGCTCCGTGTGTCTCTTCGCTCCGTCTGTCTCTTCGCTCCTTCGCTTCGCTGTCTCTTCGCTCCTTCACTCCGCTGTCTCTTCGCTCCTTCGCTCCGTGTGTCTCCTCGCTCCTTCGCTCCTTGTGTCTCTTCGCTCTGTCACTCCGCTGACTCTTCGCTCCTTCGCTCCGCGGTCTCTTCGCTCCTTCACTCCGCTGTCTCTTCGCTCCTTCGCTCCGCTTTCTCAACGCTCCTTCACTCCGCTGTCTCTTCGCTCCTTCACTCCGCTGTCTCTTCGTTCCTTCACTCCGCTGTCTCATCGCTCCTTCGCTCCGTGTGTCTCTTCGCTCCGTCTGTCTCTTTGCTCCTTCGCTTCGCTGTCTCTTCGCTCCTTCACTCCGCTGTCTCTTCGCTCCTTCGCTCTGTGTGTCTCCTCGCTCCTTCGCTCCTTGTGTCTCTTCGCTCTGTCACTCCGCTGACTCTTCGCTCCTTCGCTCCGCGGTCTCTTCGCTCCTTCACTCCGCTGTCTCTTCGCTCCTTCGCTCCGCTTTCTCAACGCTCCTTCACTCCGCTGTCTCTTCGCTCCTTCGCTCCGCTTTCTCAACGCTCCTTCACTCCGCTGTCTCTTCGTTCCTTCACTCCGCTGTCTCTTCGTTCCTTCACTCCGCTGTCTCTTCGCTCCTTCACTCCGCTGTCTCTTTGCTCCTTCGCTCCGTGTGTCTCCTCGCTCCTTCGCTCCGTGTGTCTCTTCACTCCGTCACTCCGCTGACTCTTCGCTCCTTCGCTCCACTGTCTCTTCGCTCCTTCACTCCGCTGTCTCTTCGCTCCTTCGCTCCGCTGTCTCTTCGCTCCTTCGCTCCGTGTGTTTCTTCGCTCCTGCGCTCAGCTGTCTCTTCGCTCCTTCACTCCGCTGACTCTTCGATCCTTCGCTCCGCTGTCTCTTCGCTCCTTCACTCCGCTGTCTCTTCGCTCCTTCACTCCGCTGTCTCTTCGTTCCTTCACTCCGCTGTCTCTTCGTTCCTTCAATCCGCTGTCTCTTCGCACCTTCGCTCCGTGTGTCTCCTCGCTCCTTCGCTCCGTGTGTCTCATCGCTCCGCTGACTCTTCGCTCCTTCGCTCCGCTGTCTCTTCGCTCCTTCGCTCCGCTGTCTCTTCTCTCCTTCGCTCGGCTGTCTCTTCGCTCCTTCCCTCTGCTGTCTCTTCGCTCCTTCACTCCGCTGTCTCTACGCTCCTTCGCTACGTGTGTCTCTTCGCTCCTTCACTCCGTGTGTCTCTTCGCTCCTTCACTCCGTGTGTCTCTTCACTCCTTCGCTCAGCTGACTCTTCGCTCCTTCGCTCCGTTGTCTCTTCGCTCCTTCGCTCCGCTGACTCTTCGTTCCTTCTCTTCGCTCCTTCACTCCGCTGTCTCTTCGCTCCTTCGCTCCGTGTGTCTCTTCACTCCTTCACTCCGCTGTCTCTTCGCTCCTTCACTCCGCTGTCTCTTCGCTCCTTCGCTCCGCTGACTCTTCGCTCCTTCGCTCCGCTGTCTCTTCGCTCCTTCGCTCCGCTGTCTCTTCGCTCCTTCGCTCCGTGTGTTTCTTCGCTCCTGCGCTCAGCTGTCTCTTCGCTCCTTCACTCCGTTGACTCTTCGATCCTTCGCTCCGCTGTCTCTTCGCTCCTTCACTCCGCTGTCTCTTCGCTCCTTCACTCCGCTGTCTCTTCGTTCCTACACTCCGCTGTCTCTTCGTTCCTTCAATCCACTGTCTCTTCGCACCTTCGCTCCGTGTGTCTCCTCGCTCCTTCGCTCCGTGTGTCTCTTCGCTCCGTCGCTCCGCTGACTCTTCGCTCCTTCGCTCCGCTGTCTCTTCGCTCCTTCACTCCGCTGTCTCTTCGCTCCTTCGCTCCGCTGTCTCTTCTCTCCTTCGCTCCGCTGTCTCTTCGCTCCTTCCCTCCGCTGTCTCTTCGCTCCTTCACTCCGCTGTCTCTACGCTCCTTCGCTACGTGTGTCTCTTCGCTCCTTCACTGCATGTGTCTCTTCGCTCCTTCGCTCCGCTGACTCTTCGCTCCTTCGCTCTGCTGTCTCTTCGCTCCTTCGCTCCGCTGTCTCTTCGCTCCTTCGCTCCATGTGTTTCTTCGCTCCTCTGCTCAGCTGTCTCTTCGCTCCTTCACTCCGATGACTCTTCGATCCTTCGCTCCGCTGTCTCTTCGCTCCTTCACTCCGCTGTCTCTTCGCTCCTTCACTCCGCTGTCTCTTCGTTCCTACACTCTGCTGTCTCTTCGTTCCTTCAATCCACTGTCTCTTCGCACCTTCGCTCCGTGTGTCTCCTCGCTCCTTCGCTCCGTGTGTCTCTTCGCTCCGTCGCTCCGCTGACTCTTCGCTCCTTCGCTCCGCTGTCTCTTCGCTCCTTCACTCCGCTGTCTCTTCGCTCCTTCGCTCCGCTGTCTCTTCTCTCCTTCGCTCCGCTGTCTCTTCGCTCCTTCACTCCGCTGTCTCTACGCTCCTTCGCTACGTGTGTCTCTTCGCTCCTTCACTCCGTGTGTCTCTTCGCTCCTTCACTGCGTGTGTCTCTTCACTCCTTCGCTCAGCTGACTCTTCGCTTCTTCGCTCCCCTGTCTCTTCGCTCCTTCGCTCCGCTGACTCTTCGTTCCTTCACTCCGCTGTCTCTTCGCTCCTTCACTCCACTGTCTCTTCGCTCCTTCGCTCCGTGTGTCTCTTCACTCCTTCACTCCGCTGTCTCTTCGCTCCTTCGCTCCGCTGACTCTTCGCTCCTTCGCTCCGCTGTCTCTTCGCTCCTTTGCTCCGGTGACTCTTCGCTCCGCTGACTCTTCGCTAACTCGCTCCGCTGTCTCTTCACTCCTTCACTCCGCTGTCTCTTCGCACCTTCAATCCGCATGTCTCTTCGTTCCTTCGCTCCGCTGACTCTTTCCTCCTTCACTCCGTGTGTCTCTTCGCTCCTTAACTCCGTGTGTCTCTTCGTTCCTTCACTCCGCTGTGTCTTCGCTCCTTCGCTCCTCTGTCTCTTTGCTCCTTCGCTCCGTGTGTCTCTTCACTCCATCACTCCGCTGTCTCTTCGCTCCTTCACTCCGCTGTCTCTTCGCTCCTTCGCTCCGCATGTCTCTTCGCTCCTTCTCTCCGTGTGTCTCTTCGCTCCTTCACTCCGCTGACTCTTCGCTCCTTCACTCCGCTGTCTCTTCGCTCCTTCACTCCGCTGTCTCTTCGTTCATTCGCTCCGCGTGTCTCTTCGCTCCTTCGCTCCGTGTGTCTCTTCGCTCCTTCGCTCCGTGTGTCTCTTCGCTCCTTCACTCCATGTGTCTCTTCGTTCCTTCGCTCCCTGACTCTTCGCTCATTCGCTCCGCTGTCTCTTCGCTCCTTCACTCCGCTGACTCTTCGTTCCTTCACTCCGCTGTCTCTTTGCTCCTTCACTCCGCTGTCTCTTCGCTCCTTTGATCCGTGTGTCTCTTCGCTCCTTCACTCCGTGTGTCTCTTCGCTCCTTCGCTCCGTGAATCTTCGCTCCTTCACTCCACTGTCTCTTCGCTCCTTCGCTCCGCTGACTCTTCGTTCCGTGACTCCGCTGTCTCTTCGCTCCTTCACTCCGCAGTCTGTTCGCTCATTCGCTCCGTGTGTCTCTTCGCTCCTTCACTCCGCTGTCTCTTTGCTCCTTCGCTCCACTGTCTCTTCGCTCCTTCGCTCCGCTGTCTCTTCGCTCCATCGCTCCGCTGTATCTTCGCTCCTTCGCTCCGTGTGTCTCTTCGCTCCTTCCCTCCGCTGTCTCTTCGCTCCTTCGCTCCGCTGTATCTTCGCTCCTTCGCTCAGCTGACTCTTCGCTCCTTCGCTACGCTGTCTCTTCGTTCCTTCTCTCCCTGACTCTTCGCTCCTTTGCTCCGCTGTCTCTTCGCTCCTTCACTCCGTTGTCTCTTCACTCCTTCACACCGCTGTCTCTTCGTTCCTTCACTCCATGACTCTTCGCTCATTCGCTCCGTGTGTCTGTTCGCTCCTACGCTCCGCTGTCTCTTCGCTCCTTCACTCTGCTGTCTCCTCGCTCAATGTGTCTCCTCGCTCCTTCACTCCGTGTGTCTCTTCGCTCCTTCACTCCGCTGTCTCTTCGCTCCTTCACTCCGCTGTCTCTTCACTCCTTCTCTCCGCTGTCTCTTCGCTCCTTCGCTCCGCTGTCTCTTCGCTCCTTCACTCCGCTGTCTCCTCGCTCCTTCGCTCCGTGTGTCTCTTCACCCCGTGTGTCTCTTCGCTCCTTTGCTTCGCTGTCTCTTCGTTCCTTCACTCCGCTGTCTCTTCACTCCTCCTATCCGCTGTCTCTTCGCTCCTTCGCTCCGCTGTCTCTTCGCTCCTTCGCTTCGCTGTCTCTTCGCTCCTTCACTCCGCTGTCTCTTCGCTCCTTCGCTCCGTGTGTCTGCTCGCTCCTTCGCTCCGTGTGTCTCTTCGCTCCGTCACTCCGCTGACTCTTCGCTCCTTCGCTCCGCTGTCTCTTCGCTCCTTCACTCCGCTGTCTCTTCGCTCCTTCACTCCGCTTTCTCATCGCTCCTTCACTCCGCTGTCTCTTCGCTCCTTCACTCCACTGTCTCTTCGTTCCTTCACTCCGCTGTCTCTTCGTTCCTTCACTCCGCTGTCTCTTCTCTCCTTCACTCCACTGTCTCTTCGTTCCTTCACTCCGCTGTCTCTTCGTTCCTTCACTCCGCTGTCTCTTCGGTCCTTCACTCCGCTGTCTCTTCGCTCCTTCGCTCCGTGTGTCTCCTCGCTCCTTCGCTCCGTGTGTCTCTTCGCTCCGTCTCTCCGCTGACTCTTCGCTCCTTCGCTACGTGTGTCTCTTCGCTCCTTCGCTCCGTGTGTCTCCTCGCTCCTTCGCTCCGTGTGTCTCTTCGCTCCGTCACTCCGCTGACTCTTCGCTCCTTCGCTCCGCTGTCTCTTCGCTCCTTCACTCCGCTGTCTCTTCGCTCCTTCACTCCGCTTTCTCATCGCTCCTTCACTCCGCTGTCTCTTCGCTCCTTCACTCCACTGTCTCTTCGTTCCTTCACTCCGCTGTCTCTTCGTTCCTTCACTCCGCTGTCTCTTCGCTCCTTCACTCCGCTGTCTCTTCGCTCCTTCACTCCGCTGTCTCTTCGCTCCTTCGCTCCGTGTGTCTCCTCGCTCCTTCGCTCCGTGTGTCTCTTCGCTCCGTCTCTCCGCTGACTCTTCGCTCCTTCGCTACGTGTGTCTCTTCGCTCCTTCACTCCGTATGTCTCTTCGCTCCTTCACTGCGTGTGTCTCTTCACTCCTTCGCTCAGCTGACTCTTCGCTTCTTCGCTCCCCTGTCTCTTCGCTCCTTCGCTCCGCTAACTCTTCGTTCCTTCACTCCGCTGTCTCTTCGCTCCTTCACTCCACTGTCTCTTCGCTCCTTCGCTCCGTGTGTCTCTTCACTCCTTCACTCCGCTGACTCTTCGATCCTTCGCTCCGCTGTCTCTTCGCTCCTTCACTCCGCTGTCTCTTCGCTCCTTCACTCCGCTGTCTCTTCGTTCCTTCACTCCGCTGTCTCTTCGTTCCTTCAATCCGCTGTCTCTTCGCACCTTCGCTCCGTGTGTCTCCTCGCTCCTTCGCTCCGTGTGTCTCATCGCTCCGCTGACTCTTCGCTCCTTCGCTGCGCTGTCTCTTCGCTCCTTCGCTCCGCTGTCTCTTCTCTCCTTCGCTCGGCTGTCTCTTCGCTCCTTCCCTCCGCTGTCTCTTCGCTCCTTCACTCCGCTGTCTCTACGCTCCTTCGCTACGTGTGTCTCTTCGCTCCTTCACTCCGTGTGTCTCTTCGCTCCTTCACTCCGTGTGTCTCTTCACTCCTTCGCTCAGCTGACTCTTCGCTCCTTCGCTCCGCTGTCTCTTCGCTCCTTCGCTCCGCTGACTCTTCGTTCCTTCACTCCGCTGTCTCTTCGCTCCTTCACTCCGCTGTCTCTTCGCTCCTTCGCTCCGTGTGTCTCTTCACTCCTTCACTCCGCTGTCTCTTCGCTCCTTCACTCCGCTGTCTCTTCGCTCCTTCACTCCGCTGTCTCTTCGCTCCTTCACTCCGCTGTCTCTTCGCTCCTTCGCTCCGTGTGTCTCTTCACTCCTTCACTCCGCTGTCTCTTCGCTCCTTCACTCCGCTGTCTCTTCGCTCCTTCGCTCCGCTGTCTCTTCGCTCCTTCGCTCCGCTGTCTCTTCGCTCCTTCGCTCCGTGTGTTTCTTCGCTCCTGCGCTCAGCTGTCTCTTCGCTCCTTCTCTCCGATGACTCTTCGATCCTGCGCTCCGCTGTCTCTTCGCTCCTTCACTCCGCTGTCTCTTCGCTCCTTCACTCCGCTGTCTCTTCGTTCCTACCCTCCGCTGTCTCTTCGTTCCTTCAATCCACTGTCTCTTCGCACCTTCGCTCCGTGTGTCTCCTCGCTCCTTCGCTCCGTGTGTCTCTTCGCTCCGTCGCTCCGCTGACTCTTCGCTCCTTCGCTCCGCTGTCTCTTCGCTCCTTCACTCCGCTGTCTCTTCGCTCCTTCGCTCCGCTGTCTCTTCTCTCCTTCGCTCCGCTGTCTCTTCGCTCCTTCCCTCCGCTGTCTCTTCGCTCCTTCACTCCGCTGTCTCTACGCTCCTTCGCTACGTGTGTCTCTTCGCTCCTTCACTCCGTGTGTCTCTTCGCTCCTTCACTGCATGTGTCTCTTCACTCCTTCGCTCAGCTGACTCTTCGCTTCTTCGCTCCCCTGTCTCTTCGCTCCTTCGCTCCGCTGACTCTTCGTTCCTTCACTCCGCTGTCTCTTCGCTCCTTCACTCCACTGTCTCTTCGCTCCTTCGCTCCGTGTGTCTCTTCACTCCTTCACTCCGCTGTCTCTTCGCTCCTTCACTCCGCTGTCTCTTCGCTCCTTCGCTCCACTGACTCTTCGCTCCTTCGCTCTGCTGTCTCTTCGCTCCTTCGCTCCGCTGTCTCTTCGCTCCTTCGCTCCATGTGTTTCTTCGCTCCTCTGCTCAGCTGTCTCTTCGCTCCTTCACTCCGATGACTCTTCGATCCTTCGCTCCGCTGTCTCTTCGCTCCTTCACTCCGCTGTCTCTTCGCTCCTTCACTCCGCTGTCTCTTCGTTCCTACACTCTGCTGTCTCTTCGTTCCTTCAATCCACTGTCTCTTCGCACCTTCGCTCCGTGTGTCTCCTCGCTCCTTCGCTCCGTGTGTCTCTTCGCTCCGTCGCTCCGCTGACTCTTCGCTCCTTCGCTCCGCTGTCTCTTCGCTCCTTCACTCCGCTGTCTCTTCGCTCCTTCGCTCCGCTGTCTCTTCTCTCCTTCGCTCCGCTGTCTCTTCGCTCCTTCACTCCGCTGTCTCTACGCTCCTTCGCTACGTGTGTCTCTTCGCTCCTTCACTCCGTGTGTCTCTTCGCTCCTTCACTGCGTGTGTCTCTTCACTCCTTCGCTCAGCTGACTCTTCGCTTCTTCGCTCCCCTGTCTCTTCGCTCCTTCGCTCCGCTGACTCTTCGTTCCTTCACTCCGCTGTCTCTTCGCTCCTTCACTCCACTGTCTCTTCGCTCCTTCGCTCCGTGTGTCTCTTCACTCCTTCACTCCGCTGTCTCTTCGCTCCTTCGCTCCGCTGACTCTTCGCTCCTTCGCTCCGCTGTCTCTTCGCTCCTTTGCTCCGGTGACTCTTCGCTCCGCTGACTCTTCGCTAACTCGCTCCGCTGTCTCTTCACTCCTTCACTCCGCTGTCTCTTCGCACCTTCAATCCGCATGTCTCTTCGTTCCTTCGCTCCGCTGACTCTTTCCTCCTTCACTCCGTGTGTCTCTTCGCTCCTTAACTCCGTGTGTCTCTTCGTTCCTTCACTCCGCTGTGTCTTCGCTCCTTCGCTCCTCTGTCTCTTTGCTCCTTCGCTCCGTGTGTCTCTTCACTCCATCACTCCGCTGTCTCTTCGCTCCTTCACTCCGCTGTCTCTTCGCTCCTTCGCTCCGCATGTCTCTTCGCTCCTTCGCTCCGTGTGTCTCTTCGCTCCTTCACTCCGCTGACTCTTCGCTCCTTCACTCCGCTGTCTCTTCGCTCCTTCACTCCGCTGTCTCTTCGTTCATTCGCTCCGCGTGTCTCTTCGCTCCTTCGCTCCGTGTGTCTCTTCGCTCCTTCGCTCCGTGTGTCTCTTCGCTCCTTCACTCCATGTGTCTCTTCGCTCCTTCGCTCCCTGACTCTTCGCTCATTCGCTCCGCTGTCTCTTCGCTCCTTCACTCCGCTGACTCTTCGTTCCTTCACTCCGCTGTCTATTTGCTCCTTCACTCCGCTGTCTCTTCGCTCCTTTGATCCGTGTGTCTCTTCGCTCCTTCACTCCGTGTGTCTCTTCGCTCCTTCGCTCCGTGAATCTTCGCTCCTTCACTCCACTGTCTCTTCGGTCCTTCGCTCCGCTGACTCTTCGTTCCGTGACTCCGCTGTCTCTTCGCTCCTTCACTCCGCAGTCTGTTCACTCATTCGCTCCGTGTGTCTCTTCGCTCCTTCACTCCGCTGTCTCTTTGCTGCTTCGCTCCACTGTCTCTTCGCTCCTTCGCTCCGCTGTCTCTTCGCTCCATCGCTCCGCTGTATCTTCGCTCCTTCGCTCCGTGTGTCTCTTCGCTCCTTCCCTCCGCTGTCTCTTCGCTCCTTCGCTCCGCTGTCTCTTCGCTCCTTCCCTCCGCTGTCTCTTCGCTCCTTCACTCCGCTGTCTCTACGCTCCTTCGCTACGTGTGTCTCTTCGCTCCTTCACTCCGTGTGTCTCTTAACTCCTTCACTGCATGTGTCTCTTCACTCCTTCGCTCAGCTGTCTCTTCGCTTCTTCGCTCCCCTGTCTCTTCGCTCCTTCGCTCCGCTGACTCTTCGTTCCTTCACTCCGCTGTCTCTTCGCTCCTTCACTCCACTGTCTCTTCGCTCCTTCGCTCCGTGTGTCTCTTCACTCCTTCGCTCCGCTGTCTCTTCGCTCCTTCACTCCGCTGTCTCTTCGCTCCTTCGCTCCGCTGACTCTTCGCTCCTTCGCTCTGCTGTCTCTTCGCTCCTTCGCTCCGCTGTCTCTTCGCTCCTTCGCTCCATGTGTTTCTTCGCTCCTCTGCTCAGCTGTCTCTTCGCTCCTTCACTCCGATGACTCTTCGATCCTTCGCTCCGCTGTCTCTTCGCTCCTTCACTCCGCTGTCTCTTCGCTCCTTCACTCCGCTGTCTCTTCGTTCCTACACTCTGCTGTCTCTTCGTTCCTTCAATCCACTGTCTCTTCGCACCTTCGCTCCGTGTGTCTCCTCGCTCCTTCGCATGTGTGTCTCTTCGCTCCGTCGCTCAGCTGACTCTTCGCTCCTTCGCTCCGCTGTCTCTTCGCTCCTTCACTCCGCTGTCTCTTCGCTCCTTCGCTCCGCTGTCTCTTCTCTCCTTCGCTCCGCTGTCTCTTCGCTCCTTCACTCCGCTGTCTCTACGCTCCTTCGCTACGTGTGTCTCTTCGCTCCTTCACTCCGTGTGTCTCTTCGCTCCTTCACTGCGTGTGTCTCTTCACTCCTTCGCTCAGCTGACTCTTCGCTTCTTCGCTCCCCTGTCTCTTCGCTCCTTCGCTCCGCTGACTCTTCGTTCCTTCACTCCGCTGTCTCTTCGCTCCTTCACTCCACTGTCTCTTCGCTCCTTCGCTCCGTGTGTCTCTTCACTCCTTCACTCCGCTGTCTCTTCGCTCCTTCGCTCCGCTGACTCTTCGCTCCTTCGCTCCGCTGTCTCTTCGCTCCTTTGCTCCGGTGACTCTTCGCTCCGCTGACTCTTCGCTAACTCGCTCCGCTGTCTCTTCACTCCTTCACTCCGCTGTCTCTTCGCACCTTCAATCCGCATGTCTCTTCGTTCCTTCGCTCCGCTGACTCTTTCCTCCTTCACTCCGTGTGTCTCTTCGCTCCTTAACTCCGTGTGTCTCTTCGTTCCTTCACTCCGCTGTGTCTTCGCTCCTTCGCTCCTCTGTCTCTTTGCTCCTTCGCTCCGTGTGTCTCTTCACTCCATCACTCCGCTGTCTCTTCGCTCCTTCACTCCGCTGTCTCTTCGCTCCTTCGCTCCGCATGTCTCTTCGCTCCTTCGCTCCGTGTGTCTCTTCGCTCCTTCACTCCGCTGACTCTTCGCTCCTTCACTCCGCTGTCTCTTCGCTCCTTCACTCCGCTGTCTCTTCGTTCATTCGCTCCGCGTGTCTCTTCGCTCCTTCGCTCCGTGTGTCTCTTCGCTCCTTCGCTCCGTGTGTCTCTTCGCTCCTTCACTCCATGTGTCTCTTCGCTCCTTCGCTCCCTGACTCTTCGCTCATTCGCTCCGCTGTCTCTTCGCTCCTTCACTCCGCTGACTCTTCATTCCTTCACTCCGCTGTCTCTTTGCTCCTTCACTCCGCTGTCTCTTCGCTCCTTTGATCCGTGTGTCTCTTCGCTCCTTCACTCCGTGTGTCTCTTCGCTCCTTCGCTCCGTGAATCTTCGCTCCTTCACTCCACTGTCTCTTCGCTCCTTCGCTCCGCTGACTCTTCGTTCCGTGACTCCGCTGTCTCTTCGCTCCTTCACTCCGCAGTCTGTTCGCTCATTCGCTCCGTGTGTCTCTTCGCTCCTTCACTCCGCTGTCTCTTTGCTCCTTCGCTCCACTGTCTCTTCGCTCCTTCGCTCCGCTGTCTCTTCGCTCCATCGCTCCGCTGTATCTTCGCTCCTTCGCTCCGTGTGTCTCTTCGCTCCTTCCCTCCGCTGTCTCTTCGCTCCTTCGCTCCGCTGTCTCTTCGCTCCTTCGCTCAGCTGACTCTTCGCTCCTTCGCTACGCTGTCTCTTCGTTCCTTCTCTCCCTGACTCTTCGCTCCTTCGCTCCACTGTCTCTTCGCTCCTTCACTCCGTTGTCTCTTCACTCCTTCACACCGCTGTCTCTTCGTTCCTTCACTCCCTGACTCTTCGCTCATTCGCTCCGTGTGTCTCTTCGCTCCTACGCTCCGCTGTCTCTTCGCTCCTTCACTCTGCTGTCTCCTCGCTCCATGTGTCTCCTCGCTCCTTCACTCCGTGTGTCTCTTCGCTCCTTCACTCCGCTGTCTCTTCGCTCCTTCACTCCGCTGTCTCTTCACTCCTTCTCTCCGCTGTCTCTTCGCTCCTTCGCTCCGCTGTCTCTTCGCTCCTTCACTCCGCTGTCTCCTCGCTCCTTCGCTCCGTGTGTCTCTTCGCCCCGTGTGTCTCTTCGCTCCTTCGCTTCGCTGTCTCTTCGTTCCTTCACTCCGCTGACTCTTCACTCCTCCTATCCGCTGTCTCTTCGCTCCTTCGCTCCGCTGTTTCTTCGCTCCTTCGCTTCGCTGTCTCTTCGCTCCTTCACTCCGCTGTCTCTTCGCTCCTTCGCTCCGTGTGTCTCCTCGCTCCTTCGCTCCGTGTGTCTCTTCGCTCCGTCACTCCGCTGACTCTTCGCTCCTTCGCTCCAATGTCTCTTCGCTCCTTCACTCCGCTGTCTCTTCGCTCCTTCACTCCGCTTTCTCATCGCTCCTTCACTCCGCTGTCTCTTCGCTCCTTCACTCCACTGTCTCTTCGTTCCTTCACTCCGCTGTCTCTTCGTTCCTTCACTCCGCTGTCTCTTCGCTCCTTCACTCCGCTGTCTCTTCGCTCCTTCGCTCCGTGTGTCTCCTCGCTCCTTCGCTCCGTGTGTCTCTTCGCTCCGTCTCTCCGCTGACTCTTCGCTCCTTCGCTACGTGTGTCTCTTCGCTCCTTCACTCCGTGTGTCTCTTCGCTCCTTCACTGCGTGTGTCTCTTCACTCCTTCACTCAGCTGACTCTTCGCTTCTTCGCTCCCCTGTCTCTTCGCTCCTTCGCTCCGCTGACTCTTCGTTCCTTCACTCCGCTGTCTCTTCGCTCCTTCACTCCACTGTCTCTTCGCTCCTTCGCTCCGTGTGTCTCTTCACTCCTTCACTCCGCTGTCTCTTCGCTCCTTCACTCCGCTGTCTCTTCGCTCCTTCGCTCCGCTGACTCTTCGCTCCTTCGCTCCGCTGTCTCTTCGCTCCTTCGCTCCGCTGTCTCTTCGCTCCTTCGCTCCATGTGTTTCTTCGCTCCTGTGCTCAGCTGTCTCTTCGCTCCTTCACTCCGATGACTCTTCGATCCTTCGCTCCGCTGTCTCTTCGCTCCTTCACTCCGCTGTCTCTTCGCTCCTTCACTCCGCTGTCTCTTCGTTCCTACACTCCGCTGTCTCTTCGTTCCTTCAATCCACTGTCTCTTCGCACCTTCGCTCCGTGTGTCTCCTCGCTCCTTCGCTCCGTGTGTCTCTTCGCTCCGTCGCTCCGCTGACTCTTCGCTCCTTCGCTCCGCTGTCTCTTCGCTCCTTCACTCCGCTGTCTCTTCGCTCCTTCGCTCCGCTGTCTCTTCTCTCCTTCGCTCCGCTGTCTCTTCGCTCGTTCACTCCGCTGTCTCTACGCTCCTTCGCTACGTGTGTCTCTTCGCTCCTTCACTCCGTGTGTCTCTTCGCTCCTTCACTGCGTGTGTCTCTTCACTCCTTCGCTCAGCTGACTCTTCGCTTCTTCGCTCCCCTGTCTCTTCGCTCCTTCGCTCCGCTAACTCTTCGTTCCTTCACTCCGCTGTCTCTTCGCTCCTTCACTCCACTGTCTCTTCGCTCCTTCGCTCCATGTGTCTCTTCACTCCTTCACTCCGCTGTCTCTTCGCTCCTTCGCTCCGCTGACTCTTCGCTCCTTCGCTCCGCTGTCTCTTCGCTCCTTTGCTCCGGTGACTCTTCGCACCTTCAATCCGCATGTCTCTTCGTTCCTTCGCTCCGCTGACTCTTTCCTCCTTCACTCCGTGTGTCTCTTCGCTCCTTAACTCCGTGTGTCTCTTCGTTCCTTCACTCCGCTGTGTCTTCGCTCCTTCGCTCCTCTGTCTCTTTGCTCCTTCGCTCCGTGTGTCTCTTCACTCCATCACTCCGCTGTCTCTTCGCTCCTTCACTCCGCTGTCTCTTCGCTCCTTCGCTCCGCATGTCTCTTCGCTCCTTCGCTCCGTGTGTCTCTTCGCTCCTTCACTCCGCTGACTCTTCGCTCCTTCACTCCGCTGTCTCTTCGCTCCTTCACTCCGCTGTCTCTTCGTTCATTCGCTCCGCGTGTCTCTCCGCTCCTTCGCTCCGTGTGTCTCTTCGCTCCTTCGCTCCGCTGTCTCTTCACTCCTTCACTCCGCTGTCTCTTCGCACCTTCAATCCGCATGTCTCTTCGTTCCTTCGCTCCGCTGACTCTTTCCTCCTTCACTCAGTGTGTCTCTTCGCTCCTTAACTCCGTGTGTCTCTTCGTTCCTTCACTCCGCTGTGTCTTCGCTCCTTCGCTCCTCTGTCTCTTTGCTCCTTCGCTCCGTGTGTCTCTTCACTCCATCACTCCGCTGTCTCTTCGCTCCTTCACTACGCTGTCTCTTCGCTCCTTCGCTCCGCATGTCTCTTCGCTCCTTCGCTCCGTGTGTCTCTTCGCTCCTTCACTCCGCTGACTCTTCGCTCCTTCACTCCGCTGTCTCTTCGCTCCTTCACTCCGCTGTCTCTTCGTTCATTCGCTCCGCGTGTCTCTCCGCTCCTTCGCTCCGTGTGTCTCTTCGCTCCTTCGCTCCGTGTGTCTCTTCGCTCCTTCACTCCACGTGTCTCTTCGCTCCTTCACTCCGCTGTCTCTTCGCTCCTTCACTCCACTGTCTCTTCGTTCCTACACTCTGCTGTCTCTTCGTTCCTTCAATCCACTGTCTCTTCGCACCTTCGCTCCGTGTGTCTCTTCGCTCCTTCGCTCCTACGCTCCGCTGTCTCTTCGCTCCTTCACTCTGCTGTCTCCTCGCTCAATGTGTCTCCTCGCTCCTTCACTCCGTGTGTCTCTTCGCTCCTTCACTCCGCTGTCTCTTCGCTCCTTCACTCCGCTGTCTCTTCACTCCTTCTCTCCGCTGTCTCTTCGCTCCTTCGCTCCGCTGTCTCTTCGCTCCTTCACTCCGCTGTCTCCTCGCTCCTTCGCTCCGTGTGTCTCTTCACCCCGTGTGTCTCTTCGCTCCTTTGCTTCGCTGTCTCTTCGTTCCTTCACTCCGCTGTCTCTTCACTCCTCCTATCCGCTGTCTCTTCGCTCCTTCGCTCCGCTGTCTCTTCGCTCCTTCGCTTCGCTGTCTCTTCGCTCCTTCACTCCGCTGTCTCTTCGCTCCTTCGCTCCGTGTGTCTGCTCGCTCCTTCGCTCCGTGTGTCTCTTCGCTCCGTCACTCCGCTGACTCTTCGCTCCTTCGCTCCGCTGTCTCTTCGCTCCTTCACTCCGCTGTCTCTTCGCTCCTTCACTCCGCTTTCTCATCGCTCCTTCACTCCGCTGTCTCTTCGCTCCTTCACTCCACTGTCTCTTCGTTCCTTCACTCCGCTGTCTCTTCGTTCCTTCACTCCGCTGTCTCTTCTCTCCTTCACTCCACTGTCTCTTCGTTCCTTCACTCCGCTGTCTCTTCGTTCCTTCACTCCGCTGTCTCTTCGGTCCTTCACTCCGCTGTCTCTTCGCTCCTTCGCTCCGTGTGTCTCCTCGCTCCTTCGCTCCGTGTGTCTCTTCGCTCCGTCTCTCCGCTGACTCTTCGCTCCTTCGCTACGTGTGTCTCTTCGCTCCTTCGCTCCGTGTGTCTCCTCGCTCCTTCGCTCCGTGTGTCTCTTCGCTCCGTCACTCCGCTGACTCTTCGCTCCTTCGCTCCGCTGTCTCTTCGCTCCTTCACTCCGCTGTCTCTTCGCTCCTTCACTCCGCTTTCTCATCGCTCCTTCACTCCGCTGTCTCTTCGCTCCTTCACTCCACTGTCTCTTCGTTCCTTCACTCCGCTGTCTCTTCGTTCCTTCACTCCGCTGTCTCTTCGCTCCTTCACTCCGCTGTCTCTTCGCTCCTTCACTCCGCTGTCTCTTCGCTCCTTCGCTCCGTGTGTCTCCTCGCTCCTTCGCTCCGTGTGTCTCTTCGCTCCGTCTCTCCGCTGACTCTTCGCTCCTTCGCTACGTGTGTCTCTTCGCTCCTTCACTCCGTATGTCTCTTCGCTCCTTCACTGCGTGTGTCTCTTCACTCCTTCGCTCAGCTGACTCTTCGCTTCTTCGCTCCCCTGTCTCTTCGCTCCTTCGCTCCGCTAACTCTTCGTTCCTTCACTCCGCTGTCTCTTCGCTCCTTCACTCCACTGTCTCTTCGCTCCTTCGCTCCGTGTGTCTCTTCACTCCTTCACTCCGCTGACTCTTCGATCCTTCGCTCCGCTGTCTCTTCGCTCCTTCACTCCGCTGTCTCTTCGCTCCTTCACTCCGCTGTCTCTTCGTTCCTTCACTCCGCTGTCTCTTCGTTCCTTCAATCCGCTGTCTCTTCGCACCTTCGCTCCGTGTGTCTCCTCGCTCCTTCGCTCCGTGTGTCTCATCGCTCCGCTGACTCTTCGCTCCTTCGCTGCGCTGTCTCTTCGCTCCTTCGCTCCGCTGTCTCTTCTCTCCTTCGCTCGGCTGTCTCTTCGCTCCTTCCCTCCGCTGTCTCTTCGCTCCTTCACTCCGCTGTCTCTACGCTCCTTCGCTACGTGTGTCTCTTCGCTCCTTCACTCCGTGTGTCTCTTCGCTCCTTCACTCCGTGTGTCTCTTCACTCCTTCGCTCAGCTGACTCTTCGCTCCTTCGCTCCGCTGTCTCTTCGCTCCTTCGCTCCGCTGACTCTTCGTTCCTTCACTCCGCTGTCTCTTCGCTCCTTCACTCCGCTGTCTCTTCGCTCCTTCGCTCCGTGTGTCTCTTCACTCCTTCACTCCGCTGTCTCTTCGCTCCTTCACTCCGCTGTCTCTTCGCTCCTTCACTCCGCTGTCTCTTCGCTCCTTCACTCCGCTGTCTCTTCGCTCCTTCGCTCCGTGTGTCTCTTCACTCCTTCACTCCGCTGTCTCTTCGCTCCTTCACTCCGCTGTCTCTTCGCTCCTTCGCTCCGCTGTCTCTTCGCTCCTTCGCTCCGCTGTCTCTTCGCTCCTTCGCTCCGTGTGTTTCTTCGCTCCTGCGCTCAGCTGTCTCTTCGCTCCTTCTCTCCGATGACTCTTCGATCCTGCGCTCCGCTGTCTCTTCGCTCCTTCACTCCGCTGTCTCTTCGCTCCTTCACTCCGCTGTCTCTTCGTTCCTACCCTCCGCTGTCTCTTCGTTCCTTCAATCCACTGTCTCTTCGCACCTTCGCTCCGTGTGTCTCCTCGCTCCTTCGCTCCGTGTGTCTCTTCGCTCCGTCGCTCCGCTGACTCTTCGCTCCTTCGCTCCGCTGTCTCTTCGCTCCTTCACTCCGCTGTCTCTTCGCTCCTTCGCTCCGCTGTCTCTTCTCTCCTTCGCTCCGCTGTCTCTTCGCTCCTTCCCTCCGCTGTCTCTTCGCTCCTTCACTCCGCTGTCTCTACGCTCCTTCGCTACGTGTGTCTCTTCGCTCCTTCACTCCGTGTGTCTCTTCGCTCCTTCACTGCATGTGTCTCTTCACTCCTTCGCTCAGCTGACTCTTCGCTTCTTCGCTCCCCTGTCTCTTCGCTCCTTCGCTCCGCTGACTCTTCGTTCCTTCACTCCGCTGTCTCTTCGCTCCTTCACTCCACTGTCTCTTCGCTCCTTCGCTCCGTGTGTCTCTTCACTCCTTCACTCCGCTGTCTCTTCGCTCCTTCACTCCGCTGTCTCTTCGCTCCTTCGCTCCACTGACTCTTCGCTCCTTCGCTCTGCTGTCTCTTCGCTCCTTCGCTCCGCTGTCTCTTCGCTCCTTCGCTCCATGTGTTTCTTCGCTCCTCTGCTCAGCTGTCTCTTCGCTCCTTCACTCCGATGACTCTTCGATCCTTCGCTCCGCTGTCTCTTCGCTCCTTCACTCCGCTGTCTCTTCGCTCCTTCACTCCGCTGTCTCTTCGTTCCTACACTCTGCTGTCTCTTCGTTCCTTCAATCCACTGTCTCTTCGCACCTTCGCTCCGTGTGTCTCCTCGCTCCTTCGCTCCGTGTGTCTCTTCGCTCCGTCGCTCCGCTGACTCTTCGCTCCTTCGCTCCGCTGTCTCTTCGCTCCTTCACTCCGCTGTCTCTTCGCTCCTTCGCTCCGCTGTCTCTTCTCTCCTTCGCTCCGCTGTCTCTTCGCTCCTTCACTCCGCTGTCTCTACGCTCCTTCGCTACGTGTGTCTCTTCGCTCCTTCACTCCGTGTGTCTCTTCGCTCCTTCACTGCGTGTGTCTCTTCACTCCTTCGCTCAGCTGACTCTTCGCTTCTTCGCTCCCCTGTCTCTTCGCTCCTTCGCTCCGCTGACTCTTCGTTCCTTCACTCCGCTGTCTCTTCGCTCCTTCACTCCACTGTCTCTTCGCTCCTTCGCTCCGTGTGTCTCTTCACTCCTTCACTCCGCTGTCTCTTCGCTCCTTCGCTCCGCTGACTCTTCGCTCCTTCGCTCCGCTGTCTCTTCGCTCCTTTGCTCCGGTGACTCTTCGCTCCGCTGACTCTTCGCTAACTCGCTCCGCTGTCTCTTCACTCCTTCACTCCGCTGTCTCTTCGCACCTTCAATCCGCATGTCTCTTCGTTCCTTCGCTCCGCTGACTCTTTCCTCCTTCACTCCGTGTGTCTCTTCGCTCCTTAACTCCGTGTGTCTCTTCGTTCCTTCACTCCGCTGTGTCTTCGCTCCTTCGCTCCTCTGTCTCTTTGCTCCTTCGCTCCGTGTGTCTCTTCACTCCATCACTCCGCTGTCTCTTCGCTCCTTCACTCCGCTGTCTCTTCGCTCCTTCGCTCCGCATGTCTCTTCGCTCCTTCGCTCCGTGTGTCTCTTCGCTCCTTCACTCCGCTGACTCTTCGCTCCTTCACTCCGCTGTCTCTTCGCTCCTTCACTCCGCTGTCTCTTCGTTCATTCGCTCCGCGTGTCTCTTCGCTCCTTCGCTCCGTGTGTCTCTTCGCTCCTTCGCTCCGTGTGTCTCTTCGCTCCTTCACTCCATGTGTCTCTTCGCTCCTTCGCTCCCTGACTCTTCGCTCATTCGCTCCGCTGTCTCTTCGCTCCTTCACTCCGCTGACTCTTCGTTCCTTCACTCCGCTGTCTATTTGCTCCTTCACTCCGCTGTCTCTTCGCTCCTTTGATCCGTGTGTCTCTTCGCTCCTTCACTCCGTGTGTCTCTTCGCTCCTTCGCT
Source organism: Scyliorhinus torazame (assembly GCF_047496885.1). Lineage (NCBI taxonomy): Eukaryota > Metazoa > Chordata > Chondrichthyes > Carcharhiniformes > Scyliorhinidae > Scyliorhinus > Scyliorhinus torazame. The sequence continues at coordinate 259,949,673 of NC_092716.1, forward strand.
CCGTGAATCTTCGCTCCTTCACTCCACTGTCTCTTCGGTCCTTCGCTCCGCTGACTCTTCGTTCCGTGACTCCGCTGTCTCTTCGCTCCTTCACTCCGCAGTCTGTTCACTCATTCGCTCCGTGTGTCTCTTCGCTCCTTCACTCCGCTGTCTCTTTGCTGCTTCGCTCCACTGTCTCTTCGCTCCTTCGCTCCGCTGTCTCTTCGCTCCATCGCTCCGCTGTATCTTCGCTCCTTCGCTCCGTGTGTCTCTTCGCTCCTTCCCTCCGCTGTCTCTTCGCTCCTTCGCTCCGCTGTCTCTTCGCTCCTTCCCTCCGCTGTCTCTTCGCTCCTTCACTCCGCTGTCTCTACGCTCCTTCGCTACGTGTGTCTCTTCGCTCCTTCACTCCGTGTGTCTCTTAACTCCTTCACTGCATGTGTCTCTTCACTCCTTCGCTCAGCTGTCTCTTCGCTTCTTCGCTCCCCTGTCTCTTCGCTCCTTCGCTCCGCTGACTCTTCGTTCCTTCACTCCGCTGTCTCTTCGCTCCTTCACTCCACTGTCTCTTCGCTCCTTCGCTCCGTGTGTCTCTTCACTCCTTCGCTCCGCTGTCTCTTCGCTCCTTCACTCCGCTGTCTCTTCGCTCCTTCGCTCCGCTGACTCTTCGCTCCTTCGCTCTGCTGTCTCTTCGCTCCTTCGCTCCGCTGTCTCTTCGCTCCTTCGCTCCATGTGTTTCTTCGCTCCTCTGCTCAGCTGTCTCTTCGCTCCTTCACTCCGATGACTCTTCGATCCTTCGCTCCGCTGTCTCTTCGCTCCTTCACTCCGCTGTCTCTTCGCTCCTTCACTCCGCTGTCTCTTCGTTCCTACACTCTGCTGTCTCTTCGTTCCTTCAATCCACTGTCTCTTCGCACCTTCGCTCCGTGTGTCTCCTCGCTCCTTCGCATGTGTGTCTCTTCGCTCCGTCGCTCAGCTGACTCTTCGCTCCTTCGCTCCGCTGTCTCTTCGCTCCTTCACTCCGCTGTCTCTTCGCTCCTTCGCTCCGCTGTCTCTTCTCTCCTTCGCTCCGCTGTCTCTTCGCTCCTTCACTCCGCTGTCTCTACGCTCCTTCGCTACGTGTGTCTCTTCGCTCCTTCACTCCGTGTGTCTCTTCGCTCCTTCACTGCGTGTGTCTCTTCACTCCTTCGCTCAGCTGACTCTTCGCTTCTTCGCTCCCCTGTCTCTTCGCTCCTTCGCTCCGCTGACTCTTCGTTCCTTCACTCCGCTGTCTCTTCGCTCCTTCACTCCACTGTCTCTTCGCTCCTTCGCTCCGTGTGTCTCTTCACTCCTTCACTCCGCTGTCTCTTCGCTCCTTCGCTCCGCTGACTCTTCGCTCCTTCGCTCCGCTGTCTCTTCGCTCCTTTGCTCCGGTGACTCTTCGCTCCGCTGACTCTTCGCTAACTCGCTCCGCTGTCTCTTCACTCCTTCACTCCGCTGTCTCTTCGCACCTTCAATCCGCATGTCTCTTCGTTCCTTCGCTCCGCTGACTCTTTCCTCCTTCACTCCGTGTGTCTCTTCGCTCCTTAACTCCGTGTGTCTCTTCGTTCCTTCACTCCGCTGTGTCTTCGCTCCTTCGCTCCTCTGTCTCTTTGCTCCTTCGCTCCGTGTGTCTCTTCACTCCATCACTCCGCTGTCTCTTCGCTCCTTCACTCCGCTGTCTCTTCGCTCCTTCGCTCCGCATGTCTCTTCGCTCCTTCGCTCCGTGTGTCTCTTCGCTCCTTCACTCCGCTGACTCTTCGCTCCTTCACTCCGCTGTCTCTTCGCTCCTTCACTCCGCTGTCTCTTCGTTCATTCGCTCCGCGTGTCTCTTCGCTCCTTCGCTCCGTGTGTCTCTTCGCTCCTTCGCTCCGTGTGTCTCTTCGCTCCTTCACTCCATGTGTCTCTTCGCTCCTTCGCTCCCTGACTCTTCGCTCATTCGCTCCGCTGTCTCTTCGCTCCTTCACTCCGCTGACTCTTCATTCCTTCACTCCGCTGTCTCTTTGCTCCTTCACTCCGCTGTCTCTTCGCTCCTTTGATCCGTGTGTCTCTTCGCTCCTTCACTCCGTGTGTCTCTTCGCTCCTTCGCTCCGTGAATCTTCGCTCCTTCACTCCACTGTCTCTTCGCTCCTTCGCTCCGCTGACTCTTCGTTCCGTGACTCCGCTGTCTCTTCGCTCCTTCACTCCGCAGTCTGTTCGCTCATTCGCTCCGTGTGTCTCTTCGCTCCTTCACTCCGCTGTCTCTTTGCTCCTTCGCTCCACTGTCTCTTCGCTCCTTCGCTCCGCTGTCTCTTCGCTCCATCGCTCCGCTGTATCTTCGCTCCTTCGCTCCGTGTGTCTCTTCGCTCCTTCCCTCCGCTGTCTCTTCGCTCCTTCGCTCCGCTGTCTCTTCGCTCCTTCGCTCAGCTGACTCTTCGCTCCTTCGCTACGCTGTCTCTTCGTTCCTTCTCTCCCTGACTCTTCGCTCCTTCGCTCCACTGTCTCTTCGCTCCTTCACTCCGTTGTCTCTTCACTCCTTCACACCGCTGTCTCTTCGTTCCTTCACTCCCTGACTCTTCGCTCATTCGCTCCGTGTGTCTCTTCGCTCCTACGCTCCGCTGTCTCTTCGCTCCTTCACTCTGCTGTCTCCTCGCTCCATGTGTCTCCTCGCTCCTTCACTCCGTGTGTCTCTTCGCTCCTTCACTCCGCTGTCTCTTCGCTCCTTCACTCCGCTGTCTCTTCACTCCTTCTCTCCGCTGTCTCTTCGCTCCTTCGCTCCGCTGTCTCTTCGCTCCTTCACTCCGCTGTCTCCTCGCTCCTTCGCTCCGTGTGTCTCTTCGCCCCGTGTGTCTCTTCGCTCCTTCGCTTCGCTGTCTCTTCGTTCCTTCACTCCGCTGACTCTTCACTCCTCCTATCCGCTGTCTCTTCGCTCCTTCGCTCCGCTGTTTCTTCGCTCCTTCGCTTCGCTGTCTCTTCGCTCCTTCACTCCGCTGTCTCTTCGCTCCTTCGCTCCGTGTGTCTCCTCGCTCCTTCGCTCCGTGTGTCTCTTCGCTCCGTCACTCCGCTGACTCTTCGCTCCTTCGCTCCAATGTCTCTTCGCTCCTTCACTCCGCTGTCTCTTCGCTCCTTCACTCCGCTTTCTCATCGCTCCTTCACTCCGCTGTCTCTTCGCTCCTTCACTCCACTGTCTCTTCGTTCCTTCACTCCGCTGTCTCTTCGTTCCTTCACTCCGCTGTCTCTTCGCTCCTTCACTCCGCTGTCTCTTCGCTCCTTCGCTCCGTGTGTCTCCTCGCTCCTTCGCTCCGTGTGTCTCTTCGCTCCGTCTCTCCGCTGACTCTTCGCTCCTTCGCTACGTGTGTCTCTTCGCTCCTTCACTCCGTGTGTCTCTTCGCTCCTTCACTGCGTGTGTCTCTTCACTCCTTCACTCAGCTGACTCTTCGCTTCTTCGCTCCCCTGTCTCTTCGCTCCTTCGCTCCGCTGACTCTTCGTTCCTTCACTCCGCTGTCTCTTCGCTCCTTCACTCCACTGTCTCTTCGCTCCTTCGCTCCGTGTGTCTCTTCACTCCTTCACTCCGCTGTCTCTTCGCTCCTTCACTCCGCTGTCTCTTCGCTCCTTCGCTCCGCTGACTCTTCGCTCCTTCGCTCCGCTGTCTCTTCGCTCCTTCGCTCCGCTGTCTCTTCGCTCCTTCGCTCCATGTGTTTCTTCGCTCCTGTGCTCAGCTGTCTCTTCGCTCCTTCACTCCGATGACTCTTCGATCCTTCGCTCCGCTGTCTCTTCGCTCCTTCACTCCGCTGTCTCTTCGCTCCTTCACTCCGCTGTCTCTTCGTTCCTACACTCCGCTGTCTCTTCGTTCCTTCAATCCACTGTCTCTTCGCACCTTCGCTCCGTGTGTCTCCTCGCTCCTTCGCTCCGTGTGTCTCTTCGCTCCGTCGCTCCGCTGACTCTTCGCTCCTTCGCTCCGCTGTCTCTTCGCTCCTTCACTCCGCTGTCTCTTCGCTCCTTCGCTCCGCTGTCTCTTCTCTCCTTCGCTCCGCTGTCTCTTCGCTCGTTCACTCCGCTGTCTCTACGCTCCTTCGCTACGTGTGTCTCTTCGCTCCTTCACTCCGTGTGTCTCTTCGCTCCTTCACTGCGTGTGTCTCTTCACTCCTTCGCTCAGCTGACTCTTCGCTTCTTCGCTCCCCTGTCTCTTCGCTCCTTCGCTCCGCTAACTCTTCGTTCCTTCACTCCGCTGTCTCTTCGCTCCTTCACTCCACTGTCTCTTCGCTCCTTCGCTCCATGTGTCTCTTCACTCCTTCACTCCGCTGTCTCTTCGCTCCTTCGCTCCGCTGACTCTTCGCTCCTTCGCTCCGCTGTCTCTTCGCTCCTTTGCTCCGGTGACTCTTCGCACCTTCAATCCGCATGTCTCTTCGTTCCTTCGCTCCGCTGACTCTTTCCTCCTTCACTCCGTGTGTCTCTTCGCTCCTTAACTCCGTGTGTCTCTTCGTTCCTTCACTCCGCTGTGTCTTCGCTCCTTCGCTCCTCTGTCTCTTTGCTCCTTCGCTCCGTGTGTCTCTTCACTCCATCACTCCGCTGTCTCTTCGCTCCTTCACTCCGCTGTCTCTTCGCTCCTTCGCTCCGCATGTCTCTTCGCTCCTTCGCTCCGTGTGTCTCTTCGCTCCTTCACTCCGCTGACTCTTCGCTCCTTCACTCCGCTGTCTCTTCGCTCCTTCACTCCGCTGTCTCTTCGTTCATTCGCTCCGCGTGTCTCTCCGCTCCTTCGCTCCGTGTGTCTCTTCGCTCCTTCGCTCCGCTGTCTCTTCACTCCTTCACTCCGCTGTCTCTTCGCACCTTCAATCCGCATGTCTCTTCGTTCCTTCGCTCCGCTGACTCTTTCCTCCTTCACTCAGTGTGTCTCTTCGCTCCTTAACTCCGTGTGTCTCTTCGTTCCTTCACTCCGCTGTGTCTTCGCTCCTTCGCTCCTCTGTCTCTTTGCTCCTTCGCTCCGTGTGTCTCTTCACTCCATCACTCCGCTGTCTCTTCGCTCCTTCACTACGCTGTCTCTTCGCTCCTTCGCTCCGCATGTCTCTTCGCTCCTTCGCTCCGTGTGTCTCTTCGCTCCTTCACTCCGCTGACTCTTCGCTCCTTCACTCCGCTGTCTCTTCGCTCCTTCACTCCGCTGTCTCTTCGTTCATTCGCTCCGCGTGTCTCTCCGCTCCTTCGCTCCGTGTGTCTCTTCGCTCCTTCGCTCCGTGTGTCTCTTCGCTCCTTCACTCCACGTGTCTCTTCGCTCCTTCACTCCGCTGTCTCTTCGCTCCTTCACTCCACTGTCTCTTCGTTCCTACACTCTGCTGTCTCTTCGTTCCTTCAATCCACTGTCTCTTCGCACCTTCGCTCCGTGTGTCTCTTCGCTCCTTCGCTCCGTCGCTCCGCTGACTCTTCGCTCCTTCGCTCCGCTGTCTCTTCGCTCCTTCACTCCGCTGTCTCTTCGCTCCTTCGCTCCGCTGTCTCTTCTCTCCTTCGCTCCGCTGTCTCTTCGCTCCTTCACTCCGCTGTCTCTACGCTCCTTCGCTACGTGTGTCTCTTCGCTCCTTCACTCCGTGTGTCTCTTCGCTCCTTCACTGCGTGTGTCTCTTCACTCCTTCGCTCAGCTGACTCTTCGCTTCTTCGCTCCCCTGTCTCTTCGCTCCTTCGCTCCGCTGACTCTTCGTTCCTTCACTCCGCTGTCTCTTCGCTCCTTCACTCCACTGTCTCTTCGCTCCTTCGCTCCGTGTGTCTCTTCACTCCTTCACTCCGCTGTCTCTTCGCTCCTTCGCTCCGCTGACTCTTCGCTCCTTCGCTCCGCTGTCTCTTCGCTCCTTTGCTCCGGTGACTCTTCGCTCCGCTGACTCTTCGCTAACTCGCTCCGCTGTCTCTTCACTCCTTCACTCCGCTGTCTCTTCGCACCTTCAATCCGCATGTCTCTTCGTTCCTTCGCTCCGCTGACTCTTTCCTCCTTCACTCCGTGTGTCTCTTCGCTCCTTAACTCCGTGTGTCTCTTCGTTCCTTCACTCCGCTGTGTCTTCGCTCCTTCGCTCCTCTGTCTCTTTGCTCCTTCGCTCCGTGTGTCTCTTCACTCCATCACTCCGCTGTCTCTTCGCTCCTTCACTCCGCTGTCTCTTCGCTCCTTCGCTCCGCATGTCTCTTCGCTCCTTCGCTCCGTGTGTCTCTTCGCTCCTTCACTCCGCTGACTCTTCGCTCCTTCACTCCGCTGTCTCTTCGCTCCTTCACTCCGCTGTCTCTTCGTTCATTCGCTCCGCGTGTCTCTTCGCTCCTTCGCTCCGTGTGTCTCTTCGCTCCTTCGCTCCGTGTGTCTCTTCGCTCCTTCACTCCATGTGTCTCTTTGCTCCTTCGCTCCCTGACTCTTCGCTCATTCGCTCCGCTGTCTCTTCGCTCCTTCACTCCGCTGACTCTTCGTTCCTTCACTCCGCTGTCTCTTTGCTCCTTCACTCCGCTGTCTCTTCGCTCCTTTGATCCGTGTGTCTCTTCGCTCCTTCACTCCGTGTGTCTCTTCGCTCCTTCGCTCCGTGAATCTTCGCTCCTTCACTCCACTGTCTCTTCGCTCCTTCGCTCCGCTGACTCTTCGTTCCGTGACTCCGCTGTCTCTTCGCTCCTTCACTCCGCAGTCTGTTCGTTCCTTCGCTCCCCTGTCTCTTCGCTCCTTCGCTCCGCTGACTCTTCGTTCCTTCACTCCGCTGTCTCTTCGCTCCTTCACTCCACTGTCTCTTCGCTCCTTCGCTCCGTGTGTCTCTTCACTCCTTCACTCCGCTGTCTCTTCGCTCCTTCACTCCGCTGTCTCTTCGCTCCTTCGCTCCGCTGACTCTTCGCTCCTTCGCTCCGCTGTCTCTTCGCTCCTTCGCTCCGCTGTCTCTTCGCTCCTTCGCTCCATGTGTTTCTTCGCTCCTGTGCTCAGCTGTCTCTTCGCTCCTTCACTCCGATGACTCTTCGATCCTTCGCTCCGCTGTCTCTTCGCTCCTTCACTCCGCTGTCTCTTCGCTCCTTCACTCCGCTGTCTCTTCATTCCTACACTCCGCTGTCTCTTCGTTCCTTCAATCCACTGTCTCTTCGCACCTTCGCTCCGTGTGTCTCCTCGCTCCTTCGCTCCGTGTGTCTCTTCGCTCCGTCGCTCCGCTGACTCTTCGCTCCTTCGCTCCGCTGTCTCTTCGCTCCTTCACTCCGCTGTCTCTTCGCTCCTTCGCTCCACTGTCTCTTCTCTCCTTCGCTCCGATGTCTCTTCGCTCGTTCACTCCGCTGTCTCTACGCTCCTTCGCTACATGTGTCTCTTCGCTCCTTCACTCCGTGTGTCTCTTCGCTCCTTCACTGCGTGTGTCTCTTCACTCCTTCGCTCAGCTGACTCTTCGCTTCTTCGCTCCCCTGTCTCTTCGCTCCTTCGCTCCGCTAACTCTTCGTTCCTTCACTCCGCTGTCTCTTCGCTCCTTCACTCCACTGTCTCTTCGCTCCTTCGCTCCGTGTGTCTCTTCACTCCTTCACTCCGCTGTCTCTTCGCTCCTTCGCTCCGCTGACTCTTCGCTCCTTCGCTCCGCTGTCTCTTCGCTCCTTTGCTCCGGTGACTCTTCGCTCCGCTGACTCTTCGCTAACTCGCTCCGCTGTCTCTTCACTCCTTCACTCCGCTGTCTCTTCGCACCTTCAATCCGCATGTCTCTTCGTTCCTTCGCTCCGCTGACTCTTTCCTCCTTCACTCCGTGTGTCTCTTCGCTCCTTAACTCCGTGTGTCTCTTCGTTCCTTCACTCCGCTGTGTCTTCGCTCCTTCGCTCCTCTGTCTCTTTGCTCCTTCGCTCCGTGTGTCTCTTCACTCCATCACTCCGCTGTCTCTTCGCTCCTTCACTCCGCTGTCTCTTCGCTCCTTCGCTCCGCATGTCTCTTCGCTCCTTCGCTCCGTGTGTCTCTTCGCTCCTTCACTCCGCTGACTCTTCGTTCCTTCACTCCGCTGTCTCTTCGCTCCTTCACTCCGCTGTCTCTTCGTTCATTCGCTCCGCGTGTCTCTCCGCTCCTTCGCTCCGTGTGTCTCTTCGCTCCTTCGCTCCGTGTGTCTCTTCGCTCCTTCACTCCACGTGTCTCTTCGCTCCTTCACTCCGCTGTCTCTTCGCTCCTTCACTCCGCTGTCTCTTCGTTCCTACACTCTGCTGTCTCTTCGTTCCTTCAATCCACTGTCTCTTCGCACCTTCGCTCCGTGTGTCTCCTCGCTCCTTCGCATGTGTGTCTCTTCGCTTCGTCGCTCCGCTGACTCTTCGCTCCTCTGTCTCTTCGCTCCTTCACTCCGCTGTCTCTTCGCTCCTTCACTCCGCTGTCTCTTCGCTCCTTCGCTCCGCTGTCTCTTCTCTCCTTCGCTCCGCTGTCTCTTCGCTCGTTCACTCCGCTGTCTCTACGCTCCTTCGCTACGTGTGTCTCTTCGCTCCTTCACTCCGTGTGTCTCTTCGCTCCTTCACTGCGTGTGTCTCTTCACTCCTTCGCTCAGCTGACTCTTCGCTTCTTCGCTCCCCTGTCTCTTCGCTCCTTCGCTCCGCTAACTCTTCGTTCCTTCACTCCGCTGTCTCTTCGCTCCTTCACTCCACTGTCTCTTCGCTCCTTCGCTCCGTGTGTCTCTTCACTCCTTCACTCCGCTGTCTCTTCGCTCCTTCGCTCCGCTGACTCTTCGCTCCTTCGCTCCGCTGTCTCTTCGCTCCTTTGCTCCGGTGACTCTTCGCTCCGCTGACTCTTCGCTAACTCGCTCCGCTGTCTCTTCACTCCTTCACTCCGCTGTCTCTTCGCACCTTCAATCCGCATGTCTCTTCGTTCCTTCGCTCCGCTGACTCTTTCCTCCTTCACTCCGTGTGTCTCTTCGCTCCTTAACTCCGTGTGTCTCTTCGTTCCTTCACTCCGCTGTGTCTTCGCTCCTTCGCTCCTCTGTCTCTTTGCTCCTTCGCTCCGTGTGTCTCTTCACTCCATCACTCCGCTGTCTCTTCGCTCCTTCACTCCGCTGTCTCTTCGCTCCTTCGCTCCGCATGTCTCTTCGCTCCTTCGCTCCGTGTGTCTCTTCGCTCCTTCACTCCGCTGACTCTTCGCTCCTTCACTCCGCTGTCTCTTCGCTCCTTCACTCCGCTGTCTCTTCGTTCATTCGCTCCGCGTGTCTCTCCGCTCCTTCGCTCCGTGTGTCTCTTCGCTCCTTCGCTCCGTGTGTCTCTTCGCTCCTTCACTCCACGTGTCTCTTCGCTCCTTCGCTCCACTGACTCTTCGCTCATTCGCTCCGCTGTCTCTTCGCTCCTTCACTCCGCTGACTCTTCGTTCCTTCACTCCGCTGTCTCTTTGCTCCTTCACTCCGCTGTCTCTTCGCTCCTTTGATCCGTGTGTCTCTTCGCTCCTTCACTCCGTGTGTCTCTTCGCTCCTTCGCTCCGTGAATCTTCGCTCCTTCACTCCACTGTCTCTTCGCTCCTTCGCTCCGCTGACTCTTCGTTCCGTGACTCCGCTGTCTCTTCGCTCCTTCACTCCGCAGTCTGTTCGCTCATTCGCTCCGTGTGTCTCTTCGCTCCTTCACTCCGCTGTCTCTTTGCTCCTTCGCTCCACTGTCTCTTCGCTCCTTCGCTCCGCTGTCTCTTCGCTCCATCGCTCCGCTGTCTCTTCGCTCCTTCGCTCCGTGTGTCTCTTCGCTCCTTCCCTCCGCTGTCTCTTCGCTCCTTCGCTCCGCTGTCTCTTCGCTCCTTCGCTCCGCTGACTCTTCGCTCCTTCGCTACGCTGTCTCTTCGTTCCTTCTCTCCCTGACTCTTCGCTCCTTCGCTCCGCTGTCTCTTCGCTCCTTCACTCCGTTGTGTCTTCGCTCCTTCACTCCGCTGTCTCTTCGTTCCTTCACTCCCTGACTCTTCGCTCATTCGCTCCGTGTGTCTCTTCGCTCCTACGCTCCGCTGTCTCTTCGCTCCTTCACTCTGCTGTCTCCTCGCTCCATGTGTCTCCTCGCTCCTTCACTCCGTGTGTCTCTTCGCTCCTTCACTCCGCTGTCTCTTCGCTCCTTCACTCCGCTGTCTCTTCACTCCTTCTCTCCGCTGTCTCTTCGCTCCTTCGCTCCGCTGTCTCTTCGCTCCTTCACTCCGCTGTCTCCTCGCTCCTTCGCTCCGTGTGTCTCTTCGCCCCGTGTGTCTCTTCGCTCCTTCGCTTCGCTGTCTCTTCGTTCCTTCACTCCGCTGTCTCTTCACTCCTCCTATCCACTGTCTCTTCGCTCCTTCGCTCCGCTGTCTCTTCGCTCCTTCGCTTCGCTGTCTCTTCGCTCCTTCACTCCGCTGTCTCTTCGCTCCTTCGCTCCGTGTGTCTCCTCGCTCCTTCGCTCCGTGTGTCTCTTCGCTCCGTCACTCCGCTGACTCTTCGCTCCTTCGCTCCGCTGTCTCTTCGCTCCTTCACTCCGCTGTCTCTTCGCTCCTTCACTCCGCTTTCTCATCGCTCCTTCACTCCGCTGTCTCTTCGCTCCTTCACTCCACTGTCTCTTCGTTCCTTCACTCCGCTGTCTCTTCGTTCCTTCACTCCGCTGTCTCTTCGCTCCTTCACTCCGCTGTCTCTTCGCTCCTTCGCTCCGTGTGTCTCCTCGCTCCTTCGCTCCGTGTGTCTCTTCGCTCCGTCTCTCCACTGACTCTTCGCTCCTTCACTCCGCTGTCTCTAAGCTCCTTCGCTACGTGTGTCTCTTCGCTCCTTCACTCCGTGTGTCTCTTCGCTCCTGTGCTCAGATGTCTCTTCGCTCCTTCACTCCGCTGACTCTTCGATCCTTCGCTCCGCTGTCTCTTCGCTCCTTCACTCCGCTGTCTCTTCGCTCCTTCATTCCGCTGTCTCTTCGTTCCTTCACTCCGCTGACTCTTCGTTCCTTCACTCAGCTGTCTCTTCGCTCCTTTGCCCCGCGTGTCTCTTCGTTCCTTCACTCCGTGTGTCTCTTCGCTCCTTCACTCCGTGTGTCTCTTCGCTCCTGCGCTCAGCTGTCTCTTCGCTCCTTCACTCCGCTGACTCTTCGCTCCTTCGCTCTGCTGTCTCTTCGCTCCTTCGCCCCGCGTGTCTCTTCGTTCCTCAACTCCGTGTGTCTCTTCGCTCCTTTGCTCCGTGACTCTTCGCTCCTTCACTCCGCTGTCTCTTCGCTCCGCGTGTCTCTTCGCTCCTTCACTTCGCTGACTCTTCGCTCCTTCGCTCCGCGTGTCTCTTCGCTCCTTCGCTCCGCGTGTCTCTTCGCTCCTTCGCTCCGTGTGTCTCTTCGCTCCTTCACTCCCTGACTCTTCGCTCCTTCACTCCGCTGTCTCTTCGCTCCTTCGCTCCATCTGTCTCTTCACTCCTTCACTCCGCTGACTCTTCGTTCCTTCACTCCGCTGTCTCTTCGCTCCTTCACTCCGCTGTCTCTTCGCTCCTTCGCTCCGTGTGTCTCTTCGCTCCTTCACTCCGTGTGTCTCTTCGCTCCTTCACTCCGTGACTCTTCGCTCCTTCACTCCGCTGTCTCTTCGCTTCTTCGCTCCGCTGACTCTTCATTCCTTTATTCCGCTGTCTCTTCGCACCTTCACTCCGCAGTCTCTTCGCTCCATCGCTCCGTGTGTCTCTTCGCTCCTTCACACCGCTGTCTCTTTGCTCCTTCGCTCCACTGTCTCTTCGGTCCTTCGCTCCGCTGTCTCTTCGCTCCTTCGCTCCGCTGTCTCTTCGCTCCTTAGCTCCGCTGTCACTTCGCTCCTTCACTCCGCTGTCTCCTCGCTCCTTCGCTCAGTGTGTCTCTTCGCTCCGTGTGTCTCATCGCTCCTTCACTCCACTGTCTCTTCGCTCCTTCGCTCCGTGTGTCTCTTCACTCCGCTGTCTCTTCGCTCCTTCGCTCCGCTGACTCTTCGCTCCTTCGCTCCGCTGTCTCTTCGCTCCTTTGCTCCGGTGACTCTTCGCTCCGCTGACTCTTCGCTAACTCGCTCCGCTGTCTCTTCACTCCGCTGTCTCTTCGCACCTTCAATCCGCATGTCTCTTCGTTCCTTCGCTCCGCTGACTCTTTCCTCCTTCACTCCGTGTGTCTCTTCGCTCCTTAACTCCGTGTGTCTCTTCGTTCCTTCACTCCGCTGTGTCTTCGCTCCTTCGCTCCTCTGTCTCTTTGCTCCTTCGCTCCGTGTGTCTCTTCACTCCATCACTCCGCTGTCTCTTCGCTCCTTCACTCCGCTGTCTCTTCGCTCCTTCGCTCCGCATGTCTCTTCGCTCCTTCGCTCCGTGTGTCTCTTCACTCCTTCACTCCGCTGACTCTTCGCTCCTTCACTCCGCTGTCCCTTCGCTCCTTCACTCCGCTGTCTCTTCGTTCATTCGCTCCGCGTGTCTCTTCGCTCCTTCGCTCCGTGTGTCTCTTCGCTCCTTCGCTCCGTGTGTCTCTTCGCTCCTTCACTCCATGTGTCTCTTCGCTCCTTCGCTCCACTGACTCTTCGCTCATTCGCTCCGCTGTCTCTTCACTCCTTCACTCCGCTGACTCTTCGTTCCTTCACTCCGCTGTCTCTTTGCTCCTTCACTCCGCTGTCTCTTCGCTCCTTTGATCCGTGTGTCTCTTCGCTCCTTCACTCCGTGTGTCTCTTCGCTCCTTCGCTCCGTGAATCTTCGCTCCTTCACTCCACTGTCTCTTCGCTCCTTCGCTCCGCTGACTCTTCGTTCCGTGACTCCGCTGTCTCTTCGCTCCTTCACTCCGCAGTCTGTTCGCTCATTCGCTCCGTGTGTCTCTTCGCTCCTTCACTCCGCTGTCTCTTTGCTCCTTCGCTCCACTGTCTCTTCGCTCCTTCGCTCCGCTGTCTCTTCGCTCCATCGCTCCGCTGTCTCTTCGCACCTTTGCTCCGTGTGTCTCTTCGCTCCTTCCCTCCGCTGTCTCTTCGCTCCTTCGCTCCGCTGTCTCTTCGCTCCTTCGCTCCGCTGACTCTTCGCTCCTTCGCTACGCTGTCTCTTCGTTCTTTCTCTCCCTGACTCTTCGCTCCTTCGCTCCGCTGTCTCTTCGCTCCTTCACTCCGTTGTCTCTTCGCTCCTTCACTCCGCTGTCTCTTCGTTCCTTCACTCCCTGACTCTTCGCTCATTCGCTCCGTGTGTCTCTTCGCTCCTACGCTCCGCTGTCTCTTCGCTCCTTCACTCTGCTGTCTCCTCGCTCCATGTGTCTCCTCGCTCCTTCACTCCGTGTGTCTCTTCGCTTCTTCACTCCGCTGTCTCTTCGCTCCTTCACTCCGCTGTCTCTTCACTCCTTCTCTCCGCAGTCTCTTCGCTCCTTCGCTCCGCTGTCTCTTCGCTCCTTCACTGCGCTGTCTCCTCGCTCCTTCACTCCGTGTGTCTCTTCGCCCCGTGTGTCTCTTCGCTCCTACGCTCCGCTGTCTCTTCGCTCCTTCACTCTGCTGTCTCCTCGCTCCATGTGTCTCCTCGCTCCTTCACTCCGTGTGTCTCTTCGCTTCTTCACTCCGCTGTCTCTTCGCTCCTTCACTCCGCTGTCTCTTCACTCCTTCTCTCCGCTGTCTCTTCGCTCCTTCGCTCCGCTGTCTCTTCGCTCCTTCACTCCGCAGTCTGTTCGCTCATTCGCTCCGTGTGTCTCTTCGCTCCTTCACTCCGCTGTCTCTTTGCTCCTTCGCTCCACTGTCTCTTCGCTCCTTCGCTCCGCTGTCTCTTCGCTCCATCGCTCCGCTGTCTCTTCGCACCTTCGCTCCGTGTGTCTCTTCGCTCCTTCCCTCCGCTGTCTCTTCGCTCCTTCGCTCCGCTGTCTCTTCGCTCCTTCGCTCCGCTGACTCTTCGCTCCTTCGCTACGCTGTCTCTTCGTTCTTTCTCTCCCTGACTCTTCGCTCCTTCGCTCCGCTGTCTCTTCGCTCCTTCACTCCGTTGTCTCTTCGCTCCTTCACTCCGCTGTCTCTTCGTTCCTTCACTCCCTGACTCTTCGCTCATTCGCTCCGTGTGTCTCTTCGCTCCTACGCTCCACTGTCTCTTCGCTCCTTCACTCTGCTGTCTCCTCGCTCCATGTGTCTCCTCGCTCCTTCACTCCGTGTGTCTCTTCGCTTCTTCACTCCGCTGTCTCTTCGCTCCTTCACTCCGCTGTCTCTTCACTCCTTCTCTCCGCTGTCTCTTCGCTCCTTCGCTCCGCTGTCTCTTCGTTCCTTCACTCCGCTGTCTCTTCACTCCTCCTATCCGCTGTCTCTTCGCTCCTTCGCTCCGCTGTCTCTTCGCTCCTTCGCTTCGCTGTCTCTTCGCTCCTTCACTCCGCTGTCTCTTCGCTCCTTCGCTCCGTGTGTCTCCTCGCTCCTTCGCTCCGTGTGTCTCTTCGCTCCGTCACTCCGCTGACTCTTCGCTCCTTCGCTCCGCTGTCTCTTCGCTCCTTCACTCCGCTGTCTCTTCGCTCCTTCACTCCGCTTTCTCATCGCTCCTTCACTCCGCTGTCTCTTCGCTCCTTCACTCCACTGTCTCTTCGTTCCTTCACTCCGCTGTCTCTTCGTTCCTTCACTCCGCTGTCTCTTCGCTCCTCCACTCCGCTGTCTCTTCGCTCCTTCGCTCCGTGTGTCTCCTCGCTCCTTCGCTCCGTGTGTCTCTTCGCTCCGTCTCTCCGCTGACTCTTCGCTCCTTCACTCCGCTGTCTCTAAGCTCCTTCGCTACGTGTGTCTCTTCGCTCCTTCACTCCGTGTGTCTCTTCGCTCCTGTGCTCAGATGTCTCTTCGCTCCTTCACTCCGCTGTCTCCTCGCTCCTTCGCTCCGTGTGTCTCTTCGCCCCGTGTGTCTCTTCGCTCCTTCGCTTCGCTGTCTCTTCGTTCCTTCACTCCGCTGTCTCTTCACTCCTCCTATCCACTGTCTCTTCGCTCCTTCGCTCCGCTGTCTCTTCGCTCCTTCGCTTCGCTGTCTCTTCGCTCCTTCACTCCGCTGTCTCTTCGCTCCTTCGCTCCGTGTGTCTCCTCGCTCCTTCGCTCCGTGTGTCTCTTCGCTCCGTCACTCCGCTGACTCTTCGCTCCTTCGCTCCGCTGTCTCTTCGCTCCTTCACTCCGCTGTCTCTTCGCTCCTTCACTCCGCTTTCTCATCGCTCCTTCACTCCGCTGTCTCTTCGCTCCTTCACTCCACTGTCTCTTCGTTCCTTCACTCCGCTGTCTCTTCGTTCCTTCACTCCGCTGTCTCTTCGCTCCTTCACTCCGCTGTCTCTTCGCTCCTTCGCTCCATGTGTCTCCTCGCTCCTTCGCTCCGTGTGTCTCTTCGCTCCGTCTCTCCACTGACTCTTCGCTCCTTCACTCCGCTGTCTCTAAGCTCCTTCGCTACGTGTGTCTCTTCGCTCCTTCACTCCGTGTGTCTCTTCGCTCCTGTGCTCAGATGTCTCTTCGCTCCTTCACTCCGCTGACTCTTCGATCCTTCGCTCCGCTGTCTCTTCGCTCCTTCACTCCGCTGTCTCTTCGCTCCTTCATTCCGCTGTCTCTTCGTTCCTTCACTCCGCTGACTCTTCGTTCCTTCACTCAGCTGTCTCTTCGCTCCTTCGCCCCGCGTGTCTCTTCGTTCCTTCACTCCGTGTGTCTCTTCGCTCCTTCACTCCGTGTGTCTCTTCGCTCCTGCGCTCAGCTGTCTCTTCGCTCCTTCACTCCGCTGACTCTTCGCTCCTTCGCTCTGCTGTCTCTTCGCTCCTTCGCCCCGCGTGTCTCTTCGTTCCTCAACTCCGTGTGTCTCTTCGCTCCTTCGCTCCGTGACTCTTCGCTCCTTCACTCCGCTGTCTCTTCGCTCCGCGTGTCTCTTCGCTCCTTCACTTCGCTGACTCTTCGCTCCTTCGCTCCGCGTGTCTCTTCGCTCCGCGTGTCTCTTCGCTCCTTCGCTCCGTGTGTCTCTTCGCTCCTTCACTCCCTGACTCTTCGCTCCTTCACTCCGCTGTCTCTTCGCTCCTTCGCTCCATCTGTCTCTTCACTCCTTCACTCCGCTGACTCTTCGTTCCTTCACTCCGCTGTCTCTTCGCTCCTTCACTCCGCTGTCTCTTCGCTCCTTCGCTCCGTGTGTCTCTTCGCTCCTTCACTCCGTGTGTCTCTTCACTCCGCTGTCTCTTCGCTCCTTCGCTCCGTGTGTCTCTTCGCTCCTTCGCTCCGTGTGTCTCTTCACTCCGCTGTCTCTTCGCTCCTTCGCTCCGCTGACTCTTCGCTCCTTCGCTCCGCTGTCTCTTCGCTCCTTTGCTCCGGTGACTCTTCGCTCCGCTGACTCTTCGCTAACTCGCTCCGCTGTCTCTTCACTCCGCTGTCTCTTCGCACCTTCAATCCGCATGTCTCTTCGTTCCTTCGCTCCGCTGACTCTTTCCTCCTTCACTCCGTGTGTCTCTTCGCTCCTTAACTCCGTGTGTCTCTTCGTTCCTTCACTCCGCTGTGTCTTCGCTCCTTCGCTCCTCTGTCTCTTTGCTCCTTCGCTCCGTGTGTCTCTTCACTCCATCACTCCGCTGTCTCTTCGCTCCTTCGCTCCGCATGTCTCTTCGCTCCTTCGCTCCGTGTGTCTCTTCGCTCCTTCACTCCGCTGACTCTTCGCTCCTTCACTCCGCTGTCTCTTCGCTCCTTCACTCCGCTGTCTCTTCGTTCATTCGCTCCGCGTGTCTCTTCGCTCCTTCGCTCCGTGTGTCTCTTCGCTCCTTCGCTCCGTGTGTCTCTTCGCTCCTTCACTCCATGTGTCTCTTCGCTCCTTCGCTCCACTGACTCTTCGCTCATTCGCTCCGCTGTCTCTTCGCTCCTTCACTCCGCTGACTCTTCGTTCCTTCACTCCGCTGTCTCTTTGCTCCTTCACTCCGCTGTCTCTTCGCTCCTTTGATCCGTGTGTCTCTTCGCTCCTTCACTCCGTGTGTCTCTTCGCTCCTTCGCTCCGTGAATCTTCGCTCCTTCACTCCACTGTCTCTTCGCTCCTTCGCTCCGCTGACTCTTCGTTCCGTGACTCCGCTGTCTCTTCGCTCCTTCACTCCGCAGTCTGTTCGCTCATTCGCTCCGTGTGTCTCTTCGCTCCTTCACTCCGCTGTCTCTTTGCTCCTTCGCTCCACTGTCTCTTCGCTCCTTCGCTCCGCTGTCTCTTCGCTCCATCGCTCCGCTGTCTCTTCGCACCTTCGCTCCGTGTGTCTCTTCGCTCCTTCCCTCCGCTGTCTCTTCGCTCCTTCGCTCCGCTGTCTCTTCGCTCCTTCGCTCCGCTGACTCTTCGCTCCTTCGCTACGCTGTCTCTTCGTTCTTTCTCTCCCTGACTCTTCGCTCCTTCGCTCCGCTGTCTCTTCGCTCCTTCACTCCGTTGTCTCTTCGCTCCTTCACTCCGCTGTATCTTCGTTCCTTCACTCCCTGACTCTTCGCTCATTCGCTCCGTGTGTCTCTTCGCTCCTACGCTCCGCTGTCTCTTCGCTCCTTCACTCTGCTGTCTCCTCGCTCCATGTGTCTCCTCGCTCCTTCACTCCGTGTGTCTCTTCGCTTCTTCACTCCGCTGTCTCTTCGCTCCTTCACTCCGCTGTCTCTTCACTCCTTCTCTCCGCTGTCTCTTCGCTCCTTCGCTCCGCTGTCTCTTCGCTCCTTCACTGCGCTGTCTCCTCGCTCCTTCACTCCGTGTGTCTCTTCGCCCCGTGTGTCTCTTCGCTCCTACGCTCCGCTGTCTCTTCGCTCCTTCACTCTGCTGTCTCCTCGCTCCATGTGTCTCCTCGCTCCTTCACTCCGTGTGTCTCTTCGCTTCTTCACTCCGCTGTCTCTTCGCTCCTTCACTCCGCTGTCTCTTCACTCCTTCTCTCCGCTGTCTCTTCGCTCCTTCGCTCCGCTGTCTCTTCGCTCCTTCACTCCGCAGTCTGTTCGCTCATTCGCTCCGTGTGTCTCTTCGCTCCTTCACTCCGCTGTCTCTTTGCTCCTTCGCTCCACTGTCTCTTCGCTCCTTCGCTCCGCTGTCTCTTCGCTCCATCGCTCCGCTGTCTCTTCGCACCTTCGCTCCGTGTGTCTCTTCGCTCCTTCCCTCCGCTGTCTCTTCGCTCCTTCGCTCCGCTGTCTCTTCGCTCCTTCGCTCCGCTGACTCTTCGCTCCTTCGCTACGCTGTCTCTTCGTTCTTTCTCTCCCTGACTCTTCGCTCCTTCGCTCCGCTGTCTCTTCGCTCCTTCACTCTGTTGTCTCTTCGCTCCTTCACTCCGCTGTCTCTTCGTTCCTTCACTCCCTGACTCTTCGCTCATTCGCTCCGTGTGTCTCTTCGCTCCTACGCTCCACTGTCTCTTCGCTCCTTCACTCTGCTGTCTCCTCGCTCCATGTGTCTCCTCGCTCCTTCACTCCGTGTGTCTCTTCGCTTCTTCACTCCGCTGTCTCTTCGCTCCTTCACTCCGCTGTCTCTTCACTCCTTCTCTCCGCTGTCTCTTCGCTCCTTCGCTCCGCTGTCTCTTCGTTCCTTCACTCCGCTGTCTCTTCACTCCTCCTATCCGCTGTCTCTTCGCTCCTTCGCTCCGCTGTCTCTTCGCTCCTTCGCTTCGCTGTCTCTTCGCTCCTTCACTCCGCTGTCTCTTCGCTCCTTCGCTCCGTGTGTCTCCTCGCTCCTTCGCTCCGTGTGTCTCTTCGCTCCGTCACTCCGCTGACTCTTCGCTCCTTCGCTCCGCTGTCTCTTCGCTCCTTCACTCCGCTGTCTCTTCGCTCCTTCACTCCGCTTTCTCATCGCTCCTTCACTCCGCTGTCTCTTCGCTCCTTCACTCCACTGTCTCTTCGTTCCTTCACTCCGCTGTCTCTTCGTTCCTTCACTCCGCTGTCTCTTCGCTCCTTCACTCCGCTGTCTCTTCGCTCCTTCGCTCCGTGTGTCTCCTCGCTCCTTCGCTCCGTGTGTCTCTTCGCTCCGTCTCTCCGCTGACTCTTCGCTCCTTCACTCCGCTGTCTCTAAGCTCCTTCGCTACGTGTGTCTCTTCGCTCCTTCACTCCGTGTGTCTCTTCGCTCCTGTGCTCAGATGTCTCTTCGCTCCTTCACTCCGCTGACTCTTCGATCCTTCGCTCCGCTGTCTCTTCGCTCCTTCACTCCGCTGTCTCTTCGCTCCTTCATTCCGCTGTCTCTTCGTTCCTTCACTCCGCTGACTCTTCGTTCCTTCACTCCGCTGTCTCTTCGCTCCTTCGCCCCGCGTGTCTCTTCGTTCCTTCACTCCGTGTGTCTCTTCGCTCCTTCACTCCGCTGTCTCTTCGCTCCTTCACTCCGCTGTCTCTTCCCTCCTTCACTCCGCTGTCTCATCGCTCCGTCGCTCGGCTGTCTCTTCGCTCCTTCACTCCGTGTGTCTCTTCGCTCCTGCGCTCAGCTGTCTCTTCGCTCCTTCACTCCGCTGACTCTTCGCTCCTTCGCTCTGCTGTCTCTTCGCTCCTTCGCCCCGCGTGTCTCTTCGTTCCTCAACTCCGTGTGTCTCTTCGCTCCTTCGCTCCGTGACTCTTCGCTCCTTCACTCCGCTGTCTCTTCGCTCCGCGTGTCTCTTCGCTCCTTCACTTCGCTGACTCTTCGCTCCTTCGCTCCGCGTGTCTCTTCGCTCCTTCGCTCCGCGTGTCTCTTCGCTCCTTCGCTCCATGTGTCTCTTCGCTCCTTCACTCCCTGACTCTTCGCTCCTTCACTCCGCTGTCTCTTCGCTCCTTCGCTCCATCTGTCTCTTCACTCCTTCACTCCGCTGACTCTTCGTTCCTTCACTCCGCTGTCTCCTCGCTCCTTCACTCCGCTGTCTCTTCGCTCCTTCGCTCCGTGTGTCTCTTCGCTGCTTCACTCCGTGTGTCTCTTCGCTCCTTCACTCCGTGACTCTTCGCTCCTTCACTCCGCTGTCTCTTCGCTTCTTCGCTCCGCTGACTCTTCATTCCTTTATTCCGCTGTCTCTTCACACCTTCACTCCGCAGTCTCTTCGCTCCATCGCTCCGTGTGTCTCTTCGCTCCTTCACACCGCTGTCTCTTTGCTTCTTCGCTCCACTGTCTCTTTGGTCCTTCGCTCCGCTGTCTCTTCGCTCCTTCGCTCCGCTGTCTCTTCGCTCCTTAGCTCCGCTGTCTCTTCGCTCCTTCACTCCGCTGTCTCCTCGCTCCTTCGCTCAGTGTGTCTCTTCGCTCCGTGTGTCTCTTCGATCCTTCGCTTCGCTGTCTCTTCGCTCCTTCCCTCCGCTATCTCTTCGCTCCTTCGCTCCGTGTGTCTCCTCGCTCCTTCGCTCCGTGTGTCTCTTCGCTCCGTTACTCCGCTGACTCTTCGCTCCTTCGCTCCGCTGTCTCTTCGCTCCTTCACTCCGCTGTCTCTTCGCTCCTTCACTCCGCTTTCTCATCGCTCCTTCACTACGCTGTCTCTTCGCTCCTTCACTCCGCTGTCTCTTCGTTCCTTCACTCCGCTGTCTCTTCGTTCCTTCACTCCGCTGTCTCTTCGCTCCTTCACTCCATGTGTCTCTTCGCTCCTTCGCTCCACTGACTCTTCGCTCCTTCGCTCCGCTGTCTCTTCGCTCCTTCACTCCGCTGACTCTTCGTTCCTTCACTCCGCTGTCTCTTTGCTCCTTCACTCCGCCGTCTCTTCTCTCCTTCGCTCCGTGTGTCTCTTCGCTCCTTCACTCCGTGTGTCTCTTCGCTCCTTCGCTCCGCTGACTCTTCGTTCCGTGACTCCGCTGTCTCTTCGCTCCTTCACTCCGCAGTCTGTTCGCTCCTTCGCTCCGTGTGTCTCTTCGCTCCTTCACTCCACTGTCTCTTTGCTCCTTCGCTCCACTGTCTCTTCGCTCCTTCGTTCCATGTGTCTCTTCGTTCCTTCACTCCGCTGACTCTTCGCTCCTTCACTCCGCTGTCTCTTCACTCCTTTTCTCCGTGTGTCTCTTCCCTCCATCACTCCGCTGTCTCTTTGCTCCTTCGCTCCGCTGTCTCTTCGCTCCTTCAGTCCGTGTGTCTCTTCGCTCCTTCACTCCGCTGTCTCTTCGCTCCTTCACTCCGCTGTCTCTTCGCTCCTTCGTTCCATGTGTCTCTTCGCTCCATCACTCCGCTATCTCTTTGCTCCTTCACTCTGCTGTCTCTTCGCTCCTTCGCTCCGTGTGTCTCTTCGCTCCTTCGCTCCGCTGTCTCTTCGCTCCTTCGCTCAGCTGTCTCTTCGCTCCTTCGCTCCGCTGTCTCTTCGCTCCTTCGCTCCGCCAACTGTTCGCTCCTTCGCTCTGCTGACTCTTCCCTCCATCACTCCGTGTGTCTCTTCGCTCCTTCACTCCGTGTGTCTCTTCGCTCCTTCACACCGCTGACTCATCGCTCCTTCACTCCGCGTGTCTCTTCGCTCCTTCGCTCCGCTTACTCTTCGCTCCTTCACTCCGCTGTCTCTTCGCTCCTTCGCTCCGTCTGTCTCTTTGCTCCGTCGCTCCGCTGTCTCTTCGCTCCTTCACTCCGCTGTCTTTTCGCTCCTTCACTCCGCTGTCTCTTCGCTCCTTCTCTCCGCTGTCTCTTCGCTCCTTCACTCCGCTGTCTCTTCGCTCCTTTAGTCCGTGTGTCTCTTCGCTCCTTCACTCCGCTGTCTCTTCGCTCCTTCACTCCGTTGTCTCTTCGCTCCTTTACTCTGCGTGTCTCTTCGTTCCTTCGCTCCGCTGACTCTTCGCTCCTTCGCTCCGTGTGTCTCGTCGCTCCATCACTCCGCTGTCTCTTTGCTCCTTCACTCCGCTGTCTCTTCGCTCCATCACTCCGCTGTCTCTTCGCTCCTTCCCTCCGCTGTCTCTCCGCTCTTTCAGTCCGTGTGTCTCTTCGCTCCTTCACTCCGCTGTCTCTTCGCTCCTTCACTCCGCTGTCTTCTCACTCCTTCGCTCCGAGTGTCTCTTCGCTCCATCACTCCGCTGTCTCTTGGCTCCTTCCCTCCGCTGTCTCTTCGCTCCTTCACTCCGCGTGTCTCTTCGCTCCTTCGCTCCGTGTGTCTCTTCGCTCCTTCACTCCGCTGACTCTTCGCTCCTTCACTCCGCTGTCACTTCGCTCCTTCACTCCGCTGACTCTTCGTTCCTTCATTCCGCTTTCTCTTCGCTCCTTCAGTCCGCTGTCTCTTCGCTCCTTTGCTTGTGTGTCTCGTCGCTCCTTCACTCCGCTGTCTCTTCGCTCCATCGCTCCGCGTGTCTCTTCGCTCCTTCACTCCGCTGTCTCTTCGCTCCTTCACTCCGTGTGTCTCTTCGCTCCTTCACTCCGCTGTCTCTTCGCTCCTTTGCTCCGCTGTCTCTTCGCTCCCTCACTCCGTGTGTCTCTTCGCTCCTTCGCTCCGCTGACTGTTCGCTCCTTCGCTCCGCTGTCTCTTCGCTCCCTCACTCCGCGTGTCTCTTCGCTCCTTCGTTCCGCTGTCTCTTCGCTCCATCACTCTGCTGTCTCTTCGCTCCTTCGCTCCGCTGACTCTTCGTTCCTTCACTCCGCTGTCTCTTCGCTCCTTCGCCCCGCGTGTCTCTTCGTTCCTTCACTCCGTGTGTCTCTTCGCTCCTTCACTCCGCTGTCTCTTCGCTCCTTCACTCCGCTGTCTCTTCCCTCCTTCACTCTGCTGTCTCTTCGCTCCTTCGCTCCGCTGACTCTTCGTTCCTTCACTCCGCTGTCTCTTCGCTCCTTCGCCCCGCGTGTCTCTTCGTTCCTTCACTCCGCGTGTCTCTTCGCTCCTTCGCTCCGTGTGTCTCTTCGCTCCTTCACTCCCTGACTCTTCGCTCCTTCACTCCGCTGTCTCTTCGCTCCTTCGCTCCGTGTGTCTCTTCGCTCCTTCACTCCCTGACTCTTCGCTCCTTCACTCCGCTGACTCTTCGTTCCTTCACTCCGCTGTCTCTTCGCTCCTTCACTCCGCTGTCTCTTCGCTCCTTCGCTCCGTGTGTCTCTTCGCTCCTTCACTCCGTGTGTCTCTTCGCTCCTTCACTCCGTGACTCTTCGCTCCTTCACTCCGCTGTCTCTTCGCTTCTTCGCTCCGCTGACTCTTCATTCCTTTATTCCGCTGTCTCTTCGCACCTTCACTCCGCAGTCTCTTCGCTCCATCGCTCCGTGTGTCTCTTCGCTCCTTCACACCGCTGTCTCTTTGCTCCTTCGCTCCACTGTCTCTTCGGTCCTTCGCTCCGCTGTCTCTTCGCTCCTTCGCTCCGCTGTCTCTTCGCTCCTTAGCTCCGTCTGTCTCTTCGCTCCTTCACTCCGCTGTCTCCTCGCTCCTTCGCTCAGTGTGTCTCTTCGCTCCGTGTGTCTCTTCGCTCCTTCGCTTCGCTGTCTCTTCGCTCCTTCACTCCGCTATCTCTTCGCTCCTTCGCTCCGTGTGTCTCCTCGCTCCTTCGCTCCGTGTGTCTCTTCGCTCCGTTACTCCGCTGACTCTTCGCTCCTTCGCTCCGCTGTCTCTTCGCTCCTTCACTCCGCTGTCTCTTCGCTCCTTCACTCCGCTTTCTCATCGCTCCTTCACTACGCTGTCTCTTCGCTCCTTCACTCCGCTGTCTCTTCGTTCCTTCACTCTGCTGTCTCTTCATTCCTTCACTCCGCTGTCTCTTCGCTCCTTCACTCCATGTGTCTCTTCGCTCCTTCGCTCCACTGACTCTCTGCTCCTTCGCTCCGCTGTCTCTTCGCTCCTTCACTCCGCTGACTCTTCGTTCCTTCACTCCGCTGTCTCTTTGGTCCTTCACTCCGCTGTCTCTTCGCTCCTTCGCTCCGTGTGTCTCTTCGCTCCTTCACTCCGTGTGTCTCTTCGCTCCTTCGCTCCGCTGACTCTTCGTTCCGTGACTCCGCTGTCTCTTCGCTCCTTCACTCCGCAGTCTGTTCGCTCCTTCGCTCCGTGTGTCTCTTCGCTCCTTCACTCCACTGTCTCTTTGCTCCTTCGCTCCACTGTCTCTTCGCTCCTTCGTTCCATGTGTCTCTTCGTTCCTTCACTCCGCTGACTCTTCGCTCCTTCACTCCGCTGTCTCTTCACTCCTTTTCTCCGTGTGTCTCTTCCCTCCATCACTCCGCTGTCTCTTTGCTCCTTCGCTCCGCTGTCTCTTCGCTCCTTCAGTCCGTGTGTCTCTTCGCTCCTTCACTCCGCTGTCTCTTCGCTCCTTCACTCCGCTGTCTCTTCGCTCCTTCGTTCCATGTGTCTCTTCGCTCCATCACTCCGCTACCTCTTTGCTCCTTCACTCCGCTGTCTCTTCGCTCCTTCGCTCCGTGTGTCTCTTCGCTCCTTCGCTCCGCTGTCTCTTCGCTCCTTCGCTCAGCTGTCTCTTCGCTCCTTCGCTCCGCTGTCTCTTCGCTCCTTCGCTCCGCCAACTGTTCGCTCCTTCGCTCTGCTGACTCTTCCCTCCATCACTCCGTGTGTCTCTTCGCTCCTTCACTCCGTGTGTCTCTTCGCTCCTTCACACCACTGACTCATCGCTCCTTCACTCCGCGTGTCTCTTCGCTCCTTCGCTCCGCTGACTCTTCGCTCCTTCACTCCGCTGTCTCTTCGCTCCTTCGCTCCGTCTGTCTCTTTGCTCCGTCGCTCCGCTGTCTCTTCGCTCCTTCACTCCGCTGTCTTTTCGCTCCTTCACTCCGCTGTCTCTTCGCTCCTTCTCTCCGCTGTCTCTTCGCTCCTTCACTCCGCTGTCTCTTCGCTCCTTCAGTCCGTGTGTCTCTTCGCTCCTTCACTCCGCTGTCTCTTCGCTCCTTCACTCCGCTGTCTCTTCGCTCCTTTACTCTGCGTGTCTCTTCGTTCCTTCGCTCCGCTGACTCTTCGCTCCTTCGCTCCGTGTGTCTCGTCGCTCCATCACTCCGCTGTCTCTTTGCTCCTTCACTCCACTGTCTCTTCGCTCCATCACTCCGCTGTCACTTCGCTCTTTCAGTCCGTGTGTCTCTTCGCTCCTTCACTCCGCTGTCTCTTCGCTCCTTCACTCCGCTGTCTTCTCACTCCTTCGCTCCGAGTGTCTCTTCGCTCCATCACTCCGCTGTCTCTTGGCTCCTTCCCTCCGCTGTCTCTTCGCTCCTTCACTCCGCGTGTCTCTTCGCTCCTTCGCTCCGTGTGTCTCTTCGCTCCTTCACTCCGCTGACTCTTCGCTCCTTCACTCCGCTGTCACTTCGCTCCTTCACTCCGCTGACTCTTCGTTCCTTCATTCCGCTTTCTCTTCGCTCCTTCAGTCCGCTGTCTCTTCGCTCCTTTGCTTGTGTGTCTCGTCGCTCCTTCACTCCGCTGTCTCTTCGCTCCATCGCTCCGCGTGTCTCTTCGCTCCTTCGCTCCGCTGACTCTTCGCTCCTTCACTCCGTGTGTCTCTTCGCTCCTTCACTCCGCTGTCTCTTCGCTCCTTTGCTCCGCTGTCTCTTCGCTCCCTCGCTCCGTGTGTCTCTTCGCTCCTTCGCTCCGCTGACTGTTCGCTCCTTCGCTCCGCTGTCTCTTCGCTCCCTCACTCCGCGTGTCTCTTCGCTCCTTCGCTCCGCTGTCTCTTCGCTCCATCACTCTGCTGTCTCTTCGCTCCTTCGCTCCGCTGTCTCTTCGCTCCCTCACTCCGTGTGTCTCATCGCTCCTTCGCTCCGCAGACTCTTTGCTCCTTCGCTCCGCTGACTCTTCGCTCCATCACTCCGCTGTCTCTTCGCTCCTTTACTCTGCGTGCCTCTTCGTTCCTTCGCTCCGCTGACTCTTCGCTCCTTCACTCCGCTGTCTCTTCACTCCTTTTCTCCGTGTGTCTCTTCCATCCATCACTCCGCTGTCTCATTGCTCCTTCACTACGCTGTCTCTTCGCTCCTTCACTCCGCTGTCTCTTCGCTCCTTCACTCCGCTGTCTCTTCGTTCCTTCACTCCGCTGTCTCTTCGCTCCTTCACTCCGCTGTCTCTTCGCTCCTTCACTCCACTGTCTCTTCGCTCCTTCGCTCCGTGTGTCTCTTCGCTCCTTCACTCCGCTGACTCTTCGCTCCTTCACTCCGCTGTCACTTCGCTCCTTCACTCCGCTGACTCTTCGTTCCTTCATTCCGCTTTCTCTTCGCTCCTTCAGTCCGCTGTCTCTTCGCTCCTTTGCTTGTGTGTCTCGTCGCTCCTTCACTCCGCTGTCTCTTCGCTCCATCGCTCCGCGTGTCTCTTCGCTCCTTCGCTCCGCTGTCTCTTCGCTCCTTCACTCCGTGTGTCTCTTCGCTCCTTCACTCCGCTGTCTCTTCGCTCCTTTGCTCCGCTGTCTCTTCGCTCCCTCGCTCCGTGTGTCTCTTCGCTCCTTCGCTCCGCTGACTGTTCGCTCCTTCGCTCCGCTGTCTCTTCGCTCCCTCACTCCGCGTGTCTCTTCGCTCCTTCGCTCCGCTGTCTCTTCGCTCCATCACTCTGCTGTCTCTTCGCTCCTTCGCTCCGCTGTCTCTTCGCTCCCTCACTCCGTGTGTCTCATCGCTCCTTCGCTCCGCAGACTCTTTGCTCCTTCGCTCCGCTGACTCTTCGCTCCATCACTCCGCTGTCTCTTCGCTCCTTTACTCTGCGTGCCTCTTCGTTCCTTCGCTCCGCTGACTCTTCGCTCCTTCACTCCGCTGTCTCTTCACTCCTTTTCTCCGTGTGTCTCTTCCATCCATCACTCCGCTGTCTCATTGCTCCTTCACTACGCTGTCTCTTCGCTCCTTCACTCCACTGTCTCTTCGCTCCTTCACTCCGCTGTCTCTTCGTTCCTTCACTCCGCTGTCTCTTCGCTCCTTCACTCCGCTGTCTCTTCGCTCCTTCACTCCACTGTCTCTTCGCTCCTTCAGTCCGTGTGTCTCTTCGCTCCTTCACTCCGCTGTCTCTTCGCTCCTTCACTCCGTTGTCTCTTCGGTCCTTCGCTCCATGTGTCTCTTCGCTCCATCACTCCGCTGTCTCTTTGCTCCTTCACTCCGCTGTCTCTTCGCTCCTTCGCTCCGTGTGTCTCTTCGCTCCTTCGCTCCGCTGTCTCTTCGCTCCTTCGCTCCGCTGTCTCTTCGCTCCTTCGCTCCGCCAACTGTTCGCTCCTTCGCTCCGCTGACTCTTCGCTCCATCACTCCGTGTGTCTCTTCGCTCCTTCACTCCGTGTGTCTCTTCGCTCCCTCACTCCGTGTGACTCTTCGCTCCTTCACTCCGCTGTCTCTTCGCTTCTTCGCTCCGCGTGTCTCTTCGCTCCTTCGCTCCGCTGACTCTTCGCTCCTTCACTGCGCTGTCTCTTCGCTCTTTCGCTCCGTGTGTCTCTTTGCTCCGTCACTCCGCTGACTCTTCGCTCCTTCGCTCCGCTGTCTCTTCGCCCCTTCACTCCGTTGACACTTCGCTCCTTCACTCCGCTGACTCTTCGTTCCTTCATTCCGCTGTCTCTTCGCTCCTTCAGTCCGCTGTCTCTTCGCTCCTTCGCTCCGTGTGTCTCGTCGCTCCTTCACTCCGCTGTCTCTTCGCTCCTTCGCTCCGCGTGTCTCTTCGCTCCTTCGCTCCGCTGTCTCTTCACTCCTTAACTCCGTGTGTCTCTTCGCTCCTTGACTCCGCTGTCTCTTCGCTCCTTTGCTCCTCTGTCTCTTCGCTCCCTCACTCCGTGTGTCTCTTCGCTCCTTCGCTCCGCTGACTCTTCGCTCCTTCGCTCCGCTGTCTCTTCGCTCCCTCACTCCGCGTGTCTCTTCGCTCCTTCGCTCCGCTGTCTCTTCGCTCCATTACTCCGCTGTCTCTTCGCTCCTTCGCTCCGCTGTCTCTTCGCTCCCTCACTCCGTGTGTCTCATCGCTCCTTCGCTCCGCAGACTCTTCGCTCCTTCGCTCCGCTCTCTCTTCGCTCCCACACTCCGCTGTCTCATCGCTCCTTTACTCTGCGTGTCTCTTCGTTCCTTCGCTCCGCTGACTCTTCGCTCCTTCACTCCGCTGTCTCTTCACTCCTTTTCTCCGTGTGTCTCTTCCCTCCATCACTCCGCTGTCTCTTTGCTCCTTCACTATGCTGTCTCTTCGCTCCTTCACTCCGCTGTCTCTTCGCTCCTTCACTCCGCTGTCTCTTCGTTCCTTCACTCCGCTGTCTCTTCGCTCCTTCACTCCGCTGTCTCTTCGCTCCTTCGCTCCGCTGTCTCTTCGCTCCTTCAGTCCGTGTGTCTCTTCGCTCCTTCACTCCGCTGTCTCTTCGCTCCTTCACTCCGCTGTCTCTTCGCTCCTTCGCTCCATGTGTCTCTTCGCTCCATCACTCCGCTGCCTCTTTGCTCCTTCACTCCGCTGTCTCTTCGCTCCTTCGCTCCGTGTGTCTCTTCGCTCCTTCGCTCCGCTGTCTCTTCGCTCCTTTGCTCAGCTGTCTCTTCGCTCCTTCGCTCCGCTGTCTCTTCGCTCCTTCGCTCCGCCAACTGTTCGCTCCTTCGCTCCGCTGACTCTTCCCTCCATCACTCTGTGTGTCTCTTCGCTCCTTCACTCCGTGTGTCTCTTCGCTCCTTCACACCGCTGACTCATCGCTCCTTCACTCCGCTGTCTCTTCGCTCCTTCACTCCGCGTGTCTCTTCGCTACTTCGCTCCGCTGTCTCTTCGCTCCTTCACTACGCTGTCTCTTCGCTCCTTCGCTCCGTGTGTCTCTTTGCTCCGTCACTCCGCTGTCTCTTCGCTCCTTCACTCCGCTGTCTTTTCGCTCCTTCACTCCGCTGTCTCTTCGCTCCTTCGCTCCATGTTTCTCGTCGCTCCATCATTCCGCTGTCTCTTTGCTCCTTCACTCCGCTGTCTCTTCGCTCCTTCACTCCGCTGTCTCTTCGCTCCTTCACTCCGCTGTCTCTTCGCTCCTTCCCTCCGCTGTCTCTTCGGTCTTTCAGTCCATGTGTCTCTTGGCTCCTTCCCTCCGCTGTCTCTTCGCTCCTTCGCTCCGCGTGTCTCTTCGCTCCTTCGCTCCGTGTGTCTCTTCGCTCCTTCACTCCGCTGACTCTTCGCTCCTTCACTCCGCTGTCACTTCGCTCCTTCACTCCGCTGTCTCTTCGTTCCTTCGCTCCGCGTGACTCTTCGCTCCTTCGCTCCGTGTGTCTCTTCGCTCCTACGCTCTACTGTCTCTTCGCTCCTTCACTCTGCTGTCTCCTCGCTCCTTCGCTCCATGTGTCTCTTCGCTCCTTCACTCCGCTGTCTCTTCGCTCCTTCGCTCCGTGTGTCTCCTCGCTCCTTCACTCCGTGTGGCTCTTCGCTCCTTCACTCCGCTGTCTCTTCACTCCTTCGCTCCGCTGTCTCTTCGCTCCTTCGCTCCACTGTCTCTTCGCTCCTTCACTCCACTGTCTCCTCGCTCCTTCGCTCCGTGTATCTCTTCGCTCCATGTGTCTCTTCGCTCCTTCGCTCCGCGTGTCTCTTCGCTCCTTCGCTCCGTGTGTCTCTTCGCTCCTTCACTCCGCTGACTCTTCGCTCCTTCACTCCGCTGTCACTTCGCTCCATCACTCCGCTGTCTCTTCGTTCCTTCGCTCCGCGTGACTCTTCGCTCCTTCGCTCCGTGTGTCTCTTCGCTCCTACGCTCTACTGTCTCTTCGCTCCTTCACTCTGCTGTCTCCTCGCTCCTTCGCTCCATGTGTCTCTTCGCTCCTTCACTCCGCTGTCTCTTCGCTCCTTCGCTCCGTGTGTCTCCTCGCTCCTTCACTCCGTGTGGCTCTTCGCTCCTTCACTCCGCTGTCTCTTCACTCCTTTGCTCCGCTGTCTCTTCGCTCCTTCGCTCCACTGTCTCTTCGCTCCTTCACTCCACTGTCTCCTCGCTCCTTCGCTCCGTGTATCTCTTCGCTCCATGTGTCTCTTCGCTCCATCGCTTCGCTGTCTCTTCTCTCTTTCACTCCGATGTCTCTTCGCTCCTTCGCTCCGTGTGTCTTCTCGCTCCTTCGCTCCGTGTGTCTCTTCGCTCCGTCACTCCGCTGACTCTTCGCTCCTTCGCTCCGTGTGTCTGCTTGCTCCTTCACTCCGTGTGTCTCTTTGCTCCTTCGCTCCGCTGACTCTTCGCTCCTTCGCTCCGCTGTCTCTTCGCTTCTTCAGTCTCTTCGCTTCTTCGCTCCTTCGCTCCATGTGTCTCTTCGCTCCATCACTCCGCTGTCTCTTTGCTCCTTCACTCCGCTGTCTCTTCGCTCCTTCGCTCCGTGTGTCTCTTCGCTCATTCGCTCCGCTGTCTCTTCGCTCCTTCGCTCCGCTGTCTCTTCGCTCCGCCAACTGTTCGCTCCTTCGCTCCGCTGACTCTTCGCTCCATCACTCCGTGTGTCTCTTCGCTCCTTCACTCCGTGTGTCTCTTCGCTCCTTCACTCCGCTGTCTCGTCGCTCCTTTGCTCCGCTGTCTCTTCGCTCCCTCACTCCGTGTGTCTCTTTGCTCCTTCTCTCCGCTGACTCTTCGCTCCTTCGCTCCGCTTTCTCTTCGCTCCCTCACTCCGCGTGTCTCTTCGCTCCTTCGCTCCGTTGTCTCTTCGCTCCATCACTCCGCTGTCTCTTCGCTCCTTCGCTCCGCTGTCTCTTCGCTCCCTCACTCCGTGTGTCTCATCGCTCCTTCGCTCCGCAGACTCTTCGCTCCGCTGTCTCTTCGCTCCCACACTCCGTTGTCTCTTCGCTCCTTTACTCTGCGTGTCTCTTCGTTCCTTCGCTCCGCTGACTCTTCGCTCCTTCACTCCGCTGTCTCTTCACTCCTTTTCTCCGTGTGTCTCTTCCCTCCATCACTCCGCTGTCTCTTTGCTCCTTCGCTCCGCTGTCTCTTCGCTCCTTCAGTCCGTGTGACTCTTCGCTCCTTCACTCCGCTGTCTCCTCGCTCCTTCACTCCGCTGTCTCTTCGCTCCTTTGTTCCATGTGTCTCTTCGCTCCATCACTCCGCTATCTCTTTGCTCCTTCACTCCGCTGTCTCTTCGCTCCTTCGCTCCGTGTGTCACTTCGCTCCTTCGCTCCGCTGTCTCTTTGCTCCTTCGCTCAGCTGTCTCTTCGCTCCTTCGCTGCGCTGTCTCTTTGTCCGCCAACTGTTCGCTCCTTCGCTCCGCTGACTCTTCCCTCCATCACTCCGTGTGTCTCTTCGCTCCTTCACTCCGTGTGTCTCTTCGCTCCTTCACACCGCTGACTCATCGCTCCTTCGCTCCGTGTGTCTCTTTGCTCCGTCACTCCGCTGTCTCTTCGCTCCTTCACTCCGCTGTCTTTTCGCTCCTTCACTCCGCTGTCTCTTCGCTCCTTCACTCCGCTGTCTCTTCGCTCCTTCACTCCACTGTCTCTTCGCTCCTTCAGTCCGTGTGTCTCTTCGCTCCTTCACTCCGCTGTCTCTTCGCTCCTTCACTCCGCTGTCTCTTCGCTCCTTTACTCTGCGTGTCTCTTCGTTCCTTCGCTCCGATAACTCTTCGCTCCTTCACTCCGCTGACTCTTCGTTCCTTCATTCTGCTGTCTCTTCGCTCCTTCAGTCCGCTGTCTCTTCGCTCCTTCGCTCCGTGTGTCTCGTCGCTCCTTCACTCCTCTGTCTCTTCGCTCCTTCACTCCGTGTGTCTCTTCGCTCCTTCACTCCGTGTGACTCTTCGCTCCTTCACTCCGCTGTCTCTTCGCTTCTTCGCTCCGCGTGTCTCTTCGCTCCTTCACTGCGCTGTCTCTTCGCTCCTTCGCTCCGTGTGTCTCTTTGCTCCGTCACTCCACTAACTCTTCGCTCCTTCGCTCCGCTGTCTCTTCGCCCCTTCACTCCGTTGACTCTTCGCTCCTTCACTCCGCTGACTCTTCGTTCCTTCATTCCGCTGTCTCTTCGCTCCTTCAGTCCGCTGTCTCTTCGCTCCTTCGCTCCGTGTGTCTCGTCGCTCCTTCACTCCGCTGTCTCTTCGCTCCTTCGCTCCGCGTGTCTCTTCGCTCCTTCGCTCCGCTGTCTCTTCACTATATAACTCCGTGTGTCTCTTCGCTCCTTGACTCCGCTGTCTCTTCACTCCATTGCTCCGCTATCTCTTCGCTCCCTCACTCCGTGTGTCTCTTCGCTCCTTCGCTCCGCTGACTCTTCGCTCCTTCGCTCCGCTGTCTCTTCGCTCCCTCACTCCGCGTGTCTCTTCGCTCCTTCGCTCCGCTGTCTCTTCGCTCCATCACTCCGCTGTCTCTTCACTATATAACTCCGTGTGTCTCTTCGCTCCTTGACTCCGCTGTCTCTTCACTCCATTGCTCCGCTATCTCTTCGCTCCCTCACTCCGTGTGTCTCTTCGCTCCTTCGCTCCGCTGACTCTTCGCTCCTTCGCTCCGCTGTCTCTTCGCTCCCACACTCCGCTGTCTCTTCGCTCCTTTACTCTGCGTGTCTCTTCGTTCCTTCGCTCCGCTGACTCTTCGCTCCTTCACTCCGCTGTCTCTTCACTCCTTTTCTCCGTGTGTCTCTTCCCTCCATCACTCCGCTGTCTCTTTGCTCCTTCACTATGCTGTCTCTTCGCTCCTTCACTCCGCTGTCTCTTCGCTCCTTCACTCCGCTGTCTCTTCGTTCCTTCACTCCGCTGTCTCTTCGCTCCTTCACTCCGCTGTCTCTTCGCTCCTTCGCTCCGCTGTCTCTTCGCTCCTTCAGTCCGTGTGTCTCTTCGCTCCTTCACTCCGCTGTCTCTTCGCTCCTTCACTCCGCTGTCTCTTCGCTCCTTCGCTCCATGTGTCTCTTCGCTCCACCACTCAGCTGCCTCTTTGCTCCTTCACTCCGCTGTCTCTTCGCTCCTTCGCTCCGTGTGTCTCTTCGCTCCTTCGCTCCGCTGTCTCTTCGCTCCTTTGCTCAGCTGTCTCTTCGCTCCTTCGCTCCGCTGTCTCTTCGCTCCTTCGCTCCGCCAACTGTTCGCTCCTTCGCTCCGCTGACTCTTCCCTCCATCACTCTGTGTGTCTCTTCGCTCCTTCACTCCGTGTGTCTCTTCGCTCCTTCACACCGCTGACTCATCGCTCCTTCACTCCGTGTGTCTCTTCGCTCCTTCACTCCGTGTGACTCTTCGCTCCTTCACTCCGCTGTCTCTTCGCTCCTTTGCTCCGCGTGTCTCTTCGCTCCTTCGCTCCGCTGACTCTTCGCTCCTTCACTACGCTGTCTCTTTGCTCCTTCACTCCGCTGTCTTTTCGCACCTTCACTCCGTGTGTCTCTTCGCTCCTTCACTCCGTGTGACTCTTCGCTCCTTCACTCCGCTGTCTCTTCGCTCCTTTGCTCCGCGTGTCTCTTCGCTCCTTCGCTCCGTGTGTCTCTTTGCTCCGTCACTCCGCTGTCTCTTCGCTCCTTCACTCCGCTGTCTTTTCGCTCCTTCACTCCGCTGTCTCTTCGCTCCTTCGCTCCGTGTTTCTCGTCGCCCCATCATTCCGCTGTCTCTTTGCTCCTTCACTCCGCTGTCTCTTCGCTCCTTCACTCCGCTGTCTCTTCGCTCCTTCCCTCCGCTGTCTCTTCGCTCTTTCAGTCCGTGTGTCTCTTGGCTCCTTCCCTCCGCTGTCTCTTCGCTCCTTCGCTCCGCGTGTCTCTTCGCTCCTTCACTCCGTGTGGCTCTTCGCTCCTTCACTCCGCTGTCTCTTCGCTCCTTCACTCCGCTGTCTCTTCACTCCTTCGCTCCGCTGCCTCTTCGCTCCTTCGCTCCACTGTCTCTTCGCTCCTTCGCTCCGCTGTCTCTTCTCTCTTTCACTCCGATGTCTCTTCGCTCCTTCGCTCCGTGTGTCTTCTCGCTCCTTCGCTCCGTGTGTCTCTTCGCTCCGTCACTCCGCTGACTCTTCGCTCCTTCGCTCCGTGTGTCTGCTTGCTCCTTCACTCCGTGTGTCTCTTTGCTCCTTCGCTCCGCTGACTCTTCGCTCCTTCGCTCCGCTGTCACTTCGCTCCTTCACTCCGCTGTCTCTTCGTTCCTTCGCTCCGCGTGACTCTTCGCTCCTTCGCTCCGTGTGTCTGTTTGCTCCTTCACTCCGTGTGTCTCTTCGCTCCTTCGCTCCGCTGACTCTTCGCTCCTTCGCTCCGCTGTCTCTTCGCTCCGTCACTCCGCTGACTCTTTGCTCCTTCACTCCGCTGACTCTTCGTTCCTTCATTCCGCTGTCTCTTCGCTCCTTCAGTCCGCTGTCTCTTCGCTCCTTCGCTCCGTGTTTCTCGTCGCTCCTTCACTCCGCTGTCTCTTCGCTCCTTCGCTCCGCGTGTCTCTTCGCTCCTTCGCTCCGCTGTCTCTTCGCTCCTTCACTCCGTGTGTCTCTTCGCTCCTTCACCCCGCTGTCTCTTCGATCCTTTGCTCCGCTGTCTCTTCGCTCCCTCACTCCGTGTGTCTCTTCGCTCCTTCGCTCCGCTGACTCTTCGCTCCTTCGCTCCATTGTCTCTTCGCTCCCCCACTCCGCGTGTCTCTTCGCTCCTTCGCTCCGCAGTCTCTTCGCTCCATCACTCCGCTGTCTCTTCGCTCCTTCGCTCCGCTGTCTCTTCGCTCCCTCACTCCGTGTGTCTCATCGCTCCTTCGCTCCGCAGACTCTTCGCTCCTTCGCTCCGCTGTCTCTTCGCTCCCTCACTCCGCTGTCTCTTCGCTCCTTTACTCTGCGTGTCTCTTCGTTCCTTCGCTCCGCTGATTCTTCGCTCCTTCACTACGCTGTCTCTTCACTCCTTTTCTCCGTGTGTCTCTTCCCTCCATCACTCCGCTGTCTCTTTGCTCCTACACTAGGCTGTCTCTTCGCTCCTTCACTCCGCTGTCTCTTCGCTCCTTCAGTCCGCTGTCTCTTCGTTCCTTCACTCCGCTGTCTCTTCGCTCCTTCACTCCGCTGTCTCTTCGCTCCTTCGCTCCGCTGTCTCTTCGCTCCTTCAATCCGTGTGTCTCTTCGCTCCTTCACTCCGCTGTCTCTTCGCTCCTTCGCTCCGTGTGTCTCATCGCTCCTTCGGTCCGCTGTCTCTTCGCTCCTTCGCTCAGCTGTCTCTTCGCTCCTTCGCTCCACTGTCTCTTCACTCCTTCGCTCCGCCAACTGTTCGCTCCTTCGCTCCGCTGACTCTTCGCTCCTTCACTCCGCTGTCTCTTCGCTCCTTCACTCCGCTGTCTCTTCGCTCCTTCACTCCGCTGTCTCTTCGCTCCTTTACTCCGTGTGTCTCTTCGCTCCTTCACTCCGTGTGTCTCTTCGCTCCTTCACACCGCTGACTCATCGCTCCTTCACTCCGTGTGTCTTTCGCTCCTTCACTCCGTGTGTCTCTTCGCTCCTTCACTCCGCAGTCTCTTCGCTCCTTCACTCTGCTGTCTCTTCTCTCCTTCGTTCAATGTGTCTCTTCGCTCCATCACTCCGCTGTCTCTTCGCTCCTTCACTCCGCTGTCTCTTCGCTCCTTCGCTCCGTGTGTCTCT
This sequence comes from Scyliorhinus torazame, assembly GCF_047496885.1. NCBI lineage: Eukaryota > Metazoa > Chordata > Chondrichthyes > Carcharhiniformes > Scyliorhinidae > Scyliorhinus > Scyliorhinus torazame. The sequence continues at coordinate 259,984,626 of NC_092716.1, forward strand.
TTGTTCCATCGCTCCGCTGTCTCTTCGCTCCTTCACTCTGCTGTCTTTTTGCTCCTTCACTCCGCTGTGTCTTCGCTCCTTCACTCCGCTGTCTCTTCGCTCCTTCACTCCGCTGTCTCTTCGCTCCTTCGCTCCGCTGTCTCTTCGCTCCCTCACTCCGTGTGTCTCATCGCTCCTTCGCTCCGCAGACTATTTGCTCCTTCGCTCCGCTGTCTCTTCGCTCCCTCACTCCGCTGTCTCTTCGCTCCTTTACTCTGCGTGCCTCTTCGTTTCTTCGCTCCGCTGACTCTTCGCTCCTTCACTCCGCTGTCTCTTCACTCCTTTTCTCCGTGTGTCTCTTCCATCCATCACTCCGCTGTCTCTTTGCTCCTTCACTGCGCTGTCTCTTCGCTCCTTCGCTCCGTGTGTCTCTTTGCTCCGTCACTCCGCTGACTCTTCGCTCCTTCGCTCCGCTGTCTCTTCGCCCCTTCACTCCGTTGACTCTTCGCTCCTTCACTCCGCTGACTCTTCGTTCCTTCATTCCGCTGTCTCTTCGCTCCTTCAGTCCGCTGTCTCTTCGCTCCTTCGCTCCGTGTGTCTCGTCGCTCCTTCACTCCGCTGTCTCTTCGCTCCTTCGCTCCGCGTGTCTCTTCGCTCCTTCGCTCCGCTGTCTCTTCACTATATAACTCCGTGTGTCTCTTCGCTCCTTGACTCCGCTGTCTCTTCACTCCATTGCTCCGCTATCTCTTCGCTCCCTCACTCCGTGTGTCTCTTCGCTCCTTCGCTCCGCTGACTCTTCGCTCCTTCGCTCCGCTGTCTCTTCGCTCCCTCACTCCGCGTGTCTCTTCGCTCCTTCGCTCCGCTGTCTCTTCGCTCCATCACTCCGCTGTCTCTTCGCTCCTTCGCTCCGCTGTCTCTTCGCTCCCTCACTCCGTGTGTCTCATCGCTCCTTCGCTCCGCAGACTCTTCGCTCCTTCGCTCCGCTCTCTCTTCGCTCCCACACTCCGCTGTCTCTTCGCTCCTTTACTCTGTGTGTCTCTTCGTTCCTTCGCTCCGCTGACTCTTCGCTCCTTCACTCCGCTGTCTCTTCACTCCTTTTCTCCGTGTGTCTCTTCCCTCCATCACTCCGCTGTCTCTTTGCTCCTTCACTATGCTGTCTCTTCGCTCCTTCACTCCGCTGTCTCTTCGCTCCTTCACTCCGCTGTCTCTTCGTTCCTTCACTCCGCTGTCTCTTCGCTCCTTCACTCCGCTGTCTCTTCGCTCCTTCGCTCCGCTGTCTCTTCGCTCCTTCAGTCCGTGTGTCTCTTCGCTCCTTCACTCCGCTGTCTCTTCGCTCCTTCACTCCGCTGTCTCTTCGCTCCTTCGCTCCATGTGTCTCTTCGCTCCACCACTCAGCTGCCTCTTTGCTCCTTCACTCCGCTGTCTCTTCGCTCCTTCGCTCCGTGTGTCTCTTCGCTCCTTCGCTCCGCTGTCTCTTCGCTCCTTTGCTCAGCTGTCTCTTCGCTCCTTCGCTCCGCTGTCTCTTCGCTCCTTCGCTCCGCCAACTGTTCGCTCCTTCGCTCCGCTGACTCTTCCCTCCATCACTCTGTGTGTCTCTTCGCTCCTTCACTCCGTGTGTCTCTTCGCTCCTTCACACCGCTGACTCATCGCTCCTTCACTCCGTGTGTCTCTTCGCTCCTTCACTCCGTGTGACTCTTCGCTCCTTCACTCCGCTGTCTCTTCGCTCCTTTGCTCCGCGTGTCTCTTCGCTCCTTCGCTCCGCTGACTCTTCGCTCCTTCACTACGCTGTCTCTTTGCTCCTTCACTCCGCTGTCTTTTCGCTCCTTCACTCCGTGTGTCTCTTCGCTCCTTCACTCCGTGTGACTCTTCGCTCCTTCACTCCGCTGTCTCTTCGCTCCTTTGCTCCGCGTGTCTCTTCGCTCCTTCGCTCCGTGTGTCTCTTTGCTCCGTCACTCCGCTGTCTCTTCGCTCCTTCACTCCGCTGTCTTTTCGCTCCTTCACACCGCTGTCTCTTCGCTCCTTCGCTCCGTGTTTCTCGTCGCCCCATCATTCCGCTGTCTCTTTGCTCCTTCACTCCGCTGTCTCTTCGCTCCTTCACTCCGCTGTCTCTTCGCTCCTTCCCTCCGCTGTCTCTTCGCTCTTTCAGTCCGTGTGTCTCTTGGCTCCTTCCCTCCGCTGTCTCTTCGCTCCTTCGCTCCGCGTGTCTCTTCGCTCCTTCACTCCGTGTGGCTCTTCGCTCCTTCACTCCGCTGTCTCTTCGCTCCTTCACTCCGCTGTCTCTTCACTCCTTCGCTCCGCTGTCTCTTCGCTCCTTCGCTCCACTGTCTCTTCGCTCCTTCGCTCCGCTGTCTCTTCTCTCTTTCACTCCGATGTCTCTTCGCTCCTTCGCTCCGTGTGTCTTCTCGCTCCTTCGCTCCGTGTGTCTCTTCGCTCCGTCACTCCGCTGACTCTTCGCTCCTTCGCTCCGTGTGTCTGCTTGCTCCTTCACTCCGTGTGTCTCTTTGCTCCTTCGCTCCGCTGACTCTTCGCTCCTTCGCTCCGCTGTCACTTCGCTCCTTCACTCCGCTGTCTCTTCGTTCCTTCGCTCCGCGTGACTCTTCGCTCCTTCGCTCCGTGTGTCTGTTTGCTCCTTCACTCCGTGTGTCTCTTCGCTCCTTCGCTCCGCTGACTCTTCGCTCCTTCGCTCCGCTGTCTCTTCGCTCCGTCACTCCGCTGACTCTTTGCTCCTTCACTCCGCTGACTCTTCGTTCCTTCATTCCGCTGTCTCTTCGCTCCTTCAGTCCGCTGTCTCTTCGCTCCTTCGCTCCGTGTTTCTCGTCGCTCCTTCACTCCGCTGTCTCTTCGCTCCTTCGCTCCGCGTGTCTCTTCGCTCCTTCGCTCCGCTGTCTCTTCGCTCCTTCACTCCGTGTGTCTCTTCGCTCCTTCACCCCGCTGTCTCTTCGATCCTTTGCTCCGCTGTCTCTTCGCTCCCTCACTCCGTGTGTCTCTTCGCTCCTTCGCTCCGCTGACTCTTCGCTCCTTCGCTCCACTGTCTCTTCGCTCCCTCACTCCGCGTGTCTCTTCGCTCCTTCGCTCCGCAGTCTCTTCGCTCCATCACTCCGCTGTCTCTTCGCTCCTTCGCTCCGCTGTCTCTTCGCTCCCTCACTCCGTGTGTCTCATCGCTCCTTCGCTCCGCAGACTCTTCGCTCCTTCGCTCCGCTGTCTCTTCGCTCCCTCACTCCGCTGTCTCTTCGCTCCTTTACTCTGCGTGTCTCTTCGTTCCTTCGCTCCGCTGATTCTTCGCTCCTTCACTACGCTGTCTCTTCACTCCTTTTCTCCGTGTGTCTCTTCCCTCCATCACTCCGCTGTCTCTTTGCTCCTACACTAGGCTGTCTCTTCGCTCCTTCACTCCGCTGTCTCTTCGCTCCTTCAGTCCGCTGTCTCTTCGTTCCTTCACTCCGCTGTCTCTTCGCTCCTTCACTCCGCTGTCTCTTCGCTCCTTCGCTCCGCTGTCTCTTCGCTCCTTCAATCCGTGTGTCTCTTCGCTCCTTCACTCCGCTGTCTCTTCGCTCCTTCGCTCCGTGTGTCTCATCGCTCCTTCGGTCCGCTGTCTCTTCGCTCCTTCGCTCAGCTGTCTCTTCGCTCCTTCGCTCCACTGTCTCTTCACTCCTTCGCTCCGCCAACTGTTCGCTCCTTCGCTCCGCTGACTCTTCGCTCCTTCACTCCGCTGTCTCTTCGCTCCTTCACTCCGCTGTCTCTTCGCTCCTTCACTCCGCTGTCTCTTCGCTCCTTTACTCCGTGTGTCTCTTCGCTCCTTCACTCCGTGTGTCTCTTCGCTCCTTCACACCGCTGACTCATCGCTCCTTCACTCCGTGTGTCTTTCGCTCCTTCACTCCGTGTGTCTCTTCGCTCCTTCACTCCGCAGTCTCTTCGCTCCTTCACTCTGCTGTCTCTTCTCTCCTTCGTTCCATGTGTCTCTTCGCTCCATCACTCCGCTGTCTCTTCGCTCCTTCACTCCGCTGTCTCTTCGCTCCTTCGCTCCGTGTGTCTCTTTGTTCCGTCGCTCCGCTGTCTCTTCGCTCCTTCACTCTGCTGTCTTTTTGCTCCTTCACTCCGCTGTGTCTTCGCTCCTTCACTCCGCTGTCTCTTCGCTCCTTCACTCCGCTGTCTCTTCGCTCCCTCACTCCGTGTGTCTCATCGCTCCTTCGCTCCGCAGACTCTTTGCTCCTTCGCTCCGCTGTCTCTTCGCTCCCTCACTCCGCTGTCTCTTCGCTCCTTTACTCTGCGTGCCTCTTCGTTCCTTCGCTCCGCTGACTCTTCGCTCCTTCACTCCGCTGTCTCTTCACTCCTTTTCTCCGTGTGTCTCTTCCATCCATCACTCCGTGTCTCTTTGCTCCTTCACTACGCTGTCTCTTCGCTCCTTCACTCCGCTGTCTCTTCGCTCCTTCACTCCGCTGTTTCTTCGTTCCTTCACTCCGCTGTCTCTTCGCTCCTTCACTCCGCTGTCTCTTCGCTCCTTCGCTCCGCTGTCTCTTCGCTCCTTCAGTCCGTGTGTCTCTTCGCTCCTTCACTCCGCTGTCTCTTCGCTCCTTCACTCCGTTGTCTCTTCGCTCCTTCGCTCCATGTGTCTCTTCGCTCCATCACTCCGCTGTCTCTTTGCTCCTTCACTCCGCTGGCTCTTCGCTCCATCACTCCGCTGTCTCTTCGCTCCTTCACTCCGCTGCCTCTTCGCTCCTTCGCTCCGAGTGTCTCTTCGCTCCTTCGCTCCGCTGTCTCTTAGCTCCCTCACTCCGTGTGTCTCTTCGCTCCTTCACTCCGCTGTCTCTTCGCTCCTTTGCTCCGCTGTCTCTTCGCTCCCTCACTCCGTTTGTCTCTTCGCTCCGCTGACTCTTCGCTCCTTCACTCCGCTGTCTCTTCGCTCCCTCACTCCGTGTGCCTCTTCGCTCCTTCACTCCGCTGTGTCTTCGCTCCTTCGCTCCGCTGTCTCTTCGCTCCCTCACTCCATGTGTCACTTCGCTCCTTCGCTCCGCTGACTCTTCGCTCCTTCACTCCGCTGTCTCTTCGCTCCTTCGCTCCATGTGTCTCTTCGTTCCTTCACTCTGCTGTCTCTTCGCTCCTTCGCTCCGTGTGTCTCTTCGCTCCAACACTCCGCTGTCTCTTCGCACCTTCACTCCGCTGTCTCTTCGCTCCGCGTGTCTCTTCGCTCCTTCGCTCCGCTGACTCTTAGCTCCTTCACTCCGCTGTCTCTTCGCTCCCTCACTCCGCGTGTGTCTTCGCTCATTCACTCCGCTGTCTCTTCGCTCCTTCACTCCAATGTCTCTTCGCTCCTTCGCTCCGCTGTCTCTTCGCTCCCACGCTCCGTGTGTCTCTTCGCTCCGCAGACTCTTCGCTCCTTCGCTCCGCAGTCTCTTCTCTCCCTCACTCCGCTGTCTCTTCGCTCCATTACTCTGCGTGTCAATTCGTTCCTTCGCTCCGCTGACTCTTCGCTCCTTCACTCCGCTGTCTCTTCGCTCCTTCGCTCCATGTGTCTCTTTGCTCCTTCACTCCGCTGTCTCTTCGCTCCTTCACTCCGCTGTCTCTTCGCTCCTTCACTCCGCTGTCTCTTCGCTCCTTCACTCCGCTGTCTCTTCGCTCCTTTACTCCGCTGTCTCTTCGCTCCTTCGCTCCGCTGTCTCTTCTCTCCTTCAGTCCGTGTGTCTCTTCGCTCCTTCACTCCGATGTCTCTTCGCTCCTTCACTCCGCTGTCTCTTCGCTCCTTCGCTCCGCGTGTCTCTTTGCTCCTTCGATCCGTGTGTCTCTTCGCTCCTTCACTCCGCTGACTCTTCGTTCCTTCACCCCGCTGTCACTTCGCTCCTTCACTCCGCTGTCTCTTCGCTCCTTCGCTCCGTGTGTCTCTTTGCTCCGTCACTCCGCTGTCTCTTCGCTCCTTCACTCCGCTGTCTTTTTGCTCCTTCACTCCGCTGTCTCTTCGCTCCTTCACTCCGCTGTCTCTTCGCTCCTTCACTCCGCTGTCTCTTCGCTCCTTCAGTCCGTGTGTCTCTTCGCTCCTTCACTCTGCTGTCTCTTCGCTCCTTCACTCCGCTGTCTCTTCGCTCCTTCGCTCCGTGTGTCTCTTCGCTCCATCACTCCGCTGCCTCTTTGCTCCTTCACTCCGCTGTCTCTTCGCTCCTTCGCTCCGCGTGTCTCTTCGCTCCTTCGCTCCGTGTGTCTCTTCATTCCTTCACTCCGCTGACTCTTCGCTCCTTCACTCCGCTGTCACTTCGCTCCTTCACTCCGCTGTCTCTTCGTTCCTTCGCTCCGTGTGTCTCTTCGCTCCTTCGCTCCGTGTTTCTCTTTGCTCCTTCGCTCCGTGTGTCTCTTTGCTCCTTCACTCCGTGTGTCTCTTCGCTCCTTCGCTCCGCTGACTCTTCGCTCCTTCGCTCCGCTGTCTCTTTGCTCCTTCGCTCCATGTGTCTCTTCGCTCCATCACTCCGCTGTCTCTTCGCTCCTTCACTCCGCTGTCTCTTCGCTCCTTCGCTCCGTGTGTCTCTTTGTTCCGTCGCTCCGCTGTCTCTTCGCTCCTTCACTCTGCTGTCTTTTTGCTCCTTCACTCCGCTGTGTCTTCGCTCCTTCACTCCGCTGTCTCTTCGCTCCTTCACTCCGCTGTCTCTTCGCTCCTTCGCTCCGCTGTCTCTTCGCTCCCTCACTCCGTGTGTCTCATCGCTCCTTCGCTCCGCAGACTCTTTGCTCCTTCGCTCCGCTGTCTCTTCGCTCCCTCACTCCGCTGTCTCTTCACTCCTTTACTCTGCGTGCCTCTTCGTTCCTTCGCTCCGCTGACTCTTCGCTCCTTCACTCCGCTGTCTCTTCACTCCTTTTCTCCGTGTGTCTCTTCCATCCATCACTCCGCTGTCTCTTTGCTCCTTCACTACGCTGTCTCTTCGCTCCTTCACTCCGCTGTCTCTTCGCTCCTTCACTCCGCTGTTTCTTCGTTCCTTCACTCCGCTGTCTCTTCGCTCCTTCACTCCGCTGTCTCTTCGCTCCTTCGCTCCGCTGTCTCTTCGCTCCTTCAGTCCGTGTGTCTCTTCGCTCCTTCACTCCGCTGTCTCTTCGCTCCTTCACTCCGTTGTCTCTTCGCTCCTTCGCTCCATGTGTCTCTTCGCTCCATCACTCCGCTGTCTCTTTGCTCCTTCACTCCGCTGGCTCTTCGCTCCATCACTCCGCTGTCTCTTCGCTCCTTCACTCCGCTGCCTCTTCGCTCCTTCGCTCCGAGTGTCTCTTCGCTCCTTCGCTCCGCTGTCTCTTAGCTCCCTCACTCCGTGTGTCTCTTCGCTCCTTCACTCCGCTGTCTCTTCGCTCCTTTGCTCCGCTGTCTCTTCGCTCCCTCACTCCGTTTGTCTCTTCGCTCCGCTGACTCTTCGCTCCTTCACTCCGCTGTCTCTTCGCTCCCTCACTCCGTGTGCCTCTTCGCTCCTTCACTCCGCTGTGTCTTCGCTCCTTCGCTCCGCTGTCTCTTCGCTCCCTCACTCCATGTGTCACTTCGCTCCTTCGCTCCGCTGACTCTTCGCTCCTTCACTCCGCTGTCTCTTCGCTCCTTCGCTCCATGTGTCTCTTCGTTCCTTCACTCTGCTGTCTCTTCGCTCCTTCGCTCCGTGTGTCTCTTCGCTCCAACACTCCGCTGTCTCTTCGCACCTTCACTCCGCTGTCTCTTCGCTCCGCGTGTCTCTTCGCTCCTTCGCTCCGCTGACTCTTAGCTCCTTCACTCCGCTGTCTCTTCGCTCCCTCACTCCGCGTGTGTCTTCGCTCATTCACTCCGCTGTCTCTTCGCTCCTTCACTCCAATGTCTCTTCGCTCCTTCGCTCCGCTGTCTCTTCGCTCCCACACTCCGTGTGTCTCTTCGCTCCGCAGACTCTTCGCTCCTTCGCTCCGCAGTCTCTTCTCTCCCTCACTCCGCTGTCTCTTCGCTCCATTACTCTGCGTGTCAATTCGTTCCTTCGCTCCGCTGACTCTTCGCTCCTTCACTCCGCTGTCTCTTCGCTCCTTCGCTCCATGTGTCTCTTTGCTCCTTCACTCCGCTGTCTCTTCGCTCCTTCACTCCGCTGTCTCTTCGCTCCTTCACTCCGCTGTCTCTTCGCTCCTTCACTCCGCTGTCTCTTCGCTCCTTTACTCCGCTGTCTCTTCGCTCCTTCGCTCCGCTGTCTCTTCTCTCCTTCAGTCCGTGTGTCTCTTCGCTCCTTCACTCCGATGTCTCTTCGCTCCTTCACTCCGCTGTCTCTTCGCTCCTTCGCTCCGCGTGTCTCTTTGCTCCTTCGATCCGTGTGTCTCTTCGCTCCTTCACTCCGCTGACTCTTCGTTCCTTCACCCCGCTGTCACTTCGCTCCTTCACTCCGCTGTCTCTTCGCTCCTTCGCTCCGTGTGTCTCTTTGCTCCGTCACTCCGCTGTCTCTTCGCTCCTTCACTCCGCTGTCTTTTTGCTCCTTCACTCCGCTGTCTCTTCGCTCCTTCACTCCGCTGTCTCTTCGCTCCTTCACTCCGCTGTCTCTTCGCTCCTTCAGTCCGTGTGTCTCTTCGCTCCTTCACTCTGCTGTCTCTTCGCTCCTTCACTCCGCTGTCTCTTCGCTCCTTCGCTCCGTGTGTCTCTTCGCTCCATCACTCCGCTGCCTCTTTGCTCCTTCACTCCGCTGTCTCTTCGCTCCTTCGCTCCGCGTGTCTCTTCGCTCCTTCGCTCCGTGTGTCTCTTCATTCCTTCACTCCGCTGACTCTTCGCTCCTTCACTCCGCTGTCACTTCGCTCCTTCACTCCGCTGTCTCTTCGTTCCTTCGCTCCGTGTGTCTCTTCGCTCCTTCGCTCCGTGTTTCTCTTTGCTCCTTCGCTCCGTGTGTCTCTTTGCTCCTTCACTCCGTGTGTCTCTTCGCTCCTTCGCTCCGCTGACTCTTCGCTCCTTCGCTCCGCTGTCTCTTCGCTCCTTCGCTCCACTGACTCTTCGTTCCTTCATTCCGCTGTCTCTTCGCTCCTTCACTACGCTGTCTCTTCGCTCCTTCGCTCCGTGTGTCTCTTCGCTCCTTCACTCCGCTGTCTCTTCGCTCCTTCGCTCCGCTGTCTCTTCGCTCCCTCACTCCGTGTGTCTCTTCGCTCCTTCACTCCGCTGTCTCTTCGCTCCTTCGCTCCGCTGTCTCTTCGCTCCCTCACTCCGTGTGTCTCTTTGCTCCTTCGCTCCGTGTGTCCCTTTGCTCCTTCACTCCGTGTGTCTCTTCGCTCCGCTGACTCTTCGCTCCTTCGCTCCGCTGTCTCTTTGCTCCTTCACTCCACTGACTCTTCGTTCCTTCATTCCGCTGTCTCTTCGCTCCTTCGCTCCGTGTGTCTCTTCGCTACTTCGCTCCGCTGACTCTTCGCTCCTTCGCTCCGCTGTCTCTTCGCTCCCTTACTCCGCGTGTCTCTTCGCTCCTTCGCTCCGCAGTCTCTTCGCTCCATCACTCCGCTGTCTCTTCGCTCCTTCGCTCCGATGTCTCTTCGCTCCCTCACTCCGTGTGTCTCATCGCTCCTTCGCTCCGCAGACTCTTCGCTCCTTCGCTCCGCTGTCTCTTCGCTCCCTCACTCCGCTGTCTCTTCGCTCCTTTACTCTGCGTGTCTCTTCGTTCCTTCGCTCCGCTGATTCTTCGCTCCTTCACTACGCAGTCTCTGCACTCCTTCGCTCCACTGTCTCTTCACTCCTTCGCTCCGCCAACTGTTCGCTCCTTCGCTCCGCTGACTCTTCGCGCCATCACTCCGTGTGTCTCTTCGCTACTTCACTCCGTGTCTCTCTTCGCACCTTCACACCGCTGACTCATCGCTGCTTCACTCTGTGTGTCTTTCGCTCCTTCACTCCGTGTGTCTCTTCGCTCCTTCACTCCGCTGTCTCTTCGCTCCTTCACTCCGCTGCCTCTTCGCTCCTTCGCTCCGAGTGTCTCTTCGCTCCTTTGCTCCGCTGTCTCTTAGCTCCCTCACTCCGTGTGTCTCTTCGCTCCTTCACTCCGCTGTCTCTTCGCTCCTTTGCTCCGCTGTCTCTTCGCTCCCTCACTCCGTTTGTCTCTTCGCTCCGCTGACTCTTCGCTCCTTCACTCCGCTGTCTCTTCGCTCCCTCACTCCGTGTGCCTCTTCGCTCCTTCACTCCGCTGTGTCTTCGCTCCTTCGCTCCGCTGTCTCTTCGCTCCCTCACTCCATGTGTCACTTCGCTCCTTCGCTCCGCTGACTCTTCGCTCCTTCACTCCGCTGTCTCTTCGCTCCTTCGCTCCATGTGTCTCTTCGTTCCTTCACTCTGCTGTCTCTTCGCTCCTTCGCTCCGTGTGTCTCTTCGCTCCAACACTCCGCTGTCTCTTCGCTCCTTCACTCCGCTGTCTCTTCGCTCCGCGTGTCTCTTCGCTCCTTCGCTCCGCTGACTCTTAGCTCCTTCACTCCGCTGTCTCTTCGCTCCCTCACTCCGCGTGTGTCTTCGCTCATTCACTCCGCTGTCTCTTCGCTCCTTCACTCCAATGTCTCTTCGCTCCTTCGCTCCGCTGTCTCTTCGCTCCCACACTCCGTGTGTCTCTTCGCTCCGCAGACTCTTCGCTCCTTCGCTCCGCAGTCTCTTCTCTCCCTCACTCCGCTGTCTCTTCGCTCCATTACTCTGCGTGTCAATTCGCTCCTTCACTCCGCTGTCTCTTCGCTCCTTCGCTCCATGTGCCTCTTCGCTCCTTCACTCCGCTGTGTCTTCGCTCCTTCGCTCCGCTGTCTCTTCGCTCCCTCACTCCATGTGTCACTTCGCTCCTTCGCTCCGCTGACTCTTCGCTCCTTCACTCCGCTGTCTCTTCGCTCCTTCGCTCCATGTGTCTATTCGCTCCTTCACTCTGCTGTCTCTTCGCTCCTTCGCTCCGTGTGTCTCTTCGCTCCAACACTCCGCTGTCTCTTCGCTCCTTCACTCCGCTGTCTCTTCGCTCCGCGTGTCTCTTCGCTCCTTCGCTCCGCTGACTCTTAGCTCCTTCACTCCACTGTCTCTTCGCTCCCTCACTCCGCGTGTGTCTTCGCTCATTCACTCCGCTGTCTCTTCGCTCCTTCACTCCAATGTCTCTTCGCTCCTTCGCTCCGCTGTCTCTTCGCTGCCACACTCCGTGTGTCTCTTCGCTCCTTCGCTCCGCAGACTCTTCGCTCCTTCGCTCCGCAGTCTCTTCTCTCCCTCACTCCGCTGTCTCTTCGCTCCTTTACTCTGCGTGTCAATTCGTTCCTTCGCTCCGCTGACTCTTCGCTCCTTCACTCCGCTGTCTCTTCGCTCCTTCGCTCCATGTGTCTCTTTGCTCCTTCACTCCGCTGTCTCTTCGCTCCTTCACTCCGCTGTCTCTTCGCTCCTTCACTCCGCTGTCTCTTCGCTCCTTCACTCCGCTGTCTCTTCGCTCCTTTACTCCGCTGTCTCTTCGCTCCTTCGCTCCGCTGTCTCTTCTCTCCTTCAGTCCGTGTGTCTCTTCGCTCCTTCACTCCGATGTCTCTTCGCTCCTTCACTCCGCTGTCTCTTCGCTCCTTCGCTCCGCGTGTCTCTTTGCTCCTTCGATCCGTGTGTCTCTTCGCTCCTTCACTCCGCTGACTCTTCGTTCCTTCACCCCGCTGTCACTTCACTCCTTCACTCCGCTGTCTCTTCGCTCCTTCGCTCCGTGTGTCTCTTTGCTCCGTCACTCCGCTGTCTCTTCGCTCCTTCACTCCGCTGTCTTTTTGCTCCTTCACTCCGCTGTCTAATCGCTCCTTCACTCCGCTGTCTCTTCGCTCCTTCACTCCGCTGTCTCTTCGCTCCTTCAGTCCGTGTGTCTCTTCGCTCCTTCACTCCGCTGTCTCTTCGCTCCTTCACTCCGCTGTCTCTTCGCTCCTTCGCTCCGTGTGTCTCTTCGCTCCATCACTCCGCTGTATCTATGCTCCTTCACTCCGCTGTCTCTTCGCTCCTTCACTCCGCGTGTCTCTTCGCTCCTTCGCTCCGTGTGTCTCTTCATTCCTTCACTCCGCTGACTCTTCGCTCCTTCACTCCGCTGTCACTTCGCTCCTTCACTCCGCTGTCTCTTCGTTCCTTCGCTCCGTGTGTCTCTTCGCTCCTTCGCTCCGTGTTTCTCTTCGCTCCTTCGCTCCGTGTGTCTCTTTGCTCCTTCACTCCGTGTGTCTCTTCGCTCCTTCGCTCCGCTGTCTCTTCGCTCCTTCGCTCCGCTGTCTCTTCGCTCCTTCGCTCCACTCACTCTTCGTTCCTTCATTCCGCTGTCTCTTCGCTCCTTCACTACGCTGTCTCTTCGCTCCTTCGCTCCGCTGTCTCTTCGCTCCCTCACTCCGTGTGTCTCTTCGCTCCTTCACTCCGCTGTCTCTTAGCTCCTTCGCTCCGCTGTCTCTTCGCTCCCTCACTCCGTGTGTCTCTTCGCTCCTTCGCTCCGTGTGTCCCTTTGCTCCTTCACTCCGTGTGTCTCTTCGCTCCGCTGACTCTTCGCTCCTTCGCTCCGCTGTCTCTTCGCTCCTTCACTCCACTGACTCTTCGTTCCTTCATTCCGCTGTCTCTTCGCTCCTTCGCTCCGTGTGTCTCTTCGCTCCTTCACTCCGCTGTCTCTTCGCTCCTTCGCTCCGCTGTCTCTTCGCTTCCCTCACTCTGTGTGTCTCTTCGCTCCTTCACTCCGATGTCTCTTCGCTCCTTCACCCCGCTGTCACTTCGCTCCTTCACTCCGCTGTCTCTTCGCTCCATCACTCCGCTGTCTCTTCGCTCCTTCACTCCGCTGCCTCTTCGCTCCTTCGCTCCGAGTGTCTCTTCGCTCCTTGCTCCGCTGTCTCTTAGCTCCCTCACTCCGTGTGTCTCTTCGCTCCTTCACTCCGCTGTCTCTTCGCTCCTTTGCTCCGCTGTCTCTTCGCTCCCTCACTCCGTTTGTCTCTTCGCTCCTTCGCTCCGCTGACTCTTCGCTCCTTCACTCCGCTGTCTCTACGCTCCCTCACTCCGTGTGCCTCTTCGCTCCTTCACTCCGCTGTGTCTTCGCTCCTTCGCTCCGCTGTCTCTTCGCTCCCTCACTCCATGTGTCACTTCGCTCCTTCACTCTGCTGTCTCTTCGCTCCTTCGCTCCGTGTGTCTCTTCGCTCCAACACTCCGCTGTCTCTTCGCTCCTTCACTCCGCTGTCTCTTCGCTCCGCGTGTCTCTTCGCTCCTTCACTCCGTGTGTCTCTTCGCTCCTTCGCTCCGCTGACTCTTCGCTCCTTCGCTCCGCTGTCTCTTCGCTCCTTCGCTCCACTGACTCTTCGTTCCTTCATTCCGCTGTCTCTTCGCTCCTTCACTACGCTGTCTCTTCGCTCCTTCGCTCCGTGTGTCTCTTCGCTCCTTCACTCCGCTGTCTCTTCGCTCCTTCGCTCCGCTGTCTCTTCGCTCCCTCACTCCGTGTGTCTCTTCGCTCCTTCACTCCGCTGTCTCTTCGCTCCTTCGCTCCGCTGTCTCTTCGCTCCCTCACTCCGTGTGTCTCTTCGCTCCTTCGCTCCGTGTGTCCCTTTGCTCCTTCACTCCGTGTGTCTCTTCGCTCCGCTGACTCTTCGCTCCTTCGCTCCGCTGTCTCTTCGCTCCTTCACTCCACTGACTCTTCGTTCCTTCATTCCGCTGTCTCTTCGCTCCTTCGCTCCGTGTGTCTCTTCGCTACTTCGCTACGCTGACTCTTCGCTCCTTCGCTCCGCTGTCTCTTCGCTCCCTTACTCCGCGTGTCTCTTCGCTCCTTCGCTCCGCAGTCTCTTCGCTCCATCACTCCGCTGTCTCTTCGCTCCTTCGCTCCGCTGTCTCTTCGCTCCCTCACTCCGTGTGTCTCATCGCTCCTTCGCTCCGCAGACTCTTCGCTCCTTCGCTCCGCTGTCTCTTCGCTCCCTCACTCCGCTGTCTCTTCGCTCCCTTACTCCGCGTGTCTCTTCGCTCCTTCGCTCCGCAGTCTCTTCGCTCCATCACTCCGCTGTCTCTTCGCTCCTTCGCTCCGCTGTCTCTTCGCTCCCTCACTCCGTGTGTCTCATCGCTCCTTCGCTCCGCAGACTCTTCGCTCCTTCGCTCCGCTGCCTCTTCGCTCCCTCACTCCGCTGTCTCTTCGCTCCTTTACTCTGCGTGTCTCTTCGCTCCTTCGCTCCGCTGTCTCTTCGCTCCTTCGCTCCACTCACTCTTCGTTCCTTCATTCCGCTGTCTCTTCGCTCCTTCACTACGCTGTCTCTTCGCTCCTTCGCTCCGCTGTCTCTTCGCCCACTCACTCCGTGTGTCTCTTCGCTCCTTCACTCCGCTGTCTCTTAGCTCCTTCGCTCCGCTGTCTCTTCGCTCCCTCACTCCGTGTGTCTCTTCGCTCCTTCGCTCCGTGTGTCCCTTTGCTCCTTCACTCCGTGTGTCTCTTCGCTCCGCTGACTCTTCGCTCCTTCGCTCCGCTGTCTCTTCGCTCCTTCACTCCACTGACTCTTCGTTCCTTCATTCCGCTGTCTCTTCGCTCCTTCGCTCCGTGTGTCTCTTCGCTCCTTCACTCCGCTGTCTCTTCGCTCCTTCGCTCCGCTGTCTCTTCGCTTCCCTCACTCTGTGTGTCTCTTCGCTCCTTCACTCCGATGTCTCTTCGCTCCTTCACCCCGCTGTCACTTCGCTCCTTCACTCCGCTGTCTCTTCGCTCCATCACTCCGCTGTCTCTTCGCTCCTTCACTCCGCTGCCTCTTCGCTCCTTCGCTCCGAGTGTCTCTTCGCTCCTTCGCTCCGCTGTCTCTTAGCTCCCTCACTCCGTGTGTCTCTTCGCTCCTTCACTCCGCTGTCTCTTCGCTCCTTCGCTCCATGTGTCTCTTCGCTCCTTCACTCTGCTGTCTCTTTGCTCCTTCGCTCCGTGTGTCTCTTCGCTCCAACACTCCGCTGTCTCTTCGCTCCTTCACTCCGCTGTCTCTTCGCTCCGCGTGTCTCTTCGCTCCTTTGCTCCGCTGACTCTTAGCTCCTTCACTCCGCTGTCTCTTCGCTCCCTCACTCCGCGTGTGTCTTCGCTCATTCACTCCGCTGTCTCTTCGCTTCTTCACTCCAATGTCTCTTCGCTCCTTCGCTCCGCTGTCTCTTCGCTCCCATACTCCGTGTGTCTCTTCGCTCCGCAGACTCTTCGCTCCTTCGCTCCGCAGTCTCTTCTCTCCCTCACTCCGCTGTCTCTTCGCTCCTTTACTCTGCGTGTCAATTCGTTCCTTCGCTCCGCTGACTCTTCGCTCCTTCACTCCGCTGTCTCTTCGCTCCTTCGCTCCATGTGTCTCTTTGCTCCTTCACTCCGCTGTCTCTTCGCTCCTTCACTCCGCTGTCTCTTCGCTCCTTCACTCCGCTGTCTCTTCGCTCCTTCACTCCGCTGTCTCTTCGCTCCTTTACTCCGCTGTCTCTTCGCTCCTTCGCTCCGCTGTCTCTTCTCTCCTTCAGTCCGTGTGTCTCTTCGCTCCTTCACTCCGATGTCTCTTCGCTCCTTCACTCCGCTGTCTCTTCGCTCCTTCGCTCCGCGTGTCTCTTTGCTCCTTCGATCCGTGCGTCTCTTCGCTCCTTCACTCCGCTGACTCTTCGTTCCTTCACCCCGCTGTCACTTCGCTCCTTCACTCCGCTGTCTCTTCGCTCCTTCGCTCCGTGTGTCTCTTTGCTCCGTCACTCCGCTGTCTCTTCGCTCCTTCACTCCGCTGTCTTTTTGCTCCTTCACTCCGCTGTCTAATCGCTCCTTCACTCCGCTGTCTCTTCGCTCCTTCACTCCGCTGTCTCTTCGCTCCTTCAGTCCGTGTGTCTCTTCGCTCCTTCACTCCGCTGTCTCTTCGCTCCTTCACTCCGCTGTCTCTTCGCTCCTTCGCTCCGTGTGTCTCTTCGCTCCATCACTCCGCTGTATCTATGCTCCTTCACTCCGCTGTCTCTTCGCTCCTTCACTCCGCGTGTCTCTTCGCTCCTTCGCTCCGTGTGTCTCTTCATTCCTTCACTCCGCTGACTCTTCGCTCCTTCACTCCGCTGTCACTTCGCTCCTTCACTCCGCTGTCTCTTCGTTCCTTCGCTCCGTGTGTCTCTTCGCTCCTTCGCTCCGTGTTTCTCTTCGCTCCTTCGCTCCGTGTGTCTCTTTGCTCCTTCACTCCGTGTGTCTCTTCGTTCCTTCGCTCCGCTGTCTCTTCGCTCCTTCGCTCCACTGACTCTTCGTTCCTTCATTCCGCTGTCTCTTCGCTCCTTCACTACGCTGTCTCTTCGCTCCTTCGCTCCGCTGTCTCTTCGCTCCCTCACTCCGTGTGTCTCTTCGCTCCTTCACTCCGCTGTCTCTTAGCTCCTTCGCTCCGCTGTCTCTTCGCTCCCTCACTCCGTGTGTCTCTTCGCTCCTTCGCTCCGTGTGTCCCTTTGCTACTTCACTCCGTGTGTCTCTTCGCTCCGCTGACTCTTCGCTCCTTCGCTCCGCTGTCTCTTCGCTCCTTCACTCCACTGACTCTTCGTTCCTTCATTCCGCTGTCTCTTCGCTCCTTCGCTCCGTGTGTCTCTTCGCTCCTTCACTCCGCTGTCTCTTCGCTCCTTCGCTCCGCTGTCTCTTCGCTTCCCTCACTCTGTGTGTCTCTTCGCTCCTTCACTCCGATGTCTCTTCGCTCCTTCACCCCGCTGTCACTTCGCTCCTTCACTCCGCTGTCTCTTCGCTCCATCACTCCGCTGTCTCTTCGCTCCTTCACTCCGCTGCCTCTTCGCTCCTTCGCTCCGAGTGTCTCTTCGCTCCTTGCTCCGCTGTCTCTTAGCTCCCTCACTCCGTGTGTCTCTTCGCTCCTTCACTCCGCTGTCTCTTCGCTCCTTTGCTCCGCTGTCTCTTCGCTCCCTCACTCCGTTTGTCTCTTCGCTCCTTCGCTCCGCTGACTCTTCGCTCCTTCACTCCGCTGTCTCTACGCTCCCTCACTCCGTGTGCCTCTTCGCTCCTTCACTCCGCTGTGTCTTCGCTCCTTCGCTCCGCTGTCTCTTCGCTCCCTCACTCCATGTGTCACTTCGCTCCTTCACTCTGCTGTCTCTTCGCTCCTTCGCTCCGTGTGTCTCTTCGCTCCAACACTCCGCTGTCTCTTCGCTCCTTCACTCCGCTGTCTCTTCGCTCCGCGTGTCTCTTCGCTCCTTCACTCCGTGTGTCTCTTCGCTCCTTCGCTCCGCTGACTCTTCGCTCCTTCGCTCCGCTGTCTCTTCGCTCCTTCGCTCCACTGACTCTTCGTTCCTTCATTCCGCTGTCTCTTCGCTCCTTCACTACGCTGTCTCTTCGCTCCTTCGCTCCGTGTGTCTCTTCGCTCCTTCACTCCGCTGTCTCTTCGCTCCTTCGCTCCGCTGTCTCTTCGCTCCCTCACTCCGTGTGTCTCTTCGCTCCTTCACTCCGCTGTCTCTTCGCTCCTTCGCTCCGCTGTCTCTTCGCTCCCTCACTCCGTGTGTCTCTTCGCTCCTTCGCTCCGTGTGTCCCTTTGCTCCTTCACTCCGTGTGTCTCTTCGCTCCGCTGACTCTTCGCTCCTTCGCTCCGCTGTCTCTTCGCTCCTTCACTCCACTGACTCTTCGTTCCTTCATTCCGCTGTCTCTTCGCTCCTTCGCTCCGTGTGTCTCTTCGCTACTTCGCTACGCTGACTCTTCGCTCCTTCGCTCCGCTGTCTCTTCGCTCCCTTACTCCGCGTGTCTCTTCGCTCCTTCGCTCCGCAGTCTCTTCGCTCCATCACTCCGCTGTCTCTTCGCTCCTTCGCTCCGCTGTCTCTTCGCTCCCTCACTCCGTGTGTCTCATCGCTCCTTCACTCCGCTGTCTCTTCGCTCCCTCACTCCGCGTGTGTCTTCGCTCATTCACTCCGCTGTCTCTTCGCTCCTTCACTCCAATGTCTCTTCGCTCCTTCGCTCCGCTGTCTCTTCGCTCCCACACTCCGTGTGTCTCTTCGCTCCGCAGACTCTTCGCTCCTTCGCTCCGCAGTCTCTTCTCTCCCTCACTCCGCTGTCTCTTCGCTCCATTACTCTGCGTGTCAATTCGCTCCTTCACTCCGCTGTCTCTTCGCTCCTTCGCTCCATGTGCCTCTTCGCTCCTTCACTCCGCTGTGTCTTCGCTCCTTCGCTCCGCTGTCTCTTCGCTCCCTCACTCCATGTGTCACTTCGCTCCTTCGCTCCGCTGACTCTTCGCTCCTTCACTCCGCTGTCTCTTCGCTCCTTTACTCCGCTGTCTCTTCGCTCCTTCGCTCCGCTGTCTCTTCTCTCCTTCAGTCCGTGTGTCTCTTCGCTCCTTCACTCCGATGTCTCTTCGCTCCTTCACTCCGCTGTCTCTTCGCTCCTTCGCTCCGCGTGTCTCTTTGCTCCTTCGATCCGTGCGTCTCTTCGCTCCTTCACTCCGCTGACTCTTCGTTCCTTCACCCCGCTGTCACTTCGCTCCTTCACTCCGCTGTCTCTTCGCTCCTTCGCTCCGTGTGTCTCTTTGCTCCGTCACTCCGCTGTCTCTTCGCTCCTTCACTCCGCTGTCTTTTTGCTCCTTCACTCCGCTGTCTAATCGCTCCTTCACTCCGCTGTCTCTTCGCTCCTTCACTCCGCTGTCTCTTCGCTCCTTCAGTCCGTGTGTCTCTTCGCTCCTTCACTCCGCTGTCTCTTCGCTCCTTCACTCCGCTGTCTCTTCGCTCCTTCGCTCCGTGTGTCTCTTCGCTCCATCACTCCGCTGTATCTATGCTCCTTCACTCCGCTGTCTCTTCGCTCCTTCACTCCGCGTGTCTCTTCGCTCCTTCGCTCCGTGTGTCTCTTCATTCCTTCACTCCGCTGACTCTTCGCTCCTTCACTCCGCTGTCACTTCGCTCCTTCACTCCGCTGTCTCTTCGTTCCTTCGCTCCGTGTGTCTCTTCGCTCCTTCGCTCCGTGTTTCTCTTCGCTCCTTCGCTCCGTGTGTCTCTTTGCTCCTTCACTCCGTGTGTCTCTTCGTTCCTTCGCTCCGCTGTCTCTTCGCTCCTTCGCTCCACTGACTCTTCGTTCCTTCATTCCGCTGTCTCTTCGCTCCTTCACTACGCTGTCTCTTCGCTCCTTCGCTCCGCTGTCTCTTCGCTCCCTCACTCCGTGTGTCTCTTCGCTCCTTCACTCCGCTGTCTCTTAGCTCCTTCGCTCCGCTGTCTCTTCGCTCCCTCACTCCGTGTGTCTCTTCGCTCCTTCGCTCCGTGTGTCCCTTTGCTACTTCACTCCGTGTGTCTCTTCGCTCCGCTGACTCTTCGCTCCTTCGCTCCGCTGTCTCTTCGCTCCTTCACTCCACTGACTCTTCGTTCCTTCATTCCGCTGTCTCTTCGCTCCTTCGCTCCGTGTGTCTCTTCGCTCCTTCACTCCGCTGTCTCTTCGCTCCTTCGCTCCGCTGTCTCTTCGCTTCCCTCACTCTGTGTGTCTCTTCGCTCCTTCACTCCGATGTCTCTTCGCTCCTTCACCCCGCTGTCACTTCGCTCCTTCACTCCGCTGTCTCTTCGCTCCATCACTCCGCTGTCTCTTCGCTCCTTCACTCCGCTGCCTCTTCGCTCCTTCGCTCCGAGTGTCTCTTCGCTCCTTGCTCCGCTGTCTCTTAGCTCCCTCACTCCGTGTGTCTCTTCGCTCCTTCACTCCGCTGTCTCTTCGCTCCTTTGCTCCGCTGTCTCTTCGCTCCCTCACTCCGTTTGTCTCTTCGCTCCTTCGCTCCGCTGACTCTTCGCTCCTTCACTCCGCTGTCTCTACGCTCCCTCACTCCGTGTGCCTCTTCGCTCCTTCACTCCGCTGTGTCTTCGCTCCTTCGCTCCGCTGTCTCTTCGCTCCCTCACTCCATGTGTCACTTCGCTCCTTCACTCTGCTGTCTCTTCGCTCCTTCGCTCCGTGTGTCTCTTCGCTCCAACACTCCGCTGTCTCTTCGCTCCTTCACTCCGCTGTCTCTTCGCTCCGCGTGTCTCTTCGCTCCTTCACTCCGTGTGTCTCTTCGCTCCTTCGCTCCGCTGACTCTTCGCTCCTTCGCTCCGCTGTCTCTTCGCTCCTTCGCTCCACTGACTCTTCGTTCCTTCATTCCGCTGTCTCTTCGCTCCTTCACTACGCTGTCTCTTCGCTCCTTCGCTCCGTGTGTCTCTTCGCTCCTTCACTCCGCTGTCTCTTCGCTCCTTCGCTCCGCTGTCTCTTCGCTCCCTCACTCCGTGTGTCTCTTCGCTCCTTCACTCCGCTGTCTCTTCGCTCCTTCGCTCCGCTGTCTCTTCGCTCCCTCACTCCGTGTGTCTCTTCGCTCCTTCGCTCCGTGTGTCCCTTTGCTCCTTCACTCCGTGTGTCTCTTCGCTCCGCTGACTCTTCGCTCCTTCGCTCCGCTGTCTCTTCGCTCCTTCACTCCACTGACTCTTCGTTCCTTCATTCCGCTGTCTCTTCGCTCCTTCGCTCCGTGTGTCTCTTCGCTACTTCGCTACGCTGACTCTTCGCTCCTTCGCTCCGCTGTCTCTTCGCTCCCTTACTCCGCGTGTCTCTTCGCTCCTTCGCTCCGCAGTCTCTTCGCTCCATCACTCCGCTGTCTCTTCGCTCCTTCGCTCCGCTGTCTCTTCGCTCCCTCACTCCGTGTGTCTCATCGCTCCTTCACTCCGCTGTCTCTTCGCTCCCTCACTCCGCGTGTGTCTTCGCTCATTCACTCCGCTGTCTCTTCGCTCCTTCACTCCAATGTCTCTTCGCTCCTTCGCTCCGCTGTCTCTTCGCTCCCACACTCCGTGTGTCTCTTCGCTCCGCAGACTCTTCGCTCCTTCGCTCCGCAGTCTCTTCTCTCCCTCACTCCGCTGTCTCTTCGCTCCATTACTCTGCGTGTCAATTCGCTCCTTCACTCCGCTGTCTCTTCGCTCCTTCGCTCCATGTGCCTCTTCGCTCCTTCACTCCGCTGTGTCTTCGCTCCTTCGCTCCGCTGTCTCTTCGCTCCCTCACTCCATGTGTCACTTCGCTCCTTCGCTCCGCTGACTCTTCGCTCCTTCACTCCGCTGTCTCTTCGCTCCTTCGCTCCATGTGTCTATTCGCTCCTTCACTCTGCTGTCTCTTCGCTCCTTCGCTCCGTGTGTCTCTTCGCTCCAACACTCCGCTGTCTCTTCGCTCCTTCACTCCGCTGTCTCTTCGCTCCGCGTGTCTCTTCGCTCCTTCGCTCCGCTGACTCTTAGCTCCTTCACTCCACTGTCTCTTCGCTCCCTCACTCCGCGTGTGTCTTCGCTCATTCACTCCGCTGTCTCTTCGCTCCTTCACTCCAATGTCTCTTCGCTCCTTCGCTCCGCTGTCTCTTCGCTGCCACACTCCGTGTGTCTCTTCGCTCCTTCGCTCCGCAGACTCTTCGCTCCTTCGCTCCGCAGTCTCTTCTCTCCCTCACTCCGCTGTCTCTTCGCTCCTTTACTCTGCGTGTCAATTCGTTCCTTCGCTCCGCTGACTCTTCGCTCCTTCACTCCGCTGTCTCTTCGCTCCTTCGCTCCATGTGTCTCTTTGCTCCTTCACTCCGCTGTCTCTTCGCTCCTTCACTCCGCTGTCTCTTCGCTCCTTCACTCCGCTGTCTCTTCGCTCCTTCACTCCGCTGTCTCTTCGCTCCTTTACTCCGCTGTCTCTTCGCTCCTTCGCTCCGCTGTCTCTTCTCTCCTTCAGTCCGTGTGTCTCTTCGCTCCTTCACTCCGATGTCTCTTCGCTCCTTCACTCCGCTGTCTCTTCGCTCCTTCGCTCCGCGTGTCTCTTTGCTCCTTCGATCCGTGTGTCTCTTCGCTCCTTCACTCCGCTGACTCTTCGTTCCTTCACCCCGCTGTCACTTCACTCCTTCACTCCGCTGTCTCTTCGCTCCTTCGCTCCGTGTGTCTCTTTGCTCCGTCACTCCGCTGTCTCTTCGCTCCTTCACTCCGCTGTCTTTTTGCTCCTTCACTCCGCTGTCTAATCGCTCCTTCACTCCGCTGTCTCTTCGCTCCTTCACTCCGCTGTCTCTTCGCTCCTTCAGTCCGTGTGTCTCTTCGCTCCTTCACTCCGCTGTCTCTTCGCTCCTTCACTCCGCTGTCTCTTCGCTCCTTCGCTCCGTGTGTCTCTTCGCTCCATCACTCCGCTGTATCTATGCTCCTTCACTCCGCTGTCTCTTCGCTCCTTCACTCCGCGTGTCTCTTCGCTCCTTCGCTCCGTGTGTCTCTTCATTCCTTCACTCCGCTGACTCTTCGCTCCTTCACTCCGCTGTCACTTCGCTCCTTCACTCCGCTGTCTCTTCGTTCCTTCGCTCCGTGTGTCTCTTCGCTCCTTCGCTCCGTGTTTCTCTTCGCTCCTTCGCTCCGTGTGTCTCTTTGCTCCTTCACTCCGTGTGTCTCTTCGCTCCTTCGCTCCGCTGTCTCTTCGCTCCTTCGCTCCGCTGTCTCTTCGCTCCTTCGCTCCACTCACTCTTCGTTCCTTCATTCCGCTGTCTCTTCGCTCCTTCACTACGCTGTCTCTTCGCTCCTTCGCTCCGCTGTCTCTTCGCTCCCTCACTCCGTGTGTCTCTTCGCTCCTTCACTCCGCTGTCTCTTAGCTCCTTCGCTCCGCTGTCTCTTCGCTCCCTCACTCCGTGTGTCTCTTCGCTCCTTCGCTCCGTGTGTCCCTTTGCTCCTTCACTCCGTGTGTCTCTTCGCTCCGCTGACTCTTCGCTCCTTCGCTCCGCTGTCTCTTCGCTCCTTCACTCCACTGACTCTTCGTTCCTTCATTCCGCTGTCTCTTCGCTCCTTCGCTCCGTGTGTCTCTTCGCTCCTTCACTCCGCTGTCTCTTCGCTCCTTCGCTCCGCTGTCTCTTCGCTTCCCTCACTCTGTGTGTCTCTTCGCTCCTTCACTCCGATGTCTCTTCGCTCCTTCACCCCGCTGTCACTTCGCTCCTTCACTCCGCTGTCTCTTCGCTCCATCACTCCGTGTGTCTCTTCGCTCCTTCGCTCCGTGTGTCCCTTTGCTCCTTCACTCCGTGTGTCTCTTCGCTCCGCTGACTCTTCGCTCCTTCGCTCCGCTGTCTCTTCGCTCCTTCACTCCACTGACTCTTCGTTCCTTCATTCCGCTGTCTCTTCGCTCCTTCGCTCCGTGTGTCTCTTCGCTACTTCGCTACGCTGACTCTTCGCTCCTTCGCTCCGCTGTCTCTTCGCTCCCTTACTCCGCGTGTCTCTTCGCTCCTTCGCTCCGCAGTCTCTTCGCTCCATCACTCCGCTGTCTCTTCGCTCCTTCGCTCCGCTGTCTCTTCGCTCCCTCACTCCGTGTGTCTCATCGCTCCTTCGCTCCGCAGACTCTTCGCTCCTTCGCTCCGCTGTCTCTTCGCTCCCTCACTCCGCTGTCTCTTCGCTCCCTTACTCCGCGTGTCTCTTCGCTCCTTCGCTCCGCAGTCTCTTCGCTCCATCACTCCGCTGTCTCTTCGCTCCTTCGCTCCGCTGTCTCTTCGCTCCCTCACTCCGTGTGTCTCATCGCTCCTTCGCTCCGCAGACTCTTCGCTCCTTCGCTCCGCTGCCTCTTCGCTCCCTCACTCCGCTGTCTCTTCGCTCCTTTACTCTGCGTGTCTCTTCGCTCCTTCGCTCCGCTGTCTCTTCGCTCCTTCGCTCCACTCACTCTTCGCTCCGTGTGTCTCTTTGCTCCGTCACTCCGCTGTCTCTTCGCTCCTTCACTCCGCTGTCTTTTTGCTCCTTCACTCCGCTGTCTAATCGCTCCTTCACTCCGCTGTCTCTTCGCTCCTTCACTCCGCTGTCTCTTCGCTCCTTCAGTCCGTGTGTCTCTTCGCTCCTTCACTCCGCTGTCTCTTCGCTCCTTCACTCCGCTGTTTCTTCGCTCCTTCGCTCCGTGTGTCTCTTCGCTCCATCACTCCGCTGTATCTATGCTCCTTCACTCCGCTGTCTCTTCGCTCCTTCACTCCGCGTGTCTCTTCGCTCCTTCGCTCCGTGTGTCTCTTCATTCCTTCACTCCGCTGACTCTTCGCTCCTTCACTCCGCTGTCACTTCGCTCCTTCACTCCGCTGTCTCTTCGTTCCTTCGCTCCGTGTGTCTCTTCGCTCCTTCGCTCCGTGTTTCTCTTCGCTCCTTCGCTCCGTGTGTCTCTTTGCTCCTTCACTCCGTGTGTCTCTTCGTTCCTTCGCTCCGCTGTCTCTTCGCTCCTTCGCTCCACTGACTCTTCGTTCCTTCATTCCGCTGTCTCTTCGCTCCTTCACTACGCTGTCTCTTCGCTCCTTCGCTCCGCTGTCTCTTCGCTCCCTCACTCCGTGTGTCTCTTCGCTCCTTCACTCCGCTGTCTCTTAGCTCCTTCGCTCCGCTGTCTCTTCGCTCCCTCACTCCGTGTGTCTCTTCGCTCCTTCGCTCCGTGTGTCCCTTTGCTACTTCACTCCGTGTGTCTCTTCGCTCCGCTGACTCTTCGCTCCTTCGCTCCGCTGTCTCTTCGCTCCTTCACTCCACTGACTCTTCGTTCCTTCATTCCGCTGTCTCTTCGCTCCTTCGCTCCGTGTGTCTCTTCGCTCCTTCACTCCGCTGTCTCTTCGCTCCTTCGCTCCGCTGTCTCTTCGCTCCCTCACTCCGTGTGTCTCTTCGCTCCTTCGCTCCGTGTGTCCCTTTGCTCCTTCACTCCGTGTGTCTCTTCGCTCCGCTGACTCTTCGCTCCTTCGCTCCGCTGTCTCTTCGCTCCTTCACTCCACTGACTCTTCGTTCCTTCATTCCGCTGTCTCTTCGCTCCTTCGCTCCGTGTGTCTCTTCGCTACTTCGCTACGCTGACTCTTCGCTCCTTCGCTCCGCTGTCTCTTCGCTCCCTTACTCCGCGTGTCTCTTCGCTCCTTCGCTCCGCAGTCTCTTCGCTCCATCACTCCGCTGTCTCTTCGCTCCTTCGCTCCGCTGTCTCTTCGCTCCCTCACTCCGTGTGTCTCATCGCTCCTTCGCTCCGCAGACTCTTCGCTCCTTCGCTCCGCTGTCTCTTCGCTCCCTCACTCCGCTGTCTCTTCGCTCCCTTACTCCGCGTGTCTCTTCGCTCCTTCGCTCCGCAGTCTCTTCGCTCCATCACTCCGCTGTCTCTTCGCTCCTTCGCTCCGCTGTCTCTTCGCTCCCTCACTCCGTGTGTCTCATCGCTCCTTCGCTCCGCAGACTCTTCGCTCCTTCGCTCCGCTGCCTCTTCGCTCCCTCACTCCGCTGTCTCTTCGCTCCTTTACTCTGCGTGTCTCTTCGCTCCTTCGCTCCGCTGTCTCTTCGCTCCTTCGCTCCACTCACTCTTCGTTCCTTCATTCCGCTGTCTCTTCGCTCCTTCACTACGCTGTCTCTTCGCTCCTTCGCTCCGCTGTCTCTTCGCCCACTCACTCCGTGTGTCTCTTCGCTCCTTCACTCCGCTGTCTCTTAGCTCCTTCGCTCCGCTGTCTCTTCGCTCCCTCACTCCGTGTGTCTCTTCGCTCCTTCGCTCCGTGTGTCCCTTTGCTCCTTCACTCCGTGTGTCTCTTCGCTCCGCTGACTCTTCGCTCCTTCGCTCCGCTGTCTCTTCGCTCCTTCACTCCACTGACTCTTCGTTCCTTCATTCCGCTGTCTCTTCGCTCCTTCGCTCCGTGTGTCTCTTCGCTCCTTCACTCCGCTGTCTCTTCGCTCCTTCGCTCCGCTGTCTCTTCGCTTCCCTCACTCTGTGTGTCTCTTCGCTCCTTCACTCCGATGTCTCTTCGCTCCTTCACCCCGCTGTCACTTCGCTCCTTCACTCCGCTGTCTCTTCGCTCCATCACTCCGCTGTCTCTTCGCTCCTTCACTCCGCTGCCTCTTCGCTCCTTCGCTCCGAGTGTCTCTTCGCTCCTTCGCTCCGCTGTCTCTTAGCTCCCTCACTCCGTGTGTCTCTTCGCTCCTTCACTCCGCTGTCTCTTCGCTCCTTCGCTCCATGTGTCTCTTCGCTCCTTCACTCTGCTGTCTCTTTGCTCCTTCGCTCCGTGTGTCTCTTCGCTCCAACACTCCGCTGTCTCTTCGCTCCTTCACTCCGCTGTCTCTTCGCTCCGCGTGTCTCTTCGCTCCTTTGCTCCGCTGACTCTTAGCTCCTTCACTCCGCTGTCTCTTCGCTCCCTCACTCCGCGTGTGTCTTCGCTCATTCACTCCGCTGTCTCTTCGCTTCTTCACTCCAATGTCTCTTCGCTCCTTCGCTCCGCTGTCTCTTCGCTCCCATACTCCGTGTGTCTCTTCGCTCCGCAGACTCTTCGCTCCTTCGCTCCGCAGTCTCTTCTCTCCCTCACTCCGCTGTCTCTTCGCTCCTTTACTCTGCGTGTCAATTCGTTCCTTCGCTCCGCTGACTCTTCGCTCCTTCACTCCGCTGTCTCTTCGCTCCTTCGCTCCATGTGTCTCTTTGCTCCTTCACTCCGCTGTCTCTTCGCTCCTTCACTCCGCTGTCTCTTCGCTCCTTCACTCCGCTGTCTCTTCGCTCCTTCACTCCGCTGTCTCTTCGCTCCTTTACTCCGCTGTCTCTTCGCTCCTTCGCTCCGCTGTCTCTTCTCTCCTTCAGTCCGTGTGTCTCTTCGCTCCTTCACTCCGATGTCTCTTCGCTCCTTCACTCCGCTGTCTCTTCGCTCCTTCGCTCCGCGTGTCTCTTTGCTCCTTCGATCCGTGCGTCTCTTCGCTCCTTCACTCCGCTGACTCTTCGTTCCTTCACCCCGCTGTCACTTCGCTCCTTCACTCCGCTGTCTCTTCGCTCCTTCGCTCCGTGTGTCTCTTTGCTCCGTCACTCCGCTGTCTCTTCGCTCCTTCACTCCGCTGTCTTTTTGCTCCTTCACTCCGCTGTCTAATCGCTCCTTCACTCCGCTGTCTCTTCGCTCCTTCACTCCGCTGTCTCTTCGCTCCTTCAGTCCGTGTGTCTCTTCGCTCCTTCACTCCGCTGTCTCTTCGCTCCTTCACTCCGCTGTCTCTTCGCTCCTTCGCTCCGTGTGTCTCTTCGCTCCATCACTCCGCTGTATCTATGCTCCTTCACTCCGCTGTCTCTTCGCTCCTTCACTCCGCGTGTCTCTTCGCTCCTTCGCTCCGTGTGTCTCTTCATTCCTTCACTCCGCTGACTCTTCGCTCCTTCACTCCGCTGTCACTTCGCTCCTTCACTCCGCTGTCTCTTCGTTCCTTCGCTCCGTGTGTCTCTTCGCTCCTTCGCTCCGTGTTTCTCTTCGCTCCTTCGCTCCGTGTGTCTCTTTGCTCCTTCACTCCGTGTGTCTCTTCGTTCCTTCGCTCCGCTGTCTCTTCGCTCCTTCTCTCCACTGACTCTTCGTTCCTTCATTCCGCTGTCTCTTCGCTCCTTCACTACGCTGTCTCTTCGCTCCTTCGCTCCGCTGTCTCTTCGCTCCCTCACTCCGTGTGTCTCTTCGCTCCTTCACTCCGCTGTCTCTTAGCTCCTTCGCTCCGCTGTCTCTTCGCTCCCTCACTCCGTGTGTCTCTTCGCTCCTTCGCTCCGTGTGTCCCTTTGCTACTTCACTCCGTGTGTCTCTTCGCTCCGCTGACTCTTCGCTCCTTCGCTCCGCTGTCTCTTCGCTCCTTCACTCCACTGACTCTTCGTTCCTTCATTCCGCTGTCTCTTCGCTCCTTCGCTCCGTGTGTCTCTTCGCTCCTTCACTCCGCTGTCTCTTCGCTCCTTCGCTCCGCTGTCTCTTCGCTTCCCTCACTCTGTGTGTCTCTTCACTCCTTCACTCCGATGTCTCTTCGCTCCTTCACCCCGCTGTCACTTCGCTCCTTCACTCCGCTGTCTCTTCGCTCCATCACTCCGCTGTCTCTTCGCTCCTTCACTCCGCTGCCTCTTCGCTCCTTCGCTCCGAGTGTCTCTTCGCTCCTTCGCTCCGCTGTCTCTTAGCTCCCTCACTCCGTGTGTCTCTTCGCTCCTTCACTCCGCTGTCTCTTCGCTCCTTTGCTCCGCTGTCTCTTCGCTCCCTCACTCCGTTTGTCTCTTCGCTCCTTCGCTCCGCTGACTCTTCGCTCCTTCACTCCGCTGTCTCTTCGCTCCCTCACTCCGTGTGCCTCTTCGCTCCTTCACTCCGCTGTGTCTTCGCTCCTTCGCTCCGCTGTCTCTTCGCTCCCTCACTCCATGTGTCACTTCGCTCCTTCGCTCCGCTGACTCTTCGCTCCTTCACTCCGCTGTCTCTTCGCTCCTTCGCTCCATGTGTCTCTTCGCTCCTTCACTCTGCTGTCTCTTCGCTCCTTCGCTCCGTGTGTCTCTTCGCTCCAACACTCCGCTGTCTCTTCGCTCCTTCACTCCGCTGTCTCTTCGCTCCGCGTGTCTCTTCGCTCCTTCACTCCGCTGACTCTTCGCTCCTTCACTCCAATGTCTCTTCGCTCCTTCGCTCCGCTGTCTCTTCGCTCCCACACTCCGTGTGTCTCTTCGCTCCTTCGCTCCGCAGACTCTTCGCTCCTTCGCTCCGCAGTCTCTTCTCTCCCTCACTCCGCTGTCTCTTCGCTACTTTACTCTGCGTGTCAATTCGTTCCTTCGCTCCGCTGACTCTTCGCTCCTTCACTCCGCTGTCTCTTCGCTCCTTCGCTCCATGTGTCTCTTTGCTCCTTCACTCCGCTGTCTCTTCGCTCCTTCACTCCGCTGTCTCTTCGCTCCTTCACTCCGCTGTCTCTTCGCTCCTTCACTCCGCTGTCTCTTCGCTCCTTTACTCCGCTGTCTCTTCGCTCCTTCGCTCCGCTGTCTCTTCTCTCCTTCAGTCCGTGTGTCTCTTCGCTACTTCACTCCGATGTCTCTTCGCTCTTTCACTCCGCTGTCTCTTCGCTCCTTCGCTCCGCGTGTCTCTTTGCTCCTTCGATCCGTGTGTCTCTTCGCTCCTTCACTCCGCTGACTCTTCGTTCCTTCACCCCGCTGTCAATTCGCTCCTTCACTCCGCTGTCTCTTCGCTCCTTCGCTCCGTGTGTCTCTTTGCTCCGTCACTCCGCTGTCTCTTCGCTCCTTCACTCCGCTGTCTCTTCGCTCCTTCACTCCGCTGTCTCTTCGCTCCTTCAGTCCGTGTGTCTCTTCGCTCCTTCACTCCGCTGTCTCTTCGCTCCTTCACTCCGCTGTCTCTTCGCTCCTTCGCTCCGTGTGTCTCTTCGCTCCATCACTCCGCTGTCTCTTCGCTCCTTCACTCCGCTGACTCTTCGTTCCTTCACCCCGCTGTCACTTCGCTCCTTCACTCCGCTGTCTCTTCGCTCCTTCGCTCCGTGTGTCTCTTTGCTCCGTCACTCCGCTGTCTCTTCGCTCCTTCACTCCGCTGTCTTTTTCCTCCTTCACTCCGCTGTCTCTTCGCTCCTTCACTCCGCTGTCTCTTCGCTCCTTCGCTCCGCGTGTCTCTTCGCTCCTTCGTTCCGTGTGTCTCTTCATTCCTTCACTCCGCTGACTCTTCGCTCCTTCACTGCGCTGTCACTTCGCTCCTTCGCTCCGCTGTCTCTTCGCTCCCTCACTCCGTGTGTCTCTTCGCTACTTCGCTCCGTGTGTCCCTTTGCTCCTTCACTCCGTGTGTCTCTTCGCTCCGCAGTCTCTTCACTCCCTCACTCCGCTGTCTCTTCGCTACTTTACTCTGCGTGTCAATTCGTTCCTTCGCTCCGCTGACTCTTCGCTCCTTCACTCCGCTGTCTCTTCGCTCCTTCGCTCCATGTGTCTTTTTGCTCCTTCACTCCGCTGTCTCTTCGCTCCTTCACTCCGCTGTCTCTTCGCTCCTTCACTCCGCTGTCTCTTCGCTCCTTCACTCCGCTGTCTCTTCGCTCCTTTACTCCGCTGTCTCTTCGCTCCTTCGCTCCGCTGTCTCTTCTCTCCTTCAGTCCGTGTGTCTCTTCGCTCCTTCACTCCGATGTCTCTTCGCTCTTTCACTCCGCTGTCTCTTCGCTCCTTCGCTCCGCGTGTCTCTTTGCTCCTTCGATCCGTGTGTCTCTTCGCTCCTTCGCTCCGCTGACTCTTCGCTCCTTCACTCCGCTGTCTCTTCGCTCCTTCGCTCCATGTGTCTCTTTGCTCCTTCACTCCGCTGTCTCTTCGCTCCTTCACTCCGCTGTCTCTTCGCTCCTTCACTCCGCTGTCTCTTCGCTCCTTCACTCCGCTGTCTCTTCGCTCCTTTACTCCGCTGTCTCTTCGCTCCTTCGCTCCGCTGTCTCTTCTCTCCTTCAGCCCGTGTGTCTCTTCGCTCCTTCACTCCGATGTCTCTTCGCTCTTTCACTCCGCTGTCTCTTCGCTCCTTCGCTCCGCGTGTCTCTTTGCTCCTTCGATCCGTGTGTCTCTTCGCTCTTTCACTCCGCTGTCTCTTCGCTCCTTCGCTCCGCGTGTCTCTTTGCTCCTTCGATCCGTGTGTCTCTTCGCTCCTTCACTCCGCTGTCTCTTCGCTCCTTCGCTCCGTGTGTCTCTTTGCTCCGTCACTCCGCTGTCTCTTCGCTCCTTCACTCCGCTGTCTCTTCGCTCCTTCACTCCGCTGTCTCTTCGCTCCTTCAGTCCGTGTGTCTCTTCGCTCCTTCACTCCGCTGTCTCTTCGCTCCTTCACTCCGCTGTCTCTTCGCTCCTTCGCTCCGTGTGTCTCTTCGCTCCATCACTCCGCTGTCTCTTCGCTCCTTCACTCCGCTGACTCTTCGTTCCTTCACCCCGCTGTCACTTCGCTCCTTCACTCCGCTGTCTCTTCGCTCCTTCGCTCCGTGTGTCTCTTTGCTCCGTCACTCCGCTGTCTCTTCGCTCCTTCACTCCGCTGTCTCTTCGCTCCTTCACTCCGCTGTCTCTTCGCTCCTTCAGTCCGTGTGTCTCTTCGCTCCTTCACTCCGCTGTCTCTTCGCTCCTTCACTCCGCTGTCTCTTCGCTCCTTCGCTCCGTGTGTCTCTTCGCTCCATCACTCCGCTGTCTCTTCGCTCCTTCACTCCGCTGACTCTTCGTTCCTTCACCCCGCTGTCACTTCGCTCCTTCACTCCGCTGTCTCTTCGCTCCTTCGCTCCGTGTGTCTCTTTGCTCCGTCACTCCGCTGTCTCTTCGCTCCTTCACTCCGCTGTCTTTTTCCTCCTTCACTCCGCTGTCTCTTCGCTCCTTCACTCCGCTGTCTCTTCGCTCCTTCACTCCGCTGTCTCTTCGCTCCTTCAGTCCGTGTGTCTCTTCGCTCCTTCACTCCGCTGTCTCTTCGCTCCTTCGCTCCGTGTGTCTCTTCGCTCCATCACTCCGCTGTCTCTTTGCTCCTCAACTCCGCTGTCTCTTCGCTCCTTCGCTCCGCGTGTCTCTTCGCTCCTTCGTTCCGTGTGTCTCTTCATTCCTTCACTCCGCTGACTCTTCACTCCTTCACTCCGCTGTCACTTCGCTCCTTCGCTCCGCTGTCTCTTCGCTCCCTCACTCCGTGTGTCTCTTCGCTACTTCGCTCCGTGTGTCCCTTTGCTCCTTCACTCCGTGTGTCTCTTCGCTCCGCAGTCTCTTCACTCCCTCACTCCGCTGTCTCTTCGCTACTTTACTCTGCGTGTCAATTCGTTCCTTCGCTCCGCTGACTCTTCGCTCCTTCACTCCGCTGTCTCTTCGCTCCTTCGCTCCATGTGTCTTTTTGCTCCACTCCGCTGTTTCTTCGCTCCTTCACTCCGCTGTCTCTTCGCTCCTTCGCTCCGCTGTCTCTTCGCTCCTTCACTCCGCTGTCTCTTCGCTCCTTTACTCCGCTGTCTCTTCGCTCCTTCGCTCCGCTGTCTCTTCTCTCCTTCAGTCCGTGTGTCTCTTCGCTCCTTCACTCCGATGTCTCTTCGCTCTTTCACTCCGCTGTCTCTTCGCTCCTTCGCTCCGCGTGTCTCTTTGCTCTTTGGATCCGTGTGTCTCTTCGCTCCTTCGCTCCGCTGACTCTTCGCTCCTTCACTCCGCTGTCTCTTCGCTCCTTCGCTCCATGTGTCTCTTTGCTCCTTCACTCCGCTGTCTCTTCGCTCCTTCACTCCGCTGTCTCTTCGCTCCTTCACTCCGCTGTCTCTTCGCTCCTTCACTCCGCTGTCTCTTCGCTCCTTTACTCCGCTGTCTCTTCGCTCCTTCGCTCCGCTGTCTCTTCTCTCCTTCAGTCCGTGTGTCTCTTCGCTCCTTCACTCCGATGTCTCTTCGCTCTTTCACTCCGCTGTCTCTTCGCTCCTTCGCTCCGCGTGTCTCTTTGCTCCTTCGATCCGTGTGTCTCTTCGCTCTTTCACTCCGCTGTCTCTTCGCTCCTTCGCTCCGCGTGTCTCTTTGCTCCTTCGATCCGTGTGTCTCTTCGCTCCTTCACTCCGCTGTCTCTTCGCTCCTTCGCTCCGTGTGTCTCTTTGCTCCGTCACTCCGCTGTCTCTTCGCTCCTTCACTCCGCTGTCTCTTCGCTCCTTCACTCCGCTGTCTCTTCGCTCCTTCAGTCCGTGTGTCTCTTCGCTCCTTCACTCCGCTGTCTCTTCGCTCCTTCACTCCGCTGTCTCTTCGCTCCTTCGCTCCGTGTGTCTCTTCGCTCCATCACTCCGCTGTCTCTTCGCTCCTTCACTCCGCTGACTCTTCGTTCCTTCACCCCGCTGTCACTTCGCTCCTTCACTCCGCTGTCTCTTCGCTTCTTCGCTCCGTGTGTCTCTTTGCTCCGTCACTCCGCTGTCTCTTCGCTCCTTCACTCCGCTGTCTTTTTCCTCCTTCACTCCGCTGTCTCTTCGCTCCTTCACTCCGCTGTCTCTTCGCTCCTTCACTCCGCTGTCTCTTCGCTCCTTCAGTCCGTGTGTCTCTTTGCTCCTTCACTCCTCTGTCTCTTCGCTCCTTCGCTCCGTGTGTCTCTTCGCTCCATCACTCCGCTGTCTCTTTGCTCCTCAACTCCGCTGTCTCTTCGCTCCTTCGCTCCGCGTGTCTCTTCGCTCCTTCGTTCCGTTTGTCTCTTCATTCCTTCACTCCGCTGACTCTTCGCTCCTTCACTCCGCTGTCACTTCGCTCCTTCGCTCCGCTGTCTCTTCGCTCCCTCACTCCGTGTGTCTCTTCGCTCCTTCGCTCCATGTGTCCCTTTGCTCCTTCACTCCGTGTGTCTCTTCGCTCCGCTGACTCTTCGCTCCTTCGCTCCGCTGTCTCTTCGCTCCTTCACTCCACTGACTCTTCGTTCCTTTATTCCGCTGTCTCTTCGCTCCTTCGCTCCGTGTGTCTCTTCGCTCCTTCACTCCGCTGTCTCTTCGCTCCTTCGCTCCGCTGTCTCTTCGCTTCCCTCACTCTGTGTGTCTCTTCGCTCCTTCACTCCGATGTCTCTTCGCTCCTTCACTCCGCTGTCTCTTCGCTCCTTCGCTCCGCGTGTCTCTTTGCTCCTTCGATCCGTGTGTCTCTTCACTCCTTCACTCCGCTGACTCTTCGCTCCTTCACCCCGCTGTCACTTCGCTCCTTCACTCCGCTGTCTCTTCGCTCCTTCGCTCCGTGTGTCTCTTTGCTCCGTCACTCCGCTGTCTCTTCGCTCCTTCACTCCGCTGTCTTTTCGCTCCTTCACTCCGCTGTCTCTTCGCTCCTTCACTCCGCTGTCTCTTCGCTTCTTCACTCAGCTGTCTATTCGCTCCTTCGCTCCACTGTCTCTTCACTCCTTCGCTCCGCCAACTGTTCGCTCCTTCGCTCCGCTGACTCTTCGCGCCATCACTCCGTGTGTCTCTTCGCTCCTTCACTCCGTGTCTCTCTTCGCTCCTTCACACCGCTGACTCATCGCTCCTTCACTCCGTGTGTCTTTCGCTCCTTCACTCCGTGTGTCTCTTCGCTCCTTCACTCCGCTGTCTCTTCGCTCCTTCACTCTGCTGTCTCTTCTCTCCTTCGCTCCATGTGTCTTTTCGCTCCATCACTCCGCTGTCTCTTCGCTCCTTCACTCCACTGTCTCTTCGCTCCTTCGCTCCGTGTGTCTCTTTGCTCCGTCGCTCCGCTGTCTCTTCGCTCCTTCACTCTGCTGTCTTTTCGCTCCTTCACTCCGCTGTGTCTTCGCTCCTTCACTCCGCTGTCTCTTCGCTCCTTCACTCCGCTGTCTCTTCGCTCCTTCGCTCCGCTGTCTCTTCGCTCCCTCACTCCGTGTGTCTCATCGCTCCTTCGCTCCGCAGACTCTTTGCTCCTTCGCTCCGCTGTCTCTTCGCTCCCTCACTCCGCTGTCTCTTCGCTCCTTTACTCTGCGTGCCTCTTCGTTCCTTCGCTCCGGTGACTCTTCGCTCCTTCACTCCGCTGTCTCTTCACTCCTTTTCTCCGTGTGTCTCTTCCATCCATCACTCCGCTGTCTCTTTGCTCCTTCACTACGCTGTCTCTTCGCTCCTTCACTCCGCTGTCTCTTCGTTCCTTCACTCCGCTGTCTCTTCGCTCCTTCACACCGCTGTCTCTTCGCTCCTTCGCTCCACTGTCTCTTCGCTCCTTCAGTCCGTGTGTCTCTTCGCTCCTTCACTCCGCTGTTTCTTCGCTCCTTCACTCCGTTGTCTCTTCGCTCCTTCGCTCCATGTGTCTCTTCGCTCCATCACTCCGCTGTCTCTTTGCTCCTTCACTCCGCTGTCTCTTCGCTCCATCACTCCGCTGTCTCTTCGCTCCTTCACTCCGCTGCCTCTTCGCTCCTTCGCTCCGAGTGTCTCTTCGCTCCTTCGCTCCGCTGTCTCTTAGCTCCCTCACTCCGTGTGTCTCTTCGCTCCTTCACTCCGCTGTCTCTTCGCTCCTTTGCTCCGCTGTCTCTTCGCTCCCTCACTCCGTTTGTCTCTTCGCTCCTTCGCTCCGCTGACTCTTCGCTCCTTCACTCCGCTGTCTCTTCGCTCCCTCACTCCGTGTGCCTCTTCGCTCCTTCACTCCGCTGTGTCTTCGCTCCTTCGCTCCGCTGTCTCTTCGCTCCCTCACTCCATGTGTCACTTCGCTCCTTCGCTCCGCTGACTCTTCGCTCCTTCACTCCGCTGTCTCTTCGCTCCTTCGCTCCATGTGTCTCTTCGCTCCTTCACTCCGCTGACTCTTCGCTCCTTCACCCCGCTGTCACTTCGCTCCTTCACTCCGCTGTCTCTTCGCTCCTTCGCTCCGTGTGTCTCTTCGCTCCAACACTCCGCTGTCTCTTCGCTCCTTCACTCCGCTGTCTCTTCGCTCCGCGTGTCTCTTCGCTCCTTCGCTCCGCTGACTCTTCGCTCCTTCACTCCAATGTCTCTTCGCTCCTTCGCTCCGCTGTCTCTTCGCTCCCACACTCCGTGTGTCTCTTCGCTCCTTCGCTCCGCAGACTCTTCGCTCCTTCGCTCCGCAGTCTCTTCTCTCCCTCACTCCGCTGTCTCTTCGCTACTTTACTCTGCGTGTCAATTCGTTCCTTCGCTCCGCTGACTCTTCGCTCCTTCACTCCGCTGTCTCTTCGCTCCTTCGCTCCATGTGTCTCTTTGCTCCTTCACTCCGCTGTCTCTTCACTCCTTCACTCCGCTGTCTCTTCGCTCCTTCACTCCGCTGTCTCTTCGCTCCTTCACTCCGCTGTCTCTTCGCTCCTTTACTCCGCTGTCTCTTCGCTCCTTCGCTCCGCTGTCTCTTCTCTCCTTCAGTCCGTGTGTCTCTTCGCTCCTTCACTCCGATGTCTCTTCGCTCTTTCACTCCGCTGTCTCTTCGCTCCTTCGCTCCGCGTGTCTCTTTGCTCCTTCGATCCGTGTGTCTCTTCGCTCCTTCACTCCGCTGACTCTTCGTTCCTTCACCCCGCTGTCACTTCGCTCCTTCACTCCGCTGTCTCTTCGCTCCTTCGCTCCGTGTGTCTCTTTGCTCCGTCACTCCGCTGTCTCTTCGCTCCTTCACTCCGCTGTCTCTTCGCTCCTTCACTCCGCTGTCTCTTCGCTCCTTCAGTCCGTGTGTCTCTTCGCTCCTTCACTCCGCTGTCTCTTCCCTCCTTCACTCCGCTGTCTCTTCGTTCCTTCGCTCCGTGTGTCTCTTCGCTCCATCACTCCGCTGTCTCTTCGCTCCTTCACTCCGCTGACTCTTCGTTCCTTCACCCCGCTGTCACTTCGCTCCTTCACTCCGCTGTCTCTTCGCTTCTTCGCTCCGTGTGTCTCTTTGCTCCGTCACTCCGCTGTCTCTTCGCTCCTTCACTCCGCTGTCTTTTTCCTCCTTCACTCCGCTGTCTCTTCGCTCCTTCACTCCGCTGTCTCTTCGCTCCTTCACTCCGCTGTCTCTTCGCTCCTTCAGTCCGTGTGTCTCTTCGCTCCTTCACTCCGCTGTCTCTTCGCTCCTTCGCTCCGTGTGTCTCTTCGCTCCATCACTCCGCTGTCTCTTTGCTCCTCAACTCCGCTGTCTTTTCCTCCTTCGCTCCGCGTGTCTCTTCGCTCCTTCGTTCCGTGTGTCTCTTCATTCCTTCACTCCGCTGACTCTTCGCTCCTTCACTGCGCTGTCACTTCGCTCCTTCGCTCCGCTGTCTCTTCGCTCCCTCACTCCGTGTGTCTCTTCGCTCCTTCGCTCCGTGTGTCCCTTTGCTCCTTCGATCCGTGTGTCTCTTCGCTCCTTCACTCCGCTGTCTCTTCGCTCCTTCGCTCCGCTGTCTCTTCGCTTCCCTCACTCTGTGTGTCTCTTCGCTCCTTCACTCCGCTGTCTCTTCGCTCCCTCACTCCGTGTGTCTCTTCGTTCCTTCATTCCGCTGTCTATTCGCTCCTTCGCTCCGTGTGTCTCTTCGCTCCTTCACTCCGCTGTCTCTTCGCTCCTTCGCTCCGCTGTCTCTTCGCTTCCCTCACTCTGTGTGTCTCTTCGCTCCTTCACTCCGATGTCTCTTCGCTCCTTCACTCCGCTGTCTCTTCGCTCCTTCGCTCCGCGTGTCTCTTTGCTCCTTCGATCCGTGTGTCTCTTCGCTCCTTCACTCCGCTGACTCTTCGCTCCTTCACCCCGCTGTCACTTCGCTCCTTCACTCCACTGTCTCTTCGCTCCTTCGCTCCGTGTGTCTCTTTGCTCCGTCACTCCGCTGTCTCTTCGCTCCTTCACTCCGCTGTCTTTTCGCTCCTTCACTCCGCTGTCTCTTCGCTCCTTCACTCCGCTGTCTCTTCGCTCCTTCACTCAGCTGTCTCTTCGCTCCTTCGCTCCACTGTCTCTTCACTCCTTCGCTCCGCCAACTGTTCGCTCCTTCGCTCCGCTGACTCTTCGCGCCATCACTCCGTGTGTCTCTTCGCTCCTTCACTCCGTGTCTCTCTTCGCTCCTTCACACCGCTGACTCATCGCTCCTTCACTCCGTGTGTCTTTCGCTCCTTCACTCCGTGTGTCTCTTCGCTCCTTCACTCCGCTGTCTCTTCGCTCCTTCACTCTGCTGTCTCTTCTCTCCTTCGCTCCATGTGTCTTTTCGCTCCATCACTCCGCTGTCTCTTCGCTCCTTCACTCCACTGTCTCTTCGCTCCTTCGCTCCGTGTGTCTCTTTGCTCCGTCGCTCCGCTGTCTCTTCGCTCCTTCACTCTGCTGTCTTTTCGCTCCTTCACTCCGCTGTGTCTTCGCTCCTTCACTCCGCTGTCTCTTCGCTCCTTCACTCCGCTGTCTCTTCGCTCCTTCGCTCCGCTGTCTCTTCGCTCCCTCACTCCGTGTGTCTCATCGCTCCTTCGCTCCGCAGACTCTTTGCTCCTTCGCTCCGCTGTCTCTTCGCTCCCTCACTCCGCTGTCTCTTCGCTCCTTTACTCTGCGTGCCTCTTCGTTCCTTCGCTCCGCTGACTCTTCGCTCCTTCACTCCGCTGTCTCTTCGCTCCTTCGCTCCGCTGTCTCTTCGCTCCTTCAGTCCGTGTGTCTCTTCGCTCCTTCACTCCGCTGTCTCTTCGCTCCTTCACTCCGTTGTCGCTTCGCTCCTTCGCTCCATGTGTCTCTTCGCTCCATCACTCCGCTGTCTCTTCGCTCCTTCACTCCGCTGTCTCTTCGCTCCTTCGCTCCGCTGTCTCTTCGCTCCTTCAGTCCGTGTGTCTCTTCGCTCCTTCACTCCGCTGTCTCTTCGCTCCTTCACTCCGTTGTCTCTACGCTCCTTCGCTCCATGTGTCTCTTCGCTCCATCACTCCGCTGTCTCTTTGCTCCTTCACTCCGCTGTCTCTTCGCTCCATCACTCCGCTGTCTCTTCGCTCCTTCACTCCGCTGCCTCTTCGCTCCGAGTGTCTCTTCGCTCCTTCGCTCCGCTGTCTCTTAGCTCCCTCACTCCGTGTGTCTCTTCGCTCCTTCACTCCGCTGTCTCTTCGCTCCTTTGCTCCGCTGTCTCTTCGCTCCCTCAGTCCGTTTGTCTCTTCGCTCCTTCGCTCCGCTGACTCTTCGCTCCTTCACTCCGCTGTCTCTTCGCTCCCTCACTCCGTGTGCCTCTTCGCTCCTTCACTCCGCTGTGTCTTCGCTCCTTCGCTCCGCTGTCTCTTCGCTCCCTCACTCCATGTGTCACTTCGCTCCTTCGCTCCGCTGACTCTTCGCTCCTTCACTCCGCTGTCTCTTCGCTCCTTCGCTCCATGTGTCTCTTCGCTCCTTCACTCTGCTGTCTCTTCGCTCCTTCGCTCCGTGTGTCTCTTCGCTCCAACACTCCGCTGTCTCTTCACTCCTTCACTCTGCTGTCTCTTCTCTCCTTCGCTCCATGTGTCTCTTCGCTCCATCACTCCGCTGTCTCTTCGCTCCTTCACTCCGCTGTCTCTTCGCTCCTTCGCTCCGTGTGTCTCTTTGCTCCGTCGCTCCGCTGTCTCTTCGCTCCTTCACTCTGCTGTCTTTTCGCTCCTTCACTCCGCTGTGTCTTCGCTCCTTCACTCCGCTGTCTCTTCGCTCCTTCACTCCGCTGTCTCTTCGCTCCTTCACTCTGCTGTCTCTTCGCTCCTTCGCTCCGTGTGTCTCTTCGCTCCAACACTCCGCTGTCTCTTCGCTCCTTCACTCTGCTGTCTCTTCTCACCTTCGCTCCATGTGTCTCTTCGCTCCATCACTCCGCTGTCTCTTCGCTCCTTCACACCGCTGACTCATCGCTCCTTCACTCCGTGTGTCTTTCGCTCCTTCACTCCGTGTGTCTCTTCGCTCCTTCACTCCGCTGTCTCTTCGCTCCTTCACTCTGCTGTCTCTTCTCTCCTTCGCTCCATGTGTCTCTTCGCTCCATCACTCCGCTGTCTCTTCGCTCCTTCACTCCGCTGTCTCTTCGCTCCTTCACTCCGTGTGTATCTTTGCTCCGTCGCTCCGCTGTCTCTTCGCTCCTTCACTCTGCTGTCTTTTCGCTCCTTCACTCCGCTGTGTCTTCGCTCCTTCACTCCGCTGTCTCTTCGCTCCTTCACTCCGCTGTCTCTTCGCTCCTTCACTCCGCTGTCTCTTCGCTCCGCGTGTCTCTTCGCTCCTTCGCTCCGCTGTCTCTTCGCTCCTTCACTCTGCTGTCTTTTCGCTCCTTCACTCCGCTGTGTCTTCGCTCCTTCACTCCGCTGTCTCTTCGCTCCTTCACTCCGCTGTCTCTTCGCTCCTTCACTCCGCTGTCTCTTCGCTCCGCGTGTCTCTTCGCTCCTTCGCTCCGCTGACTCTTAGCTCCTTCACTCCGCTGTCTCTTCGCTCCCTCACTCCGCGTGTGTCTTCGCTCATTCACTCTGCTGTCTCTTCGCTCCTTCACTCCAATGTCTCTTCGCTCCTTCGCTCCGCTGTCTCTTCGCTCCCACACTCCGTGTGTCTCTTCGCTCCTTCGCTCCGCAGACTCTTCGCTCCTTCGCTCCGCAGTCTCTTCTCTCCCTCACTCCGCTGTCCCTTCGCTCCTTTACTCTGCGTGTCAATTCGTTCCTTCGCTCCGCTGACTCTTCGCTCCTTCACTCCGCTGTCTCTTCGCTCCTTCGCTCCATGTGTCTCTTTGCTCCTTCACTCCGCTGTCTCTTCGCTCCTTCACTCCGCTGTCTCTTCGCTCCTTCACTCCGCTGTCTCTTCGCTCCTTCACTCCGCAGTCTCTTCGCTCCTTTACTCCGCTGTCTCTTCGCTCCTTCGCTCCGCTGTCTCTTCTCTCCTTCAGTCCGTGTGTCTCTTCGCTCCTTCACTCCGATGTCTCTTCGCTCTTTCACTCCGCTGTCTCTTCGCTCCTTCGCTCCGCGTGTCTCTTTGCTCCTTCGATCCGTGTGTCTCTTCGCTCCTTCACTCCGCTGACTCTTCGTTCCTTCACCCCGCTGTCACTTCGCTCCTTCAGTCCGTGTGTCTCTTCGCTCCTTCACTCCGCTGTCTCTTCGCTCCTTCACTCCGCTGTCTCTTCGCTCCTTCGCTCCGTGTGTCTCTTCGCTCCATCACTCCGCTGTCTCTTTGCTCCTTCACTCCGCTGTCTCTTCGCTCCTTCGCTCCGCGTGTCTCTTCGCTCCTTCGCTCCGTGTGTCTCTTCATTCCTTCACTCCGCTGACTCTTCGCTTCTTCACTCCGCTGACACTTCGCTCCTTCACTCCGCTGTCTCTTCGTTCCTTCGCTCCGTGTGTCTCTTCGCTCCTTCGCTCCGTGTTTCTCTTCGCTCCTTCGCTCCGTGTGTCTCTTTGCTCCTTCACTCCGTGTGTCTCTTCGCTCCTTCGCTCCGCTGACTCTTCGCTCCTTCGCTCCGCTGTCTCTTCGCTCCTTCGCTCCACTGACTCTTCGTTCCTTCATTCCGCTGTCTCTTCGCTCCTTCACTACGCTGTCTCTTCGCTCCTTCGCTCCGTGTGTCTCTTCGCTCCTTCACTCCGCTGTCTCTTCGCTCCTTCGCTCCGCTGTCTCATCGCTCCCTCACTCCGTGTGTCTCTTCGCTCCTTCACTCCGCTGTCTCTTAGCTCCTTCGCTCCGCTGTCTCTTCGCTCCCTCACTCCGTGTGTCTCTTCGCTCCTTCGCTCCGTGTGTCCCTTTGCTCCTTCACTCCGTGTGTCTCTTCGCTCCGCTGACTCTTCGCTGCTTCGCTCCGCTGTCTCTTCGCTCGTTCACTCCACTGACTCTTCGTTCCTTCATTCCGCTGTCTCTTCGCTCCTTCGCTCCGTGTGTCTCTTCGCTCCTTCACTCCGCTGTCTCTTCGCTCCTTCGCTCCGCTGTCTCTTCGCTTCCCTCACTCTGTGTGTCTCTTCGCTCATTCACTCCGATGTCTCTTCGGTCCTTCACTCCGCTGTCTCTTCGCTCCTTCGCTCCGCGTGTCTCTTTGCTCCTTCGACCCGTGTGTCTCTTCGCTCCTTCGCTCCGCTGTCTCTTCGCTCCTTCAGTCCGTGTGTCTCTTCGCTCCTTCACTCCGCTGTCTCTTCGCTCCTTCACTCCGTTGTCTCTTCGCTCCTTCGCTCCATGTGTCTCTTCGCTCCATCACTCCGCTGTCTCTTCGCTCCTTCACTCCGCTGTCTCTTCGCTCCTTCGCTCCGCTGTCTCTTCGCTCCTTCAGTCCGTGTGTCTCTTCGCTCCTTCACTCCGCTGTCTCTTCGCTCCTTCACTCCGTTGTCTCTTCGCTCCTTCGCTCCATGTGTCTCTTCGCTCCATCACTCCGCTGTCTCTTTGCTCCTTCACTCCGCTGTCTCTTCGCTCCATCACTCCGCTGTCTCTTCGCTCCTTCACTCCGCTGCCTCTTCGCTCCTTCGCTCCGAGTGTCTCTTCGCTCCTTCGCTCCGCTGTCTCTTAGCTCCCTCACTCCGTGTGTCTCTTCGCTCCTTCACTCCGCTGTCTCTTCGCTCCTTTGCTCCGCTGTCACTTCGCTCCTTAAGTCCGTTTATCTCTTCGCTCCGCTGACTCTTCGCTCCTTCACTCCGCTGTCTCTTCGCTCCCTCACTCCGTGTGCCTCTTCGCTCCTTCACTCCGCTGTGTCTTCGCTCCTTCGCTCCGCTGTCTCTTCGCTCCCTCACTCCATGTGTCACTTCGCTCCTTCGCTCCGCTGACTCTTCGCTCCTTCACTCCGCTGTCTCTTCGCTCCTTCGCTCCGTGTGTCTCTTCGCTCCAACACTCCGCTGTCTCTTCACTCCTTCACTCTGCTGTCTCTTCTCTCCTTCGCTCCATGTGTCTATTCGCTCCATCACTCCGCTGTCTCTTCGCTCCTTCACTCCGCTGTCTATTCGCTCCTTCGCTCCGTGTGTCTCTTTGCTCCGTCGCTCCGCTGTCTCTTCGCTCCTTCACTCTGCTGTCTTTTCGCTCCTTCACTCCGCTGTGTCTTGGCTCCTTCACTCCGCTGTCTCTTCGCTCCTTCACTCTGCTGTCTCTTCGCTCCTTCACTCTGCTGTCTCTTCGCTCCTTCGCTCCGTGTGTCTCTTCGCTCCAACACTCCGCTGTCTCTTCGCTCCTTCACTCTGCTGTCTCTTCTCTCCTTCGCTCCATGTGTCTCTTCGCTCCATCACTCCGCTGTCTCTTCGCTCCTTCACACCGCTGACTCATCGCTCCTTCACTCCGTGTGTCTTTCGCTCCTTCACTCCGTGTGTCTCTTCGCTCCTTCACTCCGCTGTCTCTTCGCTCCTTCACTCTGCTGTCTCTTCTCTCCTTCGCTCCATGTGTCTCTTCGCTCCATCACTCCGCTGTCTCTTCGCTCCTTCACTCCGCTGTCTCTTCGCTCCTTCGCTCCGTGTGTCTCTTTGCTCCGTCGCTCCGCTGTCTCTTCGCTCCTTCACTCTGCTGTCTTTTCGCTCCTTCACTCCGCTGTGTCTTCGCTCCTTCACTCCGCTGTCTCTTCGCTCCTTCACTCCGCTGTCTCTTCGCTCCTTCACTCCGCTGTCTCTTCGCTCCGTGTGTCTCTTCGCTCCTTCACTCCGCTGTCTCTTCGCTCCTTCGCTCCGCTGTCTCTTCGCTTCCCTCACTCTGTGTGTCTCTTCGCTCCTTCACTCCGATGTCTCTTCGCTCCTTCACTCCGCTGTCTCTTCGCTCCTTCGCTCCGCGTGTCTCTTTGCTCCTTCGATCCGTGTGTCTCTTCGCTCCTTCACTCCGCTGACTCTTCGCTCCTTCACCCCGCTGTCACTTCGCTCCTTCACTCCGCTGTCTCTTCGCTCCTTCGCTCCGTGTGTCTCTTTGCTCCGTCACTCCGCTGTCTCTTCGCTCCTTCACTCCGCTGTCTTTTCGCTCCTTCACTCCGCTGTCTCTTCGCTCCTTCACTCCGCTGTCTCTTCGCTCCTTCAGTCCGTGTGTCTCTTCGCTCCTTCACTCCGCTGTCTCTTCGCTCCTTCACTCCGCTGTCTCTTCGCTCCTTCGCTCCGTGTGCCTCTTCATTCCTTCACTCCGCTGACTCTTCGCTCCTTCACTCCGTTGTAACTTCGCTCCTTCACTCCGCTGTATCTTCGTTCCTTCGCTCCGTGTGTCTCTTCGCTCCTTCGCTCCTTGTTTCTCTTCGCTCCTTCGCTCCGTGTGTCTCTTTGCTCCTTCACTCCGTGTGTCTCTTCGCTCCTTCGCTCCGCTGACTCTTCGCTCCTTTGCTCCGCTGTCTCTTCGCTCCTTCACTCCGCTGACTCTTCGTTCCTTCATTCCGCTGTCTCTTCGCTCCTTCACTCCGCTGTCTCTTCGCTCCTTCGCTCCGTGTGTCTCTTCGCTCCTTCACTCCGCTGTCTCGTCGCTCCTTCGCTCCGCTGTCTCTTCGCTCCCTCACTCCGTGTGTCTCTTTGCTCCTTCACTCCGCTGTCTCTTCGCTCCTTCGCTCCGCTGTCTCTTCGCTCCCTCACTCCGTGTGTCTCTTCGCTCCTTCGCTCCGTGTGTCTCTTTGCTCCTTCACTCCGTGTGTCTCTTCGCTTCGCTGACTCTTCGCTCCTTCGCTCCGCTGTCTCTTCGCTCCTTCACTCCACTGACTCTTCGTTCCTTCATTCCGCTGTCTCTTCGCTCCTTCGCACCGTGTGTCTCTTCGCTCCTTCACTCCGCTGTCTCTTCGTTCCTTCGCTCCGCTGTCTCTTCGCTTCCCTCACTCCATGTGCCTCTTCGCTCCTTCACTCCGCTGTCTCTTCGCTCCTTCGCTCCGCTGTCTCTTCGCTCCCTCACTCCGTGTGTCTCTTCACTCCTTCGCTCCGCTGACTCTTCGCTCCTTCACTCCGCTGTCTCTTCGCTCCCTCACTCCGTGTGCCTCTTCGCTCCTTCACTCCGCTGTCTCTTCGCTCCTTCGCTCCGCTGTCTCTTCGCTCCCTCACTTCTTGTGTCACTTCGCTCCGCTGACTCTTCGCTCCTTCACTCCGCTGTCTCTTCGCTCCTTCCCTCCATGTGTCTCTTCGCTCCTTCACTGTGCTGTCTCTTCGCTCCTTCGCTCCGTGTGTCTCTTCGCTCCAACACTCCGCTGTCTCTTCGCTCCTTCACTCCGCTGCCTCTTCGCTCCTTCGCTCCGCGTGTCTCTTCGCTCCTTCGCTCCGCTGACTCTTCACTCCTTCACTCCGCTGTCCCTTCGCTCCCTCACTCCGCGTGTGTCTTCGCTCATTCGCTCCGCTGTCTCTTCGCTCCTTCACTCCAATGTCTCTTCGCTCCTTCGCTCCGCTGTCTCTTCGCTCCCTCACTCCGTGTGTCTCTTCGCTCCTTCGCTCCGCTGACTCTTCGCTCCTTCGCTCCGCTGTCTCTTCGCTCCGCTGACTCTTCGCTCCTTCACTCCGCTGTCTCTTCGCTCCCTCACTCCGTGTGCCTCTTCGCTCCTTCACTCCGCTGTGTCTTCGCTCCTTCGCTCCGCTGTCTCTTCGCTCCCTCACTCCATGTGTCACTTCGCTCCTTCGCTCCGCTGACTCTTCGCTCCTTCACTCCGCTGTCTCTTCGCTCCTTCGCTCCATGTGTCTCTTCGCTCCTTCACTCTGCTGTCTCTTCGCTCCTTCGCACCGTGTGTCTCTTCGCTCCAACACTCCGCTGTCTCTTCACTCCTTCACTCTGCTGTCTCTTCTCTCCTTCGCTCCATGTGTCTATTCGCTCCATCACTCCGCTGTCTCT
This sequence comes from Scyliorhinus torazame, assembly GCF_047496885.1. Classification (NCBI taxonomy): domain Eukaryota; kingdom Metazoa; phylum Chordata; class Chondrichthyes; order Carcharhiniformes; family Scyliorhinidae; genus Scyliorhinus; species Scyliorhinus torazame. The sequence goes on from NC_092716.1 coordinate 260,029,097, forward strand.
TCGCTCCTTCACTCCGCTGTCTCTTCGCTCCTTCGCTCCGTGTGTCTCTTTGCTCCGTCGCTCCGCTGTCTCTTCGCTCCTTCACTCTGCTGTCTCTTCGCTCCTTCACTCCGCTGTGTCTTCGCTCCTTCACTCCGCTGTCTCTTCGCTCCTTCACTCCGCTGTCTCTTCGCTCCTTCACTCTGCTGTCTCTTCGCTCCTTCGCTCCGTGTGTCTCTTCGCTCCAACACTCCGCTGTCTCTTCGCTCCTTCACTCTGCTGTCTCTTCTCTCCTTCGCTCCATGTGTCTCTTCGCTCCATCACTCCGCTGTCTCTTCGCTCCTTCACACCGCTGACTCATCGCTCCTTCACTCCGTGTGTCTTTCGCTCCTTCACTCCGTGTGTCTCTTCGCTCCTTCACTCCGCTGTCTCTTCGCTCCTTCACTCTGCTGTCTCTTCTCTCCTTCGCTCCATGTGTCTCTTCGCTCCATCACTCCGCTGTCTCTTCGCTCCTTCACTCCGCTGTCTCTTCGCTCCTTCACTCCGTGTGTCTCTTTGCTCCGTCGCTCCGCTGTCTCTTCGCTCCTTCACTCTGCTGTCTTTTCGCTCCTTCACTCCGCTGTGTCTTCGCTCCTTCACTCCGCTGTCTCTTCGCTCCTTCACTCCGCTGTCTCTTCGCTCCTTCACTCCGCTGTCTCTTCGCTCCGTGTGTCTCTTCGCTCCTTCACTCCGCTGTCTCTTCGCTCCTTCGCTCCGCTGTCTCTTCGCTTCCCTCACTCTGTGTGTCTCTTCGCTCCTTCACTCCGATGTCTCTTCGCTCCTTCACTCCGCTGTCTCTTCGCTCCTTCGCTCCGCGTGTCTCTTTGCTCCTTCGATCCGTGTGTCTCTTCGCTCCTTCACTCCGCTGACTCTTCGCTCCTTCACCCCGCTGTCACTTCGCTCCTTCACTCCGCTGTCTCTTCGCTCCTTCGCTCCGTGTGTCTCTTTGATCCGTCACTCCGCTGTCTCTTCGCTCCTTCACTCCGCTGTCTTTTCGCTCCTTCACTCCGCTGTCTCTTCGCTCCTTCACTCCGCTGTCTCTTCGCTCCTTCAGTCCGTGTGTCTCTTCGCTCCTTCACTCCGCTGTCTGTTCGCTCCTTCACTCCGCTGTCTCTTCGCTCCTTCGCTCCGTGTGCCTCTTCATTCCTTCACTCCGCTGACTCTTCGCTCCTTCACTCCGTTGTCACTTCGCTCCTTCACTCCGCTGTCTCTTCGTTCCTTCGCTCCGTGTGTCTCTTCGCTCCTTCGCTCCTTGTTTCTCTTCGCTCCTTCGCTCCGTATGTCTCTTTGCTCCTTCACTCCGTGTGTCTCTTCGCTCCTTCGCTCCGCTGACTCTTCGCTCCTTTGCTCCGCTGTCTCTTCGCTCCTTCACTCCGCTGACTCTTCGTTCCTTCATTCCGCTGTCTCTTCGCTCCTTCACTCCGCTGTCTCTTCGCTCCTTCGCTCCGTGTGTCTCTTCGCTCCTTCACTCCGCTGTCTCGTCGCTCCTTCGCTCCGCTGTCTCTTCGCTCCCTCACTCCGTGTGTCTCTTTGCTCCTTCACTCCGCTGTCTCTTCGCTCCTTCGCTCCGCTGTCTCTTCGCTCCCTCACTCCGTGTGTCTCTTCGCTCCTTCGCTCCGTGTGTCTCTTTGCTCCTTCACTCCGTGTGTCTCTTCGCTTCGCTGACTCTTCGCTCCTTCGCTCCGCTGTCTCTTCGCTCCTTCACTCCACTGACTCTTCGTTCCTTCATTCCGCTGTCTCTTCGCTCCTTCGCACCGTGTGTCTCTTCGCTCCTTCACTCCGCTGTCTCTTCGTTCCTTCGCTCCGCTGTCTCTTCGCTTCCCTCACTCCATGTGCCTCTTCGCTCCTTCACTCCGCTGTCTCTTCGCTCCTTCGCTCCGCTGTCTCTTCGCTCCCTCACTCCGTGTGTCTCTTCACTCCTTCGCTCCGCTGACTCTTCGCTCCTTCACTCCGCTGTCTCTTCGCTCCCTCACTCCGTGTGCCTCTTCGCTCCTTCACTCCGCTGTCTCTTCGCTCCTTCGCTCCGCTGTCTCTTCGCTCCCTCACTTCTTGTGTCACTTCGCTCCGCTGACTCTTCGCTCCTTCACTCCGCTGTCTCTTCGCTCCTTCGCTCCATGTGTCTCTTCGCTCCTTCACTGTGCTGTCTCTTCGCTCCTTCGCTCCGTGTGTCTCTTCGCTCCAACACTCCGCTGTCTCTTCGCTCCTTCACTCCGCTGCCTCTTCGCTCCTTCGCTCCGCGTGTCTCTTCGCTCCTTCGCTCCGCTGACTCTTCACTCCTTCACTCCGCTGTCCCTTCGCTCCCTCACTCCGCGTGTGTCTTCGCTCATTCGCTCCGCTGTCTCTTCGCTCCTTCACTACAATGTCTCTTCGCTCCTTCGCTCCGCTGTCTCTTCGCTCCCTCACTCCGTGTGTCTCTTCGCTCCTTCGCTCCGCTGACTCTTCGCTCCTTCGCTCCGCTGTCTCTTCGCTCCCTCACTCCGTGTGTCTCTTCGCTCCTTCGCTCCGCTGACTCTTCGCTCCTTCACTCCGCTGTCTCTTCGCTCCTTCGCTCCGCGAGTCTCTTTGCTCCTTCGATCCGTGTGTCTCTTCGCTCCTTCACTCCGCTGCCTCTTCGCTCCTTCACCCCGCTGTCACTTCGCTCCTTCACTCCGCTGTCTCTTCGCTCCCTCACTCCGTGTGTCTCTTCGCTCCTTCACTCCGCTGTCTCTTCGCTCCTCCGCTCCGCTGTCTATTCGCTCCCTCACTCCGTGTGTCTCTTCGCTCCTTCGCTCCGCTGACTCTTCGCTCCTTCGCTTCGCAGTCTATTCGCTCCCTCACTCCGCGTGACTCTTCGCTCCTTCGCTCCGCTGACTCTTCGTTCCTTCGCTCCACTGTCTCTTCGCTCCTTCACTCCGCTGTCTCTTCGCTCCTTCACTCCGCTGTCTCCTTGCTCCTTCGCTCCATCTGTCTCTTCGTTCCTTCACTCCGTGTGTCTCTTCGCTCCTTCCCTCCGCTGTCTCTTCGCTCCCTCACTCCGCGTGTGTCTTTGCTCCTTCGCTCCGCTGTCACTTCGCTCCTTCACTCCGCTGTCTCTTCGTTCCTTCGCTCCGCGTGTCTCTTCGCTCCTTCTCTCCGTGTGCCTCTTCGCTCCTTCGCTCTCTGTGTCTCTTTGCTCCTTCACTGCGTGTGTCTCTTCACTCCTTCGCTCCGCTGAGTCTTCGCTCCTTCGCTCCGCTGTCTTTTCGCTCCTTCACTCCGCTTATTCTTCGTTCCTTCATTCCGCTGTCTCTTCGCTCCTTCACTCCACTGTCTCTTCGCTCCTTCAGTCCGTGTGTCTCTTCGCTCCTTCACTCCGCTGTCTCTTCGCTCCCTCACTCCGCTGTCTCTTCGCTCCTTTGCTCCGCGTGTCTCTTCGCTCCTTCGCTCCGCTGTCTCTTCACTCCCTCACTCCGTGTGTCTCTTTGCTCCTTCACTCCGCTGTCTCTTCGCTCCTTCACTCCGCTGTCTCTTCGCTCCTTCACTCCGCTGTCTCTTCGCTACTTCGCTCCGCTGTCTCTTCGCTCCTTCGCTCCGTGTGTCTCTTCGCTCCTTCACTCCGCTGTCTCTTCGCTCCTTCGCTCCGCGTGTCTCTTCGCTCCTTCGCTCCGCTGCCTCTTCACTCCCTTACTCCGTGTGTCTCTTCGCTCCTTCACTCCTCTGTCTCTTCGCTCCTTCGCTCCGCTGTCTCTTCGCTCCCTCACTCCGTGTGTCTCTTCGCTCCTTCGTTCCACTGACGCTTCAATCCATCGCTCCACAGTCTCTTCGCTCCCTCACTCCGCGTGTCTCTTCGCTCCTTCGCTCCGCTGTCTCTTTGCTCCTTCACTCCGCTGTCTCTTCGCTCCTTCACTCCGCTGTCTCTTCGCTCCTTCACTCCGCTGTATCTTCGCTCCTTCGCTCCGCTGTCTCTTCGCTCCTTCGCTCCGCTGTATCTTCGCTCCTTCAGTCCGTGTGTCTCTTCACTCCTTCACTCTGCTGTCTCTTCGCTCCTTCACTCCGCTGTCTCTTCGCTCCTTCACTCCGCTGTCTCTTCTCTCCGCTGTCTCATCGCTCCTTCGCTCCGTGTGTCTCTTTGCTCCTTCAGTCCGTGTGTCTCTTCGCTCCTTCGCTCCGCTGACTCTTCGCTCCTTCGCTCCGCTGTCTCTTCGCTCCTTCACTCCGCTGACTCTTCATTCCTTCATTCCGCTGACTCTTCGCTCCTTCGCTCCGTGTGTCTCTTCGCTCCTTCACTCCGCTGTCTCATCGCTCCTTCGCTCTGTGTGTCTCTTCGCTCCATCACTCCGCTGTCTCTTCGCTCCTTCACTCCGCTATCTCTTCGCACATTCGCTCCGCGTGTCTCTTCGCTCCTTCGCTCCGCTGTCTCTTCGGACCCTCACTCCGTGTGTCTCTTCGCTCCTTCGCTCCGCTGTCTCTTCGCTCCTTCACTCCACTGACTCTTCATTCCTTCATTCCGCTGTCTCTTCGCTCCTTCACTCCGCTGTCTCTTCGCTCCTTCACTCCGTGTGTCTCTTCGCTCCTTCACTCCGCTGTCTCTTCGCTCCTTCGCTCCGTGTGTCTCTTCGATCCATCACTCCGTTGTCTCTTCGCTCCTTCACTCCGCTATCTCTTCGCACCTACGCTCCGCGTGTCTCTTCGCTCCTTCGCTCCGCTGTCTCTTCGCTCCCTCACTCCGTGTGTCTCTTCGCTCCTTCACTCCGCTGTCTGTTCGCTCCTTCGCTCCGCTGTCTCTTCGCTCCCTCACTCCGTGTGTCTCTTCGTTCCGCTGACTCTTCGCTCCTTCACTACGCTGTCTCTTCGCTCCCTCACTCCGCGTGTGTCTTTGCTCCTTCGCTCCGCTGTCTCTTCGCTCCTTCACTCCGCTGTCTCTTCGCTCATTCGCTCCGCTGTCTCTTCGCTCCCTCACTCCGTGTGTCTCTTCGCTCCTTCGCTCCGCAGACTCTTCGCTCCTTCGCTCCGCTGTCTCTTCGCTCCCTCACTCCGCTGTCTCTTCGCTCCTTTACTTTGCGTGTCTCTTCGTTCCTTCGCTCCGCTGACTCTTCGCTCCTTCACTCCGCTGTCTCTTCGCTCCTTCGCTCCGTGTGTCTCTTTGCTCCTTCACTCCGCTGTCTCTTCGCTCCTTCACTCCGCTGTCTCTTCGCTCCTTCACTCCGCTGTCTCTTCGCTCCTTCGCTCCGCTGTCTCTTCGCTCATTCTCTCCGCTGTCTCTTCGCTCCTTCAGTCCGTGTGTCTCTTCGCTCCTTCACTCCGCTGTCTCTTCACTCCCTCACTCCGCTGTCTCTTCGCTCCTTCGCTCCGCGTGTCTCTTCGCTCCTTCGCTCCACTGTCTCTTCACTCCCTCACTCCGTGTGTCTCTTTGCTCCTTCACTCCGCTGTCTCTTCGCTCCTTCACTCCGCTGTCTCTTCGCTCCTTCGCTCCGCTGTCTCTTTGCTCCTTCGCTCCGCTGTCTCTTTGCTCCTTCGCTCCGCTGTCTCTCTTCGCTCCTTCACTCCGCTGTCTCTTCGCTCCACGTGTCTCTTCGCTCCTTCGCTCCGCTGTCTCTTCGCTCCCTTACTCCGTGTGTCTCTTCGCTCCTTCACTCCGCTGTCTCTTCGCTCCCTCACTCCGTGTGTCTCTTCGCTCCTTCGTTCCACTGACTATTCAATGCATCGCTCCACAGTCTCTTTGTTCCCTCTCTCCGTTTGTCTCTTCGCTCCTTCGCTCCGCTGTCTCTTCGCTCCTTCACTCCGCTGTCTCTTCGCTCCTTCGCTCCGCTGTCTCTTCGCTACCTCACTCCGTGTGTCTCTTCGCTCCTTCACTCCGCTGTCTCTTCGCTCCTTCACTCCGCTGTCTCTTCGCTCCTTCGCTCCGCTGTCTCTTCGCTCCTTCGCTCCGCTGTATCTTCGCTCCTTCAGTCCGTGTGTCTCTTCACTCCTTCACTCTGCTGTCTCTTCGCTCCTTCACTCCGCTGTCTCTTCGCTCCTTCACTCCGCTGTCTCTTCTCTCCGCTGTCTCATCGCTCCTTCGCTCCGTGTGTCTCTTTGCTCCTTCAGTCCGTGTGTCTCTTCGCTCCTTCCCTCTGCTGACTCTTCGCTCCTTCGCTCCGCTGTCTCTTCGCTCCTTCACTCCGCTGACTCTTCATTCCTTCATTCCGCTGACTCTTCGCTCCTTCGCTCCGTGTGTCTCTTCGCTCCTTCACTCCGCTGTCTCATCCCTCCTTCGCTCTGTGTGTCTCTTCGCTCCATCACTCCGCTGTCTCTTCGCTCCTTCACTCCGCTATCTCTTCGCACATTCGCTCCGCGTGTCTCTTCGCTCCTTCGCTCCGCTGTCTCTTCGGACCCTCACTCCGTGTGTCTCTTCGCTCCTTCGCTCCGCTGTCTCTTCGCTCCTTCACTCCACTGACTCTTCATTCCTTCATTCCGCTGTCTCTTCGCTCCTTCACTCCGCTGTCTCTTCGCTCCTTCACTCCGTGTGTCTCTTCGCTCCTTCACTCCGCTGTCTCTTCGCTCCTTCGCTCCGTGTGTCTCTTCGATCCATCACTCCGCTGTCTCTTCGCTCCTTCACTCCGCTATCTCTTCGCACCTACGCTCCGCGTGTCTCTTCGCTCCTTCGCTCCGCTGTCTCTTCGCTCCCTCACTCCGTGTGTCTCTTCGCTCCTTCACTCCGCTGTCTGTTCGCTCCTTCGCTCCGCTGTCTCTTCGCTCCCTCACTCCGTGTGTCTCTTCGCTCCGCTGACTCTTCGCTCCTTCACTACGCTGTCTCTTCGCTCCCTCACTCCGCGTGTGTCTTTGCTCCTTCGCTCCGCTGTCTCTTCGCTCCTTCACTCCGCTGTCTCTTCGCTCATTCGCTCCGCTGTCTCTTCGCTCCCTCACTCCGTGTGTCTCTTCGCTCCTTCGCTCCGCAGACTCTTCGCTCCTTCGCTCCGCTGTCTCTTCGCTCCCTCACTCCGCTGTCTCTTCGCTCCTTTACTTTGCGTGTCTCTTCGTTCCTTCGCTCCGCTGACTCTTCGCTCCTTCACTCCGCTGTCTCTTCGCTCCTTCGCTCCGTGTGTCTCTTTGCTCCTTCACTCCGCTGTCTCTTCGCTCCTTCACTCCGCTGTCTCTTCGCTCCTTCACTCCGCTGTCTCTTCGCTCCTTCGCTCCGCTGTCTCTTCGCTCATTCTCTCCGCTGTCTCTTCGCTCCTTCAGTCCGTGTGTCTCTTCGCTCCTTCACTCCGCTGTCTCTTCACTCCCTCACTCCGCTGTCTCTTCGCTCCTTCGCTCCGCGTGTCTCTTCGCTCCTTCGCTCCACTGTCTCTTCACTCCCTCACTCCGTGTGTCTCTTTGCTCCTTCACTCCGCTGTCTCTTCGCTCCTTCACTCCGCTGTCTCTTCGCTCCTTCGCTCCGCTGTCTCTTCGCTCCTTCGCTCCGCTGTCTCTTTGCTCCTTCGCTCCGCTGTCTCTTCGCTCCACGTGTCTCTTCGCTCCTTCGCTCCGCTGTCTCTTCGCTCCCTTACTCCGTGTGTCTCTTCGCTCCTTCACTCCGCTGTCTCTTCGCTCCCTCACTCCGTGTGTCTCTTCGCTCCTTCGTTCCACTGACTATTCAATCCATCGCTCCACAGTCTCTTTGTTCCCTCTCTCCGTTTGTCTCTTCGCTCCTTCGCTCCGCTGTCTCTTCGCTCCTTCACTCCGCTGTCTCTTCGCTCCTTCGCTCCGCTGTCTCTTCGCTACCTCACTCCGTGTGTCTCTTCGCTCCTTCGCTCCGCAGACTCTTCGCTCCTTCGCTCCGCTGTCTCTTCGCTCCCTCACTCCGCTGTCTCTTCGCTCCTTTACTTTGCGAGTATCTTCGTTCCTTCGCTCCGCTGACTCTTCGCTCCTTCACTCCGCTGTCTCTTCGCTCCTTCGCTCCGTGTGTCTCTTTGCTCCTTCACTCCGCTGTCTCTTCGCTCCTTCACTCCGCTGTCTCTTCGCTCCTTCACTCCGCTGTCACTTCGCTCCTTCGCTCCGATGTCTCTTCGCTCCTTCGCTCCGCTGTCTCTTCGCTCCTTCAGTCCGTGTGTCTCTTCGCTCCTTCACTCCGCTGTCTCTTCGCTCCTTCACTCCGCTGTCTCTTCGCTCCTTCACTCCGCTGTCACTTCGCTCCTTCGCTCCGATGTCTCTTCGCTCATTCGCTCCGCGTGTGTCTTCGCTCCTTCGCTCCGCTGTCTCTTCGCTCCCTCACTTCGTGTGTCTCTTTGCTCCTTCACTCCGCTGTCTCTTCGCTCCTTCACTCCGCTGTCTTTTCACTCCTTCACTCCGCTGTCTCTTCGCTCCTTCGCTCCGCTGTCTCTTCGCTCCTTCGCTCCGTGTGTCTCTTCGCTCCTTCACTCCGCTGTCTCTTCGCTCCTTCGCTCCGCGTGTCTCTTCGCTCCTTCGCTCCGCTGTCTCTTCGCTCCCTTACTCCGTGTGTCTCTTCGCTCCTTCACTCCGATGTCTCTTCGATCCTTCGCTCCGCTGTCTCTTCGCTCCCTCACTCCGCGTGTCTCTTCGCTCCTTCGCTCCGCTGTCTCTTCGCTCCTTCACTCCGCTGTCTCTTCGCTCCTTCGCTCCGCTGTCTCTTCGCTCCCTCACTCCGTGTGTCTCTTCACTCCTTCGCTCCGCTGACTCTTCGCTCCTTCACTCCGCTGTCTCTTTGCTCCTTCACTCCGCTGTCTCTTCGCTCCTTCACTCTGCTGTCTCCTCGCTCCTTCACTCTGCTGTCTCTTGGCTCCTTCACTCCGCTGTCTCTTCGCTCCTTCACTTCGCTGTCTCTTCGCTCCTTCGCTCCGCTGTCTCTTCGCTCCTTCACTCCGCTGACTCTTCGTTCCTTCGCTCCGCGTGTCTCTTCGCTCCATCGCTCCGTGTGTCTCTTCGCTCCTTCACTCCGCTGTCTCTTCGCTCCTTCACTCCGCTGTCTCTTCGCTCCTTCGCTCCGCTGTCTCATCGCTCCTTCGCTCCGTGTGTCTCTTTGCTCCTTCACTCCGTGTGTCTCTTCGCTCCTTCGCCTCGCTGACTCTTCGCTCCTTCGCTCCGCTGTCTCTTCGCTCCTTCACTCCGCTGACTCTTCATTCCTTCATTCCGTTGTCTCTTCGCTCCTTCACTCCGCTGTATCTTCGCTCCTTCGCTCCGTGTGTCTCTTCGCTCCTTCACTCCGCTGTCACATCGCTCCTTCGCTCTGTGTGTCTCTTCGCTCCATCACTCCGCTGTCTCTGCGCTCCTTCACTCCGCTATCTCTTCGCACCTTCGCTCCGCGTGTCTCTTCGCTCCTTCGCTCCGCTGTCTCTTCGCACCCTCACTCCGTGTGTCTCTTCGCTCCTTCGCTCCGCTGTCTCTTCGCTCCTTCACTCCGTGTGTCTCTTCGATCCTTCACTCCACTGTCTCTTCGTCCTTCGCTCCGTGTGTCTCTTCGCTCCATCACTCCGCTATCTCTTCGCTCCTTCACTCCGCTATCTCTTCGCACCTACGCTCCGCGTGTCTCTTCGCTCCTTCGCTCCGCTGTCTCTTCGCTCCCTCACTCCGTGTGTCTCTTCGCTCCTTCGCTCCGCTGATTCTTCGCTCCTTCACTGCGCTGTCTCTTCGCTCCCTCACTCCGCGTGTGTCTTTGCTCCTTCGCTCCGCTGTCTCTTCGCTCCTTCACTCCGCTGTCTCTTCGCTCCTTCGCTCCGCTGTCTCTTCGCTCCCTCACTCCGTGTGTCTCTTCGCTCCGCAGACTCTTCGCTCCTTCGCTCCGCTGCCTCTTCGCCCCCTCACTCCGCTGTCTCTTCGTTCCTTGACTTTGCGTGTCTCTTCGTTCCTTCGCTCCGCTGACTCTTCGCTCCTTCACTCCGCTGTCTCTTCGCTCCTTCGCTCTGTGTGTCTCTTTGCTCCTTCACACCGCTGTCTCTTCGCTCCTTCACTCCGCTGTCTCTTTGCTCCTTCACTCCGCTGTCTCTTCGCTCCTTCGCTCCTCTGTCTCTTCGCTCCTTCTCTCCGCTGTCTCTTCGCTCCTTCACTCCGCTCTCTCTTCGCTCCTTCGCTCCTCTGTCTCTTCGCTCCTTCACTCCGTGTGTCTCTTTGCTCCTTCACTCCACTGTCTCTTCGCTCCTTCACTCCGCTGTCTCTTCGCTCCTTCACTCCGCTGTCTCTTCGCTCCTTCACTCCGCTGTCTCTTCGCTCCTTCGCTCCGCTGTCTCTTCGCTCCTTCGCTCCGCTGTCTCTTCGGTCCTTCGCTCCGTGTGTCTCTTCGCTCCTTCGCTCCGCTGTCCCTTCGCTCCCTCACTCCGCTGTCTCTTCGCTCCTTCACTCCGCTGTCTCTTCGCTCCTTCACTCCGCTGTCTCTTCGCTCCTTCACTCCACTGTCTCTTCGCTCCTTCACTCCGCTGTCTATTCGCTCATTCGATCCGCTGTCTCTCCGCTCCTTCGCTCCGCTGTCTCTTCGCTCCTTCACTCCGCAGTCTCTTCGCTCCTTCGCTCCGCGTGTCTCTTCGCTCCTTCACTCCGCTGTCTCTTCGCTCCCTCACTCTGTGTATCTCTTCGCTCCTTCACTTCGCTGTCTCTTCGCTCCTTCGCTCCGCTGTCTCTTCGCTCCCTCACTCCGTGTGTCTCTTCGCTCCTTCGTTCCGCTGACTCTTCAATCCTTCGCTCCGCAGTCTCTTCGCTCCCTCACTCCGCGTGTCTCTTCGCTCCTTCACTCCGCTGTCTCTTCGCTCCTTCGCTCCGCTGTCTCTTCGCTCCCTCACTCCGTGTGTCTCTTCGCTCCTTCGCTCCGCAGACTCTTCGCTCCTTCGCTCCGCTGTCTCTTTGCTCCTTCACTCCGCTGTCTCTTTGCTCCTTCACTCCGCTGTCTCCTCGGTCCTTCACTATGCTGTCTCTTCTCTCCTTCCCTCCGCTGTCTCTTCGCTCCTTCACTTCGCTGTCTCTTCGGTCCTTCGCTCCGCTGTCTCTTCGCTCCTTCAGTCCGTGTGTCTCTTCGCTCCTTCGCTCCGCGTGTCTCTTCGCTCCTTCACTCCGCTGTCTCTTCGCTCCCTCACTCTGTGTATCTCTTCGCTCCTTCACTTCGCTGTCTCTTCGCTCCTTCGCTCCGCTGTCTCTTCGCTCCCTCACTCCGTGTCTCCCTTCGCTCCTTCGTTCCGCTGACTCTTCAATCCTTCGCTCCGCAGTCTCTTCGCTCCCTCACTCCGCGTGTCTCTTCGCTCCTTCACTCCGCTGTCTCTTCGCTCCTTCGCTCCGCTGTCTCTTCGCTCCCTCACTCCGTGTCTCTCTTCGCTCCTTCGCTCCGCAGACTCTTCGCTCCTTCGCTCCTCTGTCCCTTTGCTCCTTCACTCCGCTGTCTCTTTGCTCCTTCACTCCGCTGTCTCCTCGGTCCTTCACAATGCTGTCTCTTCCCTCCTTCACTCCGCTGTCTCTTCGCTCCTTCACTTCGCTGTCTCTTCGCTCCTTCGTTCCGCTGTCTCTTCGCTCCTTCAGTCCGTGTGTCTCTTCGCTCCTTCACTCCGCTGTTTCTTTGCTCCTTCACTCCGCTGTCTCTTCGCTCCTTCGCTCCGTGTGTCTCTTCGCTCCATCACTCCGCTGTCTCTTTGCTCCTTCACTCCGCTGTCTCTTCGCTCCTTTGCTCCGCGTGTCTCTTCGCTCCTTCGCTCCGTGTGTCTCTTCGCTCCTTCACTCCGCTGACTCTTCGCTCCTTCACTCCGCTGTCACTTCGCTCCTTCACTCTGCTGTCTCTTCGTTCCTTCGCTCCGCGTGTCTCTTCGCCCCATCGCTCCGTGTGTCTCTTCGCTCCTTCGCTCCGTGTGTCACTTTGCTCCTTCACTCCGTGTGTCTCTTCGCTCCTTCGCTCCGCTGACTCTTCGCTCCTTCGCTCCGCTGTCTCTTCGCTCCTTCACTCCGCTGACTCTTCATTCCTTCATTCCAATGTCTCTTCACTCCTTCACTCCGCTGTCTCTTCGCTCCTTCGCTCCGTGTGTCTCTTCGCTCCATCACTCCGCTGTCTCTTCGCTCCTTCACTCCGCTATCTCTTCGCACCTTCGCTCCGCGTGTCTCTTCACTCCTTCACTCCACTGTCTCTTCGCTCCCTCACTCCGTGTGTCTCTTCGCTCCTTCATTCCGCTGTCTCTTCGCTCCTTCACTCCGCTGTTTCTTCGCTCCTTCACTCCGTGTGTCTCTTCGCTCCTTCACTCCGCTGTCTCTTCGCTCCTTCGCTCCATGTGTCTCTTCGCTCCTTCACTCCGCTGTCTCTTCGCTCCTTCACTCCACTGTCTCTTCGCTCCTTCGCTCCGCTGTCTCTTCGCTCCTTCGCTCCGCGTGTCTCTTCGCTCCTTTGCTCCGCTGTCTCTTCGCTCCCTTACTCCGTGTGTCTCTTCGCTCCTTCACTCCGCTGTCTCTTCGCTCCTTCGCTCCGCTGTCTCTTCACTCCCTCACTCCGTGTGTCTCTTCGCTCCTTCGTTCCGCTGACTCTTCAATCCATCGCTCCACAGTCTCTTCGCTCCCTCACTCTGCGTGTCTCTTCGCTCCTTCGCTCCGCTGTCTCTTCGCTCCTTCACTCCGCTGTCTCTTCGCTCCTTCGCTCCGCTGTCTCTTCGCTCCCTCACTCCGTGTGTCTCTTCGCTCCTTCGCTCCGCAGACTCTTCGCTCCTTCGCTCCGCTGTCTCTTCGCTCTCTCGCTTCGCTGTCTTTTCGCTCCTTTACTCTGCATGTCTCTTCGTTCCTTCGCTCCGCTGACTCTTCGCTCCTACACTCCGCTGTCTCTTCGCTACTTCGCTCCGTGTGCCTCTTCGCTCCATCACTCCGCTGTCTCTTTGCTCCTTCACTCCGCTGTCTCTTCGCTTCTTCACTCCGCTGTCTCCTCGCTCCTTCACTCTGCTGTCTCTTCGCTCCTTCACTCCGCTGTCTCTTCGCTCCTCCACTTTGCTGTCTCTTCGCTCCTTCGCTCCGCTGTCTCTTCGCTCCTTCACTCCGCTGTGTCTTTGTTCCTTCGCTCCGCGTGTCTCTTCGCTCCATCGCACCGTGTGTCTCTTCGCTCCTTCGCTCCGTGTGTCTCTTTGCTACTTCACTCCGTGTATCTCTTCGCTCCTTCGCTCCGCTGATTCTTCGCTCCTTCGCTCCGCTGTCTCTTCGCTCCTTCACTCCGTGTGTCTCTTCGCTCCTTCGCTCCGCTGACTCTTCGCTCCTTCGCTCCGCTGTCTCTTCGCTCCTTCACTCCGCTGACTCTTCATTCCTTCATTCCAATGTCTCTTCACTCCTTCACTCCGCTGTCTCTTAGCTCCTTCGCTCCGTGTGTCTCTTCGCTCCATCACTCCGCTGTCTCTTCGCTCCTTCACTCCGCTATCTCTTCGCACCTTCGCTCCGCGTGTCTCTTCACTCCTTCACTCCACTGTCTCTTCGCTCCCTCACTCCGTGTGTCTCTTCGCTCCTTCATTCCGCTGTCTCTTCGCTCCTTCACTCCGCTGTTTCTTCGCTCCTTCACTCCGTGTGTCTCTTCGCTCCTTCACTCCGCTGTCTCTTCGCTCCTTCGCTCCATGTGTCTCTTCGCTCCTTCACTCCGCTGTCTCTTCGCTCCTTCACTCCACTGTCTCTTCGCACCTTCGCTCCGCTGTCTCTTCGCTCCTTCGCTCCGCGTGTCTCTTCGCTCCTTTGCTCCGCTGTCTCTTCGCTCCCTTACTCCGTGTGTCTCTTCGCTCCTTCACTCCGCTGTCTCTTCGCTCCTTCGCTCCGCTGTCTCTTCACTCCCTCACTCCGTGTGTCTCTTCGCTCCTTCGTTCCGCTGACTCTTCAATCCATCGCTCCACAGTCTCTTCGCTCCCTCACTCCGCGTGTCTCTTCGCTCCTTCGCTCCGCTGTCTCTTCGCTCCTTCACTCCGCTGTCTCTTCGCTCCTTCGCTCCGCTGTCTCTTCGCTCCCTCACTCCGTGTGTCTCTTCGCTCCTTCGCTCCGCAGACTCTTCGCTCCTTCGCTCCGCTGTCTCTTCGCTCTCTCGCTCCGCTGTCTTTTCGCTCCTTTACTCTGCATGTCTCTTCATTCCTTCGCTCCGCTGACTCTTCGCTCCTACACTCCGCTGTCTCTTCGCTACTTCGCTCCGTGTGCCTCTTCGCTCCATCACTCCGCTGTCTCTTTGCTCCTTCACTCCGCTGTCTCTTCGCTTCTTCACTCCGCTGTCTCCTCGCTCCTTCACTCTGCTGTCTCTTCGCTCCTTCACTCCGCTGTCTCTTCGCTCCTCCACTTTGCTGTCTCTTCGCTCCTTCGCTCCGCTGTCTCTTCGCTCCTTCACTCCGCTGTGTCTTTGTTCCTTCGCTCCGCGTGTCTCTTCGCTCCATCGCACCGTGTGTCTCTTCGCTCCTTCGCTCCGTGTGTCTCTTTGCTACTTCACTCCGTGTATCTCTTCGCTCCTTCGCTCCGCTGATTCTTCGCTCCTTCGCTCCGCTGTCTCTTCGCTCCTTCACTCCGCTGACTCTTCGTTCCTTCATTCCGCTGTCTCTTCGCTCCTTCACTCCGCTGTCTCTTCGCTCCTTGGCTCCGTGTGTCTCTTCGCTCCTTCACTCCGCTGTCTCTTCGCTCCTTCGCTCCGTGTGTCTCTTCACTCCATCACTCCGCTGTCTCTTCGCTCCTTCACTCCGCTATCTCTTCGCACCTTCGCTCCACGTGTCTCTTCGCTCCTTCGCTCCGCTGTCTCTTCGCTCCCTCACTCCGTGTGTCTCTTCGCTCCTTCACTCCGCTGTCTCTTCGCTCCTTCACTCCGTGTGTCTCTTCGCTCCATCACTCCGCTGTCTCTTCGCTCCTTCACTCCGCTATCTCTTCGCACCTTCGCTCCGCGTGTCTCTTCGCTCCTTCGCTCCGCTGTCTCTTCGCTCCCTCACTCCGTGTGTCTCTTCGCTCCTTCACTCCGCTGTCTGTTCGCTCCTTCGCTCCGCTGTCTCTTCGCTCCCTCACTCCGTGTGTCTCTTCGCTCCTTGGCTCTGCTGACTCTTCGCTCCTTCACTCCGCTGTCTCTTCGCTCCCTCACTCCGCGTGTGTCTTTGCTCCTTCGCTCCGCTGTCTCTTCGCTCCTTCACTACGCTGTCTCTTCGCTCCTTCGCTCCGCTGTCTCTTCGCTCCCTCACTCCGTGTGTCTCTTCGCTCCTTCGCTCCGCAGACTCTTCGCTCCTTCGCTCCGCTGTCTCTTCGCTCCCTCACTCCGCTGTCTCTTCGCTCCTTTACTTTGCATGTCTCTTCATTCCTTCGCTCCGCTGACTCTTCGCTCCTTCACTCCGCTGTCTCTTCGCTCCTTCACTCCGCTGTCTCTTCGCTCCTTCACTCCGTGTGTCTCTTTGCTCCTTCACTCCACTGTCTCTTCGCTCCTTCACTCCGCTGTCTCTTCGCTCCTTCACTCCGCTGTCTCTTCGCTCCTTCACTCCGCTGTCTCTTCGCTCCTTCGCTCCGCTGTCTCTTCGCTCCTTCGCTCCGCTGTCTCTTCGGTCCTTCGTTCCGTGTGTCTCTTCGCTCCCTCACTCCGTGTGTCTCTTCGCTCCTTCGTTCCGCTGACTCTTCAATCCTTCGCTCCGCAGTCTCTTCGCTCCCTCACTCCGCGTGTCTCTTCGCTCCTTCACTCTGCTGTCTCTTCGCTCCTTCGCTCCGCTGTCTCTTCGCTCCCTCACTCCGTGTGTCTCTTCGCTCCTTCGCTCCGCAGACTCTTCGCTCCTTCGCTCCGCTGTCTCTTTGCTCCTTCACTCCGCTGTCTCTTTGCTCCTTCACTCCGCTGTCTCCTCGGTCCTTCACTATGCTGTCTCTTCGCTCCTTCACTCCGCAGTCTCTTCGCTCCCTCACTCCGCGTGTCTCTTCGCTCCTTCACTCCGCTGTCTCTTCGCTCCTTCGCTCCGCTGTCTCTTCGCTCCCTCACTCCGTGTGTCTCTTCGCTCCTTCGCTCCGCAGACTCTTCGCTCCTTCGCTCCGCTGTCTCTTTGCTCCTTCACTCCGCTGTCTCTTTGCTCCTTCACTCCGCTGTCTCCTCGGTCCTTCACTATGCTGTCTCTTCGCTCCTTCACTCCGCTGTCTCTTCGCTCCTTCACTCCGCTGTCTCTTCGCTCCTTCGCTCCGCTGTCTCTTCGCTCCTTCACTCCGCTGTTTCTTTGCTCCTTCACTCCGCTGTCTCTTCGCTCCTTCGCTCCGTGTGTCTCTTCGCTCCATCACTCCGCTGTCTCTTTGCTCCTTCACTCCGCTGTCTCTTCGCTCCTTTGCTCCGCGTGTCTCTTCGCTCCTTCGCTCCGTGTGTCTCTTCGCTCCTTCACTCCGCAGACTCTTCGCTCCTTCACTCCGCTGTCACTTCGCTCCTTCACTCTGTTGTCTCTTCGTTCCTTCGCTCCGCGTGTCTCTTCGCCCCATCGCTCCGTGTGTCTCTTCGCTCCTTCGCTCCGTGTGTCTCTTTGCTCCTTCACTCCGTGTGTCTCTTCGCTCCTTCGCTCCGCTGACTCTTCGCTCCTTCGCTCCGCTGTCTCTTCGCTCCTTCACTCCGCTGTCTCTTCGCTCCTTCACTCCGCTGTCTCTTCGCTCCTTCGCTCCGCGTGTCTCTTCGCTCCTTCACTCCGCTGTCTCTTCGCTCCTTCGCTCCGCTGTCTCTTCGCTCCCTCACTCCGTGTGTCTCTTCGCTCCTTCGCTCCGCAGACTCTTCGCTCCTTCGCTCCGCTGTCTCTTTGCTCCTTCACTCCGCTGTCTCTTTGCTCCTTCACTCCGCTGTCTCCTCGGTCCTTCACTATGCTGTCTCTTCGCTCCTTCACTCCGCTGTCTCTTCGCTCCTTCACTCCGCTGTCTCTTCGCTCCTTCGCTCCGCTGTCTCTTCGCTCCTTCACTCCGCTGTTTCTTTGCTCCTTCACTCCGCTGTCTCTTCGCTCCTTCGCTCCGTGTGTCTCTTCGCTCCATCACTCCGCTGTCTCTTTGCTCCTTCACTCCGCTGTCTCTTCGCTCCTTTGCTCCGCGTGTCTCTTCGCTCCTTCGCTCCGTGTGTCTCTTCGCTCCTTCACTCCGCAGACTCTTCGCTCCTTCACTCCGCTGTCACTTCGCTCCTTCACTCTGTTGTCTCTTCGTTCCTTCGCTCCGCGTGTCTCTTCGCCCCATCGCTCCGTGTGTCTCTTCGCTCCTTCGCTCCGTGTGTCTCTTTGCTCCTTCACTCCGTGTGTCTCTTCGCTCCTTCGCTCCGCTGACTCTTCGCTCCTTCGCTCCGCTGTCTCTTCGCTCCTTCACTCCGCTGACTCTTCGTTCCTTCATTCCACTGTCTCTTCGCTCCTTCACTCCGCTGTCTCTTCGCTCCTTCGCTCCGTGTGTCTCTTCGCTCCATCACTCCGCTGTCTCTTCGCTCCTTCACTCCGCTATCTCTTCGCACCTTCGCTCCGCGTGTCTCTTCACTCCTTCGCTCCACTGTCTCTTTGCTCCCTCACTCCGTGTGTCTCTTCGCTCCTTCATTCCGCTGTCTCTTCGCTCCTTCACTCCGCTGTCTCTTCGCTCCTTCACTCCGTGTGTCTCTTCGCTCTTTCACTCCGCTGTCTCTTCGCTCCTTCGCTCCATGTGTCTCTTCGCTCCATCACTCCGCTGGCTCTTCGCTCCTTCACTCCGCTATCTCTTCGCACCTTCGCTCCGCGTGTCTCTTCGCTCCTTCGCTCCGCTGTCTCTTCGCTCCCTCACTCCGTGTGTCTCTTCGCTCCTTCACTCCGCTGTCTGTTCGCTCCTTCGCTCCGCTGTCTCTTCGCTCCCTCACTCCGTGTGTCTCTTCGCTCCGCTGACTCTTCGCTCCCTCACTCCGCGTGTGTCTTGCTCCTTCGCTCCGCTCTCTCTTCGCTCCGTCACTCCGTGTGTCTCCTCGCTCCTTCACTCCGCTATCTCTTCGCACCTTCGCTCCGCGTGTCTCTTTGCTCCTTCGCTCCGCTGTCTCTTCGCTCCCTCACTCCGTGTGTCTCTTCACTCCTTCACTCTGCTGTCTCTTCGCTCCTTCGCTCCGCTGTCTCTTCGCTCCCTCACTCCGTGTGTCTCTTCGCTCCTTCACTCCGCTGTCTCTTCGCTCCCTCACTCCGCGTGTGTTTTTGCTCCTTCGCTCCGCTGTCTCTTCGCTCCTGCACTCCGCTGTCTCTTCGCTCCTTCGCTCCGCTGTCTCTTCGCTCCCTCACTCCGTGTGTCTCTTCGCTCCTTCGCTCCGCAGACTCTTCGCTCCGCTGTCTCTTCGCTCCCTCACTCCGCTGTCTCTTCGCTCCTTCATTTTGCGTGTCTCTTCGTTCCTTCGCTCCGCTGACTCTTCGCTCCTTCACTCCGCAGTCTCTTCGCTCCTTCGCTCCGCTGTCTCTTCGCTCCTTCACTGCGCTGTTTCTTTGCTCCTTCACTCCGCTGTCTCTTCGCTCCTTCGCTCCGTGTGTCTCTTCGCTCCATCACTCCGCTGTCTCTTTGCTCCTTCACTCCGCTGTCTCTTCGCTCCTTTGCTCCGCGTGTCTCTTCGCTCCTTCGCCCCGTGTGTCTCTTCGCTCCTTCACTCCGCAGACTCTTCGCTCCTTCACTCCGCTGTCACTTCGCTCCTTCACTCTGTTGTCTCTTCGTTCCTTCGCTCCGCGTGTCTCTTCGCCCCATCGCTCCGTGTGTCTCTTCGCTCCTTCGCTCCGTGTGTCTCTTTGCTCCTTCACTCCGTGTGTCTCTTCGCTCCTTCGCTCCGCTGACTCTTCGCTCCTTCGCTCCGCTGTCTCTTCGCTCCTTCACTCCGCTGACTCTTCGTTCCTTCATTCCACTGTCTCTTCGCTCCTTCACTCCGCTGTCTCTTCGCTCCTTCGCTCCGTGTGTCTCTTCGCTCCATCACTCCGCTGTCTCTTCGCTCCTTCACTCCGCTATCTCTTCGCACCTTCGCTCCGCGTGTCTCTTCACTCCTTCGCTCCACTGTCTCTTTGCTCCCTCACTCCGTGTGTCTCTTCGCTCCTTCATTCCGCTGTCTCTTCGCTCCTTCACTCCGCTGTCTCTTCGCTCCTTCACTCCGTGTGTCTCTTCGCTCTTTCACTCCGCTGTCTCTTCGCCCCTTCGCTCCATGTGTCTCTTCGCTCCATCACTCCGCTGGCTCTTCGCTCCTTCACTCCGCTATCTCTTCGCACCTTCGCTCCGCGTGTCTCTTCGCTCCTTCGCTCCGCTGTCTCTTCGCTCCCTCACTCCGTGTGTCTCTTCGCTCCTTCACTCCGCTGTCTGTTCGCTCCTTCGCTCCGCTGTCTCTTCGCTCCCTCACTCCGTGTGTCTCTTCGCTCCGCTGACTCTTCGCTCCCTCACTCCGCGTGTGTCTTGCTCCTTCGCTCCGCTCTCTCTTCGCTCCGTCACTCCGTGTGTCTCCTCGCTCCTTCACTCCGCTATCTCTTCGCACCTTCGCTCCGCGTGTCTCTTCGCTCCTTTGCTCCGCTGTCTCTTCGCTCCCTCACTCCGTGTGTCTCTTCGCTCCTTCACTCTGCTGTCTCTTCGCTCCTTCGCTCCGCTGTCTCTTCGCTCCCTCACTCCGTGTGTCTCTTCGCTCATTCACTCCGCTGTCTCTTCGCTCCCTCACTCCGCGTGTGTTTTTGCTCCTTCGCTCCGCTGTCTCTTCGCTCCTGCACTCCGCTGTCTCTTCGCTCCTTCGCTCCGCTGTCTCTTCGCTCCCTCACTCCGTGTGTCTCTTCGCTCCTTCGCTCCGCAGACTCTTCGCTCCGCTGTCTCTTCGCTCCCTCACTCCGCTGTCTCTTCGCTCCTTCATTTAGCGTGTCTCTTCGTTCCTTCGCTCCGCTGACTCTTCGCTCCTTCACTCCGCAGTCTCTTCGCACCTTCGCTCCGTGTGTCTCTTTGCTCCTTCACTCCGCCTTCTCTTCGCTCCTTCACTTCGCTGTCTCTTCGCTCCTTCAATCCGTTGTCTCTTCGCTCCTTCACTCCTCAATCTCTTCGCTCCTTCGCTCCGCTGTCTCTTCGCTCCTTCGCTCCGCTGTCTCTTCGCTCCTTCATCCGTGTGTCTCTTCGCTCCTTCACTCCGCTGTCTCTTCGCTCCTTCAATCCGCTGTCTCTTCGCTCCGTGTGTCTCTTCGCTCCATCACTCCGCTGTCTCTTTGCTCCTTCACTCCGCTGTCTCTTCGCTCCTTCGCTCCGTGTGTCTCTTCGCTCCTTCACTCCACTGACTATTCGCTCCTTCACTCCGCTGTCACTTCGCTCCTTCACTCCACTGTCTCTTCGTTCCTTCACTCCGCGTGTCTCTTCGCTCCTTCGCTCCGTGTGTCTCTTCGCTCCTTCGCTCCGTGTGTCTCCTTGCTCCTTCACTCCGCTGTCTTTTCGCTCCTTTACTCTGCGTGTCTCTTCGTTCCTTCGCTCCGTGTGTCTCTTCGCTCCATCACTCCGCTGTCTCTTTGCTCCTTCACTCCGCGTGTCTCTTCGCTCCTTCGCTCCGTGTGTCTCTTCGCTCCTTCACTCCACTGACTATTCGCTCCTTCACTCCGCTGTCACTTCGCTCCTTCACTCCACTGTCTCTTCGTTCCTTCACTCCGCGTGTCTCTTCGCTCCTTCGCTCCGTGTGTCTCTTCGCTCCTTCGCTCCGTGTGTCTCCTTGCTCCTTCACTCCGCTGTCTTTTCGCTCCTTTACTCTGCGTGTCTCTTCGTTCCTTCGCTCCGCTGACTCTTCGCTCCTTCACTCCGCTGTCTCTTCGCTACTTCGCTCCGTGTGTCTCTTCGCTCCATCACTCCGCTGTCTCTTTGCTCCTTCACTCCGCTGTCTCTTCGCTCCTTCACTCCGCTGTCTCCTCGCTCCTTCACTCTGCTGTCTCTTCGCTCCTTCACTCCGCTGTCTCTTCGCTCCTTCACTTCGCTGTCTCTTCGCTCCTTCGCTCCGCTGTCACTTCGCTCCTTCAGTCCGTGTGTCTCTTCGCTCATTCACTCCGCTGTCTCTTTGCTCCTTCACTCCACTGTCTCTTCGCTCCTTCGCTCCGCGTGTATCTTCGCTCCTTCGCTCCGTGTGTCACTTCGCTCCTTCACTCCGTTGTCTCTTCGTTCCTTCGCTCCGCGTGTCTCTTCGCTCCATCACTCCGTGTGTCTCTTCGCTCCTTCGCTCCGTGTGTCTCTTTGCTCCTTCACTCCGTGTGTCTCTTCGCTCCTTCGTTCCGCTGACTCTTCGCTCCTTCGCTCCGCTGTCTCTTCGCTCCTTCGCTCCGCTGACTCTTCGTTCCTTCATTCCGCTGTCTCTTCGCTCCTTCACTCCGCTGTCTCTTCGCTCCTTCGCTCCGTGTGTCTCTTCACTCCTTCACTCCGCTGTCTCTTCGCTCCTTCGCTCCGTGTCTCTCTTCGCTCCATCACTCCGCTGTCTCTTCGCTCCTTCACTCCGCTATCTCTTTGCACCTTCTCTCCGCGTGTCTCTTCGCTCCGCTGTCTCTTCGCTCCCTCACTCCGTGTGTCTCTTCGCTCCTTCATTCCGCTGTCTCTTCGCTCCTTCACTCCGCTGTCTCTTCGCTCCTTCACTCAGTGTGTCTCTTCGCTCCTTCACTCCGCTGTCTCTTCGCTATTTCGCTCCGTGTGTCTCTTCGCTCCTTCACTCCGCTGTCTCTTCGCTCCTTCGCTCCGTGTGTCTCTTTGCTCCTTCACTCCGCTTTCTCTTCGCTCCTTCACTTCGCTGTCTCTTCGCTCCTTCACTCCGTTGTCTCTTCGCTCCTTCACTCCTCAATCTCTTCGCTCCTTCGCTCCGCTGTCTCTTCGCTCCTTCACTCCGCTATCTCTTCGTTCCTTCGCTCCGCTGACTCTTCGCTCCTTCACTCCGCAGTCTCTTCGCTCCTTCGCTCCGTGTGTCTCTTTGCTCCTTCACTCCGCCTTCTCTTCGCTCCTTCACTTCGCTGTCTCTTCGCTCCTTCACTCCGTTGTCTCTTCGCTCCTTCACTCCTCAATCTCTTCGCTCCTTCGCTCCGCTGTCTCTTCGCTCCTTCGCTCCGCTGTCTCTTCGCTCCTTCATCCGTGTGTCTCTTCGCTCCTTCACTCCGCTGTCTCTTCGCTCCTTCAATCCGCTGTCTCTTCGCTCCGTGTGTCTCTTCGCTCCATCACTCCGCTGTCTCTTTGCTCCTTCACTCCGCTGTCTCTTCGCTCCTTCGCTCCGCGTGTCTCTTCGCTCCTTCGCTCCGTGTGTCTCTTCGCTCCTTCACTCCACTGACTATTCGCTCCTTCACTCCGCTGTCACTTCGCTCCTTCACTCCACTGTCTCTTCGTTCCTTCACTCCGCGTGTCTCTTCGCTCCTTCACTCCGTGTGTCTCTTCGCTCCTTCGCTCCGTCTGTCTCCTTGCTCCTTCACTCCGCTGTCTTTTCGCTCCTTTACTCTGCGTGTCTCTTCGTTCCTTCGCTCCGCTGACTCTTCGCTCCTTCACTCCGCTGTCTCTTCGCTACTTCGCTCCGTGTGTCTCTTCGCTCCATCACTCCGCTGTCTCTTTGCTCCTTCACTCCGCTGTCTCTTCGCTCCTTCACTCCGCTGTCTCCTCGCTCCTTCACTCTGCTGTCTCTTCGCTCCTTCACTCCGCTGTCTCTTCGCTCCTTCACTTCGCTGTCTCTTCGCTCCTTCGCTCCGCTGTCTCTTCGCTCCTTCAGTCCGTGTGTCTCTTCGCTCATTCACTCCGCTGTCTCTTTGCTCCTTCACTCCACTGTCTCTTCGCTCCTTCGCTCCGCGTGTATCTTCGCTCCTTCGCTCCGTGTGTCACTTTGCTCCTTCACTCCGTTGTCTCTTCGTTCCTTCGCTCCGCGTGTCTCTTCGCTCCATCGCTCCGTCTGTCTCTTCGCTCCTTCGCTCCGTGTGTCTCTTTGCTCCTTCACTCCGTGTGTCTCTTCACTCCTTCGTTCCGCTGACTCTTCGCTCCTTCGCTCCGCTGTCTCTTCGCTCCTTCGCTCCGCTGACTCTTCGTTCCTTCATTCCGCTGTCTCTTCGCTCCTTCACTCCGCTGTCTCTTCGCTCCTTCGCTCCGCGTGTCTCTTCGCTCCTTCACTCCGCTGTCTCTTCGCTCCTTCGCTCCGTGTCTCTCTTCGCACCATCACTCCGCTGTCTCTTCGCTCCTTCACTCCGCTATCTCTTTGCACCTTCTCTCCGCGTGTCTCTTCGCTCCGCTGTCTCGTCGCTCCCTCACTCCGTGTGTCTCTTCGCTCCTTCATTCCGCTGTCTCTTCGCTCCTTCACTCCGCTGTCTCTTCGCTCCTTCACTCAGTGTGTCTCTTCGCTCCTTCACTCCGCTGTCTCTTCGCTATTTCGCTCCGTGTGTCTCTTCGCTCCTTCACTCCGCTGTCTCTTCGCTCCTTCGCTCCGTGTGTCTCTTTGCTCCTTCACTCCGCTTTCTCTTCGCTCCTTCACTTCGCTGTCTCTTCGCTCCTTCACTCCGTTGTCTCTTCGCTCCTTCACTCCTCAATCTCTTCGCTCCTTCGCTACGCTGTCTCTTCGCTCCTTCGCTCCGCTGTCTCTTCGCTCCTTCATCCGTGTGTCTCTTCGCTCCTTCACTCCGCTGTCTCTTCGCTCCTTCAATCCGCTGTCTCTTCGCTCCGTGTGTCTCTTCGCTCCATCACTCCGCTGTCTCTTTGCTCCTTCACTCCGCTGTCTCTTCGCTCCTTCGCTCCGCGTGTCTCTTCGCTCCTTCGCTCCGTGTGTCTCTTCGCTCCTTCACTCCACTGACTATTCGCTCCTTCACTCCGCTGTCACTTCGCTGCTTCACTCCACTGTCTCTTCGTTCCTTCACTCCGCGTGTCTCTTCGCTCCTTCGCTCCGTGTGTCTCTTCGCTCCTTCGCTCCGTGTGTCTCCTTGCTCCTTCACTCCGCTGTCTTTTCGCTCCTTTACTCTGCGTGTCTCTTCGTTCCTTCGCTCCGCTGACTCTTCGCTCCTTCACTCCGCTGTCTCTTCGCTACTTCGCTCCGTGTGTCTCTTCGCTCCATCACTCCGCTGTCTCTTTGCTCCTTCACTCCGCTGTCTCTTCGCTCCTTCCCTCCGCTGTCTCCTCGCTCCTTCACTCTGCTGTCTCTTCGCTCCTTCACTCTGCTGTCTCTTCGCTCCTTCACTTCGCTGTCTCTTCGCTCCTTCGCTCCGCTGTCTCTTCGCTCCTTCAGTCCGTGTGTCTCTTCGCTCATTCACTCCGCTGTCTCTTTGCTCCTTCACTCCACTGTCTCTTCGCTCCTTCGCTCCGCGTGTCTCTTCGCTCCTTCGCTCCGTGTGTCTCTTCGCTCCTTCACTCCGCTGACTCTTCGCTCCGTCACTCCGCTGTCACTTCGCTCCTTCACTCCGTTGTCTCTTCGTTCCTTCGCTCCGCGTGTCTCTTCGCTCCATCGCTCCGTGTGTCTCTTCGCTCCTTCGCTCCGTGTGTCTCTTTGCTCCTTCACTCCGTGTGTCTCTTCGCTCCTTCGTTCCGCTGACTCTTCGCTCCTTCGCTCCGCTGTCTCTTCGCTCCTTCGCTCCGCTGACTCTTCGTTCCTTCATTCCGCTGTCTCTTCGCTCCTTCACTCCGCTGTCTCTTCGCTCCTTCGCTCCGTGTGTCTCTTCGCTCCTTCACTCCGCTGTCTCTTCGCTCCTTCGCTCCGTGTCTCTCTTCGCTCCATCACTCCGCTGTCTCTTCGCTCCTTCACTCCGCTATCTCTTCGCACCTTCTCTCCGCGTGTCTCTTCGCTCCGCTGTCTCTTCGCTCCCTCACTCCGTGTGTCTCTTCGCTCCTTCATTCCGCTGTCTCTTCGCTCCTTCACTCCGCTGTCTCTTCGCTCCTTCACTCCGCTGTCTCTTCGCTCCTTCACTCAGTGTGTCTCTTCGCTCCTTCACTCCGCTGTCTCTTCGCTATTTCGCTCCGTGTGTCTCTTCGCTCCTTCACTCCGCTGTCTCTTCGCTCCTTCGCTCCGTGTGTCTCTTTGCTCCTTCACTCCGCTTTCTCTTCGCTCCTTCATTTCGCTGTCTCTTCGCTCCTTCACTCCGTTGTCTCTTCACTCCTTCACTCCTCAATCTCTTCGCTCCTTCGCTCCGCTGTCTCTTCGCTCCTTCGCTCCGCTGTCTCTTCGTTCCTTCGCTCCGCTGACTCTTCGCTCCTTCACTCCGCAGCCTCTTCGCTCCTTCGCTCCGTGTGTCTCTTTGCTCCTTCACTCCGCCTTCTCTTCGCTCCTTCACTCCGTTGTCTCTTCGTTCCTTCGCTCCGCGTGTCTCTTCGCTCCATCGCTCCGTGTGTCTCTTCGCTCCTTCGCTCCGTGTGTCTCTTTGCTCCTTCACTCCGTGTGTCTCTTCGCTCCTTCGTTCCGCTGACTCTTCGCTCCTTCGCTCCGCTGTCTCTTCGCTCCTTCGCTCCGCTGACTCTTCGTTCCTTCATTCCGCTGTCTCTTCGCTCCTTCACTCCGCTGTCTCTTCGCTCCTTCGCTCCGTGTGTCTCTTCGCTCCTTCACTACGCTGTCTCTTCGCTCCTTCGCTCCGTGTCTCTCTTCGCTCCATCACTCCGCTGTCTCTTCGCTCCTTCACTCCGCTATCTCTTTGCACCTTCTCTCCGCCTGTCTCTTCGCTCCGCTGTCTCGTCGCTCCCTCACTCCGTGTGTCTCTTCGCTCCTTCATTCCGCTGTCTCTTCGCTCCTTCACTCCGCTGTCTCTTCGCTCCTTCACTCAGTGTGTCTCTTCGCTCCTTCACTCCGCTGTCTCTTCGCTATTTCGCTCCGTGTGTCTCTTCGCTCCTTCACTCCGCTGTCTCTTCGCTCCTTCGCTCCGTGTGTCTCTTTGCTCCTTCACTCCGCTTTCTCTTCGCTCCTTCACTTCGCTGTCTCTTCGCTCCTTCACTCCGTTGTCTCTTCGCTCCTTCACTCCTCAATCTCTTCGCTCCTTCGCTCCGCTGTCTCTTCGCTCCTTCGCTCCGCTGTCTCTTCGCTCCTTCATCCGTGTGTCTCTTCGCTCCTTCACTCCGCTGTCTCTTCGCTCCTTCAATCCGCTGTCTCTTCGCTCCGTGTGTCTCTTCGCTCCATCACTCCGCTGTCTCTTTGCTCCTTCACTCCGCTGTCTCTTCGCTCCTTCGCTCCGCGTGTCTCTTCGCTCCTTCGCTCCGTGTGTCTCTTCGCTCCTTCACTCCACTGACTATTCGCTCCTTCACTCCGCTGTCACTTCGCTCCTTCACTCCACTGTCTCTTCGTTCCTTCACTCCGCGTGTCTCTTCGCTCCTTCGCTCCGTGTGTCTCTTCGCTCCGTGTGTCTCCTTGCTCCTTCACTCCGCTGTCTTTTCGCTCCTTTACTCTGCGTGTCTCTTCGTTCCTTCGCTCCGCTGACTCTTCGCTCCTTCACTCCGCTGTCTCTTCGCTACTTCGCTCCGTGTGTCTCTTCACTCCATCACTCCGCTGTCTCTTTGCTCCTTCACTCCGCTGTCTCTTCGCTCCTTCACTCCGCTGTCTCCTCGCTCCTTCACTTCGCTGTCTCTTCGCTCCTTCGCTCCGCTGTCTCTTCGCTCCTTCAGTCCGTGTGTCTCTTCGCTCATTCACTCCGCTGTCTTTTTGCTCCTTCACTCCACTGTCTCTTCGCTCCTTTGCTCCGCGTGTCTCTTCGCTCCTTCGCTCCGTGTGTCTCTTCGCTCCTTCACTCCGCTGACTCTTCGCTCCGTCACTCCGCTGTCACTTCGCTCCTTCACTCCGTTGTCTCTTCGTTCCTTCGCTCCGCGTGTCTTTTCGCTCCATCGCTCCGTGTGTCTCTTCGCTCCTTCGCTCCGTGTGTCTCTTTGCTCCTTCACTCCGTGTGTCTCTTCGCTCCTTCGTTCCGCTGACTCTTCGCTCCTTCGCTCCGCTGTCTCTTCGCTCCTTCGCTCCGTTGACTCTTCGTTCCTTCATTCCGCTGTCTCTTCGCTCCTTCACTCCGCTGTCTCTTCGCTCCTTCGCTCCGTGTGTCTCTTCGCTCCTTCACTCCGCTGTCTCTTCGCTCCTTCGCTCCGTGTCTCTCTTCGCTCCATCACTCCGCTGTCTCTTCGCTCCTTCACTCCGCTATCTCTTCGCACCTTCTCTCCGCGTGTCTCTTCGCTCCGCTGTCTCTTCGCTCCCTCACTCCGTGTGTCTCTTCGCTCCTTCATTCCGCTGTCTCTTCGCGCCTTCACTCCGCTGTCTCTTCGCTCCTTCACTCCGCTGTCTCTTCGCTCCTTCACTCCGCTGTCTCTTCGCTCCTTCGCTCCGCTGTCTCTTCGCTCCTTCACTCCGCTGTTTCTTTGCTCCTTCACTCCGCTGTCTCTTCGCTCCTTCGCTCCGTGTGTCTCTTCGCTCCATCACTCCGCTGTCTCTTCGCACCTTCTCTCCGCGTGTCTCTTCGCTCCGCTGTCTCTTCGCTCCCTCACTCCGTGTGTCTCTTCGCTCCTTCATTCCGCTGTCTCTTCGCGCCTTCACTCCGCTGTCTCTTCGCTCCTTCACTCCGCTGTCTCTTCGCTCCTTCACTCCGCTGTCTCTTCGCTCCTTCGCTCCGCTGTCTCTTCGCTCCTTCACTCCGCTGTTTCTTTGCTCCTTCACTCCGCTGTCTCTTCGCTCCTTCGCTCCGTGTGTCTCTTCGCTCCATCACTCCGCTGTCTCTTCGCTCCTTCACTCCGCTGTCTCTTCGCTCCTTTGCTCCGCGTGTCTCTTCGCTCCTTCGCTCCGTGTGTCTCTTCGCTCCTTCACTCCGCAGACTCTTCGCTCCTTCACTCCGCTGTCACTTCGCTCCTTCACTCTGCTGTCTCTTCGTTCCTTCGCTCCGCGTGTCTCTTCGCCCCATCGCTCCGTGTGTCTCTTCGCTCCTTCGCTCCGTGTGTCTCTTTGCTCCTTCGCTCCGTGTGTCTCTTCGCTCCTTCGCTCCGCTGACTCTTCGCTCCTTCGCTCCGCTGTCTCTTCGCTCCCTCACTCCGCTGTCTCTTCGCTCCTTCATTTTGCGTGTCTCTTCGTTCCTTCGCTCCGCTGACTCTTCGCTCCTTCACTCCGCAGTCTCTTCGCTCCTTCGCTCCGTGTGTCTCTTTGCTCCTTCACTCCGCCTTCTCTTCGCTCCTTCACTTCGCTGTCTCTTCGCTCCTTCACTCCGTTGTCTCTTCGCTGCTTCACTCCTCAATCTCTTCGCTCCTTCGCTCCGCTGTCTCTTCGCTCCTTCGCTCCGCTGTCTCTTCGCTCCTTCATCCGTGTGTCTCTTCGCTCCTTCACTCCGCTGTCTCTTCGCTCCTTCAATCCGCTGTCTCTTCGCTCCGTGTGTCTCTTCGCTCCATCACTCCGCTGTCTCTTTGCTCCTTCACTCCGCTGTCTCTTCGCTCCTTCGCTCCGCGTGTCTCTTCGCTCCTTCGCTCCGTGTGTCTCTTCGCTCCTTCACTCCACTGACTATTCGCTCCTTCACTCCGCTGTCACTTCGCTCCTTCACTCCACTGTCTCTTCGTTCCTTCACTCCGCGTGTCTCTTCGCTCCTTCGCTCCGTGTGTCTCTTCGCTCCTTCGCTCCGTGTGTCTCCTTGCTCCTTCACTCCGCTGTCTTTTCGCTCCTTTACTCTGCGTGTCTCTTCGTTCCTTCGCTCCGCTGACTCTTCGCTCCTTCACTCCGCTGTCTCTTCGCTACTTCGCTCCGTGTGTCTCTTCGCTCCATCACTCCGCTGTTTCTTTGCTCCTTCACTCCGCTGTCTCTTCGCTCCTTCACTCCGCTGTCTCCTCGCTCCTTCACTCTGCTGTCTCTTCGCTCCTTCACTCCGCTGTCTCTTCGCTCCTTCGCTTCGCTGTCTCTTCGCTCCTTCGCTCCGCTGTCACTTCGCTCCTTCAGTCCGTGTGTCTCTTCGCTCATTCACTCCGTGTGTCTCTTCGCTCATTCACTCCACTGTCTCTTTGCTCCTTCACTCCACTGTCTCTTCGCTCCTTCGCTCCACGTGTATCTTCGCTCCTTCGCTCCGTGTGTCACTTCGCTCCTTCACTCCGTTGTCTCTTCGTTCCTTCGCTCCGCGTGTCTCTTCGCTCCATCGCTCCGTGTGTCTCTTCGCTCCTTCGCTCCGTGTGTCTCTTTGCTCCTTCACTCCGTGTGTCTCTTCGCTCCTTCGTTCCGCTGACTCTTCGCTCCTTCGCTCCGCTGTCTCTTCGCTCCTTCGCTCCGCTGACTCTTCGTTCCTTCATTCCGCTGTCTCTTCGCTCCTTCACTCCGCTGTCTCTTCGCTCCTTCGCTCAGTGTGTCTCTTCGCTCCTTCACTCCGCTGTCTCTTCGCTCCTTCGCTCCGTGTCTCTTCGCTCCTTCACTCCGCTGTCTCTTCGCTCCTTCACTCAGTGTGTCTCTTCGCTCCTTCACTCCGCTGTCTCTTCGCTATTTCGCTCCGTGTGTCTCTTCGCTCCTTCACTCCGCTGTCTCTTCGCTCCCTCACTCCGTGTGTCTCTTCGCTCCTTCATTCCGCTGTCTCTTCGCTCCTTCACTCCGCTGTCTCTTCGCTCCTTCACTCAGTGTGTCTCTTCGCTCCTTCACTCCGCTGTCTCTTCGCTATTTCGCTCCGTGTGTCTCTTCACTCCTTCACTCCGCTGTCTCTTCGCTCCTTCGCTCCGTGTGTCTCTTTGCTCCTTCACTCCGCTTTCTCTTCGCTCCTTCACTTCGCTTTCTCTTCGCTCCTTCACTTCGCTGTCTCTTCGCTCCTTCACTCCGTTGTCTCTTCGCTCCTTCACTCCTCAATCTCTTCGCTCCTTCGCTCCGCTGTCTCTTCGCTCCTTCGCTCCGCTGTCTCTTCGTTCCTTCGCTCCGCTGACTCTTCGCTCCTTCACTCCGCAGTCTCTTCGCTCCTTCGCTCCGTGTGTCTCTTTGCTCCTTCACTCCGCCTTCTCTTCGCTCCTTCACTTCGCTGTCTCTTCGCTCCTTCACTCCGTTGTCTCTTCGCTCCTTCACTCCTCAATCTCTTCGCTCCTTCGCTCCGCTGTCTCTTCGCTCCTTCGCTCCGCTGTCTCTTCGCTCCTTCATCCGTGTGTCTCTTCGCTCCTTCACTCCGCTGTCTCTTCGCTCCTTCAATCCGCTGTCTCTTCGCTCCGTGTGTCTCTTCGCTCCATCACTCCGCTGTCTCTTTGCTCCTTCACTCCGCTGTCTCTTCGCTCCTTCGCTCCGCGTGTCTCTTCGCTCCTTCGCTCCGTGTGTCTCTTCGCTCCTTCACTCCACTGACTATTCGCTCCTTCACTCCGCTGTCACTTCGCTCCTTCACTCCACTGTCTCTTCGTTCCTTCACTCCGCGTGTCTCTTCGCTCCTTCACTCCGCTGACTCTTCGCTCCTTCACTCCGCTGTCTTTTCGCTCCTTTACTCTGCTTGTCTCTTCGTTCCTTCGCTCCGCTGACTCTTCGCTCCTTCACTCCGCTGTCTCTTCGCTACTTCGCTCCGTGTGTCTCTTCGCTCCATCACTCCGCTGTCTCTTTGCTCCTTCACTCCGCTGTCTCTTCGCTCCTTCACTCCGCTGTCTCCTCGCTCCTTCACTCTGCTGTCTCTTCGCTCCTTCACTCCGCTGTCTCTTCGCTCCTTCACTTCGCTGTCTCTTCGCTCCTTCGCTCCGCTGTCTCTTCGCTCCTTCAGTCCGTGTGTCTCTTCGCTCATTCACTCCGCTGTCTCTTTGCTCCTTCACTCCACTGTCTCTTCGCTCCTTCGCTCCGCGTGTATCTTCGCTCCTTCGCTCCGTGTGTCGCTTCGCTCCTTCACTCCGTTGTCTCTTCGTTCCTTCGCTCCGCGTGTCTCTTCGCTCCATCGCTCCGTGTGTCTCTTCGCTCCTTCGCTCCGTGTGTCTCTTTGCTCCTTCACTCCGTGTGTCTCTTCGCTCCTTCGTTCCGCTGACTCTTCGCTCCTTCGCTCCGCTGTCTCTTCGCTCCTTCGCTCCGCTGACTCTTCGTTCCTTCATTCCGCTGTCTCTTCGCTCCTTCACTCCGCTGTCTCTTCGCTCCTTCGCTCCGTGTGTCTCTTCGCTCCTTCACTCCGCTGTCTCTTCGCTCCTTCGCTCCGTGTCTCTCTTCGCTCCATCACTCCGCTGTCTCTTCGCTCCTTCACTCCGCTATCTCTTTGCACCTTCTCTCCGCGTGTCTCTTCGCTCCGCTGTCTCGTCGCTCCCTCACTCCGTGTGTCTCTTCGCTCCTTCATTCCGCTGTCTCTTCGCTCCTTCACTCCGCTGTCTCTTCGCTCCTTCACTCAGTGTGTCTCTTCGCTCCTTCACTCCGCTGTCTCTTCGCTATTTCGCTCCGTGTGTCTCTTCGCTCCTTCACTCCGCTGTCTCTTCGCTCCTTCGCTCCGTGTGTCTCTTTGCTCCTTCACTCCGCTTTCTCTTCGCTCCTTCACTTCGCTGTCTCTTCGCTCCTTCACTCCGTTGTCTCTTCGCTCCTTCAATCCGCTGTCTCTTCGCTCCGTGTGTCTCTTCGCTCCATCACTCCGCTGTCTCTTTGCTCCTTCACTCCGCTGTCTCTTCGCTCCTTCGCTCCGCGTGTCTCTTCGCTCCTTCGCTCCGTGTGTCTCTTCGCTCCTTCACTCCACTGACTATTCGCTCCTTCACTCCGCTGTCACTTCGCTCCTTCACTCCACTGTCTCTTCGTTCCTTCACTCCGCGTGTCTCTTCGCTCCTTCGCTCCGTGTGTCTCTTCGCTCCTTCGCTCTGTGTGTCTCCTTGCTCCTTCACTCCGCTGTCTTTTCGCTCCTTTACTCTGCGTGTCTCTTCGTTCCTTCGCTCCGCTGACTCTTCGCTCCTTCACTCCGCTGTCTCTTCGCTACTTCGCTCCGTGTGTCTCTTCGCTCCATCACTCCGCTGTCTCTTTGCTCCTTCACTCCGCTGTCTCTTCGCTCCTTCACTCCGTTGTCTCCTCGCTCCTTCACTCTGCTGTCTCTTCGCTCCTTCACTCCGCTGTCTCTTCGCTCCTTCACTTCGCTGTCTCTTCGCTCCTTCGCTCCGCTGTCTCTTCGCTCCTTCAGTCCGTGTGTCTCTTCGCTCATTCACTCCGCTGTCTCTTTGCTCCTTCACTCTACTGTCTCTTCGCTCCTTCGCTCCGCGTGTATCTTCGCTCCTTCGCTCCGTGTGTCACTTCGCTCCGTCACTCCGTTGTCTCTTCGTTCCTTCGCTCCGCGTGTCTCTTCGCTCCATCGCTCCGTGTGTCTCTTCGCTCCTTCGCTCCGTGTGTCTCTTTGCTCCTTCACTCCGTGTGTCTCTTCGCTCCTTCGTTCCGCTGACTCTTCGCTCCTTCGCTCCGCTGTCTCTTCGCTCCTTCGCTCCGCTGACTCTTCGTTCCTTCATTCCGCTGTCTCTTCGCTCCTTCACTCCGCTGTCTCTTCGCTCCTTCGCTCCGTGTATCTCTTCGCTCCTTCACTCCGCTGTCTCTTCGCTCCTTCGCTCCGTGTCTCTCTTCGCTCCATCACTCCGCTGTCTCTTCGCTCCTTCACTCCGCTATCTCTTTGCACCTTCTCTCCGCGTGTCTCTTCGCTCCGCTGTCTCGTCGCTCCCTCACTCCGTGTGTCTCTTCGCTCCTTCATTCCGCTGTCTCTTCGCTCCTTCACTCCGCTGTCTCTTCGCTATTTCGCTCCGTGTGTCTCTTCGCTCCTTCACTCCGCTGTCTCTTCGCTCCTTCGCTCCGTGTGTCTCTTTGCTCCTTCACTCCGCTTTCTCTTCGCTCCTTCACTTCGCTGTCTCTTCGCTCCTTCACTCCGTTGTCTCTTCGCTCCTTCACTCCTCAATCTCTTCGCTCCTTCGCTCCGCTGTCTCTTCGCTCCTTCGCTCCGCTGTCTCTTCGCTCCTTCATCCGTGTGTCTCTTCGCTCCTTCACTCCGCTGTCTCTTCGCTCCTTCAATCCGCTGTCTCTTCGCTCCGTGTGTCTCTTCGCTCCATCACTCCGCTGACTCTTTGCTCCTTCACTCCGCTGTCTCTTCGCTCCTTCGCTCCGCGTGTCTCTTCGCTCCTTCGCTCCGTGTGTCTCTTCGCTCCTTCACTCCACTGACTATTCGCTCCTTCACTCCGCTGTCACTTCGCTCCTTCACTCCACTGTCTCTTCGTTCCTTCACTCCGCGTGTCTCTTCGCTCCTCCGCTCCGTGTGTCTCTTCGCTCCTTCGCTCCGTGTGTCTCCTTGCTCCTTCACTCCGCTGTCTTTTCGCTCCTTTACTCTGCGTGTCTCTTCGTTCCTTCGCTCCGCTGACTCTTCGCTCCTTCACTCCGCTGTCTCTTCGCTACTTCGCTCCGTGTGTCTCTTCGCTCCATCACTCCGCTGTCTCTTTGCTCCTTCACTCCGCTGTCTCTTCGCTCCTTCACTCCGCTGTCTCCTCGCTCCTTCACTCTGCTGTCTCTTCGCTCCTTCACTCTGCTGTCTCTTCGCTCCTTCACTTCGCTGTCTCTTCGCTCCTTCGCTCCGCTGTCTCTTCGCTCCTTCAGTCCGTGTGTCTCTTCGCTCATTCACTCCGCTGTCTCTTTGCTCCTTCACTCCACTGACTCTTCGCTCCTTCGCTCCGCTTGTCTCTTCGCTCCTTCGCTCCGTGTGTCTCGTCGCTCCTTCACTCCGCTGACTCTTCGCTCCGTCACTCCGCTGTCACTTCGCTCCTTCACTCCGTTGTCTCTTCGTTCCTTCGCTCCGCGTGTCTCTTCGCTCCATCGCTCCGTGTGTCTCTTCGCTCCTTCGCTCCGTGTGTCTCTTTGCTCCTTCACACCGTGTGTCTCTTCGCTCCTTCGTTCCGCTGACTCTTCGCTCCTTCGCTCCGCTGTCTCTTCGCTCCTTCGCTCCGCTGACTCTTCGTTCCTTCATTCCGCTGTCTCTTCGCTCCTTCACTCCGCTGTCTCTTCGCTCCTCCGCTCCGTGTGTCTCTTCGCTCCTTCACTCCACTGTCTCTTCGCTCCTTCGCTCCGTGTCTCTCTTCGCTCCATCACTCCACTGTCTCTTCGCTCCTTCACTCCGCTATCTCTTCGCACCTTCTCTCCGCGTGTCTCTTCGCTCCGCTGTCTCTTCGCTCCCTCACTCCGTGTGTCTCTTCGCTCCTTCATTCCGCTGTCT
The DNA here is from genome assembly GCF_047496885.1 of Scyliorhinus torazame. Lineage (NCBI taxonomy): Eukaryota > Metazoa > Chordata > Chondrichthyes > Carcharhiniformes > Scyliorhinidae > Scyliorhinus > Scyliorhinus torazame. The sequence goes on from NC_092716.1 coordinate 260,062,966, forward strand.
CTTCGCTCCTTCACTCCGCTGTCTCTTCGCTCTTTCACTCCGCTGTCTCTTCGCTCCTTCACTCCGCTGTCTCTTCGCTCCTTCGCTCCACTGTCTCTTCGCTCCTTCACTCCACTGTTTCTTTGCTCCTTCACTCCGCTGTCTCTTCGCTCCTTCGCTCCGTGTGTCTCTTCGCTCCTTCGCTCCGTGTGTCTCTTTGCTCCTTCACTCCGTGTGTCTCTTCGCTCCTTCGCTCCGCTGACTCTTCGCTCCTTCGCTCCGCTGTCTCTTCGCTCCTTCACTCCGCTGACTCTTCGTTCCTTCATTCCACTGTCTCTTCGCTCCTTCACTCCGCTGTCTCTTCGCTCCTTCGCTCCGTGTGTCTCTTCGCTCCATCACTCCGCTGTCTCTTCGCTCCTTCACTCCGCTATCTCTTCGCACCTTCGCTCCACGTGTCTCTTCACTCCTTCGCTCCACTGTCTCTTTGCTCCCTCACTCCGTGTGTCTCTTCGCTCCTTCATTCCGCTGTCTCTTCGCTCCTTCACTCCGCTGTCTCTTCGCTCCTTCACTCCGTGTGTCTCTTCGCTCCTTCACTCCGCTGTCTCTTCGCTCCTTCGCTCCATGTGTCTCTTCGCTCCATCACTCCGCTGGCTCTTCGCTCCTTCACTCCGCTATCTCTTCGCACCTTCGCTCCGCGTGTCTCTTCGCTCCTTCGCTCCGCTGTCTCTTCGCTCCCTCACTCCGTGTGTCTCTTCGCTCCTTCACTCCGCTGTCTGTTCGCTCCTTCGCTCCGCTGTCTCTTCGCTCCCTCACTCCGTGTGTCTCTTCGCTCCGCTGACTCTTCGCTCCATCACTCCGCGTGTGTCTTTGCTCCTTCGCTCCGCTCTCTCTTCGCTCCGTCACTCCGTGTGTCTCCTCGCTCCTTCACTCCGCTGTCTCTTCGCTCCTTCGCTCCGCTGTCTCTTCGCTCCTTCACTCCGCTATCTCTTCGCACCTTCGCTCCGCGTGTCTCTTCGCTCCTTCGCTCCGCTGTCTCTTCACTCCCTCACTCCGTGTGTCTCTTCGCTCCTTCACTCTGCTGTCTCTTCGCTCCTACGCTCCGCTGCCTCTTCGCTCCCTCACTCCGTGTGTCTCTTCGCTCCTTCACTCCGCTGTCTCTTCGCTCCCTCACTCCGCGTGTGTCTTTGCTCCTTCGCTCCGCTGTCTCTTCGCTCCTTCACTCCGCTGTCTCTTCGCTCCTTCGCTCCGTTGTCTCTTCGCTCCCTCACTCCGTGTGTCTCTTCGCTCCTTCGCTCCGCAGACTCTTCGCTCCTTCGCTCCGCTGTCTCTTCGCTCCCTCACTCCGCTGTCTCTTCGCTCCTTCATTTTGCGTGTCTCTTCGTTCCTTCGCTCCGCTGACTCTTCGCTCCTTCACTCCGCAGTCTCTTCGCTCCTTCGCTCCGTGTGTCTCTTTGCTCCTTCACTCCGCCTTCTCTTCGCTCCTTCACTTCGCTGTCTCTTCGCTCCTTCACTCCGTTGTCTCTTCGCTCCTTCACTCCTCAATCTCTTCGCTCCTTCGCTCCGCTGTCTCTTCGCTCCTTCGCTCCGCTGTCTCTTCGCTCCTTCATCCATGTGTCTCTTCGCTCCTTCACTCCGCTGTCTCTTCGCTCCTTCAATCCGCTGTCTCTTCGCTCCGTGTGTCTCTTCGCTCCATCACTCCGCTGTCTCTTTGCTCCTTCACTCCGCTGTCTCTTCGCTCCGCGTGTCTCTTCGCTCCTTCGCTCCGTGTGTCTCTTCGCTCCTTCACTCCACTGACTATTCGCTCCTTCACTCCGCTGTCACTTCGCTCCTTCACTCCACTGTTCTATTCGTTCCTTCACTCCGCGTGTCTCTTCGCTCCTTCGCTCCGTGTGTCTCTTCGCTCCTTCGCTCCGTGTGTCTCCTTGCTCCTTCACTCCGCTGTCTTTTCGCTCCTTTACTCTGCGTGTCTCTTCGTTCCTTCGCTCCGCTGACTCTTCGCTCCTTCACTCCGCTGTCTCTTCGCTACTTCGCTCCGTGTGTCTCTTCGCTCCATCACTCCGCTGTCTCTTTGCTCCTTCACTCCGCTGTCTCTTCGCTCCTTCACTCCGCTGTCTCCTCGCTCCTTCACTCTGCTGTCTCTTCGCTCCTTCACTCCGCTGTCTCTTCGCTCCTTCACTTCGCTGTCTCTTCGCTCCTTCGCTCCGCTGTCTCTTCGCTCCTTCAGTCCGTGTGTCTCTTCGCTCATTCACTCCGCTGTCTCTTTGCTCCTTCACTCCACTGTCTCTTCGCTCCTTCGCTCCGCGTGTATCTTCACTCCTGCGCTCCGTGTGTCACTTCGCTCCTTCACTCCGTTGTCTCTTCGTTCCTTCGCTCCGGGTGTCTCTTCGCTCCATCGCTCCGTGTGTCTCTTCGCTCCTTCGCTCCGTGTGTCTCTTTGCTCCTTCACTCCGTGTGTCTCTTCGCTCCTTCGTTCCGCTGACTCTTCGCTCCTTCGCTCCGCTGTCTCTTCGCTCCTTCGCTCCGCTGACTCTTCGTTCCTTCATTCCGCTGTCTCTTCGCTCCTTCACTCCGCTGTCTCTTCGCTCCTTCGCTCCGTGTGTCTCTTCGCTCCTTCACTCCGCTGTCTCTTCGCTCCTTCGCTCCGTGTCTCTCTTCGCTCCATCACTCCGCTGTCTCTTCGCTCCTTCACTCCGCTATCTCTTTGCACCTTCTCTCCGCGTGTCTCTTCGCTCCGCTGTCTCTTCGCTCCCTCACTCCGTGTGTCTCTTCGCTCCTTCATTCCGCTGTCTCTTCGCTCCTTCACTCCGCTGTCTCTTCGCTCCTTCACTCAGTATGTCTCTTCGCTCCTTCACTCCGCTGTCTCTTCGCTATTTCGCTCCGTGTGTCTCTTCGCTCCTTTACTCCGCTGTCTCTTCGCTCCTTCGCTCCGTGTGTCTCTTTGCTCCTTCACTCCGCTTTCTCTTCGCTCCTTCACTTCGCTGTCTCTTCGCTCCTTCACTCCGTTGTCTCTTCGCTCCTTCACTCCTCAATCTCTTCGCTCCGCTGTCTCTTCGCTCCTTCGCTCCGCTGTCTCTTCGTTCCTTCGCTCCGCTGACTCTTCGCTCCTTCACTCCGCAGTCTCTTCGCTCCTTCGCTCCGTGTGTCTCTTTGCTCCTTCACTCCGCCTTCTCTTCGCTCCTTCACTTTGCTGTCTCTTCGCTCCTTCACTCCGTTGTCTCTTCGCTCCTTCACTCCTCAATCTCTTCGCTCCTTCGCTCCGCTGTCTCTTCGCTCCTTCGCTCCGCTGTCTCTTCGCTCCTTCATCCGTGTGTCTCTTCGCTCCTTCACTCCGCTGTCTCTTCGCTCCTTCAATCCGCTGTCTCTTCGCTCCGTGTGTCTCTTCGCTCCATCACTCCGCTGTCTCTTTGCTCCTTCACTCCGCTGTCTCTTCGCTCCTTCGCTCCGCGTGTCTCTTCGCTCCTTCGCTCCGTGTGTCTCTTCGCTCCTTCAGTCCACTGTCTCTTCGTTCCTTCACTCCGCGTGTCTCTTCGCTCCTTCGCTCCGTGTGTCTCTTCGCTCCTTCGCTCCGTGTGTCTCCTTGCTCCTTCACTCCGCTGTCTTTTCGCTCCTTTACTCTGCGTGTCTCTTCGTTCCTTCGCTCCGCTGACTCTTCGCTCCTTCACTCCGCTGTCTCTTCGCTACTTCGCTCCGTGTGTCTCTTCGCTCCATCACTTCGCTGTCTCTTTGCTCCATCACTCCGCTGTCTCTTCGCTCCTTCACTCCGCTGTCTCCTCGCTCCTTCACTCTGCTGTCTCTTCGCTCCTTCACTCCGCTGTCTCTTCGCTCCTTCACTTCGCTGTCTCTTCGCTCCTTCGCTCCGCTGTCTCTTCGCTCCTTCAGTCCGTGTGTCTCTTCGCTCATTCACTCCGCTGTCTCTTTGCTCCTTCACTCCACTGTCTCTTCGCTCCTTCGCTCCGCGTGTATCTTCGCTCCTTCGCTCCGTGTGTCACTTCGCTCCTTCACTCCGTTTTCTCTTCGTTCCTTCGCTCCGCGTGTCTCTTCGCTCCATCACTCCGTGTGTCTCTTCGCTCCTTCGCTCCGTGTGTCTCTTTGCTCCTTCACTCCGTGTGTCTCTTCGCTCCTTCGCTCCGCTGACTCTTCGCTCCTTCGCTCCGCTGTCTCTTCGCTCCTTCGCTCCGCTGACTCTTCGTTCCTTCATTCCGCTGTCTCTTCGCTCCTTCACTCCGCTGTCTCTTCGCTCCTTCGCTCCGTGTGTCTCTTCGCTCCATCACTCCGCTGTCTCTTCGCTCCTTCACTCCGCTATCTCTTTGCACCTTCTCTCCGCGTGTCTCTTCGCTCCGCTGTCTCGTCGCTCCCTCACTCCGTGTGTCTCTTCGCTCCTTCATTCCGCTGTCTCTACGCTCCTTCACTCCGCTGTCTCTTCGCTCCTTCACTCAGTGTGTCTCTTCGCTCATTCACTCCGCTGTCTCTTCGCTATTTCGCTCCGTGTGTCTCTTCGCTCCTTCACTCCACTGTCTCTTCGCTCCTTCGCTCCGTGTGTCTCTTTGCTCCTTCACTCCGCTTTCTCTTCGCTCCTTCACTTCGCTGTCTCTTCGCTCCTTCACTCCGTTGTCTCTTCGCTCCTTCACTCCTCAATCTCTTCGCTCCTTCGCTCCGCTGTCTCTTCGCTCCTTCGCTCCGCTGTCTCTTCGCTCCTTCATCCGTGTGTCTCTTCGCTCCTTCACTCCGCTGTCTCTTCGCTCCTTCAATCCGCTGTCTCTTCGCTCCGTGTGTCTCTTCGCTCCATCACTCCGCTGTCTCTTTGCTCCTTCACTCCGCTGTCTCTTCGCTCCTTCGCTCCGCGTGTCTCTTCGCTCCTTCGCTCCGTGTGTCTCTTCGCTCCTTCACTCCACTGACTATTCGCTCCTTCACTCCGCTGTCACTTCGCTCCTTCACTCCACTGTCTCTTCGTTCCTTCACTCCGCGTGTCTCTTCGCTCCTTCGCTCCGTGTGTCTCTTCGCTCCTTCGCTCCGTGTGTCTCCTTGCTCCTTCACTCCGCTGTCTTTTCGGTCCTTTACTCTGCGTGTCTCTTCGTTCCTTCGCTCCGCTGACTCTTCGCTCCTTCACTCCGCTGTCTCTTCGCTACTTTGCTCCGTGTGTCTCTTCGCTCCATCACTCCGCTGTCTCTTTGCTCCTTCACTCCGCTGTCTCTTCGCTCCTTCACTCCGCTGTCTCCTCGCTCCTTCACTTCGCTGTCTCGTCGCTCCTTCGCTCCGCTGTCTCTTCGCTCCTTCAGTCCGTGTGGCTCTTCGCTCATTCACTCCGCTGTCTCTTTGCTCCTTCACTCCACTGTCTCTTCGCTCCTTCGCTCCGCGTGTCTCTTCGCTCCTTCGCTCCGTGTGTCGCTTCGCTCCTTCACTCCGCTGACTCTTCGCTCCGTCACTCCGCTGTCACTTCGCTCCTTCACTCCGTTGTCTCTTCGTTCCTTCGCTCCGCGTGTCTCTTCGCTCCATCGCTCCGTGTGTCTCTTCGCTCCTTTGCTCCGTGTGTCTCTTTGCTCCTTCACTCCGTGTGTCTCTTCGCTCCTTCGTTCCGCTGACTCTTCGCTCCTTCGCTCCGCTGTCTCTTCGCTCCTTCGCTCCGCTGACTCTTCGTTCCTTCATTCCGCTGTCTCTTCGATCCTTCACTCCGCTGTCTCTTCTCTCCTTCGCTCCGTGTGTCTCTTCGCTCCTTCACTCCGCTGTCTCTTCACTCCTTCGCTGCGTGTCTCTCTTCGCTCCATCACTCCGCTGTCTCTTCGCTCCTTCACTCCGCTATCTCTTTGCACCTTCTCTCCGCGTGTCTCTTCGCTCCGCTGTCTCTTCGCTCCCTCACTCCGTGTGTCTCTTCGCTCCTTCATTCCGCTGTCTCTTCGCTCCTTCACTCCGCTGTCTCTTCGCTCCTTCACTCAGTGTGTCTCTTCGCTCCTTCACTCCGCTGTCTCTTCGCTATTTCGCTCCGTGTGTCTCTTCGCTCCTTCACTCCGCTGTCTCTTCGCTCCTTCGCTCCGTGTGTCTCTTTGCTCCTTCGCTCCGCTGTCTCTTCGCTCCTTCGCTCCGCTGTCTCTTCGCTCCTTCATCCGTGTGTCTCTTCGCTCCTTCACTCCGCTGTCTCTTCGCTCCTTCAATCCGCTGTCTCTTCGCTCCGTGTGTCTCTTCGCTCCATCACTCCGCTGTCTCTTTGCTCCTTCACTCCGCTGTCTCTTCGCTCCTTCGCTCCGCGTGTCTCTTCGCTCCTTCGCTCCGTGTGTCTCTTCGCTCCTTCACTCCACTGACTATTCGCTCCTTCACTCCGCTGTCACTTCGCTCCTTCACTCCACTGTCTCTTCGTTCCTTCACTCCGCGTGTCTCTTCGCTCCTTCGCTCCGTGTGTCTCTTCGCTCCTTCGCTCCGTGTGTCTCCTTGCTCCTTCACTCCGCTGTCTTTTCGCTCCTTTACTCTGCGTGTCTCTTCGTTCCTTCGCTCCGCTGACTCTTCGCTCCTTCACTCCGCTGTCTCTTCGCTACTTCGCTCCGTGTGTCTCTTCGCTCCATCACTCCGCTGTCTCTTTGCTCCTTCACTCCGCTGTCTCTTCGCTCCTTCACTCCGCTGTCTCCTCGCTCCTTCACTCTGCTGTCTCTTCGCTCCTTCACTCTGCTGTCTCTTCGCTCCTTCACTTCGCTGTCTCTTCGCTCCTTCGCTCCGCTGTCTCTTCGCTCCTTCAGTCCGTGTGTCTCTTCGCTCATTCACTCCGCTGTCTCTTTGCTCCTTCACTCCACTGTCTCTTCGCTCCTTCGCTCCGCGTGTCTCTTCGCTCCTTCGCTCCGTGTGTCTCTTCGCTCCTTCACTCCGCTGACTCTTCGCTCCGTCACTCCGCTGTCACTTCGCTCCTTCACTCCGTTGTCTCTTCGTTCCTTCGCTCCGCGTGTCTCTTCGCTCCATCGCTCCGTGTGTCTCTTCGCTCCTTTGTTCCGCTGACTCTTCGCTCCTTCGCTCCGCTGTCTCTTCGCTCCTTCGCTCCGCTGACTCTTCGTTCCTTCATTCCGCTGTCTCTTCGCTCCTTCACTCCGCTGTCTCTTCGCTCCTTCGCTCCGTTTGTCTCTTCGCTCCTTCACTCCGCTGTCTCTTCGCTCCTTCGCTCCGTGTCTCTCTTCGCTCCATCACTCCGCTGTCTCTTCGCTCCTTCACTCCGCTATCTCTTCGCACCTTCTCTCCGCGTGTCTCTTCGCTCCGCTGTCTCTTCGCTCCCTCACTCCGTGTGTCTCTTCGCTCCTTCATTCCGCTGTCTCTTCGCTCCTTCACTCCGCTGTCTCTTCGCTCCTTCACTCCGCTGTCTCTTCGCTCCTTCGCTCCGTGTCTCTCTTCGCTCCATCACTCCGCTGTCTCTTCGCTCCTTCACTCCGCTATCTCTTCGCACCTTCTCTCCGCGTGTCTCTTCGCTCCGCTGTCTCTTCGCTCCCTCACTCCGTGTGTCTCTTCGCTCCTTCATTCCGCTGTCTCTTCGCTCCTTCACTCCGCTGTCTCTTCGCTCCTTCACTCAGTGTGTCTCTTCGCTCCTTCACTCCGCTGTCTCTTCGCTATTTCGCTCCGTGTGTCTCTTCGCTCCTTCACTCTGCTGACTCTTCGCTCCTTCGCTCCGCTGTCTCTTCACTCCTTCGCTCCACTGTCTCTTTGCTCCTTCACTCCGCTGTCTCTTCGCTCCTTCGCTCCGCTGTCTCTTCACTCCTTCGCTCCACTGTCACTTCGCTCCTTCACTCCGCTGACTCTTCGCTCCTTCACTCCGCTGTCACTTCGCTCCTTCGCTCCGCTGTCTCTTCGTTCCTTCGCTCCGCGTGTCTCTTCGCTCCATCGCTCCGTGTGTCTCTTCGCTCCTTCGCTCCGTGTGTCTCTTTGCTCCTTCACTCCGTGTGTCTCTTCGCTCCTTCGTTTTGCTGACTCTTCGCTCCTTTGCTCCGCTGTCTCTTCGCTCCTTCGCTCCGCTGACTCTTCGTTCCTTCATTCCGCTGTCTCTTCGCTCCTTCACTCCGCTGTCTCTTCGCTCCTTCGCTCCGTGTGTCTCTTCGCTCCTTCACTCCGCTGTCTCTTCGCTCCTTCGCTCCGTGTGTCTCTTCGCTCCATCACTCCGCTGTCTCGTCGCTCCTTCACTCCGCTATCTCTTCGCACCTTCTCTCCGCGTGTCTCTTCGCTCCTTCGCTCCGCTGTCTCTTCGCTCCCTCACTCCGTGTGTTACTTCGCTCCTTCATTCCGCTGTCTCTTCACTCCCTCACTCCGTGTGTCATTTCGCTCCTTCACTCCGCTGTCTCTTCGCTCCCTCACTCCGCGTGTGTCTTTGCTCCTTCGCTCCGCTGTCTCTTCGCTCCTTCACTCCGCTGTCTCCTCGCTCCTTCACTCTGCTGTCTCTTCGCTCCTTCACTCTGCTGTCTCTTCGCTCCTTCACTTCGCTGTCTCTTCGCTCCTTCGCTCCGCTGTCTCTTCGCTCCTTCAGTCCGTGTGTCTCTTCGCTCATTCACTCCGCTGTCTCTTTGCTCCTTCACTCCACTGTCTCTTCGCTCCTTCGCTCCGCGTGTCTCTTCGCTCCTTCGCTCCGTGTGTCTCTTCGCTCCTTCACTCCGCTGACTCTTCACTCCGTCACTCCGCTGTCACTTCGCTCCTTCACTCCGTTGTCTCTTCGTTCCTTCGCTCCGCGTGTCTCTTCGCTCCATCGCTCCGTGTGTCTCTTCGCTCCTTCGCTCCGTGTGTCTCTTTGCTCCTTCACTCCGTGTGTCTCTTCGCTCCTTCGTTCCGCTGACTCTTCGCTCCTTCGCTCCGCTGTCTCTTCGCTCCTTCGCTCCGCTGACTCTTCGTTCCTTCATTCCGCTGTCTCTTCGATCCTTCACTCCGCTGTCTCTTCGCTCCTTCGCTCCGTTTGTCTCTTCGCTCCTTCACTCCGCTGTCTCTACGCTCCTTCGCTCCGTGTCTCTCTTCGCTCCATCACTCCGCTGTCTCTTCGCTCCTTCACTCCGCTATCTTTTCGCACCTTCTCTCCACGTGTCTCTTCGCTCCGCTGTCTCTTCGCTCCCTCACTCCGTGTGTCTCTTCGCTCCTTCATTCCGCTGTCTCTTCGCTCCTTCACTCCGCTGTCTCTTCGCTCCTTCACTCCGCTGTCTCTTCGCTCCTTCGCTCCGTGTCTCTCTTCGCTCCATCCCTCCGCTGTCTCTTCGCTCCTTCACTCCGCTATCTCTTCGCACCTTCTCTCCGCGTGTCTCTTCGCTCCGCTGTCTCTTCGCTCCCTCACTCCGTGTGTCTCTTCGCTCCTTCATTCCGCTGTCTCTTCGCTCCTTCACTCCGCTGTCTCTTCGCTCCTTCACTCAGTGTGTCTCTTCGCTCCTTCACTCCGCTGTCTCTTCGCTATTTCGCTACGTGTGTCTCTTCGCTCCTTCACTCTGCTGACTCTTCGCTCCTTCGCTCCGCTGTCTCTTCACTCCTTCGCTCCACTGTCTCTTTGCTCCTTCACTCCGCTGTCTCTTCGCTCCTTCGCTCCGCTGTCTCTTCACTCCTTCGCTCCACTGTCTCTTCGCTCCTTCACTCCGCTGACTCTTCGCTCCTTCACTCCGCTGTCACTTCGCTCCTTCGCTCCGCTGTCTCTTCGTTCCTTTGCTCCGCGTGTCTCTTCGCTCCATCGCTCCGTGTGTCTCTTCGCTCCTTCGCTCCGTGTGTCTCTTTGCTCCTTCACTCCGTGCGTCGCTTCGCTCCTTCGTTTTGCTGACTCTTCGCTCCTTTGCTCCGCTGTCTCTTCGCTCCTTCGCTCCACAGACTCCTCGCTCCTTCGCTCCCCTGTCTCTTCGCTCCCTCACTCCGCTGTCTCTTCGCTCCTTTATTTTGCGTGTCTCTTCGTTCCTTCGCTCCGCTGACTCTTCGCTCCTTCACTCCGCTGTCTCTTCGCTCCTTCGCTCCGTGTGTCTCTTAGATCCTTCACTCCGCCTTCTCTTCGCTCCTTCACTTCGCTGTCTCTTCGCTCCTTCACTCCGTTGTCTCTTCGCTCCTTCACTCCGCAGTCTCTTCGCTCCTTCGCTCCGCTGTCTCTTCGCTCCTTCTCTCCGCTGTCTCTTCGCTCCTTCATCCGTGTGTCTCTTCGCTCCTTCACTCCGCTGTCTCTTCGCTCCTTCAATCCGCTGTCTCTTCGCTCCGTGTGTCTCTTCGCTCCATCACTCCGCTGTTTCTTTGCTCCTTCACTCCGCTGTCTCTTCGCTCCTTCGCTCCGCGTGTCTCTTCGCTCCTTCGCTCCGCGTGTCTCTTCGCTCCTTCGCTCCGTGTGTCTCTTCGCTCCTTCACTCCGCTGACTCTTCGCTCCTTCACTCCGCTGTCACTTCGCTCCATCACTCCACTGTCTCTTCGTTCCTTCTCTCCGCGTGTCTCTTCGCTCCATCGCTCCGTGTGTCTCTTCGCTCGTTCGCTCCGTGTGTCTCTTTGCTCCTTCACTCCGTGTGTCTCTTCGCTCCTTCGTTCCGCTGACTCTTTGCTCCTTCACTCCGTGTGTCTCTTCGCACCATCACTCCACTGTTCCTTTGCTCCTTCACTCCGCGTGTCTCTTCGCTCCTTCGCTCCATGTGTCTTTTCGCTCCTTCGCTCCGTGTGTCTCCTTGCTCCTTCACTCCGCTGTCTTTTCGCTCCTTTACTCTGCGTGTCTCTTCGTTCCTTCGCTCCGCTGACACTTTGTCCTTCACTCCGCTGTCTCTTCGCTACTTCGCACCGTGTGTCTCTTCGCTCCATCACTCCGCTGTCTCTTTGCTCCTACACTCCGCTGTCTCTTCGCTCCTTCACTCCGCTGTCTCCTCGCTCCTTCACTCTGCTGTCTCTTCGCTCCTTCACTCCGCTGTCTCTTCGCTCCTTCACTTCGCTGTCTCTTCGCTCCTTCGCTCCTCTGTCTCGTCGCTCCTTCACTCCGCTGACTCTTCGCTCCTTCACTCCGCTGTCACTTCGCTCCTTCACTCCGCTGTCTCTTCGTTCCTTTTCTCCGCATGTCTCTTTGCTCCATCGCTCCGTGTGTCTCTTCGCTCGTTCGCTCCGTGTGTCTCTTTGCTCCTTCACTCCGTGTGTCTCTTCGCTCCTTCGTTCCGCTGACTCTTCGCTCCTTCACTCCGCTGTCTCTTCGCTCCTTCGCTCCGCTGACTCTTCGTTCCTTCATTCCGCTGTCTCTTCGCTCCTTCGCTCCGCTGTCTCTTCGCTCCTTCGCTCCGTGTGTCTCTTCGCTCATTCACTCCGCTGTCTCTTCGCTCCTTCGCTCCGTGTGTCTCTTGGCTCCATCATTCCGCTGTCTCTTCGCTCCTTCACTCCGCTATCTTTCCCACCTTTTCTCCGCGTGTCCCTTCGCTCCTTCGCTCCGCTGTCTCTTCGCTCCCTCACTGCATGTGTCTCTTCGCTCCTTCATTCCGCTGTCTCTTCGTTCCTTCACTCCGCTGTCTCTTCGCTCCTTCACTCCGTGTGTCTCTTCGCTCCTTTACTCCGCTGTCTCTTCGCTATTTCGCTCCGTGTGTCTCTTCGCTCCTTCACCCCGCTGACTCTTCACTCCCTCACTCCGTGTGTCATTTCGCTCCTTCACTCCGCTGTCTCTTCGCTCCCTCACTCCGCGTGTGTCTTTGCTCCTTCGCTCCGCTGTCTCTTCGCTCCTTCACTCCGCTGTCTCCTCGCTCCTTCACTCTGCTGTCTCTTCGCTCCTTCACTCTGCTGTCTCTTCGCTCCTTCACTTCGCTGTCTCTTCGCTCCTTCGCTCCGCTGTCTCTTCGCTCCTTCAGTCCGTGTGTCTCTTCGCTCATTCACTCCGCTGTCTCTTTGCTCCTTCACTCCACTGTCTCTTCGCTCCTTCGCTCCGCGTGTCTCTTCGCTCCTTCGCTCCGTGTGTCTCTTCGCTCCTTCACTCCGCTGACTCTTCACTCCGTCACTCCGCTGTCACTTCGCTCCTTCACTCCGTTGTCTCTTCGTTCCTTCGCTCCGCGTGTCTCTTCGCTCCATCGCTCCGTGTGTCTCTTCGCTCCTTCGCTCCGTGTGTCTCTTTGCTCCTTCACTCCGTGTGTCTCTTCGCTCCTTCGTTCCGCTGACTCTTCGCTCCTTCGCTCCGCTGTCTCTTCGCTCCTTCGCTCCGCTGACTCTTCGTTCCTTCATTCCGCTGTCTCTTCGATCCTTCACTCCGCTGTCTCTTCGCTCCTTCGCTCCGTTTGTCTCTTCGCTCCTTCACTCCGCTGTCTCTACGCTCCTTCGCTCCGTGTCTCTCTTCGCTCCATCACTCCGCTGTCTCTTCGCTCCTTCACTCCGCTATCTTTTCGCACCTTCTCTCCACGTGTCTCTTCGCTCCGCTGTCTCTTCGCTCCCTCACTCCGTGTGTCTCTTCGCTCCTTCATTCCGCTGTCTCTTCGCTCCTTCACTCCGCTGTCTCTTCGCTCCTTCACTCCGCTGTCTCTTCGCTCCTTCGCTCCGTGTCTCTCTTCGCTCCATCCCTCCGCTGTCTCTTCGCTCCTTCACTCCGCTATCTCTTCGCACCTTCTCTCCGCGTGTCTCTTCGCTCCGCTGTCTCTTCGCTCCCTCACTCCGTGTGTCTCTTCGCTCCTTCATTCCGCTGTCTCTTCGCTCCTTCACTCCGCTGTCTCTTCGCTCCTTCACTCAGTGTGTCTCTTCGCTCCTTCACTCCGCTGTCTCTTCGCTATTTCGCTACGTGTGTCTCTTCGCTCCTTCACTCTGCTGACTCTTCGCTCCTTCGCTCCGCTGTCTCTTCACTCCTTCGCTCCACTGTCTCTTTGCTCCTTCACTCCGCTGTCTCTTCGCTCCTTCGCTCCGCTGTCTCTTCACTCCTTCGCTCCACTGTCTCTTCGCTCCTTCACTCCGCTGACTCTTCGCTCCTTCACTCCGCTGTCACTTCGCTCCTTCGCTCCGCTGTCTCTTCGTTCCTTTGCTCCGCGTGTCTCTTCGCTCCATCGCTCCGTGTGTCTCTTCGCTCCTTCGCTCCGTGTGTCTCTTTGCTCCTTCACTCCGTGCGTCGCTTCGCTCCTTCGTTTTGCTGACTCTTCGCTCCTTTGCTCCGCTGTCTCTTCGCTCCTTCGCTCCACAGACTCCTCGCTCCTTCGCTCCCCTGTCTCTTCGCTCCCTCACTCCGCTGTCTCTTCGCTCCTTTATTTTGCGTGTCTCTTCGTTCCTTCGCTCCGCTGACTCTTCGCTCCTTCACTCCGCTGTCTCTTCGCTCCTTCGCTCCGTGTGTCTCTTAGATCCTTCACTCCGCCTTCTCTTCGCTCCTTCACTTCGCTGTCTCTTCGCTCCTTCACTCCGTTGTCTCTTCGCTCCTTCACTCCGCAGTCTCTTCGCTCCTTCGCTCCGCTGTCTCTTCGCTCCTTCTCTCCGCTGTCTCTTCGCTCCTTCATCCGTGTGTCTCTTCGCTCCTTCACTCCGCTGTCTCTTCGCTCCTTCAATCCGCTGTCTCTTCGCTCCGTGTGTCTCTTCGCTCCATCACTCCGCTGTTTCTTTGCTCCTTCACTCCGCTGTCTCTTCGCTCCTTCGCTCCGCGTGTCTCTTCGCTCCTTCGCTCCGCGTGTCTCTTCGCTCCTTCGCTCCGTGTGTCTCTTCGCTCCTTCACTCCGCTGACTCTTCGCTCCTTCACTCCGCTGTCACTTCGCTCCATCACTCCACTGTCTCTTCGTTCCTTCTCTCCGCGTGTCTCTTCGCTCCATCGCTCCGTGTGTCTCTTCGCTCGTTCGCTCCGTGTGTCTCTTTGCTCCTTCACTCCGTGTGTCTCTTCGCTCCTTCGTTCCGCTGACTCTTTGCTCCTTCACTCCGTGTGTCTCTTCGCACCATCACTCCACTGTTCCTTTGCTCCTTCACTCCGCGTGTCTCTTCGCTCCTTCGCTCCATGTGTCTTTTCGCTCCTTCGCTCCGTGTGTCTCCTTGCTCCTTCACTCCGCTGTCTTTTCGCTCCTTTACTCTGCGTGTCTCTTCGTTCCTTCGCTCCGCTGACACTTTGTCCTTCACTCCGCTGTCTCTTCGCTACTTCGCACCGTGTGTCTCTTCGCTCCATCACTCCGCTGTCTCTTTGCTCCTACACTCCGCTGTCTCTTCGCTCCTTCACTCCGCTGTCTCCTCGCTCCTTCACTCTGCTGTCTCTTCGCTCCTTCACTCCGCTGTCTCTTCGCTCCTTCACTTCGCTGTCTCTTCGCTCCTTCGCTCCTCTGTCTCGTCGCTCCTTCACTCCGCTGACTCTTCGCTCCTTCACTCCGCTGTCACTTCGCTCCTTCACTCCGCTGTCTCTTCGTTCCTTTTCTCCGCATGTCTCTTTGCTCCATCGCTCCGTGTGTCTCTTCGCTCGTTCGCTCCGTGTGTCTCTTTGCTCCTTCACTCCGTGTGTCTCTTCGCTCCTTCGTTCCGCTGACTCTTCGCTCCTTCACTCCGCTGTCTCTTCGCTCCTTCGCTCCGCTGACTCTTCGTTCCTTCATTCCGCTGTCTCTTCGCTCCTTCGCTCCGCTGTCTCTTCGCTCCTTCGCTCCGTGTGTCTCTTCGCTCATTCACTCCGCTGTCTCTTCGCTCCTTCGCTCCGTGTGTCTCTTGGCTCCATCATTCCGCTGTCTCTTCGCTCCTTCACTCCGCTATCTTTCCCACCTTTTCTCCGCGTGTCCCTTCGCTCCTTCGCTCCGCTGTCTCTTCGCTCCCTCACTGCATGTGTCTCTTCGCTCCTTCATTCCGCTGTCTCTTCGTTCCTTCACTCCGCTGTCTCTTCGCTCCTTCACTCCGTGTGTCTCTTCGCTCCTTTACTCCGCTGTCTCTTCGCTATTTCGCTCCGTGTGTCTCTTCGCTCCTTCACCCCGCTGACTCTTCGTTCCTTCGCTCCGCTGTCTCTTCACTCCTTCGCTCCACTGTCTCTTTGCTCCTTCACTCCGCTGTCTCCTCGCTCCTTCACTCCACTGACTCTTCGCTCCTTCACTCACCTGACTCTTCGCTCCTTCGCTCGAGTGTCTCTTCGCTCCTTCACTCCGCGGTCTCTTCGCTCCTTCACTCCGCTGTCTCCTCGCTCCTCCACTCCGTGTGTCTCTTCGCTCCTTCACTCCGCTGTCTCTTCGCTTCTTCGCTCCGCTGTCTCTTCGCTCCTTCGCTCCGTGTGTCTCTTCGGTCCTTCGCTCCATGTGAGTCTTCGCTCCTTCACTCCGCTGTCTCTTCGCTCCTTCACTCCGCTGTCTCTTCGCTCCTTCACACCGCTGTCTCTTCGCTCCTTCGCTCTATGTGACTCTTTACTCCTTCGCTCCGCTGTCTCTTCACTCCTCCACTCCGTGTGTCTCTTCGCTCCTTCACACCGCTGTCTCTTCGCTCCTTCGCTCTATGTGACTCTTTACTCCTTCGCTCCGCTGTCTCTTCACTCTTCCACTCCGTGTGTCTCTTCGCTCCTTCACTCCGCTGACTCTTCGCTCCTTCACTCCGCTGTCTCTTCACTCCTTCGCTCTGTGGGTGTCTCTTCGCTCCTTCACTCTGCTGTCTCTTCGCTCCTTCACTCCGCTGTCTCGTCGCTCCTTCGCTCCGCGTGTCTCTTCGCTCCTTCGCTCCGTGTGTCTCTTCGCTCCTTCACTCCGCTGTCTCTTCGCTTCTTCACTCCGCTGTCTCTTCACTCCTTCACTCCGCTGTCTCTTCGCTCCTTCGCTGCGTGTGTCTCTTCGCTCCTTCGCTCCGTGTGTCTCTTCGCTCCTTCACTCCGCTGTCTCTTCGCTCCTTCACTCTGCTGTCTCTTCGCTCCTTCACTCCGCTGTCTCTTCGCTCCTTCACTCCGCTGTCTCTTTGCTCCTTCGCTCCGCTGTCTCTTCGCTCCTTCACTCTGCTGACTCTTCGCTCCTTCACTCCGTGTGTCTCTTCGCTCCTTCACTCCGCTAACTCTTCTCACCTTCACTCCGCTGTCTCTTCACTACTTCGCTCCACTGTCTCTTTGCTCCTTCACTCCGCTGTCTCCTCACTCCTTCTCTCCGCTGATTCTTCGCTCCTTCACTCCGCTGACTCTTCGCGCCTTCGCTCCACTGTTTCCTCGCTCCTTCGCTCTGTGTGTCTCTTCGCTCCTTCACACCGCTGTCTCTTCGCTCCTTCGCTCCGTGTGACTCTTTACTCCTTCGCTCCGCTGTCTCTTCACTCCTCCACTCCGTGTGTCTCTTCGCTCCTTCAATCCGCTGACTCTTCGCTCCTTCGCTCCGCTGTCTCTTCGCTCCTTCACTCCGCTGACTCTTCGTTCCTTCATTCCGCTGTCTCTTCGTTCCTTCACTCCGCTGTCTCTTCGCTCCTTCACTCCGTGTGTCTCTTCGCTCCTTTACTCCGCTGTCTCTTCGCTATTTCGCTCCGTGTGTCTCTTCGCTCCTTCACCCCGCTGACTCTTCGTTCCTTCGCTCCGCTGTCTCTTCACTCCGTCGCTCCACTGTCTCTTTGCTCCTTCACTCCGCTGTCTCCTCGCTCCTTCACTCCACTGACTCTTCGCTCCTTCACTCACCTGACTCTTCGCTCCTTCGCTCGAGTGTCTCTTCGCTCCTTCACTCCGCGGTCTCTTCGCTCCTTCACTCCGCTGTCTCCTCGCTCCTCCACTCCGTGTGTCTCTTCGCTCCTTCACTCCGCTGTCTCTTCGCTTCTTCGCTCCGCTGTCTCTTCGCTCCTTCGCTCCGTGTGTCTCTTCGGTCCTTCGCTCCATGTGAGTCTTCGCTCCTTCACTCCGTGTGTCTCTTCGCTCCTTCACTCCGCTGTCTCTTCGCTCCTTCACTCCGCTGTCTCTTCGCTCCTTCACACCACTGTCTCTTCGCTCCTTCGCTCTATGTGACTCTTTACTCCTTCGCTCCGCTGTCTCTTCACTCCTCCACTCCGTGTGTCTCTTCGCTCCTTCACACCGCTGTCTCTTCGCTCCTTCGCTCTATGTGACTCTTTACTCCTTCGCTCCGCTGTCTCTTCACTCTTCCACTCCGTGTGTCTCTTCGCTCCTTCACTCCGCTGACTCTTCGCTCCTTCACTCCGCTGTCTCTTCACTCCTTCGCTCTGTGGGTGTCTCTTCGCTCCTTCACTCTGCTGTCTCTTCGCTCCTTCACTCCGCTGTCTCGTCGCTCCTTCGCTCCGCGTGTCTCTTCGCTCCTTCGCTCCGTGTGTCTCTTCGCTCCTTCACTCCGCTGTCTCTTCGCTTCTTCACTCCGCTGTCTCTTCACTCCTTCACTCCGCTGTCTCTTCGCTCCTTCGCTGCGTGTGTCTCTTCGCTCCTTCGCTCCGTGTGTCTCTTCGCTCCTTCACTCCGCTGTCTCTTCGCTCCTTCACTCTGCTGTCTCTTCGCTCCTTCACTCCGCTGTCTCTTCGCTCCTTCACTCCGCTGTCTCTTTGCTCCTTCGCTCCGCTGTCTCTTCGCTCCTTCACTCTGCTGACTCTTCGCTCCTTCACTCCGTGTGTCTCTTCGCTCCTTCACTCCGCTAACTCTTCTCACCTTCACTCCGCTGTCTCTTCACTACTTCGCTCCACTGTCTCTTTGCTCCTTCACTCCGCTGTCTCCTCACTCCTTCTCTCCGCTGATTCTTCGCTCCTTCACTCCGCTGACTCTTCGCGCCTTCGCTCCACTGTTTCCTCGCTCCTTCGCTCTGTGTGTCTCTTCGCTCCTTCACACCGCTGTCTCTTCGCTCCTTCGCTCCGTGTGACTCTTTACTCCTTCGCTCCGCTGTCTCTTCACTCCTCCACTCCGTGTGTCTCTTCGCTCCTTCAATCCGCTGACTCTTCGCTCCTTCGCTCCGCTGTCTCTTCGCTCCTTCACTCCGCTGACTCTTCGTTCCTTCATTCCACTGTCTCTTCGCTCCTTCACTCCGCTGTCTCTTCGCTCCTTCGCTCCGTGTGTCTCTTCGCTCCATCACTCCGCTGTCTATTCGCTCCTTCACTCCGCGATCTCTTCGCGCCTTTGCTCCGCGTGTCTCTTCACTCCTTCGCTCCACTCTCTCTTTGCTCCCTCACTCCATGTGTCTCTTCGCTCCTTCATTCCGCTGTCTCTTCGCTCCTTCACTCCGCTGTCTCTTCGCTCCTTCACTCCGTGTGTCTCTTCGCTCCTTCACTCCGCTGTCTCTTCGCTCCTTCGCTCCATGTGTCTCTTCGCTCCATCACTCCGCTGGCTCTTCGCTCCTTCACTCCGCTATCTCTTCGCACCTTCGCTCCGCGTGTCTCTTCGCTCCTTCGCTCCGCTGTCTCTTCGCTCCCTCACTCCGTGTGTTTCTTTGCTCCTTCACTCCACTGTCTGTTCGCTCCTTCGCTCCGCTGTCTCTTCGCTCCCTCACTACGTGTGTCTCTTCGCTCCGCTGACTCTTCGCTCCCTC